>NC_137701.1:9730243-10423615 GCF_964034855.1 Anser brachyrhynchus
TAGCCAGGAAGATTTCTCCTGGCATGATTTGCTAGCATGTGGCTTTCTCTTGATCTACGCAGAATGGTAATGATCTAGCAGTCTGTGTTGTAACTGAAAATTTAATTGCTGCACTGTAACAAAATATTGTAAAAAAGCTTCAGTATGTGTTAACGTGAGGGTAACTAACAAAAAAAGACAGTACAAAAATGTAATTGCACTTTACAGAATTTTTTCTTTTGTGATACAAATGGTTATAAGCAGTTCCAGATTTACCCATTTCAGACGTGTATAAATTTTACCTCTGGAGGAACTGTCACTCTGTGATAATAGTCAGTTTGTATTTCAGCAGCTCAAATTCTTCCTGTGCATCGATTCTATATGCAGTCTTATGTTCCAGGCAAAAATCTGAACTTCTCACACGAGTCATGACATCATAACCCTCCTACGTGATGCAGTCGGTGCTGCTTCATGACAAAGAATGACAGATTCTGGGGCTTTTAATGCTTTTTGTCAGGTGAGGTCTTGGGGAATTTCTTGTGACTCACTGCAGCTGCATTGTGTGCCACTCTGGGTGTCTGCATCATCATGACAGCTCCATTTCTGCTTACACTGTCGCTGCAGATGGGGTACCTGAAGTGCCTGGCTACTCAAAATACCTGTGATAAAGCAAAATAAAGGCAGAGAGCTGTTCTCCTTACCACCCTCTGTTCTGCATGGATGTTTTTGTTTGTTTATTAGCTTGTTCAATTTATCTAAGTATTACTGTGATTTGGCATACCTTGATGTATCACAGCCCTCAGTGATACTTAGACCCAGCGACATACTTCAGAATCAGTGTGGCGGGGGGCTTTGGGTTGTGTGTTTTAACTGCAGTGTTTGTGGGGTGGGTACGCAGACAGCAGTGCTCCGTGTTACACAGAATCACAGAATGTTGCTGCTGGACAGGCGCTGTGGGTATGAATGTGTACTGCTAGGGATTTCATAGAATCACCAAGGTTGGAAAAGACCTCCAGGATCATGAGATGCTTACCAGAACACCATGTTAACCGAAAATATCCATGCCTTGAATGTGTAAACAAACTGATTTAGTTCCAGGTGTTCCTACGTAACATGCTTCCAGATTATTTAAAGGGTGGAGGGAGTGGTTCAGAGGTGTACTGAGCTGCCCAGGTAATTGCTGTAAGTGTAGCTACTGATCCATGGCAGCCAGAGGTACTTCTTTTTGCTGATCATATCTAACTGGACTTCTGCAAGGCCTTTGACACGGTCCCCCATGACATCCTGATCTCCAAATTGGAGAGAGATGGATTTAAGGGTGGACTGTTTGGTGGATAAGGAGTTGGCTTGAAGGCTGCACCGAGAGAGTGGTGGTCATTGGGTCCATTGGTGGAGGATGGTGACAAGCGGTGTCCCTCAGGGGTCTGTCCTGGGACCAGTGCTGTTTAATATCTTTATCAGTGGCGTAGGCAGTGGGACATCCTGGGCTGCTTCACCAGAGGCGTGACCAGCAGGGGGAGGGAGGTGGCTGTGCCCCTCTGCTCTGCCCTTGTGAGGCCCCACCTGGAGCCCTGCATCCAGGTTTGGGGCCCCCAGCGCAGAAGGATGTGGGGCTGTTAGAGCGGGTCTAGAGGAGGGCCATGAGGATGGTCAGAGGGCTGGAGCACCTCTCCTACGAAGGCAGGCTGGCAATTCTGGGTGATGCATCAGCTGAATCCACGGTTGCCCAGTGAAAAGGATTTATTTTTTTCCTGTAGCTTTGACAAACTCTTGACAAAAATAATTTCTATGGCATGAGTAGAAAGCTTCTGTTTTGTTTGTCTTCTGATGAGACACTTTATCAGCTTTTTTTAATGCACTTTTCAGTGCATCTGTATACAATCCCTTTAGCAAATAAGTGGAAATACTTCACAACTAGTTTATGCCTAGCTGCATTAACAGATGTTTAAAGGAGATGATTATTGCACTTCTGTTGATATGTTATAGTCTGAAATTATCAGGTTCATGCTTTAATATTCCAGATACCTCAAACTGAAGGTTGAGAATTCCAGTAAATTCAATTGGTAGTGTGTTAATAAATAATAAATGAGTGTTATTGATAAAGCAAGTTGGGCACATTGCTACCTTTCTTTCACTAACGTTTTTTCACATTCTTGTTCTTCTCAAATCAACAGAGAAGCTGGAGGAAAAAAGCCTTCTGTTTCAGAAAGACTTCTAAAGATTGTTGCTGTCCTCCCTGAAATGCCCTGTAAAAAGAAGACATCTCTTATATCAACAGGTGTTTGATGTGTTTCAAGAACTGTCCATGAACCTATGATACTGAGTGCATAGTACCAGTAATATGACTAAAATAGAAGCAAGTTACTTAACTGAACCTTATAGGCACTTCTAATCTAGCATTTACCAAAACATTAGTGAAATCCTCAAAAATATTTGAATTCCAGTTGGAAGCAAAGAGATTTGTGAGCATTTTGGTTTTTCAGAAAGCACAGGGGAGAGCAATAAGTGCAAATTTGGACTCGTACATATGGGCTTACAGCAGATTTTTCTGCTTTAGGGTTGCACTATAAGGATCTGTATATTTGTTTCCTGCTTGAAGCAGAGTAAGAACTTCAGTGTAATTCTTGCTAGTGGTGAAGAAATGCTTATAATAAAAGGAAAACTGGTAGCATATTCACTGTTTGAAATTACTCAACTTTTTTTTTTTTAGTTGGTTAGATTTTAAGTCCACTTTGACTTTCTAAGGAGGTTTTCTTAAGCAAGTTATCAAGTCAGACTTAGTTCTGTGTTTGGCAGTAGAGTCTGGGAATCCAGTGCTTCAAAAATGGTAGTAACATACTAATTAATCAACCTGCTAGTATGAAAGACAGAAGTAATTCAGGTACTGTTTGTCAGCAGGGATTGTTGTGGATCTAGTACAATTCTACTTTGTGCCATAGGTAAGTAAGACTTGAAAAATGTGTTCAAGTTTCTTATGTTGATTCAATTGTTAAATTGAAGCAATATTGAAACAGCAAAAGCTTAAACCACTTAGAGAATTTGACATCAGATCTTTGAAAGAATTTGTGTTTAAGTTACACGATGAAGTTTGAACAAAAAATGTTTATACTTTTGTCACTCATGGTCATAAGTAAACCATTGATTTTAATTTCTATCTGTACACATATAAGTTGTTCTCTCTCCTAAAACCAAGATATTTGGCATTTTTGATGAACATCAGTCATGTGTCCCATTGAATGTCCCTTTTTGTAGGAAAAAACTACATAAATCATCAATGTCTTCCCCAGAAGAAATTCAAATATGTAATTTTATTCCTTTTTTGTTGCTAACCACATCACAGTTTATACTGTTTAATGAAATGTGACAGGCTTTGCTGCAAGAAACATAATGAATACAAGTGGTTTTTGTTTTTTTTTTTTGCATTTAACAAGATAAGGTGCTAACAATATTTTCAGGGTATAAAGTGATTTTTAGAGTGGAAACTAATATAGGAATTCAATGTAAGTTATGTATGTTTTTGCAGACATCTGGTAACTTTATATTCTCCTTGATAGATGCTCAGAATTAGAGTTTCTGACTTTAAAAAAAAAAAAAAAAAAGGGAAGATATTTTCCCAATTGGAAAAAAAAAAAATCCATCCTAAAAGATGGTGAGGAAGTTGGGAATAAGGCTTTTGCTGATTATGTTTGACAGTTTTATTTCCAGGTGTTCCTTTTTGTTCACGTTGAGGGGAAAATACTTTTGGTTTCCTAGGCCACAAGGGGAAGCAAAATAGCTTTTCCTTTTCTCAGGCTTTTAAAAAAAATCTAAGTATTAATACATCTTTTATAATAGGATTTAAATATCAGGAAAAATCAGTGCTTTGAAACTTAAAGTAATAAAATGCTTTCTATTTAAAATATACATATATATGTAACTGTTTAATAATTGAATTACTTTAATTTGCTTGTTTTCATTCTTTTAATGTGAATGGTATATTCTGTGCAGCTAATAGTTTTGTCAATCCAAACTTTTTCTTTAAGCCCTTGTTGAAAATTCACCTATGTGTAGCTAATTCATTGGTCACTTTTGAACTGCAGATGTTCATACTGGGGCAAATTTGAAGTAGAGCAGTTAAATAGTATTAAGAAATACTGAAGGGATGGTGAGGATCCCATCATTTTTGGAACAGATAGTGCACGGTTGAATAGCCATAGTGCTGTAACTGGTCTGTAACAAATACTTGAGTCTGCTGGAATGGTATTTAAATTATAAAATTACTTTTCTGCTGCTTTTAGAACTTCACTTTTCAGTCAGTACTTCTGAGTGAATTCAACTTTATTCTAAGTGTTCTATCTGTAAAGGTGGTTCAAGATAAAATGTAGTTTGCTATGCTATTTATGTCTGCAAAATGCAAATAATTATGAATTTTCTAATGTGTTTAGTAACTGTGTGTGTGTTTTTTTATACAAAGTAATCGTAATCAAAAGTTTGGATATTAACGCCTATACTTAATATGTGCAAGGACTGTAAGTGTATATGGCTGGTTACTCTAATGTGAACTTAAAACAACCTTGGATTATTTTAATTGGGAAGTTCTGGAATGAGAAAGTTTTGGCATTGACTTATAAATTGGTAATAGTTATTCTGATGGAAGCAAACTGACAAATTAGTGTGTACCAACTGCACGAACTAGTATGTTTACAGACAGCTTGCTTTTTCCACAGGATGGTTTTACTGCTTTATGAGATCGCCGATTTATTTATTTTTTTTTCCTTACAGTCAAATAGATTCTTGAAATAAGAAGAAAATGGTGATGTGCTTAGAGCAGGAGTAGCATCTCTTTGAAATGTTAGCTTAAGGAAAAAAAACTAATTTTTCCGTCTTCTTTGTCCACCCATTACCATAAATTTGAATGCCATTTTCATCTGCTACAAATCACAGATAGCTTTTCAGGCAAAAAAGATGTTTTTAAACTAAAAAAAAAAAAAAAAAAAGAAAAAAAAAAGCTCAGTGGTGTGGATGCTATTCTTTCAATTTGCTTTTATAACTAAGACTGAACTGGGAACTGAACAGACCTTTTTAGACCTTTTTGGTGGCATTTAGAAGCTGTTTCATCTTCTGATCTTTTTTCCAGTTTGTGGCCAAACACATGCAGGATAACACAGGAGCAGCGCTGCCACCTCTCCCATTAGCCAGTTAGAGGAAGTCAGGTTAATAGATGTTTCCCTTAAGTACCTGTGACCAGTGAGATTTGGTGTCTCTATTGATGGGTTGTAGTGATGCTGTGGAGTTCGCCTGGTTAAATCCTAACCCATGCAAGCGTATGGGTTATTTAAATAATATTTCCTCCTTTCTGAGGGTCTTTGTGAGGGAAGCCATGGGATTAGCTGTTCCTGGATGTGTGGCTTTAGCGACTATGTCAATGATTTAAAAGTATGATCACTTTCTAAAGTGTTTTACATTTTATTTCATTTTGTTACTGTTCTTTGGCCTTCTGTGTAGTAAGGATGAAGAGTGTAATGTATTTCAGGCTTCATTGTAGCATTTTGTGTGGCTTTGGTGGGAGTGCTTCTCACCAGTTGAGCTCATCAGCTGCGGAGTTAGCAGCGTGCACTATAAATACCACTGTTGTGACTTCATAACTAAGCCTCTCAACCACGGTTCTGTTTCAGTAACTCTCTGCAGGGAGTAATTGCCACAAAGGGGCCTTATTTCCCACTACGACTTAACAAGTAAAAGAGGTATTAGGCTTGAAAGCCTCTAGGCAAGGAGAATTTGTCATTGTTGGCTGGATTCATCTATTTTATGTGCAAGGTCTCAGGCAGCTACCCGGATCACTCTTAAGGGGTGTGTGTGTGTGTGTTTTCAGTCTGAAGGGTATCAGTGGTTTGAGATTTGATCTGCGTTTAACGCCGAGTGCTGAAGGAGTCAATAAAATAACTTCTAGACAGCAGAAACAGAAGAATTGCCACAGGACTGCGCTCTTTTTATTACATTACATGCTTCATTTCCTCTTCTCCTCCTTCATATAATGCCTAACATCCACTGGGTAGGAAAGAACGCAGACTAGGAAACTTCTTTTTTCTTAATGTCTTAATATTTTACCTTTCTTCATTTGTAATTTTAAAATAGCACATTTCATTGAGAATATCTAAGAGTTAAGAAAATGCTTGAGGACAGCTTTTCTTTAATGGAAAATGTTGGCTGCAAAGCAATTCTCAGCATCTGTGGAACATGGCTCCTTTTCCCTTTGAAGTTTGGAGCAGGTATTTTGTGAGCTGCTTGCTTAATTGTGGCATGTCCCGGCGCTAGGATTTTATTCTGTACACAGGTCTCAATGTTTCTGCTTTGTTCGTTGAGAGATGCTATTTAATAAGACTGACTAAATCTAAATGTTGTGTTTTCTTAAAGTAATAATGTTTACACTGAACTTGGTATTTAAAACCAAATTATTACCTATATATTTTTAATATACTGATTTGCTGTTGTGAAAAATACTAGTTTACCTTTTTCTCGAGGCCAAAATGTGGTTTGTAAATCTTTGCATCTCCCCCCTTGGTTGGGGAGATTGAGTCGTACATCATGCTGTGGATACAATAACTGTGTATTATGATCCAAACTTTGGTATCAAAATGCTGAATATTCTTTAAGTCAGAGTAGTTTGTGCCCTTTGGTGCGTGACCATATGGAAACCTCAAAATACAGTCGTATAGCAGTTATTTTGTTCTGAAGCTGTATAGTTTGCTTGCTTACAGATAAATAATAATAATCGTGCTGCCTTCTAACTGGTTGTCATCTTTATTTTCTTTGTCAGGGTGGCAGTTTGGTGGTTGGCTTTGGGGTTCTCCATTTGTTTTGTTTTGGTATTTTTTGGCAGTTTTTTTTTTAGTCAAGCATTCTCAATTGCCCAGACCATTCTTAATTGCAACTGGATTGCAGTACCTTTAGCTTTGCATTAACGTGTGCCTGTATGATAAAAACAGGTCCCTCAGCAAAAGTTGCAAATTCTGTTTATTGTCAAGCTGTAATATAGATCTCTTTTACAGAACATGCGAGAAAACAAAATGTAGGGGATGAAGCGCTTTCCGCATACGTGGGCAATAAGGGAGACTATGCAGGGCTTTTGCTTCATTTGCTTATGAGAGTTTGAAGGCATTCACCTGTCAGGGAACAGACTCATACCAAGGAATCCGCAGAGCCAGGATTGTTGCCTTTATAATCGAAATACATTTATTTTTAATGTTGACTGCAATATGTCTAGGGAGACGTACATAGCTAGCAGGAGAGGTTTAAAAATAGGATTGTCAACCTTCTAATGTGTCCTTAGTTTCGAGCTTTCAACATCTGACCTAAGTACGCTGTGAATCAAATAAAAATCAAATAATAGCAGCATAACTATTGTCTCACATCCTGATGTACTGCAAGGAAACAAAGTAAAAGAGAAATAAAATTTCTTTTTATTGCAGGAAAGTCAGCTGTTGAAGGACAGTGTTTACAGGTGACTGCAAGTAGTGGAGACTGGAAGAATATTTCTGTGGACAAATTCAATATGTTGAGACATTTAAATGTAATGAAACTTGAGATCAAGTTCTGTGATTTCTATTGATGATATACTTAGCTTGGTGCAGGAATACAATATTATCATGGGATGTTTGCACTTGTACATAAAACATTCTGAGTATTTGAAAGTACAATTTGTAAGAAGAAGTGTTTTGTTTGACAGGTTGGCTTTTTTACTGTGCAGTGAAAGCAGAAATTAGGCTTCCAGCTTCTTTAGTAGTTACTACATTGGAAGCATTGTTCACCAAGCTGTCTTCTAGATTTTCATGGAAATTACAGCTAATTGCCCAATTCCATATGCTTTACAGTGACTATCAAAATATTGCTTGTGAACTACAGAACTTGATGTCCCCAAGGGAAACTTAGGAGAACTTAATAGTGAATCAAGAGATTGCAGCGAAGCCTTCACAGTTCAGAAGCTCAAAGAGAACTTAAGTTTGATTGAGATGGTGGTAGTAAGTATGGCAAAACCTTAAGATGATTTACTTTTTGAAGCTGATTCATAACTAAGTTCTCTGAATTTTTTGGGGTTGGTCTCTGACCAAACCGGAGGAGAGGCTGGAGGAGAGGCAGAAAACCTTTAAGTACTTCGAGTAGCCATTTTATTTGGCTAAGGTTTAGCTAGAGATTGCAAAAATAGGGGTGGACAACATTTTCCTTTATTTCCTGTATTAGGTAAGTTCATGTTTTGTTTGCTTTGTTTGATCTGTGAAGGTGCAAAAGGATGAGAGAAGCAACTCTACCTTTAAGGTTTTTAACATTGCGAGGAGGGGAAAATGGGAGCTCATAAGGTCAGTAGGTGTTCTAAAACCTTTGATTTTGTTTTCAGCTACGTTGAAATCTAGGCTCTGGCAGTGCTTGTAACTGCAGTTTGCATTTGGTTTGCTAATTAATGCTTCCAGGATACGGAAGTTTCTAGGCTATCACTGATGGTGAATACTGTCAGTCTTAGTATGAACAGAAATGTAAGATTGATTGATATGATACCGAAGTATTTTCGTTTTAAAAATACTGCAGAAACTTTAACCAAAAATTCTTATTTCATTGAAAGCCAGCTATAGGCTATCAAAGAAGTTGTACAGCTGAAGTGAAATAAAGTCAGGACTGGGAGTATGGCTACAAGTAGAGATACAGTAAAAATATTTAAACATCAGGAAAAAGCTTTTTATATTGAGGTTAGTTGAGCACTGGAACAGATTGTCCATAGAGACTGTGGAATCCCCATGGACTTCGGAGATGTTCAAAATGTGACTGGAAATGGTCCTGAGCAACCTGGTTTAGTCGACACTGCTTTGCGCAGAGGTCTTTGACCAGATGGTCCCTAGAGGTCCCTTCTAATCTCGGTTATTAGGCGATTCTGTGAACCCAAGAGCCACTTGAACTCGACGACAAAACCTCATTATTCTTAAGTCCAGAAACACTTGTGCAAAATCTTTATTTAAATTTGAAAGTGAGCTTGAGGCTGTATTTGAAAATTACATGATTTCAGTTCAGGCCTTTGATAGTTTTCCATCAAAATGCATTACATTAATGCATCAGAGTACATTAATGCATTAATAAAGATGTTGTTAATTCTCATATACTGTAATTGATACCGACTACAAGTCTTAAACATACTAATTTGACACTGTTTTTGCTGTGGAACATGCTCATGTTTTAAATCCTCAAACCAAGCGGAAAAATTAATTAATACATGGAGAGTATGCAAGCTTAACTAACTTGGTAATTTTCCTGATTTTTCATAGCTATGAAATAAATAAAAGTAAGTAATCTTTCAGTGCCTAGAAACAGGATTCTCAAAATTCTTTAAGGGAAAGCATTCAGCGTAAAATACTAAAACTGTAATTCTCTCTCAGAATAGCTGAAAATGAAGGATATATTTATTTATTATTTTAATGTATTGCAAACATTGTGCAGATGAAGTCATTAAGCTATCTGCAGTAGTAGCTTTATTTTAAGTTAGGCAGAAGTTACTTTGCAAATGAAAATTAACAAACAAATACTTTTTTAGCATGAAATCTGATTCTTTCCCTTCAGTTAATATAAAAAAGCTAAACCTTTGACAATCTTCTAGCTTGTTGTTGTGTTTTAGGAAAAAAATGGAGAAAAATGGATTTTTAACTTGGTCAGTGTGAGGAGGTATCTGGTTAGTTCTGTAAATTTGTCCTGGATACAAAATACTACATGAAATATTCCATCTCTTTTTTAATGATGCATTATTATAAAGAAAAAGAAATTTGTCAGCTGACTGGCTACACAGATGGTGTTCCCAGGCAATAATTTTGCTTTGGATTCAGAGAAATGAGGCATTCTGCAATTCAGTGTTGTCCCACCAAATTAGTCACTACTGACTAAGACCGGTTCTTAAGAAGAACGGTGAGGTATGGAGGGTTTACTGTAAAAGCAGGACCTCTTCTATTCCATGGCAGTTTCAGCAAGTTCTGCAATGGACAAGGAGGTAGGTCAGAGCTTACCAAAAAATGATATGAGAGAAGTCACTTAGGAATTTAAATGGACCCAGGGAATTTTTAAATGTTTATATGAAGGTGAGTTTTCAGTAGCTGTGAATTGAGATATCAAACCACTCTTTGTTGAATGGGAAATGTTTATTTCCTGCCAAGCTAGTACAATTTCAGAAATGTTTCATTTGAGTAATGTGTAAAATGTGTAGTCTTTTTTATAATCTTTTCCTGGGAAAAGGACATGTCAGAGATGAAAATTTTGTGTTGATCTGCCTATGACATTATCCATAAATTCTGCGGTGGATTGCATTTCTCCTTCCAAAAGGACATCGCTTCTCTTTCAGCAGACAAATTGTCATACATACATTCACCAATGTGTTCTGCCTGACTTCAATCAGAATGTTGGCAAAAGGATGGAGTCAGATTTTTCTGAAGGCGTTCTCGTGTGTCAGGAGTTCATATTTCATGTGTGGTGCTGAGCATGAGACAAGAAGATGAAAGCTAGCCAGGACCAGGCGGTCACAATTCTAGCTGCTGAATGTCTACCTTCCTGATAGAGTTATGCTTAGGGCTTACAGGATGCCTCTGTTCTGCTTGACCAGCCTTTGGAAGTCCCTCATCCAGTCTGTGTGTTGATGAGATGCTCGTGTGAATGCCCTGCAGGTGTTGATAAAAATGTCTCGAGGATTTGCTGAAATTGGTACGAATCTCTGACCAGCACAAAAATTACTGTGATACTGGGATATCATTTTATTTTGATGATGAAAGAAAAACAAGATTTGAGAGTGAGTGCTAAACTAGCCGATTTGTTGGTTTCTGCTTTTTAAAAAACAGTGACAGGCAAAGTAAATGAAATTTTAGAATTTTCCCTTGGAAAGGTTATCTCATTAACTGTATAGGTTATAATGATTTAATATGTTTTAAAACATTATGTATACATTTTTGAGAGTAAGCTGTCTAGTATTTCTCAGTAATTGCTGAAATCTTGACTTGCAAATGAAATGGATTTCTTTCTTAAAAAAAAAAAACATTTTTAAATTAAAAAAATAAATTTATTTTTAAATTCTAAATTAAAAAAATTAATTTTGATTTTTAATTGGCCAGCAACTTCTGAACACATTTTGTTAGCTTCACTTGCATGTGCAACAAACTGCAGACTCAGGGACTGTTAGTGGTAGCACTTCCCAGTATTGCTTCAGACAATCGTCTTGACACTGATTTAAAAAAAAAATATTTAAAAATCCAAATGAGCTTGAAGAACACACACATATATGCTGCATGTATTCAGCTGCTACTGAAATACTAACACACACTTTGTATGGAGATGCAAATATTGGAGATTCCCTACCACCTTGCCCTTAAAAAAGCTTAACTAGTGCACATGTTGCACATGCAAGTGAAGCTAACAAAATGTGTTCAGAAGTTGCTGGCCAGTTAAAAAAAAAAAAAAAAAAAGCTTTAATTTGGTCTTTAATTGTTAGACAATTAATCTGTTCTATCCAGCTGCTGTCTAGAATATTCACTGCTTGTGCCTGCAGTTAGAAACCGACTTTGGAAAAAATCTCTTAAGGTACCTGTGACTTTCAGATTGCAAATGCATCTCAGGCAGAGTTTGTGACTTAGCTAATGATCGTGCCAGGAGCATTCTTCCTTACCTATTGCACCCCCCATGTCTTGGGAGCAGCTGAAGATATCATACAGAAATGCTTTAAGAAAATCCCTGAAATGGCAGTAGTTAAATTATTAAATAATTGGATTGCGGCCAGAAAATGGGCACTGTCACATTATTTGCTTACACCAACAGTTCGGAATCTGAAGTGCCTGTGGACAGGTGATCAGTATGCCATCCAAGCACTTCCCTGTACATAGAGTGCTGGGTTTTTATTTGCTGCAAATATTGACTTCATGCATGCTGAAGAAACAAACTTAGGCTGAGCGTGGAAGTCCCAGGTTTGTACTCCTGGCCCAGCTTTCTGATGGCCTCAACCTACAGTCGAGAGGCCTGTGTGCTAATGGAAGGGTTTTCCATTTGTATAGCTCTGTTCACCTAAGGCTTTAGCTTTACAGCACATCGAATCTGCAATTCTACTGCAGGATGTACCCACTTACAGGAGATAAAGCGAGCCAGGAAGTTCACAACCTGAAGGAAATGCCAACCCTCTACCTTTGTGAAAAGAAACTGCTTCAAAGACCCACTTTCTCTTTCTGCTTTTCCTGCAACTGCTGTTGTCTGGGAAGGAGATTAGTATGTTGGAGAGAAGCCTGAGCTCCAGTCCTTGTTCTTCTTGGTAATTGGATGCTGAGTTTTGTGGAAGGGGGTATCTGATCTACTCTGCCCCGAGTACATCAAGAACACATTGTTCAGCAAGAAGAGGAGAACAGAGCAGAGCATCTAACAGTGTTTCACTTGGGTTTTCACATTCTGCAGCCTTCCCTGTGAAATGGTAATCAGATTAAAAATGCTCTCTTTCATGGTAAGTAACAGAGGAGGCAGAGAAAAGAGCAAAACCAACAGAAAAAGTGGAAAGGGAGGGGAAAACCTCCCCAAACCATTAAGGTCATGAACAAATAGTTCAGATCTTTGTGTATAGAGAACGGATGGATGCTTCGATAGCAGAAACTTTTGTAATATATTCTGCAAGACCGTAGCAGTCCCTGGAAAATGCGTGTTGCAAAGATATAGGAGGTAGTTTGCATTCTGTTTGTGATTTTATATAGCCTTACACTTCTTGTTTTATTAGCGCAACATACTGCAAGTTGGGGAATGTAGAAGTGCTCATGTTGCATCCCAGTATTGTTACAGGCAACTGCAGAGTTTAATACTTTTAAGTTACATCTTAACAATTCATTTCTATTTTTAAAGCACGGCTTTATCTTTTTAAAGCTTTTTACTCAAATTCATTTATAGAAACATAGAATGTTTTAGGTAGGAGTTCTTAAACCTTTCATGCCTGTTATTCATTCATCTTTCAGTGTACAGGTTAAAGTATAATTGTGTGACAGAGATGCCAAGTATTATTTTTACAATATTGTTTGTCTTGCTTTTGTAACTTAATCCTATGAAGTAACACTGGAAGTATTCACATCTCCTTCAGTCTTCAGTTTATCAGGCTAAAAAGTCATTCTCTTCCTGTCTCCTCCTGTAACTTCAGCTTGTGCATTTTTAGCATTTGCTATCCATTCCAATTTGGGATCATCCTTTGTGAATTTCAGCAACCAGAATTTTACATATATTTGAAAAAGAGATGTTTTCCTTTTTAACGTGTTGCTTTCCCTTCTCTCCTGAGAAAGGTTTCTGGGCTGTATTTTCACAGATGGGATGAGCCAATCTGGTAGCTCACTGCTGCTGCACAGAGCAAGTCCCTGCTTCTGTCCTTCTGCTTTGCTTCCATCGGTCCTGTTTGTGTGAGACCCTTCAATGCCTTAACCCAGGATAAGGAAACGCTTAAGGAAACACTTCTTTACTGTGAGGGTGACTGAGAATTGGAATAGGTTTCCCTGAGAGGTGGTTGAATTTCCTGACCCAGAAGTCTTCAAAAGCTGCCTGGATGTGGTCCTGTGCAACTCGCCCTAGGTACCAGACCAGGCTCCAATTCCTTCCAGCCTCACCCCTTCTGTGATTCGGTGATACGTTACAAAAATACAATAAGAAATGCCACTGCACTAGCATGTGGAATTGAGTTACAGGTGGAGCTGAGGCACCAGTGTGAGGGAACAGGCAGGACTGTACGGTCTGGAGTTGGTGAAGGAGGAATGGGGATCATGAAACATAGATGCTAGATTAAAGTGAGTCATTGTTTTGGATCATCTGCTCCTCAAACTATGGCCAAAGACTGTGGTAGCCTTTTCCGTGGCTGTATTACACTGTTTTTCCTCATAGAAAAAGAAAACACATTGTTCATTTCAAACTGGTACCATCTCCAGAATTTAGTGCAAATTATTACAGGCAGTTGCATAGCCTTTTATTTGTGGTAATGAACTGCATCCCGTTTGTCCTGCTTTGACCAGCAGTCACATCCAGTTTTAGTGCTCCAGTTTGCCCGTGCACTGACAGGTTGTTCTCATCTTCATGTCGTGACACTTCATTCAACACTGCTACTTGTGTAATGATCGCATGTGGAAATGTCAGATAATACTTGAGGGGAAGGAGTGGCCTTCATCCAGTTTAGCAGTCCCGTTTTCTCTTTTTCCAACACAAGCTGCTACTGAAATACTAAGCTGAAATTTCAATTGACCAGCTTTGCACTGAACGCTGGTTACCTGGCTAGATTAGTTCCAGAACAGCATGCTCAATAATTTCTTTTTTTCCAAACATGCTTGTGTTTTAATTGTTGCTTTTTGCGAAAAATATCTTCAAGCTTTCAAGATCACATTGACTTTTGAAATGGCCCAGCTGCTTTATTTCTCTGCCTTAAGTACAGCTTCAGGCATTATTTGTGCTGTTATTCTGGGCTGCTGTTTTCCAGTCAGGCAGTACCAAGGTTAGTGTTATTTAAAATCCTAGCTAATGGATTGGCCTTTTCTTTTCCAGCTCTTTTATTTTTCTAGAGTGAACGCAAATCCATTGAACAGTTTTTTCCTCATCTCTGTTTCTTTTCATGGACTGCACTCCACTCTGAATGAGGATTGATATAGCTGGAGCTCGAGGAAGGAAGAAAAAAAGCTCTTAAGATGATCTTCTGCATTTAAACGATGAATGAGTTGTACAACGCAGTATCTGTCCTCTCTCATCCAGTTTCTTTGAAGTTTCTCTGACTAGCAGACCACAGTCTAAGTTTCTTATCAAGTGTGAAATGAAAATTGGCTGGAGACATCGCTGCCTGCAGCAGCTTCCCAGCCTCGTGGCAGACCGGGTGGCCCGGCTGGATCCTTGGGCTCCTGTGAGCATGGCGCCTGGCCATCAGCACTTGGCCGTCTTTCATACATCGTTACGCCAAAGCCCTGAGAAATTGCATACTGGAAGTGGTTTGGGTGTTTAGCTTAATATTTCCAGCTTGTCAGGTCTTTCTTTTTCTACACACTTTAGAAGTATGTGTTGCCTGTAGTATTATAAATTAATAATATTATAAATGGTTCCAGTTATATGAGCACATATGGATTTAAGATATCGGTGCCAGATTTTTATTAACATTGCACCATTATGAAGTGCCTTCAACGAGGGGAAAAAAATTGCATTATTATAATTTTCCTTTTTAAAAATAGGATCTTTATTTTGAAGATCAAAGTAGAACCATTTATCCAGGTCTCTGTAACAGTGAAAATACAAATATACAAGTGAGCAATATGTTGTCTTACAAAGATTTTTCTTGTGCGCTGTCTAGCTTTCACACAGGCTCTTTATTATAGTTGTTGCATGCTTTTTAGTAAAATAAAGCTCAATGGAAGGAAACAACAAGGAAGAGTAGAAGAGAAGTTGGACGCCAGGTGCTACTGCAGGCTCTCAGCTGAATTGTTATTACTGAAATGTAATTCACAGGAGATGAAATTCTTGCTGGATATCCTGTATCTCACTGCGTACAGTAGGAGAAGTTCATAAACAGTACATTTAGGTGGAGCACAACACCAGCTGATGGCCTTACCCAGCACATTGTTTCAGGGCAGACCCAGAGTGCCAAGGCTCACCTTCTGCTGTGCTTCGCTGGAACCTCTGCCTGATGCAATGCAAGTGCCCAGGATCAGTGCTAGAAATTTAATGTTATAAAACTTTTATTTGCTGCTTTTTTTCCATCTTCACAGTGGAGTGCTGTAACTCTCTTAACGCAAAAAAAAAAAAGAATAATATTCTTGAGCTCTCTAGAAAATAGTTGCAAAATTAATTGAGCCTCTCTATAGAAAAGCCATGTTAAATACTTATGTCCAGAGAAGTGAGACCGTAGATCTGGAAGTCTCTTTTAACTTGTGTGGACATGACCTGATCACAACTTGCCTCAGTTCATTGAGGCTCTGTAGCCAGGCTGGAACTCTGGTTTGTGTTTATATTTTATATTTTAATTGACTCTGATACTCTTCCCCCCCCCCCCCCCCCCCTTTTTTGGCAAGCGTGTTCGAGTTAGCTTTTGACCCAAAGGGACTTTAGTTCAATTACATGAGAATCTGAATGGAAAAACTTAATGTAATATGTAGATCATCAATATTTAGTTTTAACCTGAGGATAACCTTTTGGTATTTGAATGCATTTGTAAACGACAAATAGATGCACCTTCCTTTTTTAAAATGAAATTACTTAGAAAAATTCCAAACATTTAAATCCTATCCTACTAAGTAGACAGTTTGGTTTAAAAAAAGAAAAAGCAAAAAGTGTATTTGAGATAAAAGGAATCAAGAGAACTCATATAGAGTTGATCTTTGTGCCAAATATACCTGTTACAAGCAGTAAGTAAGCAAGCAAGTACAAACAAGTAGTTCACATTTGAGCACCAGTAAGGTAGATGGCAGAAAATAATTATAAACATTTTCAGAAAGCCTTTTTATCAGGACATGTATATGGTAGAGAAGCCTTCCTGTAGGACAGGATCTCCTTATCAGATTGCAGTCTAATGTATCCTTGAAGCCAGCACAGCTCACCAGTACGGCATCCGTCCTTCCCTTTCTGGCATTTGCAGAACCGCAGTTCGAATTTTCAGGTGTAATGCTATGGATGCTCACAGGATTGGTTTCCCTTACTTTGTATTTTGCTGATAACCTCTCCCCTCGAGTGTCGTCTGGGACACCTTAAATATATAACCTCTTAGGTCCTTGAAATGGACATGGGGTGGACTCTTAGAGCTGTATGTAATTGCAGAAATACGTGTATCGCTCAGACTGTGGTAATGCTTAAATGATTACATGCACTTTAGCTGAATAGTTGTCTAGTTTTTTCAGCTGGGTCTTGACAAATTACCACGGAAGTAACCAATAATTATCTGACCTATAAAGTGAGAAATCATTTGATCTTTTTCCAATTATTACTGAGTAATTAAATGATAAATTACCCACATGTAAACTAATCCGCATATAACAAAACAGTACCTAGGATTGCAAGGCTCTTTCAGTTTGGCACGAGATAAATTAAGTGTGGGCTGGTGGTAAAGAATTCTAAGCATAGAGAAAAATGTGAGGTATCTGCCCTACTGGAAAAGGGTGGAACAGGGAGATCTAGGTATTTATTTCTGTTATTTATAATTCTTAACTAGGTTTGTGATTTCAATGGGAAGATAAGTTTGACTGGTAAAGGCGTGTATTAACTTGGATTTTATTAGTTACATGTTATATAGCTGTAAGAACAACTGTTTCTCTAAGAACCTAACATTTTGGGGATCGTTGCAATCCTACACGCAGTGCTGAGTCTGTTTCCTTCATTTCAATAAAGCAATGAACGATGCTTTCCTTGAATGGGTCATAGTTTAGGAAAAAAAACAATCTTTGGTCTTCCACAAATAAGAGAAACACTAATTGAATTTGGATTTTTTTTTAAATTAAATGGAAACAGACTGTACAGATTAGCAGTGGCTTCAACACAAAGCCTGAGTTCAGTTTAATTCTAATTCTTTTGTTTAGCTAATATCCAGTTCCTCCTGTAAATAACTTTATTCGTGTAGATCCTTGGCTGCTACTGCTAGTTGGTAGTGCTCCATTTAGTTTTGTGGGGTTTTTTGGTTGTGTGTTTTTAAAGTAAGATGTTTGGTCAAGTTTGGCAGTTGAAATGAAGTCCAGAAAGGAATGTTTTTATTGTCCATGAATACTATTGTCATATTCTTCAGATAACCAAGAAAAATGGGAAAAATGGGTTTAAGTAAATAAGCATGTTGTTTGAAGCTAGACATAACCCGTCTTGTTCTGAACTTTGTATTACTACATTTAGAAATATTTCTAAGCCAAACACTTAAGTGTTTCCTTCAGTGTGTGTCAAAGTTGACTTTCTGACTTGGTGGAAGAAAAAATTCCAGCATATCTGTGCAAAAAAAGTAAGCACAGGGGAGTATTGCAAGTTGAACCAGAACTTAAGGGGAATGGAATAACAAACCTCTTCCAAATCAGCCAAATAATTAGTTGGTTGGGTGGTGTTGTGTTTGTTTTTTTGTTTTTTTTTTAACCCAGAACTTGAGTCTCCTTTTCATGGGGAAGTTATTGGATTTTTCCCTCCAGAGTGCTTCATCAACATCAATGAGCAATTTAGTCAACCCTTTATCTAGGAGCTCGTTCTAAACTATTGAACATGGCAATCTCTTGAAAGGACAAACAGCATAGTTAAGAATTTGTCTTGGAGTTAACTTGAAGAAAGGAAAAACAGAGATAATACAAAGCATTTATCTGTGTCATGTCCTCCTCCTCCCCTTCCTTTTTTTTTCTCTTTTTTTTTTTTTCCATTTTCTGGTCGAGATTTTATTGAGAAAAGGAGACACTCTGATTTCAGTCTTTACAGCCCATTTCCTACTGTGACCTGGACTCTGAAAGGAATTATCGTTGCTAAAATTATATGATTCGATAATAGCATGGAAATTTTGTTGTAATCTATAATTTTAATGAAGCATCTTTCAAATATTCTGTTTTGTCCATCGGCTCTTGCAGTATGTTTTAGTTTTCTGTACAGTATTGTTACTGATTCAACAATTAAAGTAGGCATATAAAAATTAAGCTACGATTTAAGGTGACACCTCTCCTACAGTTTACTGTTTCTGACGGTTATTCTCTCACAGTCTGAAAATAATAGAAGCACCAAGAACACTGCTAGGATTGTGGTATGCAGTAAGCTTCAAATCTGAGGCTCTCAGCAAGAGGCTTGTTCATAAATCTGTGCTCTCTATTGATGGTTCTTTCTGCTGATGACTCCTAGTACTCACAAGAATTGCAGTAGTTTTTAACTTTTTTTTTCCATTTTTATGTGCTAAAAATAACCTGAGAAATTAATTAATGATACGAGCTTTGCTTTGGCACTTGAATTTTTCTTCAACTCTTGTTCACCTGTATTTTGTAAAATAATGAGCATGTGAAACATCAGAAATCCTTTTGCTTCCACGTCAATGGAAAAATAGAGAAGTTATTTAACTGCCTTTTAAACAGTAAAATAAAGTGTGGGAAGAAAACAAACCAGAAAGTCAGCATTTTTTGTTGCCATGAGGAATGTGAAATTTCTTCAAGGGAATGTTGGTACTCAAAAGCTTTCTTCCCTTTATTTAAACAAATGATACCCTTTCAAGGTAGTTTTTTAGAGGTATGAAATTAAGTACAGTGAAAAATCCAGTTCCTTCCTTTTAATGTTATTATCAGAGTCGAGCATGGTATTGCTATTGCTGTAATATAATGAGATGATTACTAGCTGTGGAAAGGCCTTATTAAACTAAAATCACTTAGTAAAGCAGCCTCACTTTTGGTAATTAGAGACATCACTTGGAAGAATTAGTCTATAATCAATTAATCTTTTCAGCTGGTAAACGGAGATGCATAAAACTTGCAAAACGTAAAAGCTAATCAAAGCGTAGAGGAGGCATGGCACTCCTAGAATAGCACCAGTGTCAGAGCAACCTTCTTCAATCTTCCTCAGCTGCTGGCTCTTCCTTTTAGTGGTGGAAGGGCCGGCTGCTCTTGTGTTCCTGGTGAGAAAAGCTATTCTAACAGCTGACGGTCTTCACAATTGAAATTTCTGTTCTAGGTAGGTCTGTGACAATGTACGTATCCTACTTACTGTTTTCATCAACAGATACTTGTTTTCCCAAAGTACATGTTCAAAGATGATATATAAATGCATTTTGAAATTACAGGTATTAGGATGGAAGAGAAATTAGTGAAAGTTAGCAGTTCTTACCCTTTTAGGGGTGCTGTGTATTATTTGATTCATTTTATCTGTGGTTTCTAGAAACATTATTGAATGTTTTTGCTAAGTAGATGACTATCAGCATTGGCAAAAGAAGAATTTTTTTTTTTCTCAGTACAGATAATGTTGCTAGGTATCTATGATTTGAATTTGAATTGAAACCCTTAAGGGTTCAAAGACCATGATCTTGCTTTCTACCAGAAATGCAGAACATGGCAAGTGTTGTGTTACTTACTGGTTGGTCTAGCTTCCTCTGCTTCTCTTCAGGCACCACAGATGCTCGTGTCAAGGTTCTGTCTGCTCTGACAGTTCTGTTGTTGGCAATATTTGTCTTGTTTTATCAGCTTCAATAAACAGATACTCATTTTCAAATTAGTTAAATCTATAGTTCCGAGTGATTCTGAAGCAAGTCAACTTCATGGATCAGAATTAGGGCAATATCAAGTGTAAACGGTATGCCTAGGACAGAATTTTTAGAGGGACACACCTAGCCATCATCAGTCCAGCAGTACCACGCTCCATTGAGCATCAACAGGTAAGGGACTAGATGTCTGTTCAGGTCATGTTGTACTAAATTAAGTTAATATCTTAGAAAATGGCTACATTAGTAGAAATTGAGAAGTCGAGTGCTTCTTCTAAACCATTTTTTTTTCTTTCAGGCAAGGACATTTGAGGAAAGCAAGCAACTGATGAATAGTGATTCTGTGATATACTTTCTTTTCTCAAATGCCCTTGCCTGAAGGGTACTGTAGCATCCTTCTAGCTGGTGGTTGTTTTGGCTTTCAAAACTTCTCTCAGAAGTGAGTGATGCTGTCTGAAGTTTGAAAACAACTCCATGTACTTAGCTAAGTGAAAGTAAATGCAGTTTGAGACAGTCGAGAAACACAGGAGGATTTCAGTGTCATTAAAAGGCCCCAAAGCTGTTCTCCCCAAGCAGCTGGCTATATTGCATCATCATTTTAGTTGGAGGTGCTAACTCATTTTCAGGTTAACTGCCTCAGAAATACTTCTGTGGCCTTGCAGATGAAGGCATTGAATGTATTACAAAGTTCCTGTAGCTCTTAGCTGATATATTTTACAAATATGATATATAGAGTCCATATTGTTTCATATTATTTGTCTTTATTTGTGTTTAACAACCATTTTTTAAAATAAAGATCTACATATTTAAAAAAAATCAGTAATATGGGAATCCAAGTTGGGAGTAAAGCTGCAATTCACGGTTTTTGAAACTGGAGTACTGGCACTTAAATATCCAAGCTCCCTAAAGAATTTTGTAAGGACAGCAAAAGTGAAAGCGGTAAGTCTCTTAAATCTGTTACTAGACAGACAGAGGGAGCAGGATGCTTCCAGTGGCTGGCAGCAACCAGGAGCACTCACACACAGCTTGGCACGTACATAGGAAGTTGGTGTCATTTGGGGTAGAATAGTTGGCAGAACTTTTCTCCAGACGTCAGCGTCTGAAATCTGTCATAGTTCATATAGCCTGCTAGGTATGTAAGCATCTCTGTATGTCTTACAGTATGCATTCCTGGCACTCTTTAGAAAACATCATCTTTGTAGGCACTACTTTTATAGTTGTGTGGCGTGTTATTTTGAAAGCTGGAGTAAATGCAGGAAGGAAATACAGCCTTCTCTTGCTTTTTTTTTCTTTTTTTTTTTTTCTTTCATCCTCTCGCAGCTCACATAAGAGGGCAGTTGTACCTACAGCTTCTGCGCCTTTGAAGATGATGGCGTTTGTTGTCTGGTGCTGAGTGGGAGACTTTCACTGACATCATTTACATCTTTATTTTTGCACGTATTTGAATATATATTATAGTATTTATATATAATACTTTTTGTTATATACATATGTATATGAGGATAACATAGTCTATTATAGTATAACGCTGAGGTTTTTATTACAGCAATTCTTGATAGCTTTACTTAAAAATAGCAATAACATGAATAATGGCTGTTTAATCACCTGCTCTTTTTGGCAGCTGTTTCAACAGAAGACTTAACAGCGTAATGTATTCATGTAAGATCCTGTCATACTCACTTCACAGGTGTTAAAGAAACTGATGTCGTATTTTATCAACAGCACCAACTGGCATACAGCTGTCTCCGCTTGACTGTATTTAAAACTCTTCAGAAACTGGAAAAAATGGCGTATTCCTAAGCGTAAGGAGTGGCACAAGACTTTGTCATATTGGTAGTATTTGTAAAGAGTAGATTTTAGACACTTTGGCTAAATAAGAAAAGGCCTGTGCTGGTGATATTCCTGAGGGGTGTAGGAAAAGTCTCAAATTTAAATTTTGTTAAACTTCTTTTTAGATTACTTTTTGTGAAATTAGCTTCTATCTCCCCTTTTCCTTTTAAAAATGACAGGAGGTGGCTTTTTTATTAATATGCTATTGCCTGTGGGGAACCAATACACATGCTAAATTCTATTAAAAGTAATTCAAGGGCTTACCCACGCATGCAGTAATTATGATGGTGAGCATCCAAGGAAAATGAGTGTGTAATATCTTAATTAAAGCAGGGTAATACAATTTAGTTACAGATTGGATAATTTTAAGACTTGAGAATGTTAGATTTTCTTTTTATTTTCATGTAATTAATATTAGTGTATTTGTTTTGATAGTACATTGCCTTATTAATGCATGTTTTCTTGGGATAGGAAAAGTGCAAAATCTGAAAGTCGAATCAATTTTAAAACATCTGTTTCTTTTGGTAGACTGTTTACTTGAATGTCACTTAGACACTTGCCCAAGAAAAAATTTCTTATGCATGAGAGTGAAGAAAATAGTTTTTGTAGTACACTGCATAACCTTGGTTTCATCTTTCTCATTAACTTCTGTGGTATACTGAGGTTTGTTGTCTGAAAGTCTAGTTTGTTTTTCTATGGTAAATTCCAGTTCATGTACACGTTAATGTTATCTCAGAGCTGACCTGTGTTCTGAATCTTAATGATGCTTGGCTGGTTTCGCTGTAAAATAACTGAGTTGCACGGGCTGGAGTTGCACCAGTTTTGTTCAGGAATCTGCATGGTCCCTCTGTAGAAATCAGTAGCAGTTATCCTGTATTTTGATGTATAGTTTAGAATAACTACACTCCAGGCAATTAAATGTATGGCTAGAAAGTACAGCTAAGTAAAAATAAATAAATGCCTTCACTGTATTTAGTGATCAGCATATGGTGTACGCTTAGGGAAACCTGTGTAAAAGCAGTTAGCTTGAACACCAGCAGCATGAAGTTGAGCTCTGTGTAAGTGTTTGATTGTTGCATGTGTTCTTGGGTAACCCACCGTGAATCTCTGTATGCTGCAGCTATACTGATCTCGAAGCTGCCAACACAAAATTGCTGGTTGTACGATCAGGTTTAAAACTAGCTTCAGTGCTTTCGTGTAGCATTGTGATCATAGCAATCTTTTTATAGGATCCGGATTCCTGACTGCTACGCGGTGTTGAAAGCTACAGCATCAGGCTCACATTACCAGGCAGAACTGTTGGGTTTTGTCTGCTGGATCATTATTTAGATGCTGTTGATATTTTCCTGAATTTCATTATGGTAAGGTTTAACCATAGTTCATGGACGAAAATCCTCTTCAGTTTTAAAGGAGCAGAAATGAAATGTTTTGTTCTTAGCAGGACAAAGCAAGGCTCATCTGTGCCTGCTGCATCCTCTGACACTGTCACTGCTGAATACTCCATTCCTGCTGGCTGCCAACTGCCTCCCCACTACCTCGAGTGCCCACTGTGTTGTTACATCCACATCTCAGTGAGCCATCTGGCTCTCCTAATATGCCTTAAACATTTGCAGTATTTCCAGCTCCTATATCTCTTGGGTCCCCCATCTTCAGCCTGGGCTAATCAGCATTCCCTTTGGGAATGTACTATTTTTTTTCACTCGCCATTTTCTAGCTCTCCACATGGAAGCTGTTAGAAGGGTTTAGCGTAGAGATGGCTATAAAAGGGCTACAGCTACTCAGAGTACCTAGCTCTTTGTCATCTCAGGTTGTGTGCAAGATCAGTTTGTTTTGCAGAACCCATCATCTAACAGTTTTGAATTAGTGGAGGCAGCTGCACTGTGGGTGAGCTTGAGGTTTTTGGAAGAGGGATCTGCATCAGGGTGCCTCCAGACTAATCCCATCGGACTGTTGGATGGGATAGCAGATTTGTAGGGACCTTTGCAATGGGATGCCCTTTCCAGACAGAAACTATCATGACTGAGAGTACATGCTAATGTATGTACTCCAGCCTGTAAATGTGTTAGAAATCCTAATACCCGGCATTGTAAGCAAATCTAGGTTGACAGCATTTAGACCCCTGATAAATCAAGTTGTATGAGAACTCTGATTTTGGGAATAATGTGCACAGCTCTAGCTGTGACACTTACCTATTTAAGGGAGATTTCTGCCAGTCTCTCAGATTTTTGAATCCTGTATCTGCAAACGCATAATCCAACTTTAATTTTAGCGGCTACTTCTTGCAATAATTACCAGAACTCTGGATGTACACAAGGTATTAATCAGGAAAATGCGGCTATTGAATTTTGCTGAATTAAGGTAATCTGTTAATTGATTGAAGATGATTCACTGCAGGTTGTGGTACTGAACTCTAGATACACTTTACAATACTTCACTGTTTCAATGATTTATGGACTTGCCATTTTATCTTATATGAGAAATTGGCTAAAATGACCTTAGAAGGATGTTTTCATGACTGTTTTTAATACATAAGGGGAAAAAAGCAGAAAAAATATCCAAAGTACTGCTACGCTACTGAAGTAATTTAGAACTTCAATAATGTTTTCGAATGTCTGTGCTGTAAACAGGATTGAGACAGATATAGTCCGCATAAGGAGATTCTGGCTTTTTACTTCTTTGAACATTAATAAAACCTCTCTGAGTCCATTCCCCAATTTAAATAATGAATGAGCTATTTTCTTAGCTCTATCTCACGTATATACCCTCAAGTAATGTATCTTCTGCACTTAAAAGCTGGAAACATTTTTTTGTTTATTTCTTAATGTCATAGGAGTTATGTTTTATATGCCTGTGTCCAGACTCCCACCGGCATGTATTAATACTTGGAAAATGTCTAGGAGAGGTAGGTTGCTGCATAGAAAATGGGAATGCTATGTCCTTTCTTATTTCTTTGAATATGATAGTGGTTCCAAATATAGCAGCAACAGAAACATCCATTGCTTCTGTTCCCAGAACTGCCTTGAAAAACAGTTTCTGTATTCTGTGCAGAACTGCATTTCTGGGATAAACTCTGGTGCAAACCTACATTTTAGATTCCAATAATCTTATGTCTGCAGCTCTAAGTCTAAACATTTGCTGTATTATACGTAGAAAAATAGTAGGATTTGTGAAATCAAATTAAATGCCTTTTAGACCGAGGTGAAGGTCTTAGAGGTGAAATGAAACTCTTTGGAAGAAGTATTCATAATTCGTTTTTCTCTCTGTGAAAACCATGTTTTGTTTTTGTTTCTTTTCTCTTATGAATTATATTTTAATATTTTTACTACTTTTCCAAGGAAATAGATGTATTTAGTTTTGTTTTCATCTACCATTGCTAGTTTTTGTTCTGTGTTATTTCTCATTAAGTACAAACTGCATTCTGTGATCAAAGCTCTTGGTCAGGGTTAGGTTCCTTTACATTATTTCTAAGGGACTCCTATGGCCAAGACCTATGTACAGAGTTTTAAGGGTAGTTCAAGTCACCCATTTTTTGGCAACCCAGCAAATAAATGGTTGGGCCTGGGCTGGAAAGTCAAATGAAAATGGTATGACTAGAATAACCTCTGCTGATGATAAATCAGACAAATAATCCTTATAAAGCTGTTCGAGTTGGTCAATTTCTAACAATTCTGCAGCTGATTCATCTGTATTATGGGTAAGTGTACATGCGTGTTCATGTGTTCACATACACTTCTCTGATTGTTTTTCTGCATCATGGTTTACTTCTGTGTAGCTGATCTACAGCAATGAGAAGCGATGATAATGCAAGTTCCTAGCTCACGTATAGAAGAGAACATTAGTTTCCGTCTGATTTAGATTACAATTTAAGAAACACTGACGTCTATACTCTGCATATTCTCATCCCTGGGATTGTGTATTATCTATTCCGAAATGTCAGGGGAATGGCAACTTTTGCCATAGGTATAAGTAACACGAATGTCAAACAACTGTTGCTGCAGGGCTTTAGAGTCTGCAGCCCGACTGCAGGGCATTCCCTTGGTGTCACACTCATAATATTTAAGTGACAGCTGAAAACAGAGCTCTGTCAGTGCTGCCTGTCAGCTACCAGACCACAAGACACGGACCTGGAGTAAATCTTTTCCATCAATACATGTTTGAGTAACTGTTAATTAAATCTGATTTGACTTTGCTTACTAATCTGCCTCCAGGATTAATCAATGCATTCCTCCTCTTCTGTGTCTGAGTATTTCTTTGTGCTTAGAAAAAGGGTCTGTTAGTAATACAGTATTTAAAATGTCTGGTGTTTTGCAGATTGAACAGTGAAAGCTTCCGTATTCAGAAAGGTTTCCAGCATTATTTCAGATCTGAAATAATGAGTTAGGAGAAACAAGCATTGTCAAGAGAGAAGAGTAGGGAAGAATTCAAAATAAGATCTGAATAGTATGTGCCTATGTATCTCCTTGGTGTGGTTTGGATGTTTTTAACTATTATTGTTTGGGGTAATAAAAGCCTGACTTTGTCAACATAGGTGCATCGCTTACTGAACTTTAGCAGAACTCTGATTCTCACACTTTTTTTTCTGTTAAGGTTTGAGGAGAATGGATTTTGTGTAGCAAGCGCCCAAGCAGGCTTTAACTCACACTGCGGGTTCCATGTTGGTGTAAATCAACACGCTTCTGCTGAAGCCAGTGGTAACTATTGCAGTTCATGTTAGCAGGGATTCTGGTTTTCACCTGTCACCTTCCTGTAGGGAAGAGGATCATTTTGAAGAGATTTGGTGATTCAGTCTGCATGGTTTTTATTTGGTTTGCTTGTGGAGCTGGGCGTCGCTGCAAACATGAAGACCTCAAGGGCATTGTAATACCCACCCTTGCTGTTTTCTTTCTCAGAAACCAGCCCTCTGAATCCTTCTGTCATTTGCCCTCTCTCATGTTGAGAGGGAGGATGCATTTGTGATGCTAAAAGTTACCACTACAGAAAATGTCCAAGTGTGAACTATCAATTACACCTCTACAACATGTGTTTAGAGAGGGAGGTTACTATGTAGAAGAGAGGGGCTGGTGTCCCATTTTACTGCCGGCCATTCGTTCCCAGTGCTGAGTTCCTGTGCTTGCTGAGGTTTCCCTTTCAGTTATGATGTGGGATTTCCTGAGACTTCAGAAGGCTTTGTGCTGTGGCCACTCCTAAATCAGGGTCTGTTGTGTTGGCCTGGATCACAAAGGCAAGAAGGAATTCCAGACACGAGGTATTTACTGCTGGGATAAGACATAATAAGCAGAAGAAGTTGCTGGTATAAAATTGACGGGAATTCAGTGCTAGTGCCAGTTTGTGCTAAACGCTGTTCTCTAGCAATCCGCTGCAGCCTGGTTGTGCTAGTGGGATATAGTCCTCTTGCTGCTGAAAAAAGCCAGGGAATTGGAAAATGGAAATAGGACACGGTGGTGCTTCGTACCCTTTTCTTAAGACAAAATTGTTTTGTGTTTTACCCTTTCTATGGGATTAAGCTGATGACATCATTTTAGTATCAAATTTAACCACCCCAGCTGGGTTCAGATTTTTTCTCCTCTATGTTGGAGTTGTACCTCAGGAGCTTACCTTGTGCTTGATGAGGTGTTGCACTGGCGTTAAGGAAGTGCAGCCCAGCGGTGTGGAAAATGCAATTGCAGCAGCAAGGCAGAGTACTGCCACCCCAATGCTGTGTCCTCGGGGAGCTGCTGAGCAAACCAACTGAGACATCCAGAGGTATGCTCAGTCACTAACAGTACATTCAATTTCTTCCTAAATTTCTCTCATGACAAGGGGGCCCCTCTCCTACATTCTTCTTCCTAGGCAATGGGAAGTGGCAATTTATTCTCCTTCATCAGCATCTGAAGGCGATTCTGTGTCATTTAAGACCCATTATGTAAAAGGATAAAGGTGTGCCACCAAAGCCCAGGTGGCAGATCATGCCAGAACATCATACAGCCAGCTCCAGAGGCACATGGAAATGGTTTTTTTAAGTAAGAAGTATTTGCTCAGCTCAGTTTGTGTCAGAAGCCAAAGCAGGGCTAACCGAGATCAAAGTCTAACTACTTGCAGTAGTGTTTGGCTCATGGTAGTTTAGTTGAACATGTATCGTGTAATAAAGGAATATTTTTCAGTTCTCTCTGTTTAGTTCAGTTTGTGTGATGAATCATATACAACAACAACAACAAAGTTGGAATCCCCTAAATGTTTAACTGTATTCCCAAGTAAACCTAAACTTGGTTCTTTTAAGTTAATCTACTACTAATGTGCTAATTTAATTTTTGAGTGGTGAGTCATCATATTCAATTTACAAAATGGAAGAAAATAGAAAACCATTTATCTAAAAAGAGTATTTATTACACAGTTCCCATTTTCTTCTCAATAGTTACCCATGCTCAGCTCAAATTACTTTCTGTGTAAAAGAGCTGTCATGCTATTTCCTTAAGTGCTATTTTACCTTGAGAACCTATCAGTTGGGTTTTACGTAAGTAAATTTGTGATATGAAGGAAAGTAACAACTGCCTATTTTAAGGTAAAATGACATTTAAGATGGTACCATTTCATTTCATGATGTGTTTTACAAGAGGAAGTAGCGGGGTCATTTTCAAATCTCAGTAATTTCATTAAGAAATATTTAATAATCTGTTTTGGAATAAACATTTATTTTAAATCTGCTACATTATCTCGGCCTTTTTAACCTATTGAAGAAATGCATCCAGTGTTTTGCAAGAGGTGGTGCTGTGACAGTTGCTGCTTTCAGATAGGACATGCCAAGGAACTTCAGCGTGCCTTCGGTCTCCGTGCAGTGGGAAGCTGCTACATTGCATTTGTAAGCTTTCGATGTATCTTGTAATTGAGTGGTATGGCTTGTCATTTTTTCCAGAAGTGTATTTTTTTTTTTAATTCTTGTCTTGGTTTGCCTCCCTAATGCTTACAGTCTTTTATTTTCTCTATTTTCATGTTTTACCAAGGCCATGTTCAAACCGGGTGCCTAAGGCGACAAATGTAGAGTACGTTTATCCTAGTGCTAGGGATAAGGAACAGAGAAGACAAATTGCAGTGTGCAAATTAACAGCCTGCCTTGTTACTGCGCAGTGACTCCTTCCTGGGAAGGTAACTGATCCACAGCTGTATGCCCTTTAAATGACCTTGTGTCTTCAGTTTTGTTAGTGCTTGGAGTCATGTAAGACTCAAGTATAAGCCCTATTGAGAAGATAACAAATAGTAATCAAAATGGATCTTTTATTACTGCTTAGCTCCTAATTTTGTTTTTGCTGGGTTCTGAGCGCTGGGATTCTGTTCTGAAACGTTCAGCTGAGCAGCCGCAGGGATGCGGCTCAAAGAGATCATTGTTTCTATCAGTACAAGCGTGTAGAGTTAATATGCAGTGCGCTGCCTCATCTACGTGCAAATTATAACTCTCATCCAGTCCTGTTCCCCAACAGAGTCTGAAGTGTTGACTTTTCCAGGAAGGATATCCAATTCTTATTTTTTTGTGTTAAAATCATCATACTGAGAGGAGGTTTGACACTTCAGGGTGCTTATGTGAGCAACACAGATCTGGTTTTTGTGAGGTTTAGCAAACAGGTGTGGCGTATGAATTTTAACTCTGACATGTAGATGTGTCTTGCATGATGCCTGGAAGTTTGCGAAGTGCTTATCCTAGGTTTTAAAAAGATTTCTGAAGCTGTGGTGTCTAATTCAAATGTGTGTGCATTGACACCACATTAAAGTTTGCCGAAGTGTGCAGTATTTGTTTCTTGTCCAAACCCAGGAGAAGGTCATATTGTAGTAGAAATAAAATATCCTGTGTGTTGCATCAGGATTTGGTGGGAAAAAAGCAACAACCAAGTCATCAAATACGTAACTGAATCTGACTGATTCAATCAGAACCATAGGTAAGCTACCTGTGATTTTTGTGTTACTATTATTTTTTAATAAATCTACGTACTTACATTCTGAGTAGTAGTGTTATACGATTGGAAATATAGCACCCAGGTAGTCCTGTTGTGGTTTTTTCCAATACAAATTTTCAGGTGAAGGTTTTAGGTTCAATCTTTTGAGTTGTTTTTGAAATTATTATTTTTTTTCCATCATAAATGTGATTTTGATTTCTGATTTAATGTGAACTTTTTTTTCCATTTGCTGAACTTTGCTGTCAGCATAATGTGTGCTTTTGGCAATTCTTCAAATTCTTCACAATTGAGGTTGCAAAGTCCTTGAGGCAGATACATTTATGTGTTCTTCTTGCTCAGGGCCAAGTGGGCCATCAGAATTTAATAAATAGAACAATGCTTATTAATAATCTTTGTTCCTTGTAGCTGGAATAAAGATAACACTTTTTTATTCATAGAGGAGAAGTTGGGAAGATTAATTAGGTAACATCTGTGCAGCACTTTCAATATTTAAAGTAGTATGTAAGTGCCAAGTGTAACTATCACTTAGAGCCTTTTAGGAAGAAGGGAGGTATTTATTAACAACTCGAGCTGTGTGGTGATGAGACATCATATGTTCAGTGCTTTTTATATTTGGCACCTTGTCTTTATAACAGTTTAGTAGCTATACAGGAAAGATCTGCAAGGACAGTTGTCTGCTGGAAGAAAAAAACACGGATAGGAATTCCTGCTAGCTCCAAATGGTGCACAGGCAACTCACTTGGTTTGACTGGGCTAAGAAAGGCATGGGAAAGGGATCGATAAGCCCCTCATGGCCTCCTTGTGCCTTCACCGCAGTGCCCATCCTCCTTAGTGCCACCGGTGGGCACCTGCTCTGTGAGCTGCTGTGATGATTTCAGTCATTGCATTTCCTTTGGGCTGCAAGTGGGATTGTTTCTGTATTGATAGAGAATGGGAAAGAGGGGTTTTGTTAAGTATTAGGCTGGCAATTACCCAGCATTAATGCTAAACCCAGAAAGCTTTCATATCTTCCTAGAGAGAAGGAAAAGTGCGCTTGAGAAGGCCCCTAAATCAGCAGGATGCCTGGTACAGACGAGGATTGCTTGTTCTTCAGTTTTATGCTCCTTCCTTTTACATATGAGGCAGGAAGACAGTGGCGTTCTACTGCTGCACTGACAGCAAAATGAAAAAGGTATCCTGGAACAATATGGGGAAAAAGCCTCCCGAGTTTGTACTGAATTGAAAAGTTGCAGCCCCGTTAAATCACGTCTGAAAATTTTGATGTAGTTCTGCAGCATTTGGAGTGGGGCTTTACCTAGGCTGCGGGAAGAGACTTACCTTGAAGGCACCAGAGCAGGTGGGGATAAGATCCCTTGCAGCAGTGAGGTAATTCTGCGCTGTAAGCCAGTATAGATGTCTCTAGATAGTTTATTTTTGTGGTCTATGTATATGTACTTTGCTGAATGCAATCTTTATGTGATAAAATCATCTTACTCTTGTGTTAAAAATCCTGTTACAAGAAAGGGTCTTTTCAGGATGGGAATACGTGCACATTTGCTGGTTTTTGGTCTAATGACTTTGCCCTTAGCTATTCAAGTCCAAACCACGCTTATAGTAGAAGTATTGGGCAGCTTTATGGTGCTCTATAATTCTTTCTGTGGTAGACTGTTCTTCCCTTTTGCATGGATGATGTATTTTTCTTTTCAAGACTTCCGTGATTCACCTTAGCTAGCATGCTAAGCGAGCTTCAAGCATTGTACCTGATCTCTTTCCTCTTTGATGCAAGGGCATCTTCCATGCGCGGAATATTACAGAAAATACCTTTGCACTGCAAGAGAATGATTGGTGTCTTTGTGTAGAACTATTCTCTGAAAAAAATTAACTTCAGTTCTGAATTTTGACAGGTAGCTTTATAGGAAAGTCACTTTCCAAGCAGCAGCTTTCTGCAGGATTGCACTTGGAAACAGTTTTATTTCTTTCTTGATAGATTTTCATTAATGTATTGATCAATTTAACCTATATTTTGATGCCTTAATATGTCTTAATATGCTCAATTCAAAGGCTAGGATCATGAAGACATTTATTTGTACTTTGTTAAACTGCCAAATTATCAGAAATAAACAATGACTAGGCAGAATCAGCTTCGTAGTAGCAAGACTTCGTGCCTGCCTCTTGGGGAAACTCACTGATTACCTGTCACAGATGATCTCTTTTGTGGCAATAGGTAATGCCAGGGCTTCTGCAGATCAACCTGCCACCTTCCAGGCTTGTTTCTGCCATTCCCTGTTGCAAACCAAGAATAAGCCTTAGGAGACCCAGTTGTTTTGTGGCACTGGACCCCTAAGAACTGCTGCTGAAAGATAATACAAAAGCCCCAGGGGGGGCAGCAGGGAAGCAATTTTCAGAAAACAAATTGTGCAGCAATAATCTAGTTTACCCTTCTGTGAGGCGGTGATGGGACGAGATCAGATAAAGTGGTTCTGTATTAGTTTAAGCCATCACTGTCTGTATTTTTGGTCTCCTGCTCCCATGGCTCCTGGAGATAAACTATTTTCTCAGTGCTTTTATTCACTTTTATTTCTGGAAGAAAACGTCTGGAGAGTAACTTTGTTCAATGTCCTATAGTAGAAGTACATCAGATTTACGATTTGAGGAAAGTTCAGAATTATTAGTGTAGAAGGATCTTCTGAAAGCCAGTTCTCTATCCCAATTCTCCTCTCTGCAAAAATGGGCATCTGAAAGAAAGCAGGTAGGGCAAGCTCTACAAGAAGGAGCTGCTCTCACTACAGCTCATATCATCTAAGGTCAAATGGGATGGTTGCCTTGCATCACCTTTCTAGAGCTGCTTCCTGTTTTGCTAATGTGGTCAGCTGCATGAATTTAGGAAGGGGAGAAATAACTTTTATTTGCCTGTGCAAGTGGCTTGGTTAGGTGGCCCCAACTTCAACATTGTAACATCAGACATTGAGTATTTTATTTTTTGAAAAGTATTCTCTTGATCACTTATCTTGCATAACATCATTATTTTGTGTAAAGGAAGAATGACATAAATAGAAGTATTGGGGGAAAAAGATAGTAATCTTTCAAAAATACAAGATAAATAGAGTCTTTTTATTCTCCTGATCTTGGGCAAACATTTGTTGAAGCATGTTGGGGAGGGCATGTCTTGGTGTTGCTGCCGGAATGAGCCAACCTCCTCTCTCTCAGCCCTTTATTTCAGCTTGCAGGCTGCCCTCAGACTTGCAGTGGTATAGAGGTTCACACAGCTGTGCTTTGAACTGAATCAGAAGGCTGATACAGATTAAAATTAACCCAGTAAAATGAAATGCAGCTATTTTTAACACAGACGAGTTCACTGACCCAGTTCATTGCACAGGTTCTTATGCCAACACAAGGAAGGAGATGACAGGGGAAGACAAAAAACAAAAAAACAAAACAAAACAAAAAAACAAGAATGGGGCTGCACTGTTTTTTCCAAGTGATGTCTGATTCTATCTTACAGTGTGTCTAGAAACACAGTTGGAGAACATCCTAAAAGCCATGAATTATGCTCAAGGTAACCCGCTCAGCTGGCATGTACAAATGTGCATTAAATCTGGTAGGTTTTTGTATTCTATTTTCATGTCAAGGAGAGTTCCTCTTTATCAAATACATGTTTATTTGTATCACTGCTGCATCATTTCTACTGTTCTATGTTGCTTTGTGGAACTCAGAATACATACCATGCATGTACAAACACCCGTAAGTAGAGCACACTCAATGTGGTTGTAGTGAATACAGGTGCTTTTAGAATAATTTTACCTTTTAGTACTCAGAACACTCCTGAAAATTAAATTAGCTACACATACAACGCAGGGACTCTCCCTCTTTGAAATAATTTATTCAACCACATTGTATTAGGCTTGGTTGGAATTTCTTAAGCTGGGTATGAACAAAAACTGAGGACCTCAGGATGCAGTCGGTGGAAGGTTTTTATGTTCTTTCCCAGGCAGGAATCATGGCAGGTATAAAATACATTACAGTGTGCCTGTTGTTTGGCATGGGGCCACGCAGGGCTGTCAGCACAAGTAGGTGCAAATTAACGTGGCAGTTCTCATGCCGGCCTCACACTGTGTTAATACAAGGCTTCAAACTAGATAATATGAAATCAGAATTGTGAGTATAATATTTAGGGCTTCCCAGTTGGAGCAGTTCATCATGCTGATTACAGCCAAGCCTGGGATTCTTGGCCAGCCAGGTTACCTTGTTTTACATGCTTGATTTCTAATGACATACAAACGCAGCTGCTGTGCATTAGTTAGGGTAGGCTGGCACGTAATGGACTGGTGGCTCATTTGGAAAGACCAGCTGAGGAGGAGAAAGCCTCTTGAGGAACGGAGGGACCTTAATGGTTGTGCTTGAGGAGTGAACATGGTTAGAGAGTATTTGAACTATATGCAGTATATAATCTGTATGTAGATTGCTTGAGTTTCTCTGATTTAACGTAATGTACATGTTTATCAGTGTTTTAATCAAGATGACAATGCCACAAGAACATTTTATTCATGTTATCTTTGTGTTTGGAAGCCTGGTAAGATCCTCAGTGGTACTACTGCCCCCTTAAACCACGTGCAAACAGGAAAACATCTCCCCTTTGAAAATCTTGCAGTATTTACAGCCCCAAATCAGTTTACAAATCAGTTTTGCTCACCTGGACCTTGGGTAAGCCAAGTCTGTTGAGGTCATTAAGCCAGTATGGTTGTATCTGTACGCAGAAAAAAACTTAATTTACAAGACAGCATATAAATTGAGTCTTTCAAACTGAGACATGATAGATAGGAATGGTATCAACACAAATGCACATTTACAGAAGCTATCTAGACATTGTAGTGCTTTCAGTGAAATGGGTTTACATTTTTATGCTATTGTTGATTTCTATCTTTGCCTCTTTATTTTTAGGCTTTTCAGGCTGTTTTTAGTGTTACTGGCCGTGCACTGACACCTTCAGTCTCTGCCCATTTTATTTGTTGCTTAAGCCAAAACAGGTAAGGAGAACAGATATTGAAAGCAGGTGTAATGTTCAGGGCTACAGCTAACAAGCCCTCTTCAGCGGACTTGGGTAGTTGTGTGGGACCCAGGCAGGAAGGAAGTGTCTCCATACTTCTGCAGTAGGAACTACAGCAAGCAATGATTCCTCTGCCCTTACAAGAGGGAGGACAAACAGTGCAGTGTGTGTTTTTTTTTGTTGTTGTTGTTTTTTTGTCTCTGACATGAGAGGGGCTTCTGTGTGGGAAAGGCCTGCTTAGGGTTCAGCTGCCCTGAGGGCAAGTAAGCAGTGAACAAGGGCTTGGCTGTGTGACTTCATCCCTCCTTTCCCACCTGATCACTGCCTGGGGCAGCTTACAGGGTCTGAACAGAGCTCTGGATTAGTGTGTGACATCCACAGGTAAGGATCCTGTTAATATCTTCAAGCCTTTGCCCATTTTAAAGCATAGAATGAAGGAGAATGGCTTGGTGCATAGTTTAAACAGTGACATTATTTCCAGTATGTGATAGATATTCTAGATAAAGTACAGTAGAAAGACTGTGCAGTGAGGTCCTTTTGCAGGAAGGAGGAAGGGGCCTATCTGAAATGCATTAAATCGTAAGAAAATGCTCAAATAGCTTAAATACAAGGCTCGATAGTAAAATAAATGGATGACTAAAACCTCTTTTAAAACAGCTATCAAGATTTCCCTCTCATAGGGACAAAACTATAATGAGAACATAAATTCAGAATGTTTTCATAGATTTAGCTTTTAATTCCTCTGTTAATTCAGTATAAAGTTACTCTGTTTAAAAGATTTCATTTATTTCATTGCTGTTGTGAAATGATGTTGCTCTGGTGGTTGATGTCCAGAAGAAAAGGGTTCATGGATCTGACTGGTGTTCCTGAGCCTGATGTCGACATGCTGTTTGGTAGTTGGCAAGTCACGTAACCTCTGTGCCTTTGCTCCATGGTCATATGTTACTTTGACATAACTGAGCCTCTGTCACTATACTGTTTGTGCACTTTTCTGGACACTGAAACCTAACAAAAACACTGTGGTGTATGTGCATGTCCATTGTCACAATACTTGGGTTCTATTTTATAGGCATTTTTACATAATGTACTCAATTGGTATGCTGAGTAAATATATTAACAATATTCATCATTGACATAATCTCCTTGCAACCTAATTGATTTCAAAAGCGTTGCAAAACCAAGTTCTCGTTCATTTTTTTAATCACTTAAACTGTGCAGACTTTGCTTAGACTTTAAAAGATTATTAATGAGTTTTGTGATCATTTGCGTGATCATTTGCATGATCATTGAAAGGTGTCTTGGTTCTGTATTGACATTACCTTATAGCAATCTTCCAGCGGAATACGTAAAGTTAATTTAATGCTTGTCAGGGTTTCCAGCAGGTAGAGATTTCTGTAGCTAGAAGTCCCAAGCCTCTTGGAGCAGCAACTCTCATACCCACTGATGTGATTTGCTTACTCGGGTTGTCCCATCTCTTAAAAACAAGCAACAAAATGATGTCATTTTAACAACAAAATGGATTTGTCACTATATTTCTTTCAAAATGGTACAAAAAACCTGTTTCACTGTGTATTTACACTGTCTTGATTCCAACTAACAGCTGAATTGCTTTTTAGTGTCTGATGTCTGTCCGCTCTGGCTATGTCCAGCCTCAGTGTGCTCTTCTGTGTTGAGAGTTGAATTGGAATTTTAGGATATAGTTGGTATGAGTCTGTTACCTTTGTACCATGTCCGATTTTGGACAAAGCTGCTCTGTTAAAACCAGACGTAGGAGCTAATGTGCCATGAGTGTGTGGCCTTTCTGCCAGTGGTCCTGGATAACTGATGTCTAATTACTGGTGGGTGCTCTGCTGGGCTTTGTAACACAAATGTTAACGATGCCAACTTGCCCTCTTGTCTTCTTGCATACCCAGCAGAAACTGACCACAATCTATTCTTCAGCCCATTGAAGCACTTTTTAGGAAATTTTGTGGTGTTTGCTGAAGAAGGCATCGAGGTATGGGATGATATATTTGAAGTGATGGTGATTCAATGTATTACATTGCAGTTTTTGAACAATGTATTTGTCCAGAGTCACAATTATTTAGCCCAGGATAAATCTCCCAGTCAAGAAAATCCTTCCAACATGAGATCTGATATCTGCAGGCCACAGTTTTAACATCACCACCTCTGACACCTCATGTGAGAAATAAACCACAGGCTACTATATTTTGTTGTTGTTACAGAAGTTAACACATTTTTAAATGATCCTAACTGACTTGCACTTCTCCTATCTGTGTAGCTGTTCACACTACTGCAGAAGTGAAAGCAACGTTCACCCAAATGTGAGATACATATCAAAGCTTTTCTAATTATTGCAGACAGCTAAACCACAATGTGAAGACTTCATCCTATGAACATTTGGTCTCTCATGTTTTGATTCCTCCCTTGTGTAAAGCATCTTACCAAGCTTGCAGCTCTGCAGGGTCTGAATTTGATCTTAATGAGAGGAGAAGCAGTATCACTGTAAATGGAAGGCTCGTAGCAGTTAGGACTACAAAATGTACAAATGCTCTTTATTAAGACCACAGTAACAAAACTGTTTTTCTTGTACTGAGTACAAAGAAAAAGGCCTGCTGTACTTTAAGTCTTTTTAATACCATGTTATCAGTAGCTGAAGTCACTTATTTTGCTGTATTGGTCTGTCTAGCAGATGGCTTATCGTGACACATACCTCCATAAAGATAATTTGACTTGTTTGAGAGCTATACGAGAGACTTTGTGGCATATCGGTCATCTCATACACCTCTATTAATTGCTCAGGAGAAATATCTTTCTCTTTAGGATTTAAAAAAGCCAATAAAGCTAATGATCAAGAGAGTACTGTTTCTTGAGTAGACTAGCATGTCTGTTCTGGGGGAAGTGCCGTAAAGAAATGGGATATGAGCAAGGAGCACAATTAATCTCATTCCTCATAAACTGGTGATGTGAGAATATCCTTAGCAGAAGTGACAGAGGTTTGAGGTTTTAATTGGAAAACTGGTTGTCACATGTAATCAGCAGGCACAAGGACCAGATTCAGCTTGCTTAAATGCTTTTAAAAACCAGAAAACCCAGAAACTCAAGCTGCCATCCAGTATTTCTGAAAACCTGATAGGTGAACTGTTCTTACAGGCCTGAAGTCTGCAGGAATCCAAATGCAGAGGTCCAGTGGGGAAAACAGCCAGCTTAGGAATATGCAGGGCTGTTTTTCAGTGTATGAAATACAGTTTTATTTCACAGTAGCTTTGGTAGTGATCTGTTCAGTTAATTATCTAATTCATTTGGGAATCCTGGATTTGCAATTGACTTCCAATTGGCCATAGAACAAAATCCTTTTTCTGTCCCCTTGGTGCAGTCCTGCTGCCCATCCACATGGCTTGGGAGCAGAGACTGTCATCGCTGGGGCGTTTCTAGCCAGAGTTTAGGCTCTCTCGGAAAGTACCTTTCCTCCTTCCTTGCCAATATGTTTTTGTAGGGTGCCCCTGATAATATAGAAGTTCAGGTTCCTTTTAAGAATGGAGCTGTCTCAAGAGGGAGACTATTCTGTGTAGTAACACCTACGTTTTAAGTTTGGGATAGCACATGGGTAAATGATCTGGGCCTGTTTGCATCCATCAGATCCCTCATTTGGATCTTCTTTGGAGTTAAACTATTTGGGTGATCAGCAATACAGAAATTGAAATAGAACATTTCTCCCTCTGCCTCAAGTGAAATTCTGTTTGCATCAGAAGTTACGGTTTGTGTGCTAGCACCATTAATGTGCTTTGTGGAGTTAAGATGAAAAGTGAAGTTATGATCCATGAAGGATATCAGTACTTCAGGGTTCTAGATTGAACTCTTTTTGAGAAGAAATCCAGGATTATTGCAAGTTTTGCAGACTCCAACTGGAGTGTATTTCATAGGTAGGCAGGGCACCAAGAAGCTTGATGGGCAAGCCAGGGAGAAGCAAATAAGAATGAATCAAGTGTTTTTCTGCTTTTCATCAGAACTTCGATAAATCAAGTTTGCTTTCATGGAATGTTTAGATTTAGAGAAGCTGGAAGAAAATAATAAAACCCAAACAGTTCTCGGCAGATTTGAGTGTTCACTTTTGAAGGAGAGGGTTTTTTTCCTTTGTTTCAATGCTTAGCTCTTGGCAAGTGTAGCGTAGCTCATCATAATTCCTCACAGTGGCTGTGCTGGTAGCACTAGGGGAGTTGCTTATTATGCACACGGTGTTCATCTCACTGCTGCCTCTTCCTTCACTCTGTTTTTGTCTTTTGTGTCTTTTCATAATCATCAGCTGGGAGCTCTCGAGGCAGAGACCTTTTGTTTGCACAACATCTTGCAAAGCGGGCTACCTGGTACTAATTGGGGCATCCGCAGGCTGTCCTAGGTAAACAAAAAAGCAAATGTAGCAACTTGAACTAATTTTTCTTCACGTTTAAGAACAAATTGATTTTAAATACCTTCTTTGTCCTGGGTAGCAGCCTCTTGCCTTTTGTGCTTGTTCTCTATGGGAAACACTTAAGAAATGTCTAACTTTAAACACTTACGTGGCTGTTTCACAGTGTAGTATCAAGGCAAACTGCAAACCTACATAAATCTAAGCTGCTTAGTTAGTGATCTTCAAACTTGCATATACAAAGAAATCTTTCTGGCCAGACTATTTGATAGGTAGTGGTTTAGATAATGTAAATGTATGTATTAGCATCTGCTGCAGCACTGAAATTTATATGCAGCTTTAGCTTTGGAAACCAATGGTAATGGAAATTTTGTGCACGTCTTCCCTAATTTTTTTTTTTTAGATTATAATTTTGCTAGTTTTTCACTTGTTTTCATGAGGCTTGTAAGGAAAGAGCTGCATGCACTTTCTAATGTCTGTAAGAACTGTGCTTCTCAAGGCTGATTGATAGACTTCTATGGCTGTACAGTTGTTTTAGGCTGTCCAGAGAGGTTTACCAGACAGACTCACTGGTAAACTTCTGAAAAATGTTGCCTTACCTCTTCCTTATATCAGCCTCTGCTGGCACACTTCAGCACACTGTTATGTATTGTTATACATCCTAAATGTGTTACCTAATCAACTGGTTCTGAACTATGGCAGTAGCTGCCCAGTAAGGTTGAAACGGTGCATCTGCATTTCACTCCTCCTTCCTTTGGGGCAGGAGTGTAGGAACAGGCTTGTGGTTTGCCCTTGTGCTATAGTCCTGAGACATTAATGGAGAGAGGAGGTTGGTACCTTTCAGTGACAGAGTGAAGGATAGCATCAAATACCTCTTTGGATCCTGGAAAAATCAAAAATATAATTCTCTTTTTTTGGTCACGTATCTTTTCATTTCTAAAAAAAAAAAATCAGATGACCAAAGCTATTTCTATTGTTTTTTCAATTCCGTGAAATGGCAAATCTCTAGTAAGAGTAAATTGGCACCAGTCTGCTGAAATAAATATCATCATGCTTCATAATAGCTATCAGTGTCAAAGTGGAGGTTGTAATGAAGACTTGCATGAAATCTGGAGACTTGGCACAATAAATAAGGTGAAGAAAGGCTTAGGACATGGTATCATCTGGGAGGTTATTTTTGGATTTGTAGGAGGGTTGGCTAGATAATTCCCCTAATTTCAAGGAAGATAAAGGAACTTATCTGGAGCATAGCTTGTTGCTTTGCTTTCCTTTCTGTTATAAAGGCAATATGAAAGCATGATTTCTCAGATGTTTAAAAGGATGTGTTTTACAGTATCCGGTCTTCCTGGTACAAATGCAGTGTGTTGGGCATGTTTCCGTAACATATCAGGGTAATGTTTTCTGTGCTATTGTAGTAAAAATTTCACCTCTGTTTAACCAGCTCCCCTGCTGATTCCCGTTGATCTCGATACCAGATAGCAATTTGTATGAAAACAGAGTATTGTTACTTGAAAAGAAAGATCAATGATCCAATACGCATGACTCTTACATAGGGTTCTACAGGAAGAAGAAAATTTCCATTATTATAAAAAAATAAACTATCTTGTCTTTGATTATCTGTAGCAGGTAGTCAGGTACTGTCTGTGAAAAATTTGTATAATACATCATGCAGAAGCTCATTGCCCTCTTCTCTAGTGATGAAATATCTGATGTAAGAGTAAGTAATAATACTGTGGTCAGTCTCAGAATAATATTCTCATTTTCTTCCATGATCAAAATTGAATCAACATAAATTGTATGGATTTGTGCTTGCCACATATTTCACTCGTACACCTTTTCTCACCTGACCATGGCATTTAACTCTTCACTGTTAGAATACTCTAATGAGTCTATCAGCTTCATCTTGTGGACAAAGGGAGGGAGGAATAACACCCTCTATGTTGAAGTAATGTTTCATATCATTATTTTTTGAGATAACTTCTCTAAAAAGAGTATCGCAAATTAAACTTGAGTTCCACTTCCAATCTTTGAAGCTCTGGGGAGGGGAACCAGGTTGTGCCTTAGTTTCTTGACTGTGGTAACCACCCTTGCAGAGAAACTCAGATTGTTCTGCCTCAAAAACTGTATGGCATAGTTCTCTGCCTCTGCTGAAGACCACTTTTTTTCTCTCAGCCGTTATACATACTCTTAGAAATGTTAATGCTGTCTTCTTCATTCTCTTTGTTGGCCCACCACAACTGAACCTTCACAGGGAGCGAGGGGGACTTAGTGAGGCAAAAGCAGAAGCATCCCCTCTGCTTGCAAAAATACATGTATTGTCCTTGAAATTCATGCTTTCAGAATACCCATATGTTAAGCTCAAGTGTCATTCAAGTACTGTGAAGTGTATTATGAGGGTATAAATTCAATTTCTAATTTGCTACTGTATGTTTATGTCTGCAGGTCAGAAACCCAGTTAAAATATTCACCATGGTGAAATTAATATAGCCACTGGAGATGTCTGACTAGCACAGATGTTTCTAAGTGAATCCTTAACACCTGCAATCTCGATTTAATTGGAAACTGCTGAAAATAGCAACACATGGAAGGGTGTGAGTAACACTTGGCTAACTGATGTGTTCTGTAGCAATTCTCAATAACATACAACTACCTCTACGCTAACTTTTGGGCATGCAACCTCGATGGAGTTATCCCTACATGAAGCACATGTAGCTGATGTCTGGCTCATGCAAAGTGTCAGTCAATATCTAATGTTTGTTGTGCTTTCTCAATGAAAAGAAGTGGATTGTCCTTCTGCTCTCCTCTTGTTTTTTTCCTCTTTTTGCACTCCCTCTCCCCCTTCTCTCTCTTCTCTCTGATAAAAATATAATTTGCCAGAAACTTATTTTGAGGAAAGTGATACATAAAAGAAAAATACATTGCACCAGAAGATCTTTCTAGCTAGAAATATCAAAAGCATGGATATTTTCACTTGATATCCTGAAGAAGACTAAAGTAAGCACTAATGTTAGACATTCTTAAATGAAATTTAAACTTTTATTTATCTTTTTTTGTCCTCCCCTTAGGAGGAAGCAATTTCTTTAAGTGTCACTGCATTGTTAAGCATTCCACTGATCCTCAGTTCCTTTCTATAATGAAGAGGGATGGGACCGAGAGAATGCATTTCTCATGTTTTTATTTTTCTAATTTTCTAATTCACTAGAAGTCTAGACGTATGAAGATGTAAAATTGTACTTCTCAAAGAATTCAGTTAAAGGGCTGCGTTTCTTTACATAATCTCCTAATGTGGATAATTTAAGCCCAAATTTTGAACAGTGTGAATGGTGTGTTGAGGGATAGAGCCACTAGCATTGAGAAAAACAGTTATTTTTAGTTTCAGGTCAAGTTCAGAGCTAATATAACGAAGAGCTTGTAGGATTGTACTTAGTGAAATCAGGATTATCATCATCAGTGAGGAAGGAGGTGTTTCTCGTAGATTTATTACTAGGTTTTGCACAAGCAGAGATTTGTAATCTCAAGTGGCATGGCATGCAAAGACCAAAAGAAGGCAGTATCACTTCAATCGCTGATCTGAAAAATGGAGGTATGATCACTGATACATTCGCTTTGTGTGTGCTGATGGCTGTGCTGAGCAGGGCTGAAGGGCTCACCAGTGCGGAGATGAAGCGCACAGTTCATCATTTAAGGTTACAGAGGACAGCGCTGAAAGTTGTATCTGACTTTGCTTCTACCGGGGTACTTTTCAAACACTTCCAGAAGTGTTTCTTTGGTATCAAAAAATGTGTTTAATTCTTAGAACCAGCTGTGGTTTTTCCCATGACTCCCTGAGGCGGGAAGCACAGAGTGAGGTGCCGGTCTCTGCTTACTGCTCACTGAGGACAGCATGCGCAGGAACAACTCAAAGCTACACCAGGGGATGTTCAGACAGGGCATAAGGGAAAATCTCTTTACCATGAGTGTGGTCAGACACTAGAACAGGCTTCTGAGTGAGGTGGTTGATGCCCCATGGCTGGCAGTGTTCAAGAGACATTTGAACAGTGCCCTCAATGTGCTTCAGCTTTCGGTTAGCCCCGAAGTGGTCAGGCAGCAGGACTCAGTGACCTCTGAAGGCCCCTTCCAGCTGAACTAATCTATGCTAAAATTACCTTTCCCGAGTTCAACCCATAATTTATCAACAAGTGCTCTGGATTTTGTTTCATGAGGGTTTTAGACCTAGAAATAGGATTAGAGCAGTTCTACTGCTGTGAGGGCTTTCTTAGAGATGTTTTGCTTGGGGCTATACACCATCCACTCACCTCCAGTGAGGATGAGGGGTTATGCTGTTTTATTTCAGACAAAGGAGTAAAGAATTGTAGTGTTTGGGACCAGCCTGTAATGTGTGAAGAAGCATACCTTGGCTGCTTGAAAGCGAGCATGCTGAGAATGAGTAGATGGGTGAACTTGGTCCTGCAAGAATAGACACTACTCATTCTGGGGTCATCCTCTCATAATTTTTTAGGTTTGTTGCTGGTTGTTGGCCAGTGGTTGTTGGCTCTTACTTGACGGTTTCCTTATACTAGTGTACTCTCCTGCTCTGAGTCGAGCTCGTTTTGTGGTATTAAGTCCCATCACAGTGTTTATTGCCTATTTCTGCCAAACACTTATGTATTTTGCCTGCTGGATAGGGATTGTGGGTGGGATTTTGCTGGGTGAATAAAGAGTTCTGCATTCCAGTTTATTTAAGCTGCTGTTTAATGTGTAATGACATGATTTCATTTTGACAGATGAATGTTGTTTCTGTAGATCTGCAGTGACATTGCTCCATTTTGACTTTGTGCTGTCAGCTTGGTACATTTATCCTGACACTGTTGTATTTCATCTTGATACCATATTCTTGATTTGACATTGCAATGCCACCTCCATAAATCTGTATTGACGTTCTTAACTCATTTTCTTGGTATTTTTCAAAGTGAATGAAAGCCTGACACAGTTAGAATTGGGAGCAATATAAAGGCAAAATTGTGGAGATGTATCACAGAGGAATGAAAAGGGCAGAGATGGTTCTTGGCAGGGAGAAACCAGTTGTGTGAGATGCATGGATGGTGCTTACGGACTGCAACGTGACATTCTGGTAGGGGACTGAGTGAGAAATAAATGTATTCTGCTGGCATGTCAGTGCAGTTTAAACTTTTTCAGCTCCTTTCCAATGACTCCAAATGAAATTCAAATAGTCATGCCACAGAACATGCTCTGTTGAAAATACTCTCGCAGTTCAGGATCACATAATCATTGTCTCAGCACTGCATGATTGCTGTTATGGGAACAATCGTTTCCCCTGGATATCATTATTGATTTAGAGCTTCACATCAATACCCAGATTTCACCATGTGATATGTGAGCAGACAGATGATATCATCCTTTCCTCTTTTTGGTTTCTCAGTGGCTGTGTATTACTGCTGTTCAGATAAGACAGAAAGCTACATGGTCTGCATGTGTGCAAAGGTTTTGTTGCAATTTTTATGGGAGTATGTACTGTGGGGAGTATATACCCTTCAGTACAGCCTCTCTGCACCCTGCTCAGTGCACCCTGGCTTCGTTATAGTTGTGGTGGGTGTAGGCCTGTGGGTGCCCACAGGTAAGGCTGCAGAAGACTGGTTTGAGCATCTGCTCTGACCCATGTATTTTTAGATTTTATGTGTGGTTTATGAAGTGCCTTCAGTCCCAGTAGCAGTAGCTGAACAGAACATACATATGCTGTTTCATTATCATCTGTATTTTCAAATAACAGGGTTTTTATTTTGGGATTAGGTTCTTACTACTGCTTTACTATAAATACGTTGTGGCACTGTTCTTTCTTGTTGAGATTATTCAGGAATTTCGTGGGTTTAGAAATAATTAGAGAGGTTAATAAGAAAATAATATTTTAACCCTGTGCATATTGTCTACTGCATTCTGTGTGCTGTGTGCTTAATGTGAAAGTTGTTCAAACTTTTCCATAAAACATAGCAAATACTATGGCCATGATACAGAGCCATTATTGACCTTCAAATTGTGCAGTTAAAATCAATCTTATTTTTCTTAAAATGAATGTTTCAGTAATATATAATGCCTAGGAATTTTTTTATCAGATGTCTTGCCAAGTTAATTTTTATCTCAAGTATGAGCATATTTCATCAAAATAATGTGAAAATAGAGGCAAAGTCAATGACATCCTTGCGCTTCTCTCCGTTTTGCCATCATAAAATCCTGAATCCTACTCCAGATGATTAGTAAATAAGATGAAGTAATTTAGCTGAGAGAATTGACTAGCTACAGTGCATGAACTGTAATTGTGATATTAATGTCAAATAGAGTTTAGTCATTTTCTGTTAAATTCTGCTCTTGAGCATGAAGTGCTTTTCCTTCTGAAACCTGTAAGAGCTGTGTGTATGTAAATAACCAGAACCTGGCCATTGAGGTCCCAGCCAACAAAATATATTTTTGGCCCGTGAACTGGAAAAAAGTTCACACATTTCGCTATCCTTTTTCCCCTGAAAGGATTCCATAATGTGAAGGTCTTAATACCTGTTGCTGGAGGACAACATCCAGGTGTGAGGAAGAACTTTTTTCACCATGAAGACAGCTGAGCACTGGGACAGGTTGTCTAGAGAAGCTGTCAGTGTCTGGCCTTCAAAGTTTCTAAGATGCAGCTGGATTAAGTCTTCAGCAATGAGAGTGCAGATGTAGCAACACCATAGGTCAGAGGCATTGCAACTTGCATGAGATTTTTTTCTTTTTTCATTTGTATACGGTAATAAAGGTCCTGTTTTAACTCCATGTTCATCTCCCCAGCCCAGCAGAGTCATCACTGCGGCTCTCCACTGGTTAGCACAGTGGTCAGCAATTGCAGACTGAAGAAAATATGCAAGAAATTTCAAAAATATCGATTTCACGTGCAATTTCCATTTCTTAAGATCACTAATATGCATGGCTAAATAATGGGCTAAACATATAGCATGAGATAACAGTAGGAACGGATGGATGCGTCTGTTCCAGTCTTTGCTGACTTTTCTCAGGTATTCAATGCTAGAAAAAAGCAGTTAGACTTTCACATCTGGATAATCACTTATTACATATGTTCTTAACATTAAAATTAAAACACTTTTTTTTTTTTTAAGTAAAAACAAATCAAGTCCATTCCAAGTTCATTAAAACTTCCTTATCATAAGTACGTTGCTCATTGAAATTACAAAAGAGAAGCTGGGAGTGAAGAAGAGAGTAGAGCCAAATCACTCCAGTATGTCACCATCCCTAAAATTAAAGGGATATGCTTGCAATGTCTGCCAGAATCTGCAAGATCTTACAATCTGCTGAAAGTGAGGAAGGGTCAAAAGGTTCTTTGGAATAGTGTTTAATATGTCCACTTCGATATTTAGCATGGCTACTGCTGTGTAGATTTTGAACTGTGCCAAAAGGCTTTATCACTGGTTTGTTGCTGGCCTTCAGCATCTTTCAGTAAGGCAGGCCAACTGATAAACTGTAGGTAATGTTGATATATTTTTTATCATTTCATTTTTTCCATTTCCTTCAAACTTAAAATTAATCAATAACTTCTGCTTGCTCTTCCAGTATGCTTACAACAAGTATTAATAATGGGGGTTTCTATTTTCCACTTACCTGTTTCTTCCTTTAGGGGAGATGAATCGTTCAGTTGTCTGACCCATCACCTCATAATTCTTGTTTAGTTACAGGACAACAGGTGCTGGTGTTAGACCTAAATTAACACATTTTAAAAGTCAAGTAGCATTCTAGCCCAACAGATTCAGATTGCTTGCCACCATGTGTGTCTGTGTTTTTTAAACCACAGTGCTCTTCCAGCAGCATGGCCTCCAAGATGCCAGTTTTACTAAAACCTTTGGATTAGTTTCTCAATTACTTTGAGTTGCAGTTTCAATGAGGTCAAACTTGGAAGAAATTACTGGCCTGCTGCAAAGATTCAGGGAACAAAAGGAGATGAGAAATGACTTCTTTTCCATCAGGTGTCTAAACAAATTGCACTCAGCGTTTCAAGTGGTCACAGTTGAGCTGGGTTGCAGCCAGGTGGGCTCATTTGCTCCTTTTCCTGCTTAGTGGCAGTGGAAGAGGAATGTTGAAAATATCCCACAAACTTCTGGATGACTGTAAGTCAAGTTCCCCTTTGAGAGGTTTTCTAATCATTGTTTACTGCAGAACTGCAGGAGAGCTCAGTGCAGAAGATATTAGTGTAGAAAAAGATGATACTTTTAGATCTATGGGGAACCATATGGATATGTCCATTGGCTATCTGCCAAGGGTGTCTATAGATGCCTCAAAATATTTTTTTCCTACTGTGGTTGCTATTGGAAATCTCCAAATGCAGCACAGCTGTTGCACTAAAGTAGCCTCTAATAGTACACGGCTGGTCTGGAAGAGTGCTGCTTGTACAGATCACTAAGCCAGGAAGGACAAGGTGCTTTGTGCTTCCAGAATTTCCATTTCTATAGTAGTGTCTATTTAGAAGTCTTTTTTTTTTCTTTTGTTCTTTTTTTTTCTTTCTACTGTTTACATAACATCTGAAATTGCTTGGCTTTATGCTGTACTTAAAGCAGACGACATCTGTAGTAACTGTTTGGTAATGATTGTAAAACTTTGACAACAAATCTGCTTAGAATATACACAGAATAAACCCATGAATTTAAAAAACGAGAGAGAAGGGAAGAAGGAAAAGAAGTGAAAAGGAAAGATTACTTTATTAAAATAAAAATTCATTAAAATATAAATACACAATTCTGTTATACATACATCCTGCAACCATGAGAAATGTTACATTATTTTGCTGAAAATGACTGGTAATGCTGTAGGCCCTAATTCTGTAATCACATTTATGAAAACACTCTTTCCTTCTCAAGCCACTGGTGCAGTGCTTGTCTTTACAGATCAGTTTGCCACTAGTCAAGTCAAAGGAATGTATTACAGCATCAATTTTGAGCAGAACTATCTGTTGTTAATAAAACCTGTTTTAAAAAGTCCTTGGCAGACTCTAGATCTTTCCCAAATATGTCAGTAATTTATGTTTAAATGGAGCACTGGTATTTTAACAAAAGCATTCCTAAATCATTTAAATTTAGAAAGCCAGAAAGTTTTTTTTATAAAGTGATAGCTTTCATCTAGGATAATTGTCATGTCATTGGATTTATTATTATTTTTGTTTGTTTGTTTTGGTTTCTCTGTATTTCTTTGCGAAACTGTAGTGTATACTTGGGCAGGGGGAGGGGAAGGATTAGTTATCTATCTGGTATCTGGTAAGAGATGGAAATAATTTGATTTGAACATGCTTAATTACTTAATACCCAGATAATGATTAAATTATTCCTATTTCATAATGATACATTATAATTTTCCCCTCAGATTTTCAATGTGAAGGGAATTGCTTTGCCACCTATAAAACTGAAAACTGTCTGTAGCAAAACAACATTCAGATAGGTCTCTTAAGTCCTGTTATGCAAAGGCTTTTTCTTGTTCATGTATTTACGTGTAGGACAACGCATACCCTTTGTTACTCTGGCATTACAAGCAGTAGTCTTTGCAGAGTCTATACTAAGCAGCAAAACGATGTAGTCATGTATATAAAAGATATTTTACTTCTGTCAGCCCAATTCACGCTCTTTTTCAGTGAAATAATGTTAATACATTTTTACTTGATTCCCACGGTGGCGTCTTTGTGAGCACCAGGGCTGTACAGCTCTGCACATCTCCTCCCACCGGATAACTGTGCTAGGGAATCTTTCTGGAGGGTTTAAACATGAGTAACTATCGCTGATTGCTGAGGTGGACTTCAGAGAGGCAGAAGACGAGAGGTAGTGCTCAAGTGCCCTTTTCCCATACATTCCTGCAGCTGCCTGCCGTGCAGAGGGAGTTTATTAGTTGTAAAGATTCTCAGCAGTTTTTTATTTTAAGTGAGGAGTCCACAGGTAGGAGAGAAAACCAGAAGATGGAGAGAAAACAGATGTAATTTGAAGTGAATCATACTTTGTCACGTTGGAGACGAACACCCAGGAGCTGCTGAGCTCAGCCTGCACATTGCAGCAACACCTCGCTAATTCTCACACGTGATAATTACCCCATGGAAAACGTGCCTCTCTCTCCCTGCTGTTTAGCAAAGGTTTAACAGCAGGATGCTGTACTGAGGTGTCATATTCCAGTTGACTTTATTGACTTTATGGAGTGTTCTATATTACACTCACTACAGAATTTTGTTACAGCACAAATGTTGTGAAACAAATTATGGTGGTCAAAATAAATGAACAAATAAATGAGCCAGATTAACTAGCATGTGCCAGTTGTTTTCTGCTGCTCTAGTGATGCAAAACATCTGTAAATACAGTGCAAACAACCACAAAGACCTCAATTATTCTCCTACTTGTTCATGCAGAGGAGTATGAACTCAGTCTGTAGCTAAATGATTTAAACAACAACATTGAAAACAACTGATGAGGATCATTTATGCCAGTGTAAATCTGCAGCTTCTGGGTTTTGATTAAAGTTTCTGTATCGAGCTATTCATCACTCCTTTTAATTGTAGCTGTTTGTGTAGTTCATAATAGAGAGGATCTTTCTATTTAGTGAAATGGGAGAAGAATCTGAAGTTTTTTTGGAAGTTTGTTCTTGTAGCACACTAATCCTGTATTTCAGATTACATAAAAGCTTTCAACCTCTTAAATTAATATATTTTTGGAAAGATAGTGGCAAGAGAAATGCCTTCTCCCAAGTAAGCAAAGCGAGAGAGAAACGTGTTTGCAATACCAGCGTGAATTTTGATTCATTCTAGAGTCAGTAATAAAACTTTTCACTGAATGACTCAGAGCTATTGCTAATTGCTTGGGTTTTGGTTAGCAGTTGCAAGCAATCAGTTATTTGACAACATGTTTAGCCTTAAACTGGAAATAAATTCCCCCCGTTGGTGGAGGTGAGTTCTACTAGTGGCCTGCTGCACATATAGCAAAACTCTTCAGCTCCTTTTCATGCTGAATAGCACTTTACTTAATGGGGCTGTTTTTTAAGGAAGTTTGTAGTTAACTTGGTAAGGACACGGTCAGGTCTGCTGTGTTTGGAGGGGTTTAACTACCTATCACAAAAGACATTCAAGAGAATACATGAAAGATTTTAATCTTAGGCTTTCTTAACTGGCAACGCTACATTCAATTTTTAGGATTTGTTGGAAGTGCTATTGTAATATAAATTGCTTAGATAATGAGAAAATACAATGACTGTAGGGACTAGAAAACACCTGTAAATGCTCATTATTACCTGCAGAAGGTTTTTGTGGCTAATGGTAGATTTCATACTGAAGAAAGAAGTCTAGTTTTGCAGTCAGGAAGAGGAAACTGGACTAGAGCATGGAAAAGTAAATGTTGTGAGCACAGTACAATGAGTTAAGAGACTGAAGTGGATATTGCCTGACGTAAACTGCAGAGCTTTCCTAATTTAGCAAATATACTATGACTAACAGATGTGTTCTTGCATTTTCTTTGAGACAGAATTCCTGGGATGAGTCACATTGATAACGTCATCTCACCTGTTGTAGTCTGATAAAGTGAGAGCCACACTGACTGGAGTACTGTAATTAGTCGCCACTTTTGGCTGTCCTTGGGCACTTCCCTTTTCAGACATAGCATGTACCAGTACATTTCCTAATGCACCTAACCTCACCATGGGCCACTGATACAAATCTTGATATAAATCTTCAGAGGGCATGTGGGGTATCTCTCGAGGGCCCACCCATTTTTGGGGCTCCAGGATGAGACTTTAGTCCCTCATCTTCATTTACTTGATTTTGGTCATTGCTCCAGCCTTTTTTAATTTGTATGGTAATCTGGATTATTTCTTACGTGCACCAAATTCTCTCAATTTCACCCATCTGCATTAATAGACCTTTTTTCCCTTCTTGATTCATTTCTTCCCTATAATTATTCTTCTCCCTAATTTATAATGAATAGAGTGTCTTTTTATGACCCACCAATCTTTTTTTTTTTTTTTCCTCTTAGTTCCTTCTTCCTCACCTTGCCTGGTATAATCAATAATATTTTATTCAATACTGTTAATTCCAGTTTCTTGGACTTTCCTACCACTACATAATCAGTCTTCTCTGGAATCCTAACTCATACTATCCATCTGTTTTCGATGCTATTGTTCCAATGCCAGTATGTATTTCTCATATAGGTAAGTTTGCATTCTTAACATACAGACTTCTGAATCCCTTATTTTCAATTTTGTTGTTCTTCCTTTGCAGTCCAGTACTTCTTTCACAGTTTGTTTTTCATTCAGACTGCCAAACCCAGCTGAGAGCTAATGTCTTTCTCCAGTTCTGCATCTGTTTTCTTAGAAATCTCTTCCAGTGAGTTTTAATTTTCCCATCCATTCTTGGGAATAACTACTGCTAGTTTTCTTGTGGGTTTAGCCACTCAGTACTTGGCTCCATCGCCATGTCATATACACCTACCATGTTTTCTCACTATCAGATTATCTTAGTCCCCATTACTCCTCCTTTTTGTCATTCCCCCCATATTAATAAGTTCTAACAAGCGTTGTGTTCCTCAGATTTATTCCCAAGTACGCCCTAGTCTAGTTTCCATCTGTTTCTAATGACAGACACTGTTCCAGCTCACTTAAAGTAATGATTTCGTTATCAAAGTTCATAGCCTTTGCTCGTGCTTTCTCATAGATCTTTGTGCACCTCTCGGTAACGCTGATTGCTTGTTCGCCCCGCTGTCATAATTTCTGTTCCTTCCATTACTGTGCAGTCCTTTGCTTCTGCGCTCCAGCTTCTTGCACGTCATTTTTTGTAAATATTTTCCTTGTTCCTTCCTTTACTTTGTAAGAACACGGTGTTGCTTTTGACTGTCTTCTCTCTGTGAATCTTATTGCTGGACGACCTCTTCTTTTCACACATGGTCAGATAGTATTTTTATGCAGATGATTTACAAATCTGTTCGTCAGCCCCCAGTTTGTTTGCCTCTGTTCAGGCATACGTTTCATCTGGCATCTTCAGCACTTCTGGCTTGACAGCTTGCTGATAACAAAGGTAGAGCAGAGCTCTGTATCTCCTTCTCCAAAAGTCTCTTGTGTCCCTCACTTTTTATCCCACGCTCATCATATTGCCAACAGCTGCAGTCAGTTGTTTGTTATCTCGACACTTTCAGTTATGAATTCTTCTGCTCTGGCCTTATCACCACCGTTATCTCTTCCATCATCTACAATGTGTCCTCAGTGTCATTTTTTAATGCTCCAACGTTCTATTTAGATTGTAGCTCTTACTATTTTCCTCCCTCTTCTTCGGCCGCAGAAAAAAAAAGTCATCCTGTATTTTCAGAAGTTAAGTTCTTACTATTTTAATTACCTTCCTTGCCATCACTCGTTTTAGTCTTTTCCATTCTAACCACTCCTGCTGGGATCATCCTCATCTGATACAGTTCAGCTTATTGCAGTAGATTTTCTCCATTTGTTCCAAGTTGTCAGTGAACTGTTACAAGCTCTCTTCATAAAGTTTTTGAGACGCTCTTAGGTAGCTAGGAGTCTGTCTTAGTTTCCTCTAATTCTCTCAAATGTTTTCCTAACTGTTCTGTCGTCAGTGTTTCGTTCTTCATGCTTTCATGCTTTCTCGAATACTCTTGCTCTCTCCCTTCAAATTTCATTTCTTAATCTTGTGCCTTTGAGGCTTTCACACATCCTTGCATAAATATCTCCGTTGTTTGCCAGCTGTGTAGCATTTGTCTAATCTTTTTAATAAGATAAAGCCAAGAACTTAGTTTTTACTCTGTCCTCTTTTATTGCAAGTATTTATACTATTAAGACCCTGTAGATACTTAAACTGTTATCAGTAACACTTCATAGGTTTTCTTTTCTCTACAAATGCACTTTATTGGGTTTTAGGCATGGTTGTTAAAATGGAGATAATACTCTACTGTATACAAAATTCACTTGCTGAAATTTAAATTACACAGAGGTCTGCGCATGGAAAGCAGCAGCTACCTCTGTATGTGCACCTTCAGTAGAAAGACAGTTGTTATTCCTTTGCCTGGTCAGCTGGTAAGATCACTTAAGAAGAAAACCAGTAGATGTCTGAGTCGATGTTGTATACGATGTATAGGTAAGCAGTCAAGGAACATAAGGCCATAGCAGTGAATCTAAATGAATTTTTATCTCTGTTCAGTGTGGAAGAAATTTGAGAGGTCCCCATGTGGGAATCCTTCCTTGTGAGTATCTCAGATCTAAGTGTCTAGGACTGTGTATTTTGGAATAAATGGATGAAAGGAATAGCAATGAGTCACCAGCATCAGATCCTCTTGACTCAATGGAGCCAAAGCAGTTGTACTACTGCTTGAGCTGCCCATTACTGCTTGGGAATAAGATCTTGAGATTATGATAGGTCAGACTGTATGAGAGCATCAGCCAAGTGCCTGGTGGTCAAAGAACAACAAATGGTATCAATTCTTAAGACAGATCCTGCTGAAGACAGACCCTGCTGTATTCTTTATTCCCATCACTGAATTTATATATAATTTGCCTGCAGCTGAAACAGTTTGTGTAGTTCTGGTCCCTGCATCTCAAAAACAAGACGGTGGGTTCACAGACGGTCTAGAAGGTCAACAGTGCTGTCCAAACACTGCTTTGTAAGAAACAACCAAGGAACCAGGGTTCTTCAACCTGGAACAGAGGTGTTGTGATTATGGAGTCATAAATGGCTTGGGTAGAGTGAAAAGATACTGATTTTGGTTTTGTTGTGTGTTTTTTTGCTCTGTCTTCTAACACAAGGACATGAAGATATGAAATTAGACCAGCAAGAGGCATGCTCAGAGCAAACACACAGAGTGCTTCTTCATATAGCTTGCAGCTAAACTGTGGAACTCCTTGTGTCCACCCCACTGTGGATATTTGGAGAGGCTCAGCAGGTGGGATCAGAGAAGACTCATGGAAAAGAGATTTCTGGAGATTATGAAGTTCACACAACTTTTATATGGCTCAAAAGTTCTCTGAGCTGCAAGTGGCTGACAGCTGGGAGATAAGTTTTCTATTCTTTTTTTCCCTAGAGATCCAGTTCTGGCAACTCTCGGAGGACAGATGGCTATGTGGTTCTTTGATCAGGGCGGTATTACTAGAGCTGTTTTGCCCTTTGTTTAAAATAGCTGCACATTCAGGGATCATGAGCAATATTATGTTAGTAAGACTACATTTAAAGAATACATTTTGATATCAGTAATTAATTTTTTTAATATTCTGTTCTCTGGAGACGGCATCGGTGGGACATGTTCAGTTGCACACAGGCACTATGGTGAATATGTGGAAGATGTATTTTATTTTCATCTGTGAGAGTAGAGTGGTGGTATAATTTTTCATTCTAACAGGTTTTCTTTAAAGCAGTAACAGTCAGCTTGCAGTATTTTTCATCAGTCTATTGCAGGCTGTGTGGCTCCTTCACATTCCTTTTAAATAACAAGATCTTATTAATAAAATTAATGTTGGTCATCTTATTTTCTTTGTCTGACATAAACTGCATATCATAGTAAGTGATCTTGGTCCTTCCTAATGATGAACTTGTGCTGAAGGTTCACCATTTATACTTAATAATATCCCATACCCACCGACTGGAAGATGTATGTTTCATGTGTTATGATAGACCTTGGGTTTTTCTAGCAGGACATTTAATTCTGATAGTGCGTTTTATATTTGTAATGAGAAAGAGTTCTGAAACTGGGAAAGCACTGCATTACAGTTTTATATATATATATATATATATATTAAAAAAAAAAAGTTGGCATCATAGCATAGAAGCTTACACTCATTTTTCCACAGTTCAAATGAGAATGAGAAAATTTGCATTAACTAATGCCTGAACTAGCAGCACAGCTACTTTGAATTCAGAGGAACGCTGATAGTCATATTTAAGTGTTAGGGTAAGAACATTTCTAGGTAGAATGTTGAAATTAATGGAGCTATGACAAGTCACAGCAGCTCGTTTGTTTTCCTGTATCACTCAGTCAAAAGAGTTAAGGTTGTATTCTTTTTCTCTTCTTCATCTGGATAGCACTTCTACTTAAATTTTGTGGATGTGATTTCCTAGAGTCAATTACTATTAGCCTGAAAATAACTTTTAATTTTCATGATTGTTATATTTTAGACCCAGATCTTCTTCTCTTGTATGTGTAAGAAATACTACTTTTTTTGGGAAGGGGGAGAAGAAAAAAAACGTATGACTCCTGCATAAATGGAGGCCATTAAAATATGTATGATAAGGATCTGCTATGGAGATCCTCATCGCTGTATAGGTTGTTCTGGGAATCTAAGGTCTGTGGCACAGTATCCTTAAAGATGTAACATGGAAGACACTGATTAAACAGAGACAAGAGGAGAGCAATAGTCTGAGGATATTAGAAATGATGACTTTTGTAATGAATCTTTCATATTGGAAACTGCTTACAGTTTAGCAATTCTAGAGAAACTTACTGGTTAATGTCTGTATTGACTGGAGGTGGTAAATCACGTAACCATTTTTTTCCTCAGTAAATAATCTCAACAGTGTGAATTTATTTTCACTTTCAGGCTTGCACTTACCTGTGACCCCCATGGTGAGGTCCTTTTTCATAACAATAAAATAGGTCTGTTTTCATATCAATAGAAATGCTTTTTCTATCAATTCTTTAGCTACTAGCAGAAAAACTCTAGTATTAAATCTGAGTTTGCTTGTAAAAATGAATGAAGCAGCTGTTCTCTCATTTTTATAGATGAATGAAAAAACTAATCTGTTTATAATCCCATGTCCATTTTCTTACATTAAGCTATAAGATTTAGAGATAATTAGGTTTTCTTAGAAGCACTAAGATCCTTTTAAAAGTAATACCAAAGAGAAGTTTGAGAAAGTAGGGGAGAGATGCAGAAAGCTTGTATACATCATATTAGCTACCTCCTCTACATTTTACTTTTCTGCTGAGGCTAATAACTGTCAGAGTGATGTAATACTTTTCTAGTTAAATTACAGCATCTAGATTTACATAGAGTAAATACACTATAAGTTGTTGAAAATGAAATAACATCCTTTTGCAGAGCAGGTGAAATTTCTTTTATTTTTTATAGGTGGCTTTCTTGCAAACTTGGTCAGAAGTTTTCTTCACTTTTTGCAGGAAAAAAAGTACATACTGTGAAAAATGAGAGGTTTTTAACTGGAAAAAAACTTTTTTTAACCTTTCTCATTGTAGTATATGAAGAATATGGAAATGATTTTCAGGAAAAATATATTGCTATAAAGATCAGGAATAGGTGTGTTTTGTTCCTTTCTTTTAAAGGAGGCATGGAATGTGTAAGAATTGTGAAAAAATAGGGTAAATTTCTTTTTGTTGTATCAGAAAATCAAAACTCTGTTTTTGCAATAATTTATGTCAATAAAGGCCATGGAGTTATTAATAACATATTTTGACATAAAAATTAAGCAACTTTATCTTAAAATTTATTTGATTTTTTTCTGGTTAACTTGTTGAATAATCATTAAATGAACTGTAAGTGAAATTGCTAGGTATATCTTTTAAAAATCAACATTAATGATACTTTTCATATAAGTTGTAAAACATCTTTCACTGATCAAGATGGAGTATATGTGAGTCAGCCATTTCAGCTGGAAATACAAACAGCAAACGTTAGATTTTGCTAGAGCTTAAACGTGGCGATACATAAAGCTAAAGAAAAGATGCCTGTTTTTCATCCTTAGAATGGTTTGGGTTGGCAGGGACCCCAAAGATCACTCAGTGCCACCCCTGCTGTGGGAAGGGACCCCTCAGCCAGAGTAGGCCCCATCCAGCCTGGCCTTGGGCACTGCCAGGGATGGGGCAGCCTGGGCCAGGGCCTCACTGCCCTCATCATACAGAATTTCTTCCTAATATCTAATCCAAACCTACCCTCTTTTAGTTTAAAACAGATAGCCCTTGTCCTGTCACTGTGCTCTCTGATAAAGGGTCCCTCTCCAGCTTTCCTGTAGGGCCCCCCTTACAGGATCATAGAGTGGTTTGGGTTGGAAGGGAACTTTAAAGGTCATTTCATCTGGAAACATACATTATATTCTGAATGCAGGATTTCAGAACTTCCCTTTGAGTGAAAAATATTTTTTTGAGTTAAATGCCAAAGTGCTTGCTAGTGAAATATTCATACAGTGTCAAGCAGAACTCACCATGCCCAACTAGTCATGGGGTGGTTTAAAAAAAAAAAAAAGGCCCTTCAGAGACTGACTTTAACATGGTGTTCTTCACAAATAAATAAATAAAAAAGTTTGTCATCATTTTGTGTTTATCCCTTAGGGTGCAGTTGTATAACTCTGCTTTTACTTTTACAAAACTGTCTGTGGTAAGACACCTCATAAAATTATGAGCTCGTCATCCGCAGCTTTACACTACATCATGAACATGGCCAGGCTTCTCCTTACTTCTCAGCAGTGCTGAAAGAGATGCAGGCTTCTGGATGTGTGCAGAGAAACTGTTGGAGGCTAGGAAGCACCAGTGAATTGACATAAGGTATATGTTGAATACCTACATGAGTACACATATCTGTGGCTGTAGTTATCATGACATTTGGGGTAACCTAATTCTCCTTTTCATTTTCTGGTGTTTTTGTTTCTTCTCTGACTTGATCATGTTACATTTGTTATAATGGTACAGTTCTGGAGTTTTCATGGAGTGAAAAGTCGATATTTTTTTTTTAATTTCTAAAGCCAGTTTTGATAAACTGCATAAATGGATACAGTGCTTTAGCATGTAACTGGTGGTCCTGTTCCCTGAAGATACAGACACATGTCACTGGTATGTAGTGTGCTAATGGCCATGGGATTCTTCTCATTCGATAGTATAAGATGCTCTCTCCAGGCACCAGATTGCCACGGGATGGTAGAATCATAAATTGCTAGCGTAGCTAATTCAGATTGCACAGCACCTTGAGGTTTAGCTGTGTACATGCATAAGCAAAGGATTGAGAAATGGTTATGAAGAGTTAATCCTTTGAAACCAGGAGAGCAATGATAGGACATTGTGTAATAGCACTAATCCATAAAACTTTTTATCTTGTTGTACAATATTTATTGTTCTAAATATTATGAAATTATTTTTAATTTCAAGACCTTTAACATCAAACATGAATTAAAATTGTGCTGATTACAGAATTGAAAACAATAATTGTTAACCGTTTTGTCATAAACACTCCTTAAACATTTCAATTTACGTGGCAGTTCCTGTAGGATGTCTTTTAGTATTGCTGAATGGCAAGTATGGATTGCTTTTCCTTAGGAGTTTGTATATAGAGGCTCCTTAGAACTAGATCTCTGGTTCCCTTAGTTTCACTGACCACAGGAAAAAAGAAAACTTGTCTAAAGGATGTTGCAGCACATGACTTTTGTACTCTTCTGTCAGCCTGTAAGGCTGAAGTGGCTGTAGCTTATGAGCATTAACTAGACTGTACATATTTGAAATAAACTGCAGCAGCACTGGTAGAGGAGTGTTTTATTCTCTACAGTAGCACAGAGATCAAAAAGACTGCCTTGCATAGAGGAGGTACAAAAATGTATTATGGGATGACTTCCATGGACAGCATGTTTTTCTTACCATTTTTTACACAAAGGGCTCTTTTTTGTGAGCACAGATGGCTTAAAAAGTATGCCACCCAATAACCTGAGACTGCTGGGAAGAAGGAATTGGTGTCTGGTTGATAACATAATTGAAGGACCTTCAGTGAAAGGAGGTATCTTTGAAGTGCCTATCTTGTTAACTTCTCACTTAGCACATCAAAGCCAGAAAAGGGTGCCTTTATTTCTTGTAAATCCAAATGCAAATTATGGCTAGTGATTGTGGAAAGCCCTGCTTCAAAACGTTGCAGATGTCCCAGGTGATTTTGATGTTGAATGTTTTGTCACTGGTAATAGAGGAACAGCTTTCAAGTTTTACTGGGAGTGGTGTACTTCGGGTCATCTCACTGCAGGAAAAAAAAAAAAAGGGATTTTTCTTAATCATAACACCAAGATCACAGAATGTTGCAGACAATTTTATGTTTAAAAAAAAAAAAAGTTGATTTCTGCTGTTTTTCGTTAAGATATTTCTTAATTTCTCAGTGATGCTTAAAATGGTTGTATGATTGTATGATAAATGGTTGTATCTTAGATGATTTTTGTAGACCATTTTGCCAGAGTTTCCCTGGTCTCACGTTGTCACGTATATATTGATGTGGTTTACTCACTGTGAGTTTTGTTTTCTTTGTTTTCTAGTACAATGCCTGTTGGCATGGACTGCTGCTTAGCATTGCTTGGCAAAAGGCAAAGAATAGTTTGTGTTTTTCTATCTCTGTTCATTGGAGTGAATAGATTATAGCAGCATGCATGTATGCAAAATTCCTCTTCAGGGGATGCTACAAGCTTCCTTATCAGGTTTTCAGAAAGTGCAAGGGAAGGCTTTGCCTCTTGGAAAGCAGCATTATCTGTCTCCAACTGATGGAGTGGCTTGATGGGGTGAGTAGGGCAAGCGAACTGGAACGGTGACCAACTGCTGTGAAGGATGGCCTCGTTTGTTAGCCCCGTAGTCCATCTCTGCAGTACAGATGGCCACAGTAACTGCGTAGTAAGGCTTTTCTTTGTTTGAAATGGATGAGTCTCCAGAATTCGACTCTCTGCTATAAAATGGCACGTATAATATATCCCAATGAATCTTCACATCCAAAGAATTACAGAAACTTTTGATACCTTTCCTTTAGAACACTCTTGCCTGGAGGGGGAGCATCATAACTGGAAGCACTGAAGACGCCCATGCCATTGAAGATGTGGCTTGTTGCAGGGAAGCAGGTAGAGAAAAAAGGGAGTATGCAGTTCCTGCCTGGCTTCAAATGGCTCAAATTCCTTATCTCAGAGTAAAGGGATAGTTTAATTATTTAATTTTCCAGAGCTGGGTACTAAGCACAAATCTTAACAAAAACAATCTTAATGAAAGTGAATTGCATCTTCAATGCAAAATCTACTGTTTCCCCCCCATATTTCTGGATGTATTTCTGACCTGTCTGCTTACTGAAGGTGTTCATTGATATGGTGTCTTACAAAGAGTCGTTACCTTTCTCTTGAGCTCAGTCTTAATACTACTCCATCCAGATATTGTGATGGTAATTCAGCTAGCTGGCAAAATTTCTTTCTTTTATGCTAAGAACATGAACTGATAATAGCGTGAAACATCTGCAGGGAGTCGTAAAGTGTGTATGAAATCACAAAATAAAATCAGGCCACAGAATGATGGTTTTGGTCTCGTTTCCTTTGTGGTGTTTATTGCACTACTCATTTTGGATTCTGAAATGGAAAGTCCAAAAACTAGTGAAGTAAGAAATCCAGAACTTTTTATGTTCCATCTTCAGATTTCTGCCTCATTATCCTAAATACCCTTCCAGCTTTCCAACTCTCTTTTTTAAAAAACTTTTCAGGAAGGCATGCTTACTGATTTTTTAAATGGGCTAAAATAGTGGCAAAATAAATCAATTTAATAGTGTATTTTTCTATTCCTGTATGGTCACTGTAGAGCTAGGGGTCTTGGGAAGAATATACAGAAGTGGTCAGTAAAGCATTCACAGGCTCTCATCAGCCAGTGTTTCAGTACTGGCCTGGGCAGGTAGAAAAGTTACCCAAGTGATCAGGTATCTTATATAATGAATATTTCCTAACTTTCATTTTTATGTAGTCATTTAAAGCAACGTTCAGAGACACTTAAAGGTATGAACTAATTCCTTGCCTGGCTTGCTGCATTTTCATCATCTTTTTGGAAGTGCAAAGGTATTCAGCTGTGAGTTTGTAATTGAAGCTCTGGAATAGCATGAGAGAGGGGAGCTAGATGAAATCTGATATGGGGGAAAAACAGCAACAAAACCTGGAGATGCATCTGTCAGGATCGAAGTTCTGTACCTGGGGTAAATAATCCCACACATGGGTACAGGCTGGAAGCAGGCTTAGTCACAGCCCTGCTGAAAAAGGCACCATAGAATATGAGCCAGCCATGTGTGGGCGTCACAAAGAAGGCCAACAGCATGCTGGGCTGTACTGGGGGGACTGGGGCCAGCAGAAAAAAGGAAGTGGTTGCCCTCCCTTTACATTAGAGTGAATAATATAGTGAATATAGTGTGGTTGGTGAAGCCACACATGAAAAACTAAGTCAAATTTGGGGCCTCCCATGTCTAAATGGGCTTTGGGAAAGCAGAGGGGGTCTAGCAGATGGCTACCAAAATGCGTAGAGTTGTGGGGCACGTGAACTGGGAAGAGAGGTTGAGGGACTTGGTCTTGTTTGGTTTGTCTCCACAAGAAAATGAGATTGAACAGGGATTACAGCTGCACTACAACTACTTCAAGGAATTTACAAGGAAGATGGAACCAAACTCTTCCAGTCGTGGCAGTTGATAAAATGGGACTGTGGCCACAAGCTTAGGAGGTACAGGCTGGACATTAGAAAACACTTGTCACAAGGATGATAGTGCAGTCCTGAAACAGGTTCCGAGAGGCGGTGGAGAATCGATTCCTAGAGGTTTCCGAGAACTGGCTGCTCTGATCTAGTGTTGATCATCCTACTTCAAGCAGGAGCCTGGACTAGAGACCAGCTTTTCTAGCTTTTTGTGATTCTAATTTAAAACAAAGCAATCTGTTTTATTACTTAAATGATTTGCAAACGAAGTGCAAAAAGAAGAAAATCGTAGAATCAGCGAAAAAAACAAAAACAAAACAAAAAACCACTTTCTTCAGTGCATACAGCTCACAAAAGAAACTGCAAATTGCAAATTACTGTATCAGCATAGTGCAGTTGCATTTGTACTTAATTTTGTAATTTAATTTGTACAGTTCTGAATATTTCAGTATAACTCTGTCAAGGAAAATCTTTATTTAAGGGACGTAGCTGTTCAGGCTTCAAATAAGTTGCTCCAAATGCAAGTGCTATCAGTATTTCTACTTTGAGTTACGTCTCTAGGTGTGTGTGAAGAAGCACCATCATCAATAAAGCTTCTTGGCCTTTGTACCATCTGATTTGTGGTGAACTGGTCAAAATCAAGAGTCCCAATAACAAGCAACAAATATTTTCTGGTGTAATTTCTCGAGCGGTGTATTACTTGTTGATTTTCTAATTTTGTATTCCTACAGCTACTTTTTCCCTAATATATTGTTTTATTTTAATGCATAATTGAATTAACTCTTGACACAGTGTTTCTCTTCTGTTAAGTTCATACAACACACTCAACTGCTTTTGAGTAGTTGGGAACGGAAAAGAAGCAGTGTAGATATTTTGGTTTTGCTATTGCTTTCCTTCCAATGCTGAAAGATAAGTGGTTGATAAGCATCACAGCGATGCTAGTTTTTTTCAAGTGCATTTATCTACTTTTGCATTGTTTGTAAACCATCCCAGAATTTGTGGTGGCTTGTAATGAGCCAAAAAGCATCTGACTGCCTGATTCACTGGGAACTTGTACATCCTCTGATTTATTTGGTCTTTCTTTGGTAGCTTGATTCTTCCGAAGCGCTAGAGAAATATGTGAAGACAGAGCTTCAATTGTATTTGGTAATCTGTCAGCTGAGAAGCGAGTTGATGATGTGTTGGAACAATCTCAACTCTGGCTCAAGCATGTAGGACAGTTTACCTAGTTGTATGTTTATTAAGAGAACATCGAGAGAAAATCATCATTAGGTCATTTTTTTTTAGTATAGAAATCAGCAGAGTCTGGGGTCTTTCAGCAGAACAAGCTGTAAATACAAACTTGTGTGCTATACATATAGCTGTATATACTTGGCCTGTACATGCTACGTATACATGTTCTGTACATACTTGGATTTTATTTCTGTTTCACATATACTCAGTTGCCTGTATTATTCTTTACTACAGGAGTTCTCTAAGGGGAAAGCAGAAGCAGGTGTCCCCTGGTGGCAGAGAAACACTGCTGTGCTGCTTCCTTCTGCCTGCGATTTGTTCCAGGATTGGGGCTCTGCAAGTGCTGGGAGCCCTTCTGTCTTGGGGTTGAACTGTATTGCCTGGTGTTTCATTAGTAAATTCCCTTTTAGGTCCTTCTCTCTTGCTGTCTGGATTACACATGGAGTCTTTTACTCAGTTCAGCCACTTCAATTGCGGATCTCTTAAGGAAAAATCTTTCCTTGGTGTTTGTTCACTTCTCTGCTGCCTGATAAATGCCTGCCCCTTGGTGGCTCACCAACTGTTTTAACACGCCAGTGTCTCACTTGCAAATAAGGTCTGGGTTGCTCTGTCCGTTCTGCTTACTTCTTACCAGTCTGGAGCTGCTGGCTCTTAATGAATTATGCGACATGATGAGACATGCCATTTTTTATTCTGAAAAGATAAGCTGCAGCTCACATGAGGATATTCTTAACTGCAAGAAAATCAAGGTAGTGGATGCAGTTGTACTGCCAGCTTGGCTTTCAGGGGCTGCCTGTATTGGTAATTTTGTGGACCAGTGCAGAGGAATCTGAAATCACTTCTGTCAGCACATAAAGTAGTGGGTGTTGTACCTGGATGCTTTTTTTTCCCTTGTTTGCAGCAAAGTAAATAATGGGGAAACTGGGTGCCTTTTTGTTTGTTTGACTTTGCCTCTGTCATGTGCCCTTCCTTTGTGTTCTCCATGTGTGGTTTTCCCCTTCAGACAGACTCTTCTATTTGAGGATACTGTTTGGGTAAATATCTCCGTTAACCATTTATCTGCAATTTCATTTCAACTTTTACAAATAATTTTCTGTAACCACGATCTCCAGTGGTGTCAGAATAAAAATAAGTTTCAGAAGTCTTGGGGAGAAACGCTGTTTTCCCTCTAAAGCTGAAGATCCTAAACTGTGACTTTGAAGCTAAGGATGACATGTTAGTTTCAAATGGCGAGCTGCATTACTCGATGCTCTGTAAGATTCCTGCAAGGACAGACGTGTACGGCTGACAGGAAGATTAAAGGAGTTAAAGGGATCTTCTGTTCTGAGTTCAGAAAATGGATGTGGAAAATAACAGCCTTTAAAAGATGGAAAGTCAAATGTTCATTTAAATCAACAAACCTTGGAGAAATACTGTCTTCCACGAGTAATGAGAAGGGTCCTTTTAACACTTAATCAAAAAGGTTGTTGACCTATAAAGGAAACCATGGCAGCTGCAACCATTTAAAAAAAAAAAAGGGTAGCACTGAAAGTCAGCACACAACAGCTTTCCTCTGGTCTTGGCTAAAGGATTTTTTCTCTAAAGGTTTTGGATTTTTTGTGTGTCATTAAGAGCATATGTAGTTTAGATTCTTATTGTACCCCTAAAAATGTCAGAGCAGAAACATGGCATTTTCCAAAACTTACTGAAACAGCCAAAATATTCTACATAGAAAACAACAACAAAAAATCTGTGAGCAGAAACACAGAAGTGTTTCTTGGTCCAAATTCTGGAACCTAAAGGGGTCAATAGAAATGGAGAACCATTATGGGAAGTAAAAAGGGACTGGGCTTTTAAGCACTAATGTTTTTCTCTTCAAGTGAAGCAGTGGACAAAGTAGAAGGCTTAACTGGCTCCTCCCGATGTGAGAAGAAGAGGTCAGGTGCTTCGGATGGGTTATGTCCACTGACTTGCCTAAGTTAGCCCCACGGTCGCCTGTATGCTGGGGAAACATCCACAGTAGATAATAAATGTGATCTGTTTCTGGACAGACGATTGTAATTATACTCCTTTATACAACAGTAGGAAAAACATAACTTGGGAAGCAGAATCTGCTTTCTTCAATATGTTTATTAAGTTTTTAAGATATGTGTATATCTTGTATGCCTTTAAGATATACATATATATCCTAAGATGGAGAAGATTAAGACTGAAATTGCAGTGCAAAAACAGAAAATTGTCATAGAATATACAAGGGTTGTAGTTGTGTGCTAGGTATGTGTGTATAATTTTAGGATGAGAGCCATGTAAAGCTCTGCTTACCTGAATGACTAAATTAAAGATGATGCCTGTTAAAGGCTTTCATTAAAGCTAATTTTTCCATTCTTTTCTAGAGTGGTTTTTTTTTCAGTTGCAGGTTTTGAACAAGGTCCATTTGCTGCAATGTGTAGCAATTTGTATTCTTCAGAGTATCTGATAAAGCATTCCTTCAGCAGCGTGAAAGCAGAAAAAACACCTTTCAAAGCTGTGGAGTGGTATTGGGGTTTTTATAATTCAATCAAGGAGATCCAACTTTTGTTTCTGTGAAAGCCAAGGACTTCTTGCAAGAATGGATTTGCTCTGCCTCGAGTAGTTTTGTTTACTACCTGCACCTGGCAATTCAGGAGAAGTACGATAGTAGCATTACTCTACTAGCAATAGTTGTCACTATTGCTTCTAGTATGTAAGCAAATTATAAATTGACTTAATAAGGACTGATTTTGGCAGGTCTTGCAAATATTGCTCATTTCCTTCAGTTGTATCAGAAAGGAAGAAAGCAGAGATCTGTCATCTCAAAAAGCTTACCCTAATTCTTTTCTGTCTTATGCTCATTTGTAATCTGGGCTAGCTAGCTGGTGAGTTGGTGACAGCTAATTGACAATCAAATTGTTGTCCTTTAAATCTCCTTCAGCTGATACTCCTTTGTGGCAAAAGAAGTGCAGTAGAGTTTGGTCTTGAGAACTAAAAAGTATATGTCTACATGAGCAGGATGGTAGATGAGCGACTGCGAACTGGGAGTGTTAATTTATCTAATGATCCGCAGAGTCAATGATACTGGGGCCAAAGATAGGATTCTTGATTTAATAATGAACGTGTCGTCACTAGGATGGATTTCAATGTTATCTTTGCTTTTTAAATGAGAAGGGCAGGTGAGGGGAAAGTTGAATATAGGTTTCATAATAATTTCAGTGTATGTTGCAGTACAGATGGTACAAAGACTTCATATTCTGCAATAAATTACTGTGGTTAGTTAAAATATAAAGAAACAGACTCCATTTTTTTTTTGCGGTGCAAGTACTTCGCAAATTGTAGTTCATCCTGAAAGTTTATTACAATTAGTCTAATGAAAATTTAACAGCTGTCATTGTAAAGAAATGTAGAAAGTTCCCTCAACAAAAGAAGCCTTGATCCCCTCCATGTATTGAAATGCCAGTGAAAAGTTGATTGTTACCTGCGAGACTTTTTGTTTGACATCCTTTGGAAAGCAGGCATCTTGGCTCTCCTAGGTAGGAGTGAGAGCTGAGTGGAATACTAATTAACAAGATTTCTGTTTTGTCTCACTATTTATTTGTTTCCTGCAGGTGAATGTGATTTCATTCTTTGGGGATATGGCATTTTTTAAGCTAGGGAAAAGTAACTCTTTCAGGACTTTGGCTTACACTCATTTACTCAGATCACATTAGTTTTAATTTGCATTTTTGCGTTTGTTTTCTCTCATTCGTTACAGTGTAAGTGCTGGCCAGAATGATCTTTTAAGGAGAGTAGGTCATGTTTGGACTTGGAAGCACTTTGATAGTTTCCATAGAAAAATGTGTTTTTCTTTATCTCCCTGTAAAAGCCCGAAGAACTTTCCCCAGCCATCTCCCCAGGTTTTTCTCTCAAGCCAGGAGACTTTTCCTTTCTATTGTATCATCAGTGCTGCTCTACAGGACACTCCTTGTGCTGTTCCCCTCCTTTTTTCAGTGGTGCATCATCTCCGTGTGAAACAAGACAAGCAGCAGCTTACCCAGACAAAAAGAGCCTTGCTCTATCTCAGCCTGAAGCCAACACTAGAGGAATCTTTACAACAGGTTTTTTCATATCAGAAATCAGAAGGCACGGTGACATCCAGGCGTACGACAGGGACTTCTGGCCTTGGCTATGTTATAACGGTCTAAATGATTTTTAAAAAGACAAAAGAAGTATGGAAATTTCCGTTTTAATATTCAAAGGATTGATGGTTACTCAGGATAAGAGCAATCCTACATGATAGGGATGCATTTGTGTTGCTTTGGTCAAAAAAAAACCCAACTAGAACAACTTCAGGAATGGATGTGAATTTTTAATTGCAATTACCACGATTGGCTAAGGAGCTCGAAGTCCATCTTCTATAAGAATTGACCTAATAGACTTTGTGTGATGGGTACATTGAAATTTTAATGCATTGCCAGCAATATTCTGATTTTACAGCAGGTGTTTCTTTTCTTTTTAATTACACGGCTTCCAGTGTTGTTAATATTATATTATCGACAGATGAATAGTGTCAGCTATGATAAAGTTAATCAGGCCAGTGTTTAAAAAAAAATCCATAAAAGATGCTGATTTTAAAGGATTTCTTTTGCCTTAATCATTTAGACATAAAAACCACTTGGAGGAAAGGCGGGCTTGGATCTGGATTTTTGTTGTTGTTGTTTAGGTAGGCACAAAAGAGTGACTGCATTCATCTAGACTCTGAATAAAGGAAATGCTCCACACTGCACTAGAGACCCAGTAAGAACTCTGGGGTCATGTTTGTCAAGAGATCTATAAACTGTGTAAGCACAAAACTTATTCAGATTGTTACAGATTTAGGAAAAGCCATATTTACTGTGGCAGATTTAGAGGCTTAGTGCAAATATTAGCAAAGGTATTATTAAGCTAATAGTATGACATTAATGCTTACATTTTTGCATGAAAGGTGGATGGGTTTTAAGGAAAATAAAACAAGGAAGCTCTTTGCTCCTGCTACTGTTTGCCCTCTGCTATTAGTTTTCTTATTAATAATTCACTAAATACCAAAGCTTGTTTAGATAAATGTAATGGTTTCTCTTTGAGGCTGATGATTAATATTAGTTTTGAAGTAGTGACAGTGGGGAGAGGATTTCAAAGCTGTGATTTACAAAATACAACTGCTTAAGGTATTTCAGGATGGCTGCTTCGGAAATGCCTCCTCTCAACAACAGTCACCTTTAAAACCGTGCACTTTGGCAAGTAAATATTGCTGAAAGCACTGGCAAAGTAACTAAGAAGGTAATTATTTTATAAGGAGTTGATAATTTAATGAAAAGCCTAAATTTATTTCAGGTCTTCAGAGGAGAAGAATGAAAAAGTTGAGAAAAAAATCAGGCCTGTGATGTTGTGTGTATGAATGAGCAGAAACTGATTGCTGCCTCTGAGTTATTGAAAATTGTTACCTGTTGCAAGCTGATTAAATGGTGTGTATATGTCTCTGCATGGTGATTAGTTAGAAGGAGTAAATAGTAGGGTTTTTCCTGGTCTTCTGTATCAATAACTATTTCACGTTGATATTGTTATTAGGAGCAACGCTGAGATATCGGCGCACACTATTTAATTAAATCCAGACAGTTCAGGTGTAAAATTTAAAATTGTTTCAGCAGTCTCCCAGTGAGAAGATTATACTACTGTGTTCATCTGTGGTTTGTAACATACCATAATTCTGCTGCCAAATGGTTATGTGTTAGGATGAACTATTTTATGACAATTTGGCTCAAAGCAAAACTATAATTCTGCCTATATTTTTGGAAAGAGATTGCATTCGGAAGTCCTCTTTGAATTGACAGGCAACCGTATAAATGCCTGAGCCTCCAAGCAATATTCATCCCAGTGTATGGCTGTTGCTGCATCATAATGAATGTAATGTTGATTTCTTTGGGCTTTTTCATTGCTAATTTCTACTCTAGAAAGACTTTATTTAAATAATCTTTTTTTTCTCATTAGCTTATTAGTAGTTAGAATATGTAAAATCTTAATAAACCTGCTTCAAAGGTTTTGCTTTGAGATTATCTCCTGTGCCCTGTGGATATACAAGGAAGAATTGTCTGTTAAATTGCTTACTTGCGAAGCCAATTTGGAATAACAAGATTTCAACAATAAGTTTACACTCTAAAGGAAAAGGTAAGAAGCCTGTAGGATTAATAAATAAATAAATAAATATGTGTCTCAGGACAACATGGTTGAGAGCCACACACGTCATGCACCCAGTGCTCACTGAAGACACTTGACTGAGAAGAGCAGAAAGTGTGTAGAGCCGGGCAGCACCAGCACCTCTCCCTGCACCCTTCCACTTCTCTTGGAACTTGGGTCTGGAAATACAGCTGGGGCTGTCTTCAGCTTTTACGTAGAGTAACAATAATGCTTGCATATTGTTAATTTGAGAACATAAACAACACCAACCCCCTCTGTTCTGTCATCTGCTTAAACCACTGTTATTAACTAGCTGATAATTGCATCTAACAAGATGCTTAGGAGTCACAGGGGAGAAAATCAAGATTCCAATTTTAACCTGATCAACTGCAACATTTAAACATTGACTAAAAAAAATCTTACTTTCCGTGTTGTCTTTACTGTAGATTAGACTAGGATTTAAATACAGATAGTCTCTGGTGTAGCATTTAGTTGCCTTTTAGTCATTTTGCCCTTTTCCTTGAAGTGTATTGAGCTGCAACCAACCTTGCGTTTCTCTTGATAATCAAATATTCTGAATCTTACTGAGCTTGTCCCTTTTTATTTATTTATTTTTATTCTTTTTACTTAGATTTCCTCTGACTTATTATTCATAGGATATAACTAATTAACTTAAACATCTATAGTCTTCCACAGGTGTCTTTTTGCTGCCTGCGTGCCTCATGGAAATGCAGTACCTTCAAACAGGATTCATATGCATTTTTTTTTGTCTTGTTATTTGGATTGACAGAACCTAACAAATATTTCAAGGGTTTTAATAACCATATTAGAAAATAGAAAAATTAGAGCTAAAAATTACAGCATATGCCTTTGCTCTTACTGTTTCAAGATTTCTTCCTATAGTAAGTGTGTTTTTAAGTGCACTGTTTGAGTTTTCACAGATGTGGATAAAGAACCTGTAGCCATTGGCAAGTGATCACTTCTTTTCATTATGGTGAAGAGAAACTTTTATTTGGCCTTTTTTTTTTAAAAAAAAAAAAAAGCATTATTCTTCCAAAATTATTTCCAATCCATGGTATCTTATATTTCTTGCTCTTTCATGTTGACTGTACTCTTTTCTCCACTGCAGAAGGCTTGCTGATGTTTACAATGTTTAGGAGTCTTCAGTACTGAAATTTCCGTGAATTAAAATCACCTTCCTGGCTTCCCTTCATTTCATTCATACCCAGCCAACTTGTCTAAAGAAAACACTGATGGCAGAATTGCCCTTTCTCCCACTCTTTGCGGTACGTCACCCATTCCTCAGTGACTTCAGCCTTTCATCTCTTTCCTTCAGCGCTTTGGCCTTCCATTCTTGCTTTTACCTCTCCACAGAGACAGAGCTCTGCTCAGTGTTCATTGCACCCATCCGCGCCTGTGACAATCTTTGTTCCTCTGTAAAAACCTTAGTACAGCATAATATTTGATTCTGGTTTTGAACCTGATGGGATTATCTATGTGAGCAGGAAGATTTGTGCTAATAAATATTTGTAAGGACAAAATCATCACCTCTATGGATCAGGTTCTTAAAGGATTAGGTTTTAATTCAAAGTTAAAAAAAAAAAATCAGACCTCTCCAATCGCCAACCATAAGCCATTGGAGTGAAATTCTGATGCCAGTGCAGCCGGTAGGAGGTGTTGCTTTGGTTGTCAGCTCAGCCAGAGTTTTGCGCCTGGCATTTCTCTTCCTTGATTTGATGAGACTCAGATTTCTTCCAAAGATTTTATTGAGATTTAGCCAGGGCTCAGCTACAGTATTGTAAGTGTGATGGTTGAAGGCAAAGAAATGTCTTTTTAAATGAAAGCACCAGTGTGCATGTTTTAAGAGAAGCGTTATTAGTTCCTTGCTTGCCAAGCAAGCATTTTGCATTATACACGGCAGGTACATTTCCATACTCCATCCATTCTTCTTTTCTGGGAATTTGTACTTTTTAATTGCATCTTGCAAGTTTATCTCCATGATGATGGGGAGCAATGACCTTTTAATCATTTTTACTTGCAGTTTTGACATATCTCAGGAAGCCTGAAGAATTCAGCTGAACTCTTAATATTAATAAAACAGTTTAGCATTTATAATCTTTAGTTTTATTTCAAGAAGCTGGTATAAGAAATATTAACGTTTGTAGCTGTGAAGCTTCAGAGTATGTGGTTTTCTTTCAGCAGTACAAAACCGTAGTTTCTTACATAAGCTGCATAATCCAGTACCTTGTTATTTTAGATCTGAAAAAAAAAATAGCATGTTATCTTGTACCACTATTCCAAAAGACAGAAAATACCATAGAATAAAGGCAAGGGAATTTAACTGTACATAAGCCACTGGTTTCCTCTTACTGAATTGACACACTTTTTTAAAAATGTGGAATGGTGACTGTTTTTTTCAATAGTTTCATTGGCTTTTGTAAACTGTGTTCATTCATTATGTCTTAAAATACTTTTCTCTTTTATGGATTCCCTTTATGGACCATACAGAAAGGAAACACAAATTAAAATGGTTTTGTTTTCTACATCAGTAAAAAATGATTTTCTGTTAAAACTAATTTAATTGCATTTTTTTCTTTGAAACTGAAACAGGCCAGATATTGTTCCAGACTAGTCTCTTTGAACTGTATAATGTATTCTGCCTTCCTTAAATTTGCTATTGAAATGTGGGTGCTTGTTGGGGAAACCATAGTACTGAAACTGAGATTCCTAGAAAAACAAAACTGAGGGAAGAATTTTCTGTTTTTTTTGATACATATATATGCACGTATACAGGACTGAACCTGTTTATGTACTGTTTTTTTTTTTTAATAGACACACAAACACCCCCCACACCCGTGAGTAGTTTTGCATGTGCCACCTGGCAGTGTGAGAAGATTGGAGGGGACCAGTACAGGTCTGTATGATGTGGGAGCAGAAGAAGGGACGTGTTTTGTTCAGTTCTTTGTGCTTCAAGACAAACCATCTGTCAAGCAACCATGAGCAAAACATCCATGTTTTAGAGTAACAAGCTGGCTTCTGAGATAAAAACTCCATTTGAGCTCAGAAAAAGGTGTAGTTCCTATGCACAAGTCATTAACAATGCACTGACTAACATGACCACAGGCAGAATATCAGATGAAAATGAAATGCTGTGATCTACATGCCCTGTCCTATATGTTGCTGTAAGTCAGCATGAGAAAGTGCTCTGAATTATCTTTTAAGGGAGGCTATACTTTGGCTATCAAGAAAGCACATGAATCAATGTTATAGTATACTTCCTGAGAAAGTTGTTAAAAGCTGTGTGGAAGGTAGCAATTCTTGCGTTGATGGAGCTTTCCTTTTATCTTATGAGTATAAATTTGATATCAGAATATTTCTAAATTCAGTGAAGTTGGTTTTGGTTCACAAGGAAATGGGAATTGGACTCTCAGAATCCTCCTTTTAATCAGCAAAAAACTTACAAAGATGTTCTACTTTATTCTTAGTACTGTTTTTCAAAATAAAGCGTTCATCTTACTCGATTCTTTCCTAAATATTAGTAAGCTAGTTACTATTTTTAGATAGTATGCAAAGAAAGTGGAAAAATGCTAGAAGAAAGGTGAGCATTTTGACTGATAATAGGACTTCATGGGTCTGAGAACGCTGCAGTTAAAGCACCCTGTATGGGGCATCCTACAGTCCTCATCCTTGGATGAGTACCCAGGCTGATCCTGCCTGTGCGTCAGGAGAGTATCTGGACATTTACCATCCTCTATTCATGTCCTTGTTTTCTTTAAGTTCCAAGGAAGACATGGATGACCAGGGATGCATCTGCTGGCTCTTCACCACCATCTTTATCATTTCCAGATATGACTTGTCTTCCTAGAATCACAAACTTGTTTAAATTGAAACAGGTTTGTGGAGGTTGTGTGGTCCAATCCAGCATTCAGAGGTTGCCTGTGTAGGTGGGGTCTGTTCAGGGACTTAATCTGGTCAAATTTGAGCATCTGTGTGGACAGATTTCCCCACATTCCGGAGCTCCTCCTTGGTCTTTGATCACCATCATGGTGAAACTTTTTCGCTACGATGTAGTCTTCATTTCTCTTTTTGCAAATAGTGTGCATTGCATCTCATCTTGTCTTTGTGTGTGCCTGAAGTGTCTGGTTTCATCTTCTGTGCACCCTCCATTGGATGGCTGAAGAAAGCAGTATGATCTCCCTATAGCTTTTCCTTTTAAGCCTGAGCAGACCCAGACCTGTCAGCCTCTCCAGTATGCCGTGTGCTCCATCTTGGCAGCCCTCCACCGGATCTATTCCACGCTGTCTGTGTCCATTGGGGTAGCCCAGGACTGGGCACAGCACTCCAGGTATGTTCTCGCAAGGGCCAGGTAGAGGGAAATGACCACTTCCTCAATCTGCTGGCTGCACCCTATGCAGCACAGTACGCAGTTGGCATCTTTACTACAAGGAGGAGCTTTTGCCCTGTGTTCAGCTTGTGTCTGCCACCACTTCACCATCCCCGTGACTTCAACCCATGCTTTTTCTGCACGCTGCTTGGTAGCCAGTCAACACCTAGCCTGAAGTATTTTATGGAGATTTTGTCACAAATGTAAGAATTTGCATGTGCTTTGGTTAAATTTCATGAGATTTCTGTTAGCACCTATTTCCAGTCTGTCAAGCTCCCTCTGAAGAGTGGCTGTTCCCACCAGCATGGTGACTGCTCACCCCAGTTTGGTGTCGGCTGCGAACTCGCTGAGGGTGCGTTCAGGTCCATCATCCTGGTCATGAATAAAGATGGTAAATAACGGTGGCCCCATTACTGATTCCTACAGAATGCCACTTCTAACTCAGTGCCTTCTACCACTGAGCACACCCCTTGAGCTCGGGAGACCAGGTAATTTTCCACCCTTCTTTCCAGACCATATCTCACCCTTCTGGCTGTGTGCTCAGACAGAACAACTGGTCACCTCCTTCTATAAAAAGCTGGGTCAGTGCTGAGTTTAATAAGTGACTTCTCCATCTTTAAGAGCGGTTGCAGCATGTGGAAGCCCTTTGCTGCTGCAGGCCATGGGGACATGCACAAAGCTGCCTGCCAAGTCTTGTAACAAGTTATTGTGTGGAGCGTGTGCTAGGAATGGCAAGTGTGTGGTTGCTTGTACAGCAGGGATTTTGTCTATAGGAACCTGTAACAGCGTCTTTCTAGGAATTGTCTAGTACTTGAAGATTTGGAGCAAAAGTGATTCTAAAGCTGTAAAAGGTGGGTTTGGATCGTCCCTGAAATACATTTACAGAACTGTGCTGCTCCTGAGGGATCCTTACAGGGAATTCTGCCTCTTGGGGCACCAGAGAAAAGTAGGGGCCGCCTCAGATGGGTGGTGTCTAAAACAAAAATCCGCATGTTCGATGAAGACTTGAGCAGTCAGGAGCAGGCTCCTTATGCTGGCCATGTGAACTGCAGCTGGAACCTCTGCCGCTGATCCATTGCAGGGAACCATCTTTTTGTAAACCTCACCAGCGTTAGATGCAAAGACTGGGAAAATTTCATCTACAGTTTTGCCCTTGGAAGGCAAATTGGGTGAATCAGTTGAAATAGATCTAGACTATGTCATTTGTGCTCAAGAAATGGATGTCAGGAAGTTTAAAATTTTAGAGCAAAGAAAACATGCAAAGTACATCTGAAAATGTCTGTTTTGCTGTTAATTTTAGCAATCATTAGATATTTTTCTCATTGTGAGTGGAGATACCAAAATAGGAAAAGTAAGAAATACATAATGGTATCACAACATACAACTCATTTGGAAATGTGGTGCTAGGTGGTTTTATCCCAGGACTTGGAAGAACAGCACCGTATCCCATCTAACTGTAATGTGCAATCACTGTTAAGCTTGTAGGTTAGTGAATACCACCTGGGCTTCTTGATTTACTGTCAGTGATATTCTGCTACAGATGATCCACCCCAAATCTTATTTCCTTTGTCTTCTTGATCTTATTTCTGTACCTGTTACGTTTGTTCTTCTCAGCTATACCTTGCGTCCCCCACCCATTTGTGCTGTAACACTGCCAGACACTATCTGATGCTTTTGTTGCTCTAATGATTCTTCTCTGATAAAGACAGAACAAACTGTTTCAGCAAGCCTGTTAGACCTTTCAGATAGCTTCAGAGATGTGATTTATTTTGATGTTTTCAATCTATCCAACATAGTACTGTGCCCACAGTGGGATATATAGTCCATTGTCTCTTACTACTTAAATATTTTTTATAATATCTAAGCATATTTGCACATGCACATACGTAAGAAAAAACTGCAGAGAAATCCCATTACATTTCAGAAAATATTAATTTGTTTCCTATTAACCTAGGGGAAGAAATTAATGAAAATTTCCTATGTTTAGCTCAGAAGTAAGCTTTCTGGAAATGAAGCAGTTGAGTTATATATTTATTGAATGTTTAGGACACCAGCCTACAGCTCTGGGCACTGTGGAGTAGCTACAAATCACCGATTTCTGTATGTTAAATGTCCAATGTTCAACTTGTAATTGAATTGTTTTTTTTGAAATGTACAAATTAACAAGAAATTGATAACACTGTCTGCCTGTTCCCTCCTGCCTTAGGTCCTTGCATGAAGCCTGACACTAGATACCCCTGAGCGCTGGTCAGAAGACACTGATTCTAATTTGTGTGAAATAGGAGGATGCTCTCTATTCATACCTCACCGGTGTACCAGATTCAGTGTGACATATCAGTTTTCTTGCCCTGCAGATTTCTGCTGCTACTGTGCTGAGTGGTCACAAAGCCTTCTGCACCCTGTAAGAGTTAGGCAATCATCTTCCCCATCTTCAGCCTGCAGGGGATACTCTCCCTGAATGTCACATGCAGTCTTACTGTTTCCTTGAATCAGCGTGTGTTTGGGTGTCAGGATCTCAGCAGGAACTTTGTCGTGACATAAGTATGTCAGCAATCATGTATCAGATAGCAGTAAGCGATGGAGAAAACATGCTGAACAGATCTCTAAAGGGCTGGAAGCAACCAGAATATGTATGCATCTTTCTGTAAAACACATTCTTTGCAGAATTCAAGATTTTGCATTTCTTTCTCTTTCTTATTGACGTAAACAATTCAGATTTAAGAGTAGTCCTTTCTTTAGAATGATGTGACCAACAACCTAAGCTACAGACTATATTGTAAAACTCACCTTTTATTTTCCTAGAAGACGTGAAACAGGTATGGAGCTAACAGGAAAGGAGGTCTGGTCTTTGGGATGGTTTAATCTGCTGGTGTTGGTGGACTAAACCGAACCGTGCTGCTGCACTTTGGGAGTGGTTTGCTTCAATTCATACAAGGCTGCTGGAGAATAGACCACTTCTTATGTGTATATATAAATAACATAGAATTTTATCAGAGTAATTAGCTATAAAGGTAGTGTCAGAGTACAGGAGGGAGAGCTCTACTGTATCTCTCATTCTGAGGTTGTTTGCTCCTGTGGTCATTTATCACCTGTTTATTGCTGTAAAACATGATTCCAGTTTGCCAATCTTATTCTGTTAGGCACAGCTCTTCCTCATAAAAATTGTCAGTTTTGTTTATTTGAAAAAATGCCCTTTTCACATTTCTTATCTTACAGAGACTTTCTGCTGAAGTATCTGTCACAGCGTGTCCTTTATGCATTGATTGCACGTAGATTTCATTCTGTATTTGAACTGTACTTTGTCTTCCCCCCCATCACTATGTACATGTTGTAGCTACACCTTTTGCATCAGAATCATGGGGAAAAGGATGTTTTACAACTTCTGCTGTCATCCTTTGGGGTCTGGTACAAAAAATTGTCTAAATGTGTATCCAGTATTTCTTCCATGCTTAACCTTTAGGACATGGGAAAAATGTGATCCATAAAGTATAGATGGCAGATAGAAGTGGCAGCATTTGTTTATTCAGATATATTTCTTTATGCTGTATGCTTCCATGTACAACCACCACCACCCCCAGTCATTTGATCACTTAATTTTTGATGGTTTGAAGGCAGACAGTAGCAGAGACCTCACTTGCAAACCTGAGTTAGTAAATTTTTCACTGTCTCCTGATACCAATCTGAGGAAAAAAACTAAGGTATTTTATTTCTTTATTTGCACATCTGAGAAGGAAACAAAATGAGTTTGCAAGCTGTTTTGTGTTCCATATCTGTCTTGCTCTTTCCGTGGAAGCATGATCTAGAGTCCTTCAGGGAGGAAAAGAAAATGCACATCAATAGAAAAGTTACTGAACTATAGGTATTTCAACGGGAATTCATAGAGCTGAATACATTCGGATCTGAATAGCACTGCTGTATCTCTGATTAGTTCTTTCCTAGCCTCTCTCATCTCCCAAGCTACTGAGCGTGGTAGGTGAGCAACACGTGCACTCATCTGCTCCCTGGCTGCTTTCGAAAGGTGTGGGAGTAGTTTCTGGTTTCGTGAGTAAATTCTGCCATCTGGTGATTGCTGAGGTGGTGATTGCTGACTGTGGGGTTATTGCTCTGCTGGAGTTTGGCCCTCAGAAAGGGCTGCAGAGAAGGAGTTTCCTACGGTCTCTTTACTTGTCCTCCCTTTTCCCAGTGATGGGACCTTCATTTCATATTATATTGCATTTAATGATTTGAGTTTGGACACAGACTTTGGAGAGCCAGCAGAGCCACTTCATACTCTTAGAGGAGTCCTCACACCTGCAGAAATAGATGGGCTTCGAGACTAGCCTTCCCAGTCTGTTTCAGCTGGTCCTTTGTTCCTAGAATATATTTGTTTTATACTTCTCTCTATATAAATGTATATATATAGTGTTTGTACACTGCAGTACAGTAGCTCACAGCCTTGTAGCCTTGGTATAGGTTAAAATCACTACCTCTGCCTCTTCCTTTCCATCCCCAGTTCCTCTGTCTTTCTACACATACAGTATTTCTTTCCCCATTTGCCCACCCACGTGCACTCCTGGGGTCTCCATGCTCCCACCCTCTCCTGCTCCGCTGCTGCTGGGGTCTCCCTTTCCCCTCAGCTAGCTCCATCAGCCTCGGCTATACCTTGCTGTGAATAGACAGGGATATTTGGTACAGCACAGGATGCTGCTGATGAATGCACAGCCTCAAAACTGGTATTAATTTTTCATTTAAAAGGGTGTGTAGGTTTGTTTTTTTTTCTTCCTTTAAAAGGGCGCTTTTCAGCCAACCAGCCTTTAATCAGTGCATCTGCTCAGTGCATGTCTTGTATAAGCCTGTTCTCTCTGCAGTAGGTACCACGTGCGGTGTAGAAGCTGCAAAAGTTGGAGGTAGGCACAGAGAGGAAGCCCAGCACTGGCTGACGTCTCCACTGCCCCTGGATGTGCTCAGTGTGCTCATTTGTGGTGTTTCTTTTTTGGGGAAAGATACGAGGAGGAGGAGGAAGCTCAGGGAAGTTGAAATGTCATTCGTCTAACCTCAGGACAACTTCCATCCATCAGGCAAGGAAACAGTTGTGTAATTAAGTGTCAAGGACAGTTGAACAAAATGGCAAAACAGATCTTGTCTTCTGGCAGGGTTGCTCGTGTTTATGGCGGCCTCGCATGCTGCTCACCTACAGGCATCCTCAGGCTCTGCAGGGCAGGTAGGGGCTGAAGGATGGGATTTCAGGAGAGGTGCAGAAACTGTACCCGTATGCTCAGTGGATGGCTATTTTACAGGAACATTTCCTGAGGGGAAGAGTTTGACTTGTCATCTCCCTACCGTAAATAATTTTTGGAAGGATATTTGGCTAAACCGTATTGAAAGGTTAGCTAGCGAAATCGAGAGAAACTATTTCACCTTTCTTTCTTCAGCGGGCTGTTTATGCCATTGCTTTTCTTTGTAAACTGAAGTTTTCCGTTTTTTCTCTAAAAAATTCTCTTGTACAGCTGACTGGATGGTACTAGAGCTTTTCACCTGTTACCGGTGTCCATGGACTTCAGTTTGTGGGTGACAGGATGATTAAGATCAATTTCTTGGGATAAACACAGTGTTTTTCAAAAAGAACCCATTAACTCAATGTTTATTTTAATCCACACTAGTGATCAACAGATGATATTCTTCCTCAAAGACCTTTTGATTTAAAGAATAAAAAATAATATAGTTTCTTTACTTAATGACCAGTGTACTGCTACTCTTCAGTGGGCAGTCGGCAGTAAGGATGCAGGTATAATAGAAAAGGAAAGAAGTTTCCAGCATGTCTTCAAAGACACATGCAAGCATAAAATTTTGTAAGAGCTAGAAACCTAGCTGGCTTTTCAAAACATCAAAAATTAAATTTTTGATTTGCTGCTAACGGATGCAGAAAGAGTAAAATGGTTCTTCTTGCAAACAAAAGTAAGGAAATGACATTTAAAATTGCAAGTCCCTAAGGGAAAAGATATCTGTGCTGCACTATTTATAGGGATGTGTCTCAGCAGGGTATCCAGTTTTCAGTATTATAATAACTCTCTGGAGGTTCTTGGGGCCTCTAAACTAGGTCACTACATAGACTGGGGGTTGAAAAGGGAAAAAGCAAGGATGGTCTGCTGTTGATGGCTAAGAGTCTTGGTGAAAAATCTATGTATGAAGTATGTGCATGCATTGTAGATATGAAAACATTTTAATTCTGAAGTTGTGTGGCAAGGTGTATTGAAAACAGCAAGGCAATTTCACTCTCAGGCCATGTAAAATAAAATAATTGTGTGTGTGGAGAAATGTGCACCATCAGAAGAAAGAAGTGATGTGCAGTAAGTCCACATTTTTAGGAATACGTACTGATACCTGTAGAAGCAGAACAGGAAGGCTGTCATCTGGGAGAGCAGGGAGTACCCACGTGATGGACCAGATGATAACAGTAAAAACCTTTTGTGTTTTTTCTCTCTGATTTCAGAGAGGCTTGCTTCAATGGTGAGTATACATTTCAAGTGAAGGCCTTAACTTAGTCCTTAGAACAGAATAAAGAGGACCACAGCCTACAGCAACCATGGCAGGTAACGAAGAACCACAGCACAGAGCTGCAGCAGGTGAACCTGTACGTGTGCGGTGCCCCACGTGCACAGCCACTGCTCCTGAAATTTGTGCTGTTCTAGTGTTTTTTTTTTTTTCAGCATTTCTTTTTGTTATGCTTGGTTAATTAACAATTTGCATTAGTTACGGTGAGGGAGCTTATGGAGGAGTGAATTAATACTTCATTTACATTAAAGAACACCTTTTTTGATGTGCTAATTACATGGTTGCTTGTTCTCAGTATTCTACCTAAGCGTATACAAACATGAAGGCCAGCTGCAGTAACAACCTCTGGTAACGTATATACAATAACAAAGGCAAGACGTGTTATTTTCTAGGTTCATAAAGTGTATTTTTCACATTGTACAGCTCAGGCGAGAACTGGAATATCTTCTCACTGGGTATGAGGGAGCTGGGAATAGGGGCTTGTAAGTGCGCAGTGTTGTGTTGCTATCAATAGCTCTTCTGCACAAGTGATAGAAGGACACAGGGCAGTAGTTAGGTTTAAGGATGTAATTAATCCTTCTGACACCCAAATAAATTGCCACAGTTTGTTTTTTAACTCCGCGTTGTGGAGTTAATTGTACACATAAAGTTATGCATGCAACTTAAGTGTTTGGCTTCGTTAGCATCAGAACTTAAAGCATAATACAGGATAAAGCCATATTTTAAAATATCAATGACACTTCAGTTTTTACTTCCTCTCAGTAAGCCTTATTCTTCAAAATTCGCTCTCTGTTTGAACCCTTGAATTTGTACAAGAGGCCCAAATTCCTCTCTTTGGCTTGTTATATGTGCGGGAGTAGGTTTTAAATAGAAAATTATAAAGCTGTGCTATTACGTGCCCATGTACACACATAACATCTGATTTACTTATTATTTTTAAGGGAGATTTTAGGTGTGGTTTAACAGACTGAAATATTTTGGTACGGCTACCTTTCGTGTCTTCTTACTATTAAAGCCTTAACGGCTTGAATCCATTTATTTGTACAGGTTGCAGGGGTAACATAAACTAGACCAGATATATTTCAGGAGCTTTAAAAACAGTTTAAAGTAGATGTTTCTATAAATCCCTATTTTATTACTGTAAGTGCAGTTAGCTCGTGGAATAGGACACAGGGTATTGTTCCCTTTTGCACTGCTGCTAGTTACACACAGCCCAGCAGTGGCATTTACAGAGGGAGGGTCAGGCACATTAAGTAGCTGTTTGCACAGTGCTACATGCTGAAATAGTGAGTCAGTCCAAATTCCCTTGAACTTTAATGGTATTTTTTTCTTTTAAGCAATTGTCTGTAGAAGTCTTGTTGAAAGAACACAGGATTTTTGTTGACTTCGTTAGTTTTGGGATCTGGCAGCGGGGATTTAAGCACAAACACTGCAGAAGTCTGCCCATGTTAGGTGTAAAGCGCTGTAACGTATTGGTGTGTAAGGAGCTCAGCAGGAAAATGTTCAAAGCCACGCGTGATAGCATGGTCCTGTCACTCCTCTCTTTGAAAGCATGCTTCTCACTGACCATTGATGGAGGAAAAAAATTGATTTGTTGGAACTGATCTGGGAACAACCCCATTTCAGGATAGACACTGCTTATTAAAGGCCGTGATGCAAGGCAGACGTCCCATTTCTGTAGAGGTATGGCTCTGTGGTACAGACCACTACTATAATCACTTATTTTTTCAAGGTACACGAGGAATTTTGCAACGCTGGGCACTGGACTTGCTGTGGATGCTCCTTTTGATGTTTTTGGTGTGGAGTGGGGAAAAAGCAGTTCAGCATCTCTCCTGCTGGCATGATGAACCTCCCCTATACATAAACTGCTCTGCTGTGCATCGCACAATAGTGACAGGCCACATGGGAGGGAGCAGTGTGCCTGTCACCTTTACTTGATGAGCTGAACTTGAGTATTGGTGTAGCTCACTTACTCACTGGCACTCTACTTCCAGCTCTCTGTAGCCATTGTAGGAGATTTTCTGTCTGCGCAGGGGCTGTTTCAAGATAGAGACTTCAAGCTTTTCATGTTCAGATTGCTCCCTTTTGTACTCCATGTGGTAGGGGAACTGATGAGGCTCCTCTTAGATGACCATAGCTTTATATATAGTGGCTTCAGTAAAATTTATCACTTTTATTTTTGATGCTTTTGTCCAGTGGATATTATTTAAAAAACAGAACAAAACAAAAGAAAAATAGTAACAAACACCCCAAAAACGTGAAGGATTTTTAATCCTTTTCATTTAAGAAAATGAACCGATGTTAAAATCAAAGTCGATATGACTTGAAGTATTCTGCCAAATCAGAGCAATTACTGGTAAGATTAATAGTCCATATAACTTCTGAATAAATCATGATTTAAATTCTTATGTTTCTATGTTTTTAACATTAGAGCAGAACTTTTTGCAATCTTTAAGTAATCTACGTTAAAGTACTTACATAAGAAGTGTTATTACAATATGTTGCTGCGATGTATAAAACTAAACTTAATCCAAGATGTGCCTCATTAGTTTTCTTACTATGTGGAGTAAAAAAAAAAAAATTGTCTGCGTTAGTCTTTAAATAGCATTTTGTACTTCTACTATTACCATACTAATGTTTTTTTTTTTTTTCCTGTGACAAATAGACTACAGAGCTCTCTTGCACCCTATGTTCCCTAGCAGTTGTTAAATAATATTGAAGTTGCAATAGGCAGGAGGTGGCATCTATCTGCAGTATATATACTGATCAAATGTAAAGGATATTATGGGGATGTTAAGATTAGATTGTGTTACAGACCTAGATACATATCACACTTGATCAGCTGATCAAGAAATGGCTTTGTTTAAGTCTCTTGATTTTAGTTAGTACAAAAGGATTATTTTTAGTTTACAAAATTTTCTGATATTTTGAGTTTGGAGGAACTGGGGTCTGTACTTCAGAAAACTTGCATCCTTGTTCTGGAAATATTATACAGACGTCACTCATAGGTACTGCTGAAAAATACAGAGGCTCATCAATAATTGAACGGGCAATCAATGATTATCCTAATATTTCTCCCAGAAGGATTCTCTGAAGCAGCTGTTGGCAGTATTTCTCTTGTAGCATGCCAGATCCTGTTCACTAAATAGCCAATTTCTTGGTAAAAATATGCAGCAATGCAGATGTGCTTTACCCTTGAAAGGAACCTATTCTTTGTGGTTGGGCTTCATACCTTTGCTTCATCAGCAGCAAGTCTTGCAACTACATACATGAGATTCTTCCAAATGATGGGCAAGATGTGGTGCCCTTTATTTCTCTCAGGCGTCACTGTTCTTTTACAGAATAGATGGCATAATAATAACGTTTTCCTATAGGTCTTGTCTTGTGTCAAGAATAAATAGAAAAATCTCCTCATTCATAGTCCTGTGGCATCTTAATGATACACTACCCTTTACGTGTGTAAATAACTTGAGAAAAATTTCCTTTTTTTTTTTTTTTTGTAGTGTTTGGCCAGATTCTAGGAGGTCCTTAGCTCTCTGCAGGCTAGCTTTTGTCTGAAACAAGAGATTAGGAATCTATTTTTCTCTCTCATAAACTGGTGCGTGATGCAAGTGCAGTGGAACACCACATGGTGATGGCAAAATGAAATTGACGTGGTCTTAGCTCTTCTAAGACTCAGACATATGATACTAAACACTTTAAAAAGAAAAAAAAGGGTCTTTTTGTACATTGACTCATAAACGGACTCTATGTTTCTTTCCATTGATGACTTGGAGTCTCACAGCAATATGACAGGCAACTTTCTTCCTCTTTTTCCTGCTCCGGAAGCAGGACTGCATCGTGTACTTCAGAAGTACAAATTCTTTCCTTTTCATTAACGAGTGCTGAAGAAAGCAGCGGTGGTCTTTTGAGACTGATCTTTATCTTTCATTATAGCCCAGTTTGAAGTGAATCGAAAGCCATTCGGAAGCAGGATAAATGCCGACCCTAAAGGTAAGTATTGCTATAAAATTGCAGTTCTTGAAAATAAGTAATCATTTTAGTCATCTGTATGTTTTTAGCCTTCCAGCACAGTTTACATAAACACTGTCTTTGCAGGAGTCTTGCTTTTGGATGTTAACCACAGACAACAGGAGCTAGCTAAATGGTTACCTGGAGGATTAGGAAGTGTTGTTGATAGTGTGTGATACACTGTGTTAGAGGAGGTTACTTCTAGCAGTTTAGTAGGCTGACTTCCTGGCACAGCAGATTTAGGTTGTTAAGACTGTCATAAGATTTAGAACCAGTTCTGAGCATACAGCTGGGGTCTGCGAATAGTAGCAGATAGTAAGAATGCTAAGAAAGGTGAAAAATTGTCATCTGGTATCCCATCATTTTCATTTGGATATGGCTTGAGAAAAGGCATTTTATTCTGAATGTGCTTTAAATTGAAGAGTTCTGTCTTTCACAGCTCTGAATACTCGGAGGTTTGTTTTTGTAGATGTCAGTCTTGAAAAGAATCATGTTTTTAACAGTATGAAGACATCTTTCATGTAACTCCCTCATTAATAAGTGATACGTTGTGACCTGCCTATATGGCTCCTATATATATCAGAGACACTCATGCTTACCAGCAATAATTTTTACACACATATATATATATATATACAGATTTATATGACTTTGAGCTCTTCCATCAACCTTCTTTAATGCATCTTTTAAATGTAAGAATTTACAGGGTCTGATAGGCAGGTTTTTGCCTCTAGAGAGATGAAGAGAAGGAAGCAGCAATCAGGAGACTCAGCCACAAAGATTTATTATTTAATACGTGGTCAACATTCATCACATGAAATATTTTCAGGTCTCCATCAAAATGAAAATGTTGCACTTGTTACTATAAGATTAGAATAATATTATAAATGGAATTTGGCTGGGACAAAGGTGGGAAAGCAGCCATGCATCTTGTCATGCTGGGGAGGGCAGCATGACATTGTGTCAGCAATCAGGAAGTTTCTAGACTGCATTGATGATAATTTCCTAAATCAAATGCTAGGAAGACCAACCAGGGGTTACACTTTAATTGGTCAGCTGCTTGCCAACTCAGTTGGTGAATGGGACTGCAAACAATAGCCTGGGCCACAGTGACTGTGAGTGAAGTGAAGTCAGGATCCAGAAGAAGGCTGGAAAGGAGAGCAACTGTTTGGACCCTGGACTTTGTGAAAGCATTCTTGGGCTTGGTTAGGTAACTGTTGGGCAGAATCTCTTGGGACACTGCCACTGCTGGCAGATTTTGGGGGATTACTCAGAGCAAGCCATTCTTTTGTGAATGGTATGGCAGCAGAAGGGCTCTTTGGCTATGCCTGGACCTTCTTAATTAACTGAATTGCAGACAGAGAGGATATGAGAAGTAGGAACATTGACAGGTAATGAAGAAGTGTAAAAGCATTTTCCAAGGACTCTGACAAAATCAAGAAAGCCAACCCTAGCTAAAAAAGCTAGAGGTCTCAAGAGTAATGACTTTACTAGTACAAAAAAAAAAAAAAAAAAACCAGTTCAGAAAGAATTGGAGTGTACTGTTGAAAGCAAAAGGCAGCCCAGTGACAGGTGATAGGATGAAGACTCAAAGCTTTTTTTCTTCAGTCTTCACAGGGAAAGTCTACTCCAGGGGCCTGTGCATACCATCATGGGTTAGGAAGGAGAGGAATAGCCAACAGTGGGAGAGATACAGGTTAGGTGCTACTTAGAACAGTAGCATTTTCTACATTTTTTTAATCACTGCACTACATTTTTCCTTCACCCAGTTTGGGACACCCCTCCACTACCACCACTACAAATAAATAGAAGAAAAGTAGGAGCAAGAATCCTGGTAAGGCAATGTTTTGGGTTTATTCCTGAGTTAGAGCGTATCAACAGGCCAGGCGTTACAATAATCTTGATTGTGGTTGCCTTCTGTGTGTTACATTCTGGTCACCAGAATATGATTTGAATCCTGCCCACTTACATGGAACATACGTATTCCATTCCATTTCTTCAGATATATATTGCACTGAAGAACGGTAGATAGTAAAGACATCGGATCATTTGACTCATTTTTGGATGTTATAGGGCTGGGTAAATGTGAAATAGATGAACGTATTTTTCTCTTTAAAAAAAAATCATTTACTCACAGCACTTGAAATATTTAATTTTTTTAGTTGGTTGGTTTTCTTTTGTGTGTGCGTGTCCCAAAATGAGCAAGTCTCTTATTTCTTCTGTCCCAAACTCTATTTCCCTGTGCATGTGGGAACTCGAAGGGAATCCTGAGTCTTTCTAGTTCTCCTAAACAAATGTGGATCTGTGTCTTTTTCTGTAGCTTTCCAGTAACGAAGAGCTTTTCTTTCTGCCTTCTCCCTTGTATTGTGCATGGACAGTGAATTTAAAATGGGGATGGAATTTAAATGGGGGATGTAAAAGGAGGAGGGGCATTTGGCAAATACTGCATACCAAATATTCTAGAAATTACATGGTGCTAAAAGCTTTGCTCAGTAGGGTAAATTTTTCTGTAAGTGATGGTACATAATTTCATAGCAAACCCACCAGTTGCAAACAAAAGTATCTATTGATTCTCCTAAAACAGAATTTCTTTGTTCAAGTCTTGCAAAACATTTCAGGAATTCTTAACCTCACTTAATACCTTCTGTAAAGGTTAATCCATAGAAGTTTTATGGAATGATACAGTATTGTCAATCAGTCAGTAAGTCTAGAGTTCTTTAAGTCTTTGCTGTGGGTATTCTCTCTTTGATAGAGCAAACAGTGTTACATGCAGCTGAAGAATGAAGCTGACTAGATTCTCAAGTTACACAAGAAAAAATAATTTACTCTTGCCACAATTCAGGAAGACAAATTACGACTTTTTTTTTTTTGCACTTAAGTTTTAAAACATGTATTCTGTGCCTTTCCAGTGGATAAGTTTTAGTACAAACCAATGGAATAGAATGGGTACAAGAACTTCTTCATTGAACTCCACAGTCTGTTTCATTTTGAGAATTTGCTTAGGAAATCAGTTCTGTTCAGCATTTTCATTAGCAATGAGGGTGATGGAATACAGAATAGCTTATAAAATATGCAGATGACACCAAGCTGTGAGGGGTTGCAAATACCTTTCTGCATCAGATCAGAATTCAGAATGAACTTGGCAAATTGGAGAGATGGTCTGAAATCAGCAAGATGGAACTCAATAAAATGAAGTGCCATATGATAAGTTTAGGAAAAAGAATTCACATACACAAAAAACAGGGAATATCTGTCAAGAGAAAACGGGTGACAAAGCCTACAACGTATTTCTTTTGCAAACTGGGAGATGTAATTATGGAATGTGTGAAAAGGGATGAGCTGTCTTCATTGTTGGGTGATTATGCCACATTAGGTTTAGTGAAGTCTCAGTTGACATATTGTGTCCATGTTTGGTCATGGCTTTCAAGAAAGTTTAGAAAATTGGATGAGTTAGAGAATTGAGTTTGCTTAATTTAAGATGTTAGTAACAACCATCTGATATATGAAGATTTAAAGAAAATAGAAATTGTTCTCCATATTCATGAGAGAAGAATAAAGGGGAATCCATGTAATTGCATTCAGAGAGATGAGCACTGCATTTGAGGAAACACTTTTTAAAATATCTCCTCCCTAAAACACCTAGACATGATGTAGAACCTCTCTTTCAAGAATTTATACAAATGTACCTTGGGTGAGTCTATGCAATCTGTCCGTAGTACAAGGTCAACTAGATGTTGCCTTTCAGCTTATGTTTCTTTAATTCTGCTCAGGAGATCAGAGTAAAAGAAGTAGTTTTAAAAACTTTTCTCTTGAAATGTCATGGAAAAGTTGAATGGCCTCCTTCAGTAGGAAAAATGGTGCAGCAGTTGGGGCAGACAAGCTAGGTGGCAGAGCTCTGCAGTCCACCAAGGGTCTGCAGCCTCCAGCTTTTGGGGATCCTGAGACTAGAGAATTACCGTGATCCTCTCCGAGCCTCAAATCCGTTTCTTTCTCATACATATTTACATATTGTCAGAGCAAGTGTGTGATATTTATTTATCAAATCTGCTTCTTAGTGCTGGATGCCACTACAGTCCTAACTATGAAGACACTATTTATTTATGCAACTCTTTCCAGAAGAGTTTCCATTAATCCTGTTGATGGAAGCATTCTTCAGCATTACGGTACTGAAATAGAGCACAGAGCGTACCCTTCCCAGCCTTGAAATGTGAGAAGGAAACACAGGAGGAAAGTGACCTTGAAAAGTTAATGCATTAGTTTCTTATTAATTTAGAAATGTGAGTTGACAGTTTGATGCTCTAATTGCAAATTATATTTTTAAATATTTTCTTTTAGCAACCTTGATAATTTAACAAAATTTACCAACTGGCAAGTTTCAAGTAGTATTCATTCCAAACTCTTATATACCACAACACTGCTCCTAATCATCTGTGAAAAAGCTGCCATGCAACAGAAGACTGGGAATTGCTAACAATAATGATGAAAACTAATTCAAACGATGCCACAGATAGAAGCTTTTGCAAAAGCAATCTGCATCTTTTCAAGTTGGTCAAGCTAAAATTGCCTTTTAGAAAAGCAGTTTGTCTTTCATTACAAAGGAAGACAAGCTATTATCTCTGTACCCCACCAAGTGCCTAATGCACAGGTCAAAAAATAGGCAAGAATTATGCATTGAGTTAGGGAAAGTTTTACACAAGTTTGCCTATGTTGCGAAGGGAGGACTTTCCCTTTGCTTTCTAGGTGTGTGACGTGGTTCGTTGTCACAGGTGCGGTGTAAAAATATATAAGCTCTTTCTTGGCCAGGGTTGGCACATGGTCTAACCCTAATTATCTATAGCCTCTTCCCAGCTGCACTAGAGATTCGTCCTGCGAGCTGCCATCTCTTTCAGAATTGGCTTCAAGACTGTGCAGGTCTAGGTTAATCTGGTTTCAATGCTATTTTGAATACTGTAATTTTATACTTATATGGGACTGCCTTTCCCTAAAATAAGGTAATTCAGTGTATTTCATAAAGGAAGGGGTCATAAAAGAGCAGTTACATGCTGGACAGTATGAATCACAGTATAAATCATTCCTGGCGAGGAACTACAGCTTATACTCCAGAGTGAAGGCATTAGGCAAGGACGTCAATATTTTAACATTTTTATTGCATCTACTTTTTTGTTGCTGCTCTCATTCTCTCTTTTTCTTTTGGCTTAATTACTTTTCCTTAAAGTATGCCAGGTACCTGGTAAGTTGACTCAGCTTGGAAAATTGATTCAGGTGAATAAGAAATGAGAGCTTGTGAACTCATGGAATGACTCATGGATTAGTTGGCTGTTTTTTTTTTTTTTTTTTTTTTAAAGCACCCAGTCTTACAGACTACCCCCAAACTATTTGATCTATGGCCAGTGTGCCATTTCCAGCTTTGTCATCATCTGAACAATAAGACAATAGAAATAATAATAAAACAACAACAGAACACAACAACAACAAAGAGATTCTGCACTCTGAAAATAAACAGCAGCTTTCTCTGTGGAGTAAGGTGGGGATCTCTCAGTTGCCTGCTGCTTTGGTTTAAGGCAGGTTAGAAATACACTGTTTCTGTAGTGTGTAACAGCTGACATTGTAGACTAAGTGATTTTTTTTGGCCAGCAGTAATTATCTGCAACCTTGTAAGCAAAAGGAAGAAATGAGTAAGTAAAGATTTTCTAAGAAGTGATTTAGATTCATGCCAGTTGTTATTTACGAGCATTCTAGATAAAAGGCTTAACATTGGGTTGCTGAGGTTTGCAGTAAATGAGTATGTAACAATATAAACAATTTACATGTTATCATATAGGTTCTAGGAAAATCCTCTTTCTCTGACCTGATTAAGGACTCTATCTTGAAAAGGATTATTTATGTTTTTAAGTTAATATGCTGTGAAATCATCAGGACTCCTGGCAGTGCATAATTCAAGAATGTGCATATATCTTCAAAGGACTGAGACCTAAATAAAACACATGCAAATCAACACGATAGTTTTGAATTTTCCTAAGATGTGATGTAAGGCTAAGCTTTCTTGTTAAGAAGAAAATGATTTTAGAGTGGCCCAGCATGTCCATAGTCAGATCTAACGCAACAAAACCTACATAGGTTACAAATACTCAGAGAGCTAATACAAATTAGCGGGTTTTGATAATTGCACACACAGTGGATAAAGTGATCAAACTCAGGACATCACAAAATAGTCTCCATCGATTGATCACTGTAGCTGCGTCTGAATCTAAGAGTGATAGTGATGTGTTCAGTACAATTATTTATGGAGGCATTGCATGCTGTGTGGAGTGTTCACTTTTTGAAGTTGTTTTTTGTTCAAAGCAGAGCTGGTTTGTCCAAGTTAGAAAGTGCGTGAATTTATGCTTCACAGGAACAAATATTTTTGCAGCTAAGATTGAAGATTTTATGTGCATGGTGAATAGAATAAGTAAATTAGATAGCATTTTAAATTCAGTCTTTTAGCCTTTTTAGAGATACAGATCAAAGTTGCTGGATGGCTGTTTTCTAAGTACTGTCTCAGGTGTATGAAGAGTTGCTGGGCAGTATAGAAGGTTAGTGTTAGATATGGTCAGATCCCACCAAGTTTTCTTCTTCCCAAATCCTGAGTCATAGGAACTTGGGAAGCAGCCAGGATCTTTACTAGACGGGAATGAGATTTTTAAGCGTGGCTGTGTGAGATGTGCCACTGACTTCCAGGCTAGTATTTACATAAATGAAACATGTGCTATGGGTATATTCCCCTACTTATGTTCTTCTCTGTATGGTTTGTGCTTTATCCTTTGTTGTTGTTGTTATTTTTCTCTTTTGCATCCTCCCCTCTTCCATTTGATCGTGAAGAGGCATATTTTAAGACCTCAGGCAGAAATGCAGAGCTTTTCAGTTATGCCACCTTTGCATAATAAACTCCTGAATTAAATGTCAGGGTTATAATTATTGCTCAAGTACGCTGGCAGGTGAGACCAGGTGACTCAAGCCAAGATGAAAAGGTGGTAGAAATAATGCTATTAGTGAGATGTGGTTCAGAGAAGACACATTAGGGTCAAGTGTAACTGGCCTAATGATTGATCTGGATTTTGTGGAGTGTCTGGTGGTGTAACCCTGACAAAGGGCCAGATGCCTGCCCAGCTGCTCCTCGATTGCTCAGCTGGGCAGGAGGAAAAAATAGGCTGAAAAACCTTAAATGTGATGAAGACAGGGAGGGCCCAACCTCATCCCCCTGCCCAGCGGCCCCTTGTGCTGTCCTGCAGGCAGAGGACGTGGTCAGGACTTGGCGGTTCCTCCCGCTCCCCCTGCTCTCCACAGGCCGCCATTCCTGTCAGGAACGATCCTCTGGTGTAGGCTCTCTACAGGCCAGCACTCGCCTTTTACAGCCTGGACAAATCTGACATCAGGGGCCAGATTTTGACAAGATCTCGACCGGGAGAGCTGTTTTTGGTGTTTTCCACTAGCTCCTCCCCACCATTATGTAGATAAAGAGTGACAAAAGGTGTGCTGAAAGGCCTTTGAGAAAGGGATCAACTGTGTCCCTTTTCCTGTTACTCCCTCTTCACAGCGTTCATAAAGGGACAGAAAATGACTGCCAGCCGTGGCCTTTCGTTCTTTTGTGAGGTAATAACTAGCCTTTCTAATGATTTTAAACTCTTGTGTGGTGTTCTACCTCTTTATTTGTCATAACTTTTAGAGATAGCCCGTGGTTACAGTGAGATCCTCAGTGAGACAGGAGAGGTGAGGGAGCCTCATCTGAGGATCCTCCTCATGTAGTAGTGCCACATGGGGCATAATCACATCCCTGTGTATGTGTGTTTTGTTTTTTCTCCCTTAAAAGCTGTTGTTAACGCAGGAGGTAGAAAAATGCAATGCAGTTACATGGTGCAGTCTGCACATCTGTGTTCATAACAGATGGGTTTACTTTTAGGTTTCAGTGTTAGCTAGGTTCTAGCAAAATGGAGACTAAAATCATATTTCAGCTTTTACAAATTCTTTAGATTTTAGGACATAATCCAGCAATATAATTGAGTATATGCATATGAGCAGTGTCTCTGATTGCAGTAAGACAGTTCCTAATATTTAGGTACATGCTCATTTGCTCTGAGACCTTAATGAATAACCCTCCTCTCCAATTCAGTGCCTGTGATATTCCTCATTTCAAAGTCTGCTCTGCTTTTCTATTCCAACATGCCTAGAAAGCTTAATGTTGGAGGAAGAAATATCTACAGTTTCCTAAGTTTCCATTACAAGACTGACTTGTCTGCCATTTATAACTTCACCAGTGTTACTACTCAGACTGAAATTTTCTGTGCTAGCTACCTCAGTAGGGCTGAACGTCTGTGTAAGAAAGCATTAGCTAAAATGTTTCTGAGACCAGGAATTTTATTTATTTATTTATTTATTTATAATCTTGGAGCTCTACTGTTCTCACATTTTGGAGAAAGAAATGTTGCGGAAGAGCTTTCTGATATGAAAGCAGCTATTGGCATTACCAGCAATCATTTTTGCCAGAATCTGGGAATGCAATAAATTTGATCAAATCATGAGGTTCTAAAAATTCCTTAGTGCAAGTGATATTCTGTGCAATGCCATATTAGAATTTGGCAGCTAATTGATGTCTATATTGAGGACACACTTTCCTGTATAACTCCTATACATGAAACCATAGAAAAATGGATTTTGTCCTTATTTTTTCTACAGAGCAATTGGGTGAGGCTATGTAAGTCACTGAAGAGTATTAAGTTAGTCATTCATTTTACACTCTTCATTCTCAGAGTGCCTGATTTTGAGACCATTGGGATTAGGTTTAAAGTTCTGGACTTCTGCTACTCCTGCAGTTGCTGGAGACCACTAGGAAGCTACTGCACTAAGAAGGCTGAATATTTAGTATATTTATATATATATATATAAAGATTTTCTAGCCCCTAAAATTATTTTGAAATAATAGTTCTTTTTTTTTTTTTTTTAGACCTTAGTGTCCTGCGTCTGTGCAATTGGGGTTAACTGCTGTTATTTCTTAGGAGTGGTTTGTGGTTTGAGTAGACGCTTTCATTGTGTTGATGATAGCCTTTCTTCACATAGTAGCACTGCTTTGTGCATTGAACAAACTGGGGCTCAGTAGGAACACTGCTGTTGTAGGAATTGAAGGGAACTCCAGACACCAGCCAGCCTGTTCTGCCTGGGTAATATGAGGTGGGTGTTTTGAGAGCTTTAGGAACGGGCTAATGATGGCGCTCTGTTCCTGTGCTGCAGAACCCTTACTGCCAGAAAGCTTTCCTTCACATCTAGCTGAAATCTCCCCTGCCTCAGTGCAACGTAGTTAGTGTTTGTATTAAAACAAATGCACATTTAAGGTTACACAGACAGCTTCGTATTTAACACTTTTTATCCTGAAGGTCAATTTTATACGTATGTAGCGATCCAATGTAGTACATGCTGAGACTGACAGTATTTTGCATCTGAAGATACCATATTTTTATTTATGGTTCAGTCAAAATAAATTAGAATAATCAATGATTGTTTTGAAAGCAAATTACTGGGAGCACTATACATCTACCAGGGCAAGTGCTGAAGAGATGAGAATGGCTTATAATGCCAGAATGAGTTGTATAAACACGGGTATTTATATACTCAACAGCAGCAAATCTTTGGGAGTTGTTTTTTTCTTGGCTGAGTCTTCTCTGATCCCACTTCCATCCCTGAGGAGGAGAAAACTGATGCTTCTATCACACATGTTCTGTTATTGATTTTCATTCCAATCTACCCAAAGTCTTCTGTGCTGGAAATAATTAGACCCTGTGAGCAGAGATGAAGCAAAAATCTATACAATGCTGGATTGCCAGAAATGAAGACAAGGGTGCCTAATTAATGTTGCGTATAGAAGTCTCTTTGGATGAATGGGTTTCCCTTTCTCAGAAGCAGCTCAGCAGTGGTTATGTCACAAGCTTGCTGTTAATTAGTGTTCAGCGTGTGCCTATAAAAATGGCATGGAGGAATAAAATGTTGTACAGCAACATTTTACAAGAGCTCTGCAATTAAAAGAGAATTCTCTGAATGTATTCTTGTGGGCTTCGTTATGATGGCAAAAACGTTTCTTCCATATGAAATATACTTTATGGATTGTCTCTAAGCTTTCTAGAAACCTCTTGTCACCAAGGAAGTTCGGACATCTCGAAAGCTGGTCTGGAAATATGTTGGGAGGGTTAAGGACAGGAAAAATGTTCCTAGGAGGTGAGGCAGCTGCAGCCATGCCGGCAGGTGAGGACTATCCAGAAAGCAAGTCAGACTCTGGAGGAAGCTGGCAGATCTACTTTTCTTTGAATCTAGAGTGAGAGGTTATGTGGACTGAAAGTGATTTTATTCAAGTTGTGTAGCACGTCTTTGGGAAACGTGAAAGCAAGTATTTTAGACTGTAAGAGGGAGAACTGACAAAGTCTTCAGACCAAGCATGCACTCAAATATCAGCAGAAATATCTGAAGGGAAGAACTGGAGGTTCAGAGATGGAGCTTTTGGGATCTGAAGTATCTGAAACAGCTTAAGAGAAAAACTTAAGCAGATGGATCTGATGCTGGTGCACTGCTGTGTGCATACCAGTGAGGAAGGTCCTGCTTAACCCAGCCTGCCTTGATGCTCTAGAGGCTGAGGGAAGAGGGTGCGTAGCTGTGATGGGTTCATCTTTAGACTTATCCCACTCATTTGTCTGTAAAGCTGGATCCCCTTTTTGGCTCTCCTCCAAATAACAATGCAACCTGCCTATGTGTGCTGCAGAAAGCAGCAGTATTATCTTGGGTTTTTGATGTTGTCAGAGGTTTCTGATAGCAGAGGGATTCTGGTGGAGTTGTTCTTGTCCAGCAATCTGCAGGTCACTGGCATGCCTTCTTTCAGCTTTTAATTCTCTCCTTCTATGCCTATTCCCTCCTTGCCCTCCTACATACGTGTTGTGGCCAGTCTAAACAATACAGTTGCATCTCTGAATAATTTAAGTAACAACATACCTTCCTTCTCTTTTCTCCCAGTAAATGCAAAGGAAGTTTCTCTTATTTAGTCCAAGACAGCAAACACGTTTTTCTTCTCACAGAAATTAGAGAATGCATAAAACCTGGGTTCCTTGGTTGAACAGATGAGTCCAACTGTTCAATCTGCAGGAATCTTCCCGGACTGTGCCTTAAACTGCAGGAACAGATGTGTTTTCTGATTAAAATCCAGTTGACATAAATATGTTTTTAGCATGAATTTGACATAGGGAAAGATGTTTTCCCCATATAGTAGAAGCTGCAGTTCTGGTTTAGGAATTTTATGAAATAATAAGAGTGTAGGAGAAAGCTGCTGTTAAAAATGAGATTTTTGTAATAGAGTAGTTGTGTGCCTTTAATGACCTTTCTTTTCTTCCCATTTGGCTGCTTGGCATCTTCTCTCTCTACTCTGATTCTGTTTTAATAAGGGTTTTTCTCTGCAAACTGTCAGCTCTGATGCACAACTGAAATGGGTGCACACACGGGCTATGATTCCTCTCCCCTTCACTGCATTTTGATTCTGAACTCCAGATTAAGTCTATTTAAATAATCTGGTGACTTAAGTCAGCTCCTAGACACTTTTTGATGTTCTACAAATGGTAAAGCATTTCAATAATTTAAATCAAATAACCAAATCCATATGAAATAGGCACTTGTTATCTTTCCAACAGATTTATTTTCTTCCCTAGATCCATTTCAGGCTGTGCTGCAGTTGCCAAATCAAAAATAAAGTGAGTTTTCAGTATAGGGATGTGATAAGTGTGTGATTTCCATTATGTCCCAGTGTGCTATATAATACAAAATGAAAACATGTAACACGTTTTGAGTATAGAGTTGAAATGGATTTTCTGACCATAGCCTAGTCTCAGTGAATAGGTGCTAAAGTAATGGCAAAGACTGTAGCTACTGGGCTGTCATTATCATTTGAGTAATTTCCCAGTGGTAGAAGACTTCAGACCTATGGGCACAATGGAAAAAAAAACTGAATCCTTTTGTCCTTCTTCCCTTAAACCACCAGCAGCAGGCTGACGAGCCAATACTTTTTGAAGTTCTTTTGAGCGTGGGAAATAGTGGGTTCAGGCTGCCTGTGCTTGTTTGTGTGTTATCCTATTTCTTTTTTTTTTTTTTTTTTTGTAAAAACATTCAAAGAAAGCTTTTAGAAATATATTTGGGTGTTTTAAGCAACTGGAACTTCAAGAGGATGTGAAAACATTTCTGGTTTCACAGATGTCAGTCACGTTTTGCTGTTTTCTTCAGTAGTAGCAGACACTCATCTGCATAGCATGTATTTTAAATTCTTATGAGGACAGAAAGTATTGCTGCTTGTTCGGTCCATCCAGAATCAGTCATCTGTGGATGCTGCAGAAATGAAACTGGTGCTGGATATAATTAGCCACTCTTTTGTCTTGTAGCCTGGCCATACATCCCCAAAAAGATGTTGTAGTCACCGGCAGCGATGACCGCCTCTGGAAAATGTGGGCTTTACCTGATGGGAACATCATCATGACAGGTGAAGGTCACGCTGATTGGCTTTCGGGCTGCTGCTTCCATCCAAGGTTAGTGCAAACAGTCCCCTGAACTAGTGCTAATCCCTTCTGGGGAGTGCTTGTTTGCTCTTTCTTTGTTCACTGGCCTGCTCTGATGACTTTCTATTCTCAGTATAACCCTGCGCTCTCTGCTGAATTTCCAAACATGTAGATAAATGTTCCTCTGGCTTTCAGTGTGTTGACTTAAGATTGATTGCTTTTAGTATTTTGTACGTCTTAAACTTTGTCCACGTGCCAGTGCACGTAAAAAGGAGTAATAAGCTTTTTAGGTCTAGCTGTATTCATATTCTCCGTGTTCATGCACCATAACAAACACAACTCTGTTATTAATAACAAAGAAAAGCTGATTTCTTGTATCGAGCATTGCCATGTGACTAGATGTATTCAAGTTTATCTAGAGAATATGAGCTTTCCTCTTTTCTCTTTATACAGATTTGAGGCTGAATTAATAAACGAAAGTGAACATTGAAAATGAGAAGTAAATATTTAGGTTACAAGGGTCACAGAAATAGGCCAAATATAAAGTAGATTTCTTGGTCATTTTGATGAAAAATAGAATGCCATTTTACTGTAAGAAAAGATTTCTGTTTTTTAAGACTGAGCTTCTGTAGATTGAAATGATTTTGCCTCAAATTTGTGAGGCTGCAGTTGTAATAGAGCTCTTTACTGCTAATATAATAAAGGTCTGCTAGGCTACTCACCTGTGGTTCACTTATAAAAAGAGCGTTATTAAACCTCTAACCTTGTGTTCTTATTGTATTTATTTTATAAATCTATGTTAGCTCTTTCCTTCACGAGAAGGAAAAGAACACTGTTTAATTTCATAGTTCTTCCTGATTTCTGATATTGTAATGAGTTAACAAACACGAGTTAACAAGCATGCGATGCTCTACACACAATAAAATCCCTCTGTTCAAAGCCTCAGGAACCCAGAATAGTGCTTTCTGGGACAGAACATCAGCACTGACTCTTTGCTTGCATCTTTTTTTCCTGTGAAACATAGGCTTTTTCTTAAGGCGCTAGTGCTTCACAATATTCTCTTTCTCACATGCATGTCCTCAGAAACAATTCCATATATTTGAAAGAAAAGACCAATATGTAACTTAGAAAATGGCATATAGTAGAGATGGGAAGAGGAGAGAAGGGAACTCTCAGTTTCTTGGTTTAAGACAGAAGGAATTTTTTCTCTTCCTGAGTTGCACCTCGGTAATAGAGGTTGCACCAAGTTTGTGACCATGCTGGGCATCCTAAGCATAACTTTCAGATAAACAAAATGCTGCCTTGCCTCTTACCTGTTATGAATATAAAATGTATCATAGGGAAAGAAAGGAAAATACAATTAGAAGAGCATGTTATCATTTATAAAGCTGCTGGGCATACTAATCAGATTTCGATAATGCATTGTTACCATGACACCCACTGACTCAGAGACTCGAAACTATTTTCTCATTAGTCTTTGACCAGAATACAGTCCTTTCAATAGGCTTTCCTATTTCTCATTCAATTATTGAAATTAAAATGAGTTGAGGTACATCATTATTCACTTGCAGTATAAATTGACTCCTGCTGGATGCTCTGGAGTGATTCAAAAGTAGTGCTTTTACAATATTGTCTTCAGTTGCTGGAGAAAAAATATATATAATGCGACAGAATACATTTAATCATAATTTCTTCTACCCACCCACCCCCCCCCCCGTACATCAGGTATTCCAGAAGTGAAAATAATGAAATAGAAATGGAAAGTTTTCACAGATGTTTTCCACAATCAAATATAGATAGCCTCTAGTTTTATTTCTGATTTAAAAGGATGTTCAAAAGTTGAAAAGAAAAATATTTTTGTGGCTGGGCTCTTAAATTGTGATCCAGAAATCTGGATTAAACTCCTGCACTTCTACATTCTTTCCTTGATGCCCTCTGTTAGCTCATTTCACCTCTTTTATTTTCTCTGTTTATAAAATCAGGTTTAGAGCAATCTCCATGTTTGGTCTGAGAAATATTCTGTGTGCAGGCACACACACAATTAGGTCCATTTTCAGACCATCTTTGGAAAACATCAGAATAATTCACTTACTGAGATGGTGTGTGCTAATAATTTGAGGAGAAACAGATCTTGACCTATGATGTGAATTTAACTGGTGCTTCTGAACATACAAGGGACTTAAAAGTCCATTTTTACTCAAGCAAGTCCATATTTGCATTTTTACTCAAGCAAGGGTCTTCTCATGGTTATGTTTGTGGCACCACTGTAAATAAGGGTCAAGCTGAAGTCTGGTAGATGTGAAGGTCTGTCATCTTCAAGCTTTGGGTGCTGTTAGGTTCCTACATCCTTAGATTCTCCAAGAGCAGTGAGAGATTGTGGGTCGGTAGTAGGAACTTAGCTGTGTGCAATATGATAGGAAAGGTTTCTTTTAGGCTCTGCCCCTTACCCACAGATTAATAGGCAGCAGCGATGAGGATTTGCATTTGAATCCTTCCCTGTACTGATGTACAACAACGTCCTCTAGTGCAATGATGCCACAAAGTCTTAGGGGCAGAAGCCACTGAGTTTCTGGAAGGTTGTTGGGTTGGAGAGGTTGGATGAGTCTTATTTTGCCCCTCACTGACAAAGTGCTTCCCAGGCACTTACTGGGAAACATCATTCCATGCCAATTTTTCCTTAAGAAACGTTTTTTCCTTCACATATGAGCACAGTGGGTAGATGAGAGTCCATGATGTGCCGAAGCTCCCGAGTCTTGTGGGATCTGTGTGCTGGATCATTTTTTACAGTGTGCCCCCCTGCTCTTCGGTCTCCCACGAGTTCTCCTCGCATGGCAGCGGCTCCCAGGACACTAGATGAAGGGGAACAAACTAGCTCTGTGCATGCGAGGAGAGCAGAACACCTCAGCTGTGATGCTCTCTGCAGATCTGAGAGCAGAATTTTGCCTTGAGCTTTTTAAATAAAAGCCAGACTTCAAAGAGGTCCCATCATCTACAGAGTGCAGCAGCTGGATGGAGGGAGGAGAACAGCGCATCCTTTTTGAAGCTCAGGTGACAACTGGTCAGACTTCAAAAACAAACACTCTTTTTTACTCCAGTCTGGCTGCAGATAAACTAGCTGTTGCAAGAGCCTGTCACTGCTGAAAAATTTAGGAATGTTTTCCAGCTTAGCTTTTATATGTATGAAGGAGTGAGGGAGCCTGAGTGACTGCTGTCCATGCAAGCTTCATGTCAGAAATCTGGGTAGCTGGAGAAGAGCTGTGCAGTCTGCCTGTGGATAAGAGGTGGCCTGAATGAATGGAATAATAGACAAAATCTGCATCTTCTGAGAGTTTCCAAAATAAGCTGAGGACGTTCACACTGCATCTTTAAGAACCAGAGTCTACTTGCACTGAGGTATTTCAGGGCATGTGCTGGATTTATCCATCTTCATTAGTAACCTTTCTGGATGGCTAAAGAATAGCGGAGCTATTTGTTCATGTCCTGTAAAGTTCCAGCGAACAGCACAATCCTGTGCTCAGCACACATGCCAGTGTTAGTGTCCTTAATATAAGTATTTATCAGGTCAACTAATCTAAAATGTTTGTAGCCCTTTTCATGCAAACCTTCAAGTCTGTGGAATACAGTGAATTTCTGTCAGAGGGAGGCAGAATTCAGCAGGGAAGCTCTTCACAGGAAGGAGGAGTGGGCAGGATTTTGGGATAGCCTGGACCAGTTGTTCAGAGGTAACAGGCAGAGTCTGACACCGCTCATTGCTCACTGAGCCCCACTGGGCTTGTGCTTGGAGAAAGGAGGGAGATGTTGAGCAAAAATAAGGCTCAACAGCTTGGCAGAACTTCACAGTGGTCACACTTACGTTGCTTGAGAGCTGTAGTGCTTTGATAACCAAGGTGAATTACAATTAGGGGGCAGTCTCTATTTCCCCCCCCACCTCTACAGCTCTCGGCTGCCTGCGGAGTGAACTGGGGAGGAGGGCTCCTCAGTTCCTCCTCATCTTTTAATAATTCCGAAGGCTAGCCTTAGATTTATTTTAATGTCTGTAAAAATAAAAGGGTATTATCTATTAATCCCTTTTGTTAAAAGTACTGACTTTATTGGTTCTGTAGTTATTTGGTGAAAGCAGGGAGACCTCTAGGTGCAACAGGTGCTGCTAAAGGGATCTACAAGGTACTGTTACAAGCTAATGCATGTTCCTTAAATGCAGAAGCCTTTGTCTATATGTACGCTGTAACTGAAGGCTGGGTTTTGTGATTTGACCTTGCTGCTGGAAGCTCTTTCTAATCTACAGAGACCTTCACCTAATCCGTTTGGAGCTTCAAAAAATCTACCAACAGGGAGCTAACGGCAACATTTGGGGTCAGCGACTTCAGTGCTGCGTTTGGAGCCCTTCAGGCCGCTGCCCAGGCTGGATCAGCAGTTGCTGGCTACGGCAGCGCCATGCCTGCTAGCCCAGGCAGGCCTGCAGCACATGCCACGCAGCCCAGGGCTGCCTCTGCAGGTCGGGGTGCTGCTGGATGCACCTGCACAACAGGGGCTCCTGCACCCAGAAACCCTGCCGAGAGGCTGAGATGGTTTCCTGATCGATCACCTTTGAAATTATGGAGTACCATTAATGGCATCTTTCAGTAAGGAGCTGAAACAATGCAAAACTAGCCATGTAGGTAACAGTATCCATCTCCTGTGGCTCGTGGATACCTGGAGGAGAGAAGGGACCTCACAGCCCCAGAGGCTTCAGAGGGTCCCTGGTAAGAGAAGCTCTGTGTTCAAACGAGGGTCGGAAGTGGTCAGGCGAGCTCCTGTTCAACCTCAGAGAGGAGGAGGAAAAATATCAGCGCCCATCCTTTCTGTCCGGCCAGAGTCAACCAGGCTTATGGTCCTCTCATTGACAGGATGTCAGAGATTGCTCTTAATTAGTGCTCCAGCAACAGTGATCTTCGGAAAACTTTTTCTGCTAGTTTTGCAGCCATAAATGTTGAGTAACACATTCTGCACTGAACAAGGCTGAGACTTAAAATCCACTAACTCTGCTTGAAACATTAACATAAGAAAGAGTTGTAAGACTCAGGTTAACCACAAAGGTCTCTGTTGGCTATCGGTGAAATAGAATTATTCTGATTTGTGCCTTGAAATAGACACTTTAAAACCTAATTTAGGGTTCACTATAGAAACAGATGTTTTTTATTTATCCTTTCATTGCTATTGATAGCTATTAAAGGAAATGCCAGATAGGCTGGCACATTTTACTTAAGATTTCTGAAGAGCATTAGTATTGTCAAGGCATAATGATTTAATTTCTTCGAGAATCTTTGATTCACAGAGTTCAACAAAGCCTTCAGTTACTAGATTACATATTAAATTTGACAACGGTTGGAAACTTCTTTTGAGTGGCAGGATTAATTTTCAGTCATCTAGCTGGCTCCGTGTAACACACAGTTAGCAGACGAGACGTTTCTTACAATGTTTTATCAAACTAAACTAATATGGGAAGTTGCATTCATTTATTCCACAAAGAACAGCCTGCTGCAGAACTATTTCAGTTGCTTCCACAGCGTACGTACCATGGGTGTGGTGTTTTCAAATGTAATAACAGTTTAATGTCAAAACTAGTTTTATTTATTTTGAAATCTTTTTGGCAAGCTTCAGACTTTTTAGACGAGGAAACATTCTCCAGGTAACGCAGTTCTCTCTCAGGGCAGCAAAGCCTACTACTTTTACTTTACAAACATGTTTGAGTGGGTGGGCGTTCAATTTCCTTTGGGATTCTCAATCTCATTATTTTTATCAATAAAAAGCCTCTGCTGGACAAAGGAATAAATCACATATAAATGAAATATGAGAGATTACACGAGAAGCTCAGCTTCTGCTTAGACTAATCGAATATCTTTGGCCAAACATCCCAATGTCAAAGGCTTTATAAGTATTCTACAGGATCAGCCTGGCAAAAAGAAATCAATAACCAGGTAATGGATGTGATTAAAATTTTTCCCCTTCCACCCACTTCCATAAGCCAAATGTTTCTACCCATACTAATCTGTTCTGGCACGTGTAACTGTTGGTTATTCCCTGCGCCTTTCTGGGATGTGTATCTGTAACATGTTTTATATCATTTCAAGGCGACGTGTTAACTGTTGGTGAATATCTATTTTAAGAAAAAGCAATGTGCGTATCATTTTATTTTCCTTTGGAGAGATCAGTTGTGCAGTGTGCCTTTGGAAAACACGGGATGGCATAATTGTAACTTTGCTATGCATTTAGATGCTTTTTTATTGTGCAGAATTTGCCTTCTTTTCTGTTATTCCTGCCATGCTGAGGAGTGTTTTCTTGTGCAGCCCAGAGTAGCAAGCAGATATCCAAACTTCTGGAGGTTTTCCTTGTTGTCAAATCATCCTGTGTCTCCTTTTACACCTTACTGCCCGATTTCTGTCTTTGCAGTGGTTGTGCCGACAGACTGTGGGCCATCTGTGTTGTTTGACGTTCAAAACATCGATCATTAGACGGGTCGTGTTCTGCAAAGGTTGTTGCATCTGCTTTGAAGCAGTACACTTTTCTATTCCAATAGGAAGACAAAAAAAAAAGTTCTGTTGCATGCATTTTGATGTTGAGGGACAGCTGCTTTAGTTGTAGAAATTTGATTGGATTTGTCACTACTTTTTCCTTTTTAAAGAAATCCTTCCCTTACCAGAACTGTCCTTTAAAACTGTTCTGGATTGAAAATACTTGGCAGGACAAAATGCAGCTTCTTTCTTTTCTATCAGGAACTTTAAGAGTCCGTCATTACATTGATTTTAAAAAGCGAACAGTCTGCAGCTCCATAGTGTGGTTACTGAATAGGCTTCGCTTTTCACCCATATGACCACGCTTTATTGGAAAACTACCTTTGGCTTCCATTTCTTGGTTGGTGGAAATATTGACCACTCAAAGTTAATGATTCACTAATAATTTCTCCATTACAATAATTCAGCAAACAGCAGGAGAGAGAAATGCTGATGACAGTTTAAGAGAGAAAGAGGAAAGTAGCTGACAGAAGAAGCAGTCCTCCTATTGAGCAATTCAAATGCGTATTTCAAATAATTACAGGAAGAAATTACATTGTAATAAAATGCTGCCCTTTGATGGAAGTAGTTATTTTCACACTCTGTAGTTATTTTCACAGGTGGTTTTACATACTAAAATGCAAAAGCCAGTGGTTGGAAACCTCTGGAAATCTTTGTGTAAAACTAAGAAAGAGTAGGAAACCTTCCCAATATTTAAGGTAAACTTTGACATCTTATTCTTAACAGCAAGGATTTTTTATCACGACTGTTTTGTTGATTGCCTCATTAGGCATTTTCTGCTGGTTTGCACGTGTGGCTCAGATTTTTAAAAAGGGTTCTGGTACGATGGGAGCCGCTTAAAATGTGCGTGGAGTGTGGTGGTGGTGGTGTGAAGGGTTTGCAGTAGCTTTTAAGGCTTTATGGCAGCCGAAATGAAGTCAAGTCTTTTACATTTTAGAAGATTATGAGAGGATGTTTACATTGATTTTTTTGCATCTTTTTTTTTCTTTTGTATTGCTTAGGAGTTGTAGTTGTAAATGCATAGCTGGTTTGTTCATCTGTTTGTATGCTTTGTCTCCTGTACGTTAGTTTTCTTTTTTGTGTGTAGTGAGACATAACTTCGTTTCCCTGTTTTATAGGGGAGGGAGAAAGGAATGTGGTTCTGAAGTGTAAATCCTGTCTCACAGGATGTTTATATGAGCATACACCTGCTTCCAAGCAAGCTACCAGATGACGTGTTTTTCCTGAGCTCCCCAGAGTTAGGGCTGTCTGAGTGAAAGCAGGGGGCACCACTAGAAAAGACACCTGAAGCCTCTGTAAGAGGATGAAGAAAAGAATTTGAGGCCATCTGCTTCCGAAGGGTGTCACCCAGCCTTACAAACACCTTGAGAAATGCCCGCAGAAACATCAGTGGCACCGTCTCCCTCCTTGGCCACAATTTTTCAGAGAGTTTTCCATGATAGAGTGAGAGGGGGTGCCGAAGGAGCGCTGTGCTGTCACTAGTTTTGCTTTGAAAACTGTTTTAGGGTGGTAGTAGTGGGTTTGATATGGGGCAAATCAAAGTTTAATTCCAACTCAGAATTTCTAAGGGACTTCTTACAGGGCTTTTATGGTTTCTTTTCTCTGATCTCTACCCTGTGCATTTGCTATCTTTATTTTTTTTCCCAGATCAACGAATGCAATTTTTTTTACTCGTGAGTTTGTTCTCCCTCCATCACAAACGTGAAGCACCTCTTTAAAGCCTCCTTCATAAGGACATAAATCTTCATACCTGTAGTGCTTGACCTCGGATACATTTAAGCTCCTAATGGGTATAAAAAGATAGCTGATCCTTATGGCATTATTTAAGTTATTATTTAGCTGTCATATCTTTATAATGTCATTTAGATTTTATGCTTGTCTATAAGGTAAAGTTTTCAAATGTACCAAAAGCCTTGCTTCCATAGAAATGATCTCATTATTATTAAATGACTGTGTCTTGCATGCTCCGTTCCATTATTAAGTGAATTTTAGACCTGCAAACAGGCATGGTATTGGGCTCATCAAACCAGTGCTATTGGTTGAAAAGGCATTGTGATCATCTTTGGTGGTGTCCCAAAAGAGGTGTCAAGTTTAATCACTCTCTTCACAAAAAAAAAAAAAAAAAAAAAAGGCTTTAGTTATTGAAATCAGTAATATTTTGATACGAATGTTCGAATGTTTAGACTTCTAGAAATTAGGAGAACTTTTGGATCAGCTGTGTAGGTAAGTAGATCTGGTGTAGAAACTACGGAATTTTTTTGAAGGAAAAAAAACTATGATAAATTCTTTGATAGAAAGAAGGAGGAGAAAGATGCAGTTGAAATCTCTTTGATAGAGCGCCACTCAAATGGTATACTTCTAAACCTATTAGTTCAGCTTTGGTGAAGCTGTGAATGTGCTGGATGAATGTTTTGTAGAAATTTGCTGTCTCCTTGTGGAATTCCAGGGTTTGTTTTTGTGTGTGTCACCCTGATTCCCAGTTTCTGCTGTTCCTAATAGAGCTGCTGCCCCGAAGTCACCAGAAGTAACGCAGTTTGCAGATGTTCAAGTCATTTGCTTTGGTAGTGAGCAAAAGCTGCTTTTCACTGCAAAGGCTTCAGGTTTTGGGGCAGGGTAGGGTTTCTTCTAGCTTCATCGGTATTTATTCCTACTTGAGAGTGGGGAGTTAATGTTACAGAAAGCTCGCTGCTTCCTGCTCGGGTTGGTGGCAGTACTGTTGGCCCAAGCCTGTTTCGGCTGAACGCCTTACTCTAGCTCATTCAGAGTAGCTATAGACATCAAAACATCTCTCTTAATAGAATCTTTTCTGTTATGTTTCTTTGTGTGCAATTATAATCTCGCTGCCTTTAACATTCCTGGTTCATTATTGTTTTCTTCTGTGCAATAAAGGCAATTGTTTTGTCCCTAAAGTCTGCTGTGAGGGTTTCTAGTGGAGTAGGTAAGGAGATATACATGTTCATTATGTTGTTAAAATGTGCATTTCTAACATGTAGCTGTTAAAATAACAAACATTACTGGTAGGGTTGACTGGAGAATGGTGTCTCAATTGTGAGGCAGCCTGTAAGATACTCGGGTTGGAAATAAACCCAAAATACTTGGAATGCATTTAAAAAAACACCATGAATTGTACTGAAACATCCCTTTTAAGATAGGAAGCTTGGGTTTCACCTACGTTGGTGTTTTTGTCAAGGACGTTGGGAGGTGATGACTAGGGCAAGGACCCATGCTGTGGTCGGCTGTGGGGATGGGCAGGATCCAGAGCCTTCCCTTGTTTGATTCCAGAGCCCTGGTGCCAGCCCAGCCCCGCTGCTCAGCTCCTCCCTGCAACCACCTGGAGAGCTCTGCTACGGGAAGCTTCGGTTCCACTTCTTCCCCAGGATTGCTGTCCTCCTAACACGAGTGTAACATGAAATCTCCTAGTCACAGTGATCTCTCTGGGGAGAAAAATAACGTTTTGTGTGTTACGGAGGAAAAGCTTGATTATGGGATCGGCGTGCCTGAAGTCAGGATCTTCCCTTGCAGTAGTGTCAGTTTCCTTCATTTATTTCCTCTTGCCAGAAATAATCTGACCACTTCAGTGCAGTTTAGAATTATAAGTGCTTTCTGGTTGGTGCTGCTTTACCAGCAGCACATGTAATAATTTTATATTAGCTATTTTACCGCAAATTTAGAAGATTAACCCATGCAAGGATTTCAATATGTTCTATTAGTCGTGGATCTGGTTTCATTTCACTGTATACCTGCACCATTTCCTAATGTATTTCTTTAGTATTTAATATGTTTTCTTAGTAAACCCTTCAGAACTTATGCCTTAAGCCTTGGGCATTATGTTCTGAGATTGATCTGTGGAGATTTTGAATTTCCTGGCATGAATCTCATTGCAAGGCTTGAAACGTACATTACTGTTTTCAACTGCGAATTAATTCAGAATCTTCATTAGCATGCAACAAGCTTTAATGGCTGAAGTAAAGAAATCTGTCTCGAGTACAAATGCCAGACATGAGTTGTATGGCTGTCATTTATTTGTTGTATGTATGCATCTCCTCTCAACCTCCGTCACTGCAGTAATTTGGGTAATTTCAATTACAGTGGCACAGGTAGCAGGAGGTGTTGACCAACTGTGAAATAAGCATCAGGACTTCCTTGACCTTTGAAGAACATGGATGGGAAACCCTGTTCTCAGCTTGTTGTAATTGTATTCTTTGTTTATGTACAAAATTAATGGGGAACAGAAAGGAAGAAGGCCACAGTATATGTGTGCTTGAGATCAGCTCGCTAAGTGTTGCTGGGTTTGAGCTTTTGGTGTTTTTTTGTTTGTTTGTTTGTGTTTGTTTTTCTGCCTCGAGTGATCAGGTGTTAGACTGCATGGCCTCGTAAGTGGAAATTCACTTTTCATATCAAACCTTTGTGTTACAGGATGGAAGATTATATTAATTTTGGTGTTCTGCTTTCTCTTGTAGCTACCCAGGGTTCTGTTAACATTCAGCATTTCGACTCTCCTTCAGTCCTTAATTTGTTATTGATCACTGCCTCCACTAAGTAATCCTCTGCCTTTGGTTATGTTCCTATCCCCAGGGCATGGCTCAGTAAGATCATCAGTTGCCCAAAATATAAGCACTTGCCTAGTGCACTGCCCTATGCATTTTCCTGGGCTTTCGCTATCAAGAGATCATTACACAGCGTGAGCTAAATATTCTTCCAGGTGCCTGGGAAACGTTCAAATCCCAGTGCAGAACTTTTCACATGCTGTGAAGTCTCTGTGCGCTCTCTGAACTCTCTGTGCATATAAATACACAGCTTAAAAATGATGCTTTGTGCAAACATGCAGATGGGATTAATGGCTGTGGCTCATTACTGCCTATTGATTGAGATTAGACATCACCGGACAACCATTTGGGGCTGATAATGGATTTGAAATGGCTGATCCACAACTTTGGCTTTGAGGGGAACTGTGACACAGGATTATCATTGTTAATACGGGTCATAAATCTGCTCCGTACATGGAATTCTTGTATCTGAACTCCTTCCAGACCAGGCTTTTCCCTACTTCAACAGCCCTTTATTAAAATTTGAGGTTTTGGAGTTGCTCCAGTGGAGGTAGAACGATATGCCTGATGGGATGGGTGTTGAGATTTGGCATGACACACTATAAACATGCTGTTAATGCATATTATGGATACTGATTGGTGCTGTGCATAGTTTTATGTGGGCTAAACACGCCTATTTATTTTTAAAATGTAATACTTTGTAGGGAGAGTTTAGCTAACATTAACATTGATGAGGGAAAACATTGGAATGGTAGAAATAGATGGTGTTTCTGGAAAACGCAGACATTTTGCAATATTTATTGGTTAACCACCTTTCTTGGTTAAAAAGGTGTCCATCGGTCTCTAAATCTCGGAGGGACCCTTGCGTTGTCTGGCGCCTGCTGTCCTGACATGGATTTCACTGCATCTAAGCTCCAAATATTGTAACCAGTTTATCTTTTTCCATTTTTATTCCTTACCTGATGTGCTTCCAAAGCCTCCTAAAAGACAATTTTGCATGTATTAAAAACTGCCTTTCTACCAGGTGCCTAAATTATTTTAAAATCTCATTTAACCACTCTTAATTGCATGATATTGAAAGACAGCTAACCCATTTTTTATACTTTAAAAAGAGTAGCCTGCAGTGAATGGCACACGCTCAGTATTTTTGCAGAGGTACCTAGCTCATTTTAGCGAAGTAATGGATTTGAATGGAGCAGGCCTGACTGTGGTCTTTGTAGATTATAAGCTGAATGGGAACAATCTGCTACCTTGTGGACATAACAAAATATCATCATGATGCTGAGGCTACATTTCGAGCAGGCCAAAACCCGGAGTTAAAGGAATAATCGTGCACTGTGACAGAAACGAGCTGGTAATAGCAATGGGAGGTGGCACCAGGTAAAAAAACGGTTTCTGTGTCTGCGCATGGTTAGATGTGCCAGCTTCTACCAGCAGCAATCAGTTCAGAAAGGGAAAATGCTTTAAAATATGGAGGACTTGTTTATAAGTGACTTAAATTAATTCTGTGACAATTCGTATATACCATCCTGGGAATCTTTTTTGGTAGCAGGAGCATGTTATCTTTACAGCATTGTAGCCATGAAAGTGTAACGTAGCCTCAAGGAAGTTTTAATAAATCAGGTGAACATTAAAGAATAAATAAATAAATACTACTTCTGTGATGCCAGTTCTCCTCCAGAAGCACTGAGGAGAGGGGTCATACCAAAACAATGCTTGCTTTCTTTTTCCTTAATATCACACCCAGCTGTTGGTCAGGTAGGATGGCAGGGAAAAACAAGCGTCCTGTCTCAAGTCAATATATAGGCATAAACAAATGATCAGAAGATCGAGCAATTAGATAATATGGAATGAAAAATTACCTTGAGTTTGCACTTGGCATGCTATGCATTGACAATTTGCTGACAATTTCCAGCTGGTAGCTTTGTGTTGCAGACTTTTGCAGAAGTGTTGTAGGTTTTTTTCTCATTTTTTCTCAGACAGAAAGCCATGCACCTACTTGCTATCCAGCATCTGCTGATTTCTGCACTGCTTTCTGGCTTGGAAACTTCATTGATTTACAGAATATCAGTTTAGGATTGATTTTGCATCTTTGAAATTAATTTTTTTTTCCCCTCAGCTTTGGTGGTAATTGAGAAGACAAGACATTTTCATGGTTATACTTCTGAGTATTCTAGCACTCACCTTCTGTATAAATGATATTTTATGTCTGTTAATAAAAAAGGAGTAAAATTGGGCTTAAGATTATTCCAAAGGATGTAACGTATTACAATTAAGATATGTCTTAGACACATACAGTCCATGAGGATAATGAAAGCAACAGCCAAAACAAACCATAGGCATCAAAAAAATAGGGGTTTTAATACAAAATATCCCTTAGAAGAATTAATGTGACTCCAGGATTAAAAGAATAAAAGTGAACTACATCTTAAGGCTGTATCTCAAGGATACAAAATCTCTTAGAAGCAAAATCTTTGCTGCTGTGAATATTGTTCAAATGCAGGCTCAGGACTTCGGCTGCACGTGCCAAATTCTCCTGCCCTGCCATCCTGTTCCTGACAGCGAGTACTGGAGAATGCCCAGGCATGGGTAAGAATAGGAAAAGCATTTGTGAAGGCTTGTCTCAGTACCCTCCTGGGCTCTGCTGCTCATTTCAGAGAAGTTTTGAGCCAGATGCTGTTTCCATGTAACCCTTGATGTATTCCTCTTCCAGGACTCCGTGCTGTCTTCCTCTGCACTCGCAGAGCGTTGTGTCCACACCACCCTTTAGCAAGGAGCCGGGCAAGTCTCCTGCCTGCTGTGGAAAAAATCACCTGTTGTCCTTTCAGTGTTTTCTTACGGGAACCTTTTTAATGACCTGTTGACCCCAATGTGCTTTAAATTCAGCCAGTTTTCGCCCTCTCTCTGGTGAGAAGCAAAGTAGTGGCTGTGACAGAAACGCACCACGCCAAAGCAGGGCAATAAAGAAGAGTAATGATGACTGTGGAGCTGAACTCAGGCTTGGCATTTCCATCCCTTCCCTTGTTTCTAGCATCAAATGGAACAGAGTGTGTTTAAATGCTGCTCTCTCATGACCTGAGGTGGACCTCACTGGTAGGTGTGTGCTTCCCTAATGCGACTATCTGCATTGCAGTTCTTTGCCTCGTTCCCTAGCAAAACGAAGCTTACAAGGATGTGCTCCCTGCGCTGCTTCTGCACAGGTTCCTTACCCCCCTCTCCTGTGCTCCCCAGTAACTTTTAACCTGCAGGCTAACTCTGACAGAGTTTGAGAGACCCGAGTCTGAAGGACAGAGCAATTCCTAACATATATATTTAATCAACAGCTAAGGTGATGGTGCTAGGAGGCAAAAGACGCATCCATAGGCATTCAGGCTTCATTAGCGCTGTTTTTCATGGAACAACTCTTTTTTCTATTAAGAGTTGCACAGCTGTACACTAAACACTTCCTTCTTTCTTCACTATCTTTCCTATTTAGCTTAGCATATAATGTCACCAAAATTAGTGATCTCTAACAGTGTTTGCAGTTCTGCCCTTGGGTTTTGGTGTGCTTTGGGTCTACCTGCTCTGATACTGCCAATAGTCCAGTGGCTTTTAGAATTGTGCTTTAGAAGAATTGCATGAATAAAGTAAATGAGAGAACATTTTTCCAGTTGCTTAGGATTGATTTTACTGTATTCATTTGCCATTGTAAAAAACTGTTAATCCTGGAACATTTTAGACTACATGCTTATGATGTGTTGCTGAGTTGCTGATACTGCACTGCTAAGTTCCCGTCAGCTGCTGCAGCTCTCCTAGGACACAAAACTTTAACACAAGTGGTGTTGGTTTTAGCGCGTTGCTTTGAGAACTATTATTTGCCAGCACTGTGTGTAAGGCTTTGCTCCCCTTCTCTTGATTTAGGCTGTAACTGTCTCAGGAAAGGCGCTGCATCTTGCTTTATGTCTGCAGAACACCGGGCATGTCCGCACCACTGCATAAATAATACATACAAATGCTAGCAGCACAGATGTTGCTCCGTTCACTCAGTGCCGTGTAGAATAGAGCAGTGAAATTGTTGCCTCGTTCACAGGACTGGCGCTGACAACTGCTAAAACTGATATTGCTGAGATTAACTCTGAAGATGAGGTACGGTGGACAGAGAGCTCTGCATTGCTGTTAGTTACCAACTAAACTGTAGGGAAAGGAAATGTAACCTGTCTGCACCAGTGCTCGGAGTAAAGCTCGGTGAACGCTCAGTGGTTATGAAGAGGTATTGCTCTGGTAGTTTTGGGATACTGAGAGAGAGACCCTCAGGCACACGACGGCTTCATCCATTATTTTGGCTATGCAAAAGGGCAACCTGTGTAAGTTTTTTTTGAAGGATGGGGTCAGGAAATCTTCAGATTTTCCCAACCGGTTTTGCCCCGTGGCCTTCCCATGAGGGGCCCTATCTGCAGCTGCCCTGATGCTGCCATGCTGGTCAGCTCTTGGCAGCACAACACCATCCCGGGAGCTACTGCCGACATCTCACCTGCATTCCCTGAAGGAAACCATCACCTGAAATGTCCTAGGGTAACGCCATGCCGAAGGGGGTGCTCTTGCTGAAAGTGACCCTTTATTATTGATGTGTCTGCAAGTGGGTAAGGTAATTCATTGAAGGAGAGGCATCTTGCTGTGAGAACAATGAATCTGGAAGAAGGAGGAATATATAATGAAAGGGAATGTGTGTGTTGAGAATATGAGGGAGGGAAGGTTCGTTAAGGTTTGCAAAGTTAATGGTCCATCTGCTCCTGTGGGCCGTACAATGAGCTCTTCCAAGGATCTCTCCTTTCTGAGCATTTCAGGAATGGCAGGATGTAGCATCGATGGAGTACCTGAAATCAGTGGAAAAGTAGAACTGTATCCATATTTGCTATTAGGGAAAAAGACCTGTCCCTAGAAATAGTGTGGGAATTACAGATGTAACAGGCTCCATTGTCTAGAAGATTGTCCGGAGAGTTTATTCTGCACAAAGACTTGGTTCCAAGCTATGCAGGTGTATTTTGGCTGCGCTAGTGCTTTGGTCAGCTAGACAGCCTAAAGAGAAAACCCTCAAATCAGAGCAAGTGAGACCATGTAAAGCCAACTGATTGGGTCTGCATAGCTTTGTAACCAAATACACTGCTAGTTTCTTTAAAAATGAATAACTAAGTTTATTGCTAGCACCACATTTCTAGAAGCTGTCAAAGTTATTTACGTAATTTGAATGTTTGAGTTGACAGAAAAGATCAGGTTTATGTTGTTCTTGTCTCCTAATACATTGTCTGGTTCCTTGATTTGTTTGGTGAATACAAAGAATTAGAAGTGTTTAATAGCTTCTGAATTAAAGATATACACATGGCACAGAACTAATTGGAGCTTTCTCTGTTAGTGATCAATTTTAAATTCAAATGGAGATTATGTATATAGCTGTTGATAATTAAGGCTGAGCATATACTGTTGTATTTCCATATGGTTTTATATTAAAAATCAGTATGCATTTTGTTTGAAAATCAGTCAAACATTAGAGGATTGTGTGGATATTATAAACCGACAGACTTAATCATTAAAAACATCCACTTTTCCTGATTTATTTTTTTCAGATAATCTTGTATCACATGTATAAAGTGATTGTGCAATTAAAGAAGAGTTGCAGCTCTGTGTGATGAAACAATACCTGTGTCTGAGCATTTTAGTGCAGGCAAAAACGACAATCAGTCTGTTCCTCAAAACTTCTCCTCCACAAACTGCTCTTTTGTCTCCACGAGCTCTGCTTTTCTCCCCTTTGGTCTGTGAAGAGTGCTAAACCTCATTTGTAACTCTTTCCCCTGCCACAGATTGTCAAATTGAATCCATTTGTGCTACCTTCCTGCTCATATCTGTTTTCTGAAAGATTTTCATTGCTGCCTGGATGGTGTCTTCTTAAAATTCAGCCCAAGGAACCAGTTCTTCATGTGGCATTTTTGGGATTATATATTAAAAAATGCATAAGCAATAAATCTTTTTTTTGGCGATTCACAACAGTGGCAGTGCCTGCTGCCCTCTGAATCAATTATAGATTTCATCAGTCCCACTTTATACCTGCTTCTGAATTTGTTTTAAAATAGATCTTATTTCATAAACGTATAAAGGGTATGGTAATTTGTCATTTCACTAATTTCATCCATCTCCAGAAGTGAGATCTAGGTTGAGTTATTAAAAGTACAAGTGTTTCATTAATAAAAACACATTTATTCCTAGCAGCTTGACAAATCAGGTTCTCCTCCTGCAGCCCTCACTCTGGCTTCAAGCCTTTATGCCTTGGTGTATGTGAACATGCCTCAGAATTATTACTGGGCTGCGTTCAAATTTTTTAGAGATTAAACTCAAAGCTTTGTCTTAGGTAGGGGAATGTATCTGCCTTAATGAGGACTATAACGGTATTTTCACAGAAAATAACAATCTAAACTATAAGTGTTAAAAAATGGTCAAAAGTTTAGTTAGGTGATATTTCATAAAGGCAAAATTCCCCATAAGATCTATCAAATAAATGATGTACATATTTCAAGCTGTCTTAGATGCTTTTATGAAACAATCTGGCGAACATCTATTGGAAAAGTAGGTAAGGAAGAATAAAGCCGACACGTTATATTTTGACAACCTTTCCCTTCTGCCCTCTTTTCATTTTTTTTCTTTTATTCTTTTTTTAACAGTAACAGTGAACAAAATATTTAGGTAGTCTAAGTTTTGCAGTAGTGTTGCTCAAATCAACCAGCAAGCAGTTTCACATCCAGAGCTTTGGAAGAAGGACTTGTACCACCTGTGCTAACGTACTTCCCATTATTCCGATAAAAACAGTGTTTATTGGATCCTAAAGGCTAGATCTTTTTACTGATGTTGGTGAGATAACAGCAGAGAAATTAGTCTGAATACCCAAGGCTAATATATTTTTGGCCTTCACTCGTTTTTGTAACTAAAACAGAAAAGCTTCACCATGACTGGTATAACTTGGGAAGGCTGCATTAACTTTTTTCAGTGTTTTTAAAAGGCTCTGGGATCAATGGGTGTGGATCTGTCCGTAAGCTTTCTACTGGGAAGACTGGTAGAAATGATATTAAGAAGCAAAATTTCGGGATCCTGGATACATTTGTATTACTGAAGCACACTGGGAGGTGTGGACACAGCTTTGGATATTGTCTCAGAAATCTATTAGAGTTCTCTGAAGGGCTCACTGAGCATTTGAACAGGGGAGATCTCATAAATTTAGTACACTTGGATTTTCACTAAATTCTTCTTAAGGTCATTCAACAAAAACTCTCAAAGAAGCAAAACTGTCATGAATAAAAAGGAAAAATCTCCTGTGAGTTTAAAAAGTGGTGAAAGGGTAGGAATAAAATGTCATGTTCAGAATGGAGAAATGATTATCTGAGACCCACAGGGATCTGTGCTGGGACCGAAGTTATTAAGCTGATCTTGGAAACTGGGGAAGAGAATGAGGTGGAAGAATTGCTGATCAGAATAATTAGGGCAGTGAAAATGCTGGTTGCATGTTAAGAATTGCAGGAGAAGAATTCCAGCTGGAACAGTTGATGATGAAATGGCAGATGAAAATCAACGCAGATGAATGCAAAGTAATGGGGGTCTTTAGCTTTGTGGGTGAAATACTGTGATAGGGAACCTGTAATATCACAATTGGCTTGGAGAAGGTAAATGTGTAGTCAGTGTGTACTTTTAATCACAATAGTAGAATTAGACGCATCAAATGAAATGAAGTCAGGTATTTATGACCCTCAAATAATTTGTCACACAATGCCTAATTAAATTTTGGAACTCTTGACACAAGAGATTGTAGGTACCAGTGGTGTGCATATGTTCAAGAATTAATTTGCTGTGGCAAAAACAGTCTATGGATGGTTGTTAACTATGAAGATATACAGCTTCTGTCTCAAAGAAGTCCTGAGCCACAGCCTGGGGCTGGGAGAGTGTTATACCACTCTGCTTATTTATTCTGACTGGTTTCTATTAATTAAGACTGCAGTCCTAGTTGTGGTGTAATGTAAGTTGCTGAACCACGTGGACCTTTAATCTACCACCGTGTCCATGCTTCCGTGTAGTAGAACCATACTAGATAATACCTGAAGTTTTGGCCATGAAATCTGAGTTGGATGCTGTATTTTCCATTTATGTAATGCACCAATGAAGTAGACAGTGAGTGCGTTAGAGTGTCTGTACTGAGTCACAAGAGAGAAAATTAGGATACTTAAACAATAATTTATATGTAGCAAATACTGTGGATTTGGCAAATAAATACTTCAGTGAAGGTATTTTATTCTATTTTGAAAGCTGTTCCCTGGGCTTAAGTTATTTTATCAATAAACTCATAAATAGGCTACAAAAAGTAAGAAAGTCGTTTCTGGAACCCATATTTACTTTCTTATGCAAGATAGTTACTTTGTATCTTTTCTTCTCCTTTGATAGCACATTTAATACATGACTGCTTCATCTATGATATATCAGAAAGCAGTGTTAAGTAAAAATATGATTGCAAATAAATTTTTATTCATATGTGTTTTAATGCGGAATCTACAGTTGTTATTTAACCATTTTTTCTAAACTACTCTTTACTTTTCCTTGCAACAGTGGCACCCAGCTGGTCACCTCAAGTGGAGATGCAACAGTGCGGATCTGGGACCTTTCAAAGGGTGGATGCATTCTGACTTTGGAAGGACATGCCCAAGCTGTATGGGACTGCTCGTGGCATTCCTGTGGTGATTTTGTGGCTTCTGCCTCTATGGACAGCACCAGTAAAATATGGGACGTGAACAGGTATGGACTTACTGGAGATACTTAGCTGATGGATAGCTTTTCTTAATAACCACTGTTCTGTGTTTTAGCCCACTCAGAGAGATGTCCAGCAGCAATTTGTGGACCTCACTTTAGGAATGTGAAGGGATTAAAGGGGGTGGTGCAGAAAAAACAACTTCGATGTCATTTACTAGATAAAGGCTTTACAAATTCAAGAGCTGGGAAGGAGTTAAGATAGTGCCATGAACAGTATTTGCTTTTATTTGGCATCTGTGATTCTGTGCTTGGTTTTGTTGTTGTTATTGTAGGGTTTTGTTTGGTTTTAAGGTCACAGCTTTGTGAAACTTCAATATATAATTTAAATAAGTAACAACAAAAATTTAATTCGGTTTTCTATTTTATATTTCTAGCTTATGAGCACAACACACTTTAATTTTAGGTTAGACAAGTGGAAATTTATTTTCTTTGTTATATATGTTTTGGCAAGGTGTGAGTCCTGATTAATAAATCAGCTATACCTCTTCATTTTCTTTATTACTCAGGCAAATGTATTTTTATGAAGGTGCTTCTGGAAATACTAGTATATTCCTGCTTACCACTTAATTATTAGTTCTTCAACTTTATTCAGTTATATTTGAGGTGACATATTTTGAATAATGTACGCCTTAAAGGAATGGAATGGGATTTTGTTTTGAACTGTTCCTTCTAGACTCCTGAGTAACTCAGGAATAGTATTACTGACACCCCTGCACTGTATTTGGTCTGATTTCTAACAACTGAATGCCATCGGTCCGCAGATAATTCTCCAGTCTCATTTGTGTTTTCCCTGCTTCTTTATCATCCAGTCCTAACGGGTTTGCCATTTCCTCTGTCTTTTTCTTCCTTTATATTTGAATGAGGCAAAATACTGCTTCAAGCTTGTTGGCCACAACAGGGAAAGAAGCTTCGCTGAAAAAGCGAAGGGACACTTTCTTCTCTCTCCCATTTTGTCTAGATCAGCCCCAGTCTGCTGCAATTGCAGTGAGCCCTGCAACCAAGATCCAGAGCCCTATTTGGGAGCACACTTGGTGAAGCTGGTGCAGGGTTTTGGTTGTAAGTGAAGTGCTTCATCTATGAGTTGAGATTTTTTCAAAATTTTATAGTTCGGTCAAATATGAACAGATTTTTTTTTTGAGAGCTAATTAAAACTCTGTCAACTTCAGATTCTTAGCCTTGCCTTCAAATCAAGAAATGGGGAAGCATTAAATTATAAAAAAAACAACAACATTGTTTTCAACATGAGATAAGCAGTGTATCCTTTCACTCCCCGTATTCTTAAAAGTGGATGAATTATTTTGGCTAAGCGGAGAGCAGCAACTAAAACAAAAGCTTGAAACAAACGTTCAGGTTTCATAAAACCACAGACAAAGGAGTTTTAACTTTTGACAAAGTTCAAGGCAATTAGAAGTAGGTTTTATAACAGAAATTGTCAGCCAGTTCTGATAACAGATGATGCTTCCACCCGCACTGCCAATAATAGGGATTAATGGTCAGTGTTCTGCTGAGAGATGAAAGCACTGGAAATCTATTGTATCGTTGCCTCTTTTCTTAACCTGTTGTAGCATTTTCATACTTTGATCAGCCTTTATGGCATATGCGTGACCTTTAAGAAATAATACTAAGAATAGCTTTAATTTTATGTCAGAATGGGTTTGAATTTGCATAAGGGAGGTTTTGTTTAGACATTTTAAAATATCTTCTCTACCAAGGAAGCTTTTGTAGTCAGAGGTATCAAAGCAAATCTTCATCGCCAACCCATGCCTCCCACTCACACTCATTAACAACTCTCATTTCTACCTTCAGTGTATCTGATGTGCATTTTGCTTTTGAAAATTCTAAGAGTGAGGAGTGCAGCCATGATGTGAAAGGCTAGTTATCAGCATATGATTAGTGAGACCCTAAGTCATGCTAAACACTCAGTCAGTAAAGGGAGCAGGAGCGCTTAAAAGGGGAATAATCAGAAGCACATAGAAAGCTTCACTTGCACACCTCACTGGTGGACTTCCAGTCTGCTCACAATAAGAGTCCATGTGTTCATCTATGTTACATTAACTAGGTCCAAAAAATCAAGTTCTGTTCAGCTAGTCTGTTTGGATGAACTTGCAAGGTATGTAGAAAAGATGGTGTACACACCTAATATAACATGGGTACAGCAGAAAAATGAGGCACTCTCGAGGAGCCTCCGTTTAAAAAAAAAAAAAAAGGATTTGATGACAAGACCATGATGGTTCAGGGTTAAGACATCTTGCCTGAAGACCTGCTTCTGCAGAACAGTCAGCTGCAGTCCATCCTTATGCCCAAGTTAACTGAATTCCAGTGAAAAAGCAACGCATACAGAATACATGGCAATATGTGGAGAGAGGGGAAAAAAAAGTTATTGACATATTAACTTGGTATTTTCAGTCTGGCTTGTTTATTTGTTGGTGCTTCTATATAGAAATGCTGCAGAAAAGAAGCCTCAATGTATTTTGGCTTGGCAGTACTACTTGGCTAAGCTAATTGGCTGAGTTTGGCAACACTTAATCCTAGGTGTTGCCCAGAGTGCCACCTATAAATCTGTTGTGTGCCTGGAGTTCTCCGATATGCACGAAGCCAGCTGTGCTGGGTACCATATAACCCCCATTTGGACACTTTTTACAGTCTGAGTGCATGCAACAAAACAGGAAGGTGGAGCAGGCTCACCACAAAGGTTTTCAATGCTTAGAAAATCTTTTTCTTCTCATCCTCCCAGAATGTGTGCTTATCTACTCATCTTCTGTAGACTTCTCCTTCTCAGGTGTCTGCCAGCTGCCATGAGCTGTCTCTGAATAGGGGACGGAGCCCAAGATAACATGCTTGTGTTAGGGTAGTATCAGTGATCGCAGGTACTCCGCTTAATATAGTGATTCATTCTTTCTACTAAGAAGGAATTAACACTTTTTAAGTGAGAGCTTTCTTTTTTCCCTTATATATATATTTAAATATATGCCTGCTTTCAAAATGAATATTCTTGGAAAGCATCACATGGAGGCAGGGGGCAGCAAGATGAGTGTCAGAGCTACCAGTTGTCACCTCTCTATAAGGGATATTACTAAAGCTACTTATATTTGTGGCATTTATTTACTTACATTTCTGTAATGTTTGGTAGTTGTCCTTTTGTTTCCAGATTTCATAAAGCTGCTCATGTATATTAAAAACATACTTTTAAAAATCTATAAACATAACTTTTGAAATTACTAAAGCAGAGTCTTCTGTAGTTGAAAACTTGGTGTCGTGAAAGTGGGGAGGGTTTTCCTCTTTTAACACCGAAACCCAAGGAGCAAATTTCACAATCATCAAACTCATTATTACAATCCAAAGAATACAGGGTGTGTAGCATCCCTGAGATAGGAAAAGGTTGCCAACAGTTTTAATAAATTATATAATTGTTTGCCAATGATAAGAAAATTGAGCTTGGTAATTGCTCGAGTTTTGTTTTACTGGGAGATGAACCTATTGCCAAATTAATTTTGTTTGCAGTAGGTATTTTTCACAGGCATTTTTTTTCTGTGTAGGTTGGAAGGGTCTGTCATATATCTAGCCACAGCTGACGTTCCTACCAGGCGGATAATGGGAGGTAGCTTTAGTTAAGTGTTCTCCGTGACAACTTATGTGCCCTTTATCTAAAGGTCTGTGCTGAGTTTAAAAAACAACAACAAAGAAACGAAAACACCAAGCAACAGAAAACATTAACAAACAAAAACGCAAGCACCTTTCATCTTCTCTGAGGAGACAAATGCATGCTAAGATGCGACCATTTTCCATGTTACAGCAGGGCTTGAGGCAGGCTGAGCTCTGATGTTGAAGCTTCTCGGTGCTTTCTGCTGGGAGAATTGGCTGCCTTTAAAGGAAATGAAAAATAAAATGCCATAATATCCACAAAAAAACCCAACAAAACAAAACCCTAATGCACCTGCCATGGTTTGAAAAGTAGAAAACAAAACAGCAAAACCCCGGTATATCTCCTGTCTTCAAGGTTATACCATCTTTTTAATGATTTTAGTGAGCAACTTGAACAGGAAGTGAGGGAGGGAAGGAAGAAGCTTAGAAGTTGTAAGTAGATTTTATTCAGCAGTATAGCTTAGATTGAAATATATGGTCAGCCATGTTAATAGCTCTGCAAATAGTTCCAGGATTGTTTTCTCAGACCGTAAATTCAGACTGTCAAAGTCATTTTGGTAGGATTAATTTCAATTATCCAACTGTAAATATCGTCAGAGATTCACAGCCTGATCTCTGATACGCAAATCCAACTGAACTTCATATATCTCATGCAAACACAGGCGGTTATTTAGTTTTGCAAACATGTGCTGTAGACTGTATGTTAAACGCAAAAAATGTTATTTATGTTTTAAGCCTGAGAAATTATGGGGGCCGAGGCCAGAACATTCAGGATTAATGTACAACTTTTTCCCCTCTGGTTTATCCATTATATAGTCACTGGGCCAGTTCTCTCTTCTTCTTTGATTCCTTTTGGTAGCGCAGAACATGGCAGAATTAGGGTACAGAGAAATGTAATCGTGTACTGTCCTGCAGCACACCTTGGGGGGAATGAAGGTCTGGGAATGGATGCCCTCGCTGGTTGCTGGGTTTTAATCTGCATTTTCACTTAACTTCTTTGCCTTTTCACTTAACACAATACATTCTGTCTAGGTCCCTGTCATTTCTCCCATGCTCAAAATTTTATTTAAAAAGTTTAAAAATATGTAGTTGTTTATCTTGATCTTCACTCATTACATTGGTGCAGTTCTTCAGATGAAAATTAAAAAAAAAATGAATATATCAGTGTCATTGTTAATTAACCTGTACAACCATTAATACAATATCTTGTTGCTAAGGTGTTAATATATTCTTTTACTTATTTTCAGATAGACACAAAATAATTGTTGACTACTTTTGCTTTTTTGCCCCCAAATTGGGAATTTTCCTTTCTTTATCTAGAAAGAAAGACACAAAAGAATTCCTGGTATATTTACATAATTCCTTCTTTTGTTCTTTAGCCTACATTAAGCAGAGGCTTAGCTTCTGTTATCTCATGTCTCCGCTTGATCATTGCTGGGTTTAGTTTTACTTCTTCCCGTAGGGAGCATTTTAATTTTAGGAATTTAGAGGGAGGGTAGTGTGCATGTAAAAGAAATACAGCAGGGATGGATTCAGTTTCATTAGGAGGTGATAATCAGCTATAGCTTCCCTTGGAATAATACCGTGCAGTGATGATGATGCACACTTTTTATTTTTAACACATCTTGACAGAGTGTGCAATGCAAGACATGATTAAATTGATTTTAAATTGCTATGATAGTGGCCTTTTATTATTTTGCTTTAGTCTCAGTGAAGAAGTTCATGTTGTTTGGCTTAACACGTTGGGTAGTCAAACTGGTTGCTTGATACCATCAAAACTACATGAAGATACAGAGTTGAGCCTAGGTTCCTTGGGCTTCTTGTACATTACACTCTGCTGCATTTTCTTCCTTTTTCCTTATACAATAGCCAGCTTCGAAATGAAATAGCGACCGTCAGGTTTGTAGCTATTTCTCACACCAATACAACTATCCAGATCAGATCTCTATCAAACCTCCATTGAAGAACCTCATGAAGATTTGAAAACAGAGTCCCAGTTCTGAGCCTGTACCCATCCTTGTCGAAACGCCCCTGGCTAATGGCTGGTGCCTGGCTCGCTTCTCAGCGGGACGAGAACGTGTTTCACTGATGCCCGCAAAAGCAAAGCTAATCTCTTTTCAGAAGAAGACAAATGTCCTCCAGGAAATTAGAAGGCAGGCAGAAAAACTCGGAGGAGCTGTGGAAGGCCCATCTTTGGGTAGTTTGTAACGTGTGTCCTGACAGCCCATCAGGAAGCGCTTGCCATTTTGATAAAGGAGAATTCCCGTTGGAATCCTCGGAGGAGTACTACGGAGACAACCTGCTATTAATCCCTCAAATCAAAGAGAGGCCCGTGCCTGAGCCTCCAAATTTATAATTGTGTTAGAGTTCTATAACACATTTTTCAGGACCAAAGAAAGTCTAAAACCTAGCTTTTATAATTCCCAGAGTACCAATTGTAAAAATCAATTTAAAGATGTGAATTATCAGGCCAAAAAAAATCATATCTAAAGCATAGCTGTTGGGTTAAGGGGAAAATATGGTTTAATCTCCACAATACTAAAAAAGATGAATCTTGAAGTACAAAACCAAAATGCCTAAACTCCATATTGTAAACTTATTTGAACTTGTACAGAGTTGCAAAAGAAAACTGGCACTGATTGTTAAGGGGAGGTGTTTAATATGGTCATGTATTTGCAAGTCTAGAAAACCTGCCCAGTTGTGCCTTGTTCTCAAGGAATGCTTGAGCTGGGTAACTGGTGCAATTATTTCCATTTGGTGAAAACTAAGGGCAAAGGCGTAGTGTTTCACTCAAGGCCATGTAGTTGGTTATTACTGAAGCCATCATTGAAAACACGACTTCCAATTCCTTGGTAACATTAAAAAAAAAAAAAAAAGAATTGTCTTTGAACTCCCCTGCACGATGCGATGGGAAGAAAGCAAATCAAAGCAGTAGTAGTATAAGTCGTGAGAAACCTATGAGTATGTTATTTCTCTGTGCCTTGACGAATGCAGTCAGTGCAATACTGAACTTGCTTGTAGTTGCATAGCAGTGTTCAAAGCTTACAGAAATTAACAGCGTATGCAGTTAGCGGTATTACAAAGGCTGGCAGGTTTTGTGCTTCGTGACACAAACTTAATTGTTTGGGATGCAACTGAAGCATGCCTCCGTGGAATATCCCTGTGAAATGTACAGGAATTGTGTAGCTTCTGCTGAAGTGTTCATATGGGTGGCTGTTGGCTACAGGTCTAGAGAAACCAGTGGTGTTTTTTTTTTTTACTGGAACTGTCTATGACAATTCATGTTGTACATGAGAAGCATATTTGAATTTCTTAGTAACTAGAATGACAAGGCATTTTTTTTAATATCAAAAATATTTCAGGCCTTTTTCTGTCTTTTCAACACTTCTGAAAAAGCAGGAGCTTTGCATTCTGGTTTCTGCTACTGGTCTCAATGCATAGCACTGTTTTTGACCAAGGGAAGGGCAAAAATCACACTGCTACTTTATTTATTTATTTATTTATTTTAACTAGGCTGTGGTGGATGGAGCTGCTTTCTAAAAAGTCTGAGTTCTTTTCTCTGTAAATATTTCTGGTGGCTTATCTGAACTCTACATTCAGCTATCTGCAAAAAGATTTGTCTTTTTTTTTTCAGGAAAGATGCATTTGATTTACATGAAACTGTGTATCTTATTTTATCTCAATAGCTTCCTTGCTTCTATTATTTCAGCATCCACTATGGCTTGGAAAGCTGTTCAGAGGGTCAGTATTTTTCTGTGTTCCCGTTGCCCTCTGTCAGCCCAGGGATGCGCCAGTTTCCTAAATGATGTATAGCTGGCTGATGGATTTCTCTTAGACAGCAGAATGCTTTATTTATTTCAACTGCTAAACTAATGCGATCTTCAGCAAGTTGGATGCCTTTCAACTTGGGTTTCCCTTAGTTGTCAAAATGCCTCCTAGATTCTCTGACAGCTGGTTCAAGAGCTGGCTGCAAGGGATGGAAGGCTTCCTTCCATCAAATCCTAGCCACCAGGTCCAGAAAACTGAGTCCACTTGATCCTGAATACTGTAGTAGGCTCAGTTGTTTTCTCTCTTTGACAATGTGCATGTTGAAATCTTTGTCTTATTCCTAAGTGTGCAGGTGTTATAACTATAGCTCCTGCAAAATAATGTCCAGATCTTGACAGGGTGTTTCCTCTGTCCTGCATTCAGTATTCAAATGCAAAGGAACAGCAGCCAGACATTCAGCACATTTTAAGTGATAGTGTGTTTTTTCTCTACATATCCAGGCTCATTATCTAGCTGTTTTCTCTCTCCTTTGCATTACATCCATTCATTACTGGCAGTCTTTTCTTTGCCTAACTTGTTTTCCTGGAGATATTGTCTTAGAGCGTCTGAACCAAAACAAAAATGAATTGTACCAACAGAGAGCAATTCATACGGCGGTGAGAGCTGTCAGATGTTATTACAGAATTCATTGAAGACAACAGTTCATTAAAGTGAAGTATTTCAATCATCACAGCCATATCCTGTCAGTACCAGTTAGGGCAAATATTACATGGATAGTCTGTGATACACGGAGTACTGTTACCCAAAATTGTGTGCTGCAACACAAGTGATTGTAGATTGTTTCTCTGCTCATATCTCCAGTGAATAAACAAGAGCAGGAGGGTGTCTTACCATTCATAAGCAGCAGTATTTGGATAGGCATCTCCACTTGAATGTTCAACTCTTTTTAGCACTGTATATCTTCTAGTTTGAAATTACACGAGCTGGTCATTAGATTTCAAAAGGAAGGTCTGCTGTAATGGATGACTTTCTACATATACATCTCGATTGTTTGAATTCTTGTCCTCTGTCTCCAGCTATTTTTATTTCTATTTTTTTTTCTCACTTAAGGATTCATACTTTGCAAAAAATCTTGTGTTGTCAGATTATTTTTTCTCCCAGGTGCAGGAGCTCTAGTTGTCTACCACCTGTGTCCTGTTAAAGCAAACCCTTCAATCTTCCATTAGCTTCAGTTGGAATACAAACATAAATCATATCTCCATCCTTAAACAATGACTCCTTATGTACAGAAAAGGTCTCCTGGGTCCTTTATTGAAATTGGAAGACACGGAATTGTCTTCTTACCTTCTTAGAATGTTAATTATTTATAATTTTCAACCCAACAGTGGATTCTTCTACCAGTCATGTTTTTCAAAAATCTCAGGGCTAATTTCTGTCCTAAACCTTTCCATGAATGGTAGAACCGTACACACACCCACACATATATGTATGCATATATATAAAACAAAATTACTTTGGTACTATGCATGGATACTTATTTGAGACGGATCTCAGAATCTTCTGAATGGGCTTAGGAAGCTGTAAAGCTTTTACGTAAACCTATATCTCCAAGGTAGAAGTGTTTATGAACTATTTACATAGCCAGTCTGAAGCCTCTCATGAAAATACTTTTTTTTCCTCTTGCCTTAATAGGGGTGAGGATCAGGATAAGAAAACAAAAATGCTGCCAACTCCTTTTTTGCATTTCCAATATTCAGAGCAATGTCTTGCAAAAATCTCATTCTAGACTGGCCAGTATCGTTCCCAGCTAGGAGCACTTCACCCTTTGAAAGACAATTTTTATGCATATATTTACTGAACTTGGAGCCTGCAAAGGCATGTATATCTGTTGGAAACCTATTAAATATGTATTGGAATTATCCAGATGATGCCGAAACGATGAGTTTCTTTATATTTTAGTATTGTTTTCAAGCATATTTCTGTCACCAAAACAAAAATTCTAACTAATAATATTCTTAATATTGCGATTGCAGTAAAGTGTCGTCAAAAATTGTGAATTATTTAATACAGAACAGATAGCCATGGATAGTTTTTGTTGCACAAAGGGCTTGCCGGTTAGCTGCACAGCACAAACATAGCTGAAGTTATACTGGTATCTCCCCTCTGAAATTATACTTCTGATCTATTAAGAAAAAAAAAACAACACAAAAACACAAGAAAACAGGATACGTGATGTTCTGCAGTTAGGTTCTGCTGTTTCAAAAACACTTCTTATAGATTTTCAGATCAGTGTGTGTTTCATAGTACTACAGATCCGAGCTCGCTGTGTTTGGAAGGTTAAGATGAAAATCAGGGCTTGAGGATGCAGTATGCAGCAGTGGGTGTGAATTTAGCAGCTAGCACCAGAGGTTGATGAAAACTTAATTCTGTGAACTTTTTATGTAGTTCTTAGCAGGTTATCACTCAAGCCTTGACAATGCTTAGATGACATATTCGGCACCTACCTTACTAGCATGAGCTAAGCGTTGGTATCTGCAGCTAAAGATCTTAATAGTCTCTTGCTGGAGATTTATTTCTAAAAGGATGAGAAGACATCACAGCTTCTAGAAGGACAGTGCCAGTATTAAAATCCGTTAGATCTCAGATGCCCTGGCAGAACTTCTGGGACTTGAGATCCTGATCGCTGAGCTTCTCTCACACATGCTTTTAGACATACTGTTGTGTGGAGCTACCTTGTGTGCCGGTGCCTGTGAACAGGTTCAGGTTTACAAGTTTGGGATCAACGTGAGGCTAACATTGTCCTGGTCCAACAGGTAGATATCCAGTCTCCTCCTGCTCTCACGTGTCCCACTCCCAAGAGCAGTTGCTGTTTTTCCCAGGCCTGTGCTGTTGACCACTGAAAACATACATGCTGCTAGGAAGGGGTTTGATGCCCCAAACTCCTCTGATTTTCTATCAGACAGAAGCCAGATTCTTTTCAAAAGGGCTCAGAGGCACACTTTTCAAATTTATTTTGGTTAATCTTTCTGCACTGAAAACTGTTGGATATTGTTTCCATTCGTGCTTAAGAGTAATTTGTCAATGACATTTAAATATTTTAAACTCATTACAAAATAAAGCAAAGGACTCTCTCCCCCTTGAATGGGGATGTATACTCAGATCCTTAAAAGGAGGAAACTAAACCAATTCTCTTATATTTTGTGTGTATGTATTGAGCTAACCTTTCCTCCCAGCTGTTGGGAGAGGGAAGCAGCCCTTTGCAGGTGTATTTGGGAGACAGGCATAGTATAGAAATGGGCTCTAAGAAGAAAGCAGCAAATCCAAATGGGGAGAGGTAGCCTTGGGAATTCAGCCCTTTACACTCAGTGTTTGAGTCATTTCCCTGCTGAAAGCTCAGAGCCAGTCCCATAGTTACAATGATCATAAAAATGTACTGAACAAAAATGCCAGCACCTGGAGCTTAAATCAGGAGTCCAGGCTTTTTATTCCTCACTCCAGCAGCTGCTTATTAGAGAAACTAGAATGATATTGTTTTTGTTGTGGCTCTGTGTCTAAGAGCACAGCAAATCCATTATTCATAATATCTTCCCAGGTTCACAAAGGCATTGAATAGTGCCGCATATCTCCTTGAAGGTGCCACCCACTCAAATCCATTTTATTTGGACAAATAAAGAAACTGCACTGAAGAAAACCAATTTGAAAACACACTGAAATTCATTTTCTTCACTTAAATATTAAAGTGCTTATATTTATTGCATTTCAGCCATGTTGTACTGTTTTCAAAAAGGATTTGCTCATTTAACAGGTCTAAAGGAATTTCAGTCGTATTTAAAATGTAGAAGAAAATAAACTAACATACGACAAGAGCAACACTGCTTCTTGTGCTGTGTATCTGCAGTCCGTAGATTAAACCTGACCATTAATATTCTGTGTAACTGCTTACTAATTTACGGTATCACAGTCCTGGCCCAGGCTCTCTTCGTCCTCTGCACTATTGCAACTGGCTGTTTTGTTTCTTTCTTTCTTTGTTTACATATATATTTATTTACATATACATGTGCAGTGGCGTTTCGTTTGGAAAAAGAAGGACTAGAGTTCCTGGTTTGCAATATAGGAACAAATAAAGGGAGGCCTTCAACGTTGACCCGTTGTTACATTTTGGAATTTGATAATGCAAGTTTTTCTTCATCTGACTTTTTTGATAAAGGTATTTTCTTTCATATATCAGAGCATATTACGACAGCTTCTGGCAGATTCAGTGGTGGTGTTCAGATGGTTTTGTGCCCAGCGCATTGGCATGTGGGCTTGCTGAAACCTCTTTGTGTCTACTGAAAACTGTATGTTACCTCTCTTACTTTACAAGACTTTTCCCAAATCTGGGTTGGGTTTAAGACGTAGAGTTGTCAGTCTAATCTCAAATATTTAAAAAACAAGCGCAACAAAACAACAATAAACTGGTGAAATCACGGAGTGCTGGTATTGCTTTCACTATCCTATATGGAACTATAAAGTTGGGACCAGCAAATGGATTCTGAGGTTAAATTAGTGGTGTTTTTTTTTTCCTCTGGTTTGTTTTTTTTGTTGTTGTTTTTGTTGTTTGTTGGCATTTTCTGGAGGGGTGATATTTGAATTAAATTAGATCACTTTTTCTAAATGCTGTGTGGATGCGGTTGAGTTCTCTAGGTTTATTCTGCTGGACTCCTATATAGGTCTTGTTTCAGCTGTTCCCTTTTGTCACTAGTTTTACAACAGTTAATTTTTCCTGGAAGGGAGGCAAAAAATTGTTTTAGAAACAGCGAGAACCCATGTCATTCATCATGCAGTTTAGAACTGACTCTTAGCAAACGCAAGGCCCGGGAGGGTCGCTTCCCACCCTTTAGTAAGGCAAGCCTTCTCCTTGTCAGCTCCTCCAAATTCTGGTCAAGTCATGTAACAAAGCTCTCATCAAAGCTGATGTGAGCAGGGTGGGCTCCTGTCATTTAATATGCACAAAGGGTTGAATCCCTAAAAGTGCCTGAAGGATTGATTGAAAATCTGCCAGAGTGGGCATGTGGTGCCTTTTGAAAATCCCATTAAGAATCTAATTGATTATTTAGGTACCCAAAAGCTAAGAGAATCGGAGACACAGCTTTGTCAGGGAATTCTGAAAGTCTCATCCTAAGTGAATAAAATTACAGAGAAATATGGTATGATAGATTTCTACAGGGTGAAGTCAGAGTAAGCTATTTTGGCAGGTTATTTTAGACTTCTATGTTACATTTTTAAAAAAATGTACTTTTATATACTGTTAGAGACTTGAAATCCTATAAAAAGCAATTGTTTATTATTACTTTTGTCAGTAACTTTTCATAAGAAATAGATCAGATCATTCTCACCAGACTGTATCAGGATTCAACAAAAAATACGCATTTCAGTTCAGCATGCTAAGATTATCTGGTCTTCAGGTGTAAAGGAATTTTGAAATGGAAAATGATTTGAATTAAATGCCTCACTAGCTCTTTTCTTTGGGCAAGTTAGGAATAGGAGCCATGGTCGGTATTTCTCCTTGCAGTTTGCATCGGGAAGGGTGCACAGATGTCAGGAACTTGGGAGCACAGTATGTGGGGAAATAAGGCTTGTAAACCTGCTTCTTTCCACTATTGTTCCTGGAAACTTAGGATTTGTCAGTCGAATCCTTTTTTATCTTTTTCACCACTGTATTTAAAAAGGATGAACACATTTCATATATCACCAGTCCTCTTCTTTCCGTCCTTTCCCAGAGGCAGAAGAGCCAAAATGGCACCAGAAGAATTTATTTGGTAGAACCAATCAGAATTTTTCAAAGTGCATTTTGTCTCAATGTATTTTAGAATGGTGTTGAAAGTGTTGATTCTCACCAAAGAATATATTGAAAGCTTTTAAGAAGGTGTGACTGTTTCAAAATGCCTATGTTTCTACATTTTTTTTTTTTCATTTTCACATTTCTTACTTTCTGCATTATGGGTGACCAGTCAGTAGTTGCGAATATAATGCCATGTTCTTTACCTACTAACCTAATCAAGTAAAAGAATGAAGTAGATGGTGGGAAGGGAGCAAATGAAAGAGCTGACCAAGGAAGTCTCCAGCATGCTTGCAGTGCACCAGGACAGAGATATGAATATTGAGCGTAGGTGGCTCACCTGCTCCCCAATACTTTATTTGACCAGCAGAAGCCTAAAGCTGTACAGCAACCCATTTGAATAGAAAAGCATAAATAGGATTTATCCAATTTAAGCATTGATATGATAAATATTCACACACACACACAAAATTCAGGTGCTTGGCAGTGATCCACGGAAGCCAATGCACGCTGTTAACTTTCAGAATCAACAGCGGTAAGGTCTTGGGGGAACTGATAGAGCTCTTCGGGGTCAGCCAGAAAAGGCAGAAGCTTTACCCACACTGTTTTTGTCAAAAAGAAAAGCTAAAATAACAAAAAAATGGCAGCTTACGTAGCCACTGCGGAAGGTGGGCATCAGCTGGGTGCTGATGTCAGCGGTTCCGGTAATTGCGGGCAACCCGCTGCCGCCGGGGAGCGAGCCTTTGCTTATTCTGCTGCAGAAGTGCTGAGCTGAAAGCATGCTCGTACTAGTTCTGCAGTGTTTAATGACGGCTTAAATGGGTTAGATCTATTTTATGATTACTGAGATTGTGCTTATCTGATTATCTGGTACCCATCTGCCTTGAGGGAGTAGGAGATAATTGTTTAATAAAATAAGGCTCTGGTTTTCAATCAGGGGCTTCTGGTGCTCCCATCTTTAACTGCCCAACAACAAAAAATCCCTTAAGGATGCTTGATTTGCTCTTAGGCTTAAAATATAATACAAGCGTCACGGCGTACCTTTCTGAAGCTTGGTGCGCCTCGCCCCGGATCGCTGTCTGTAATTCTGGAATAGATGATTATGCTTTCTAAATAGTACCAGGCATCTCGGAGGAAGAGAAGATTGTGTTCTGGTTGCTGTCCTAAGGACTGAAATGACATTTTATTCAATAACTACGAATACAAGAGCTGACCTTGGAGGAGAACCACTTCAGATCTTGTCATTCTAAGGGCTGGGACCATTGGTCTACAGAAACTTGGTTTCAGCTGACTTTATTTATTTTCTGCATATAGCCAGACTGGATGGGAAAGTTAGACAGAACCATGAAGGGAAAGCTTAATGCATGTGTGTTGAATTTCCTTGGCAGAGGGAAGAACTGAGCCTGGATTATGAAACTTGATTGAGGAATCCAAGGTGTGCAATCCCGAATCACGATAGGAGCGTGTACCAATGTGTTTTTTGTTGAGTCTGCATCACATAATGATGTGTTACTGGTGTTAGAGGAATGCCTACTAAGCTGAGTTCCTTAGAGTACAACGAACAAATTTATTTCTCATTTCTGACTGAGTTCAGGGGGTGAGGTAGGAGACAAATTGCTAAATATTGTTAGGATAAAAATACACAGAACCATTCCCAGCCATTCATCTTAATAATGATACCTGCAAGCAGGACCAAGGTTCTCTATAGGACCAAGAAGGTCCTTGAAAAGGGCCTAAGTTCTGGATTTTTGGGTATAAATGTCTACATCTTATTCCTGTCCCAGACTTAGTTTCAAAGTCATTTTTATTGACCTGATTCTCACCTTGGAAGAATGTGTCGCTTTTCAAATGCAAAATAATTGAAATGTGAAGCATATGAAAATATATCTCACTTCTGAAAAATCTGGATCAAAAGTAACATGCTTCTGTTCAAAGTGAAGTAGCTGAAATAAAATAGCAGAGTTGATTTGGAGCCCGGTTTCAAGGGAAAATGAGCTTTTGCAACAGCTGTTGGCATCAGCTGAAAAATGTCGGGTACTGCCAGCAGTCAGGCGTCGACTAGCCAGATTTTATGGAAATCTTGACAAGGTACAGAGTTCAGCTGAGCCTACGCGGTAGAAGGTAGCAAAGAAAGTACTGCAATTCATTATGAAAATATATGTGCTATAGTGCATAGCTTTCCATCTCGGCCCTTGTCCTCTTTGAACCAACTACAGTGGTAGGGAAGTTTCCTCAGCTCCGCAGGGAATCCTCGTTTCACTTGCTGCTGTCGGTCTCTGTGTTGAGATAGCTGTGCAAGTACCATTTTCCGATGCTGTTTTTTGGCTATATTTGGCAAAACAATCTGTCTTCTTGGATTTAAAGATGTGCTCAATTCCAGATTGCATCTGTAAAGGATTCTTGCACATCACTATATTGCTTTAGGAATTAGTTTGATCTTGTAATCGTGAACGCTCTTCTTCTGGTATGGTGAGGCTTATTTTGGGGGCACACCGTGGTTATATAAGTTTAATTATATTGATATAAAGTTATACCATTAACTGGAAAAGAACAAAAGCACTGTAAAACATTTTTGAGTAAAGATCGTATGCCTTATTATCTTCCCTTTTAAGAAAAAAAACTGTTTCACATGGAAAATGCTTTATCTGGAAGCAGAAAATAACACAAATTATACTTCTTACACAACACTTCACTTGCTCAAAGAAATGGAAATGGAAGATGTTAAGAGACTAAATCTTCATTATACTAGTGAGCAGTTTCATTATTCATATTTCAAGCCAATAACAGAGGAGACAGATTATCAGCATACACCATTAGTTTTTCACACTTTTTGGTGAAAGCCGAAGTCGAATATTATTATTCCTGTGATTCATACTTTTCACTCATGTGAAACATACAAAGCTATTGTCAATCATATTTACTATTCTCTGTGTTTACCAAACCAGATCCTGCTTCTGAGCAGTATTTGAATCACTCAAAGAACATAACGTGATTGTTTATATTTCTTTTTTGCCAGATAGATCCAACCAAAGAAGGTACCTGTGGAAGCTTTTTGTTTGTACAACCCAAACAACCATTGCCACTCCATGCAGAAACATGCTCAATAATCAATGGCAGACAACAGGTGTTCCTATTATGTCTCGGGATAGCACCAGGCAGTGAGGTCTGCATTCAACACCATAGCAACCAGTGTGCCCTTAAAACTTTGCTTTTTTTTTTTGTCTGAGAGTATTTTTTTGTGATCTTAGTAAACTGAGCAGTATGTTGCCAGTAGTGGAGTTTCCACACGCTGAATAAATGCACAGGTTCTGCTAACACGGTTGGTAGAGCTCTTCCAGAAAGTCTGCACAGTGTTATAATGGGCTCCTTTTCCAGTAATGCACGCTCTGTTACATAAGTTACGTGGAACTGAGACAAATAAGCATTTTAATCCCAGAGGTAAGGCACAAAGTTTTGCAACCTCTTTCTGCTGCATTTATAGAACAGTATTTCAGGGGCTGTGATTGTTTGGCTGTTACCCAGTTTCGCTGCAGAATGGAAATCTGACCAGAGAGTTGCTTTCTGACGGTTAATTATAAATTTATTAGTGGAGTTTTGACCAAATGTCCCTCACTATTAGACCTCGCTGAATCTGAAGTTCAGGCTATTAGACTTCATTTAACGTAATGCATTGCCCTCTTTTTCTGTTCTGCATGTGCTTTTGTATTCTTTGTGTTCTCAGGTATGTTCCATTTTCCCATTCTGGGTATTGTTTGCCAAAGAGGCTCTTTCAACTTACAGAAATAGGACAAAGTAATTTTTAGAACAGCAAAATATGTAAGGAGGCAAGGTCCCTGGAGATGAAATAAATTTCCAGCGCAACACAACACAACAAAATAGCTCTCCTGTTCTGCGTGGATGTTGCTGTTGACTGAGCAGCTTGTTAACAGCACACAAAAGCATCAGTGCTGGCAAGGCTGTGCCCCACTGGTGTAGGCAGCACCGTGGAGTCAGAGAAGCCCGGAGGAGTCTGCTGAGTGGGGAAGGGGCGCAGACGAGCTTTGGGGGACACTAGGATGCACCTGATTCTCTTGCTTTAGGTAGATTTCAATGCTTAGGTGATGCTTATTAGATCCAACCCCCAAGGTCCTGCAAGTAGGCAGGGCTGGGGAGCGGTTGATGGGCTCAACCTTCCTAAAATGAGATCCAAATTTAAGGGCCTGCCATTCTGAGGTGTTGCCCTCGAGCTTTGCTGGAAGGCAGGGCTTGCAGCACCTACTAGGCAAATCTAGCTGGGACTGTGGGCGTACCTGGAGGCATGGACACATCCTTTGTGCACGTGGGGGGCTGCCCCACATGTGTGGGTCTCCCCTGTACGAGCAGGAGTGCGCACCAGGTCGGTCACTGCGTGAGCTGAAGCAATGCTGCTGGTGGTTGTGTTGAGCCTTTGTGAGCTGGCGCTGGAGGAAAGCTGCCACGCTCGGTTCAGCTCCTGTGAAAAGCAAGGAGAGAAGAAATCGGCCAAATTTTGGAGGAGAAGTCTGTACTCTGAGAAATAACCTGCTGCAGCCTGTCAAAGCTTGCCAAGCAAGACAAAAATATAGCTATTAATGACTTCTGCCTTTTTAATTAAACAATTTGATCCATTTCAGAGCTCATGTGTTTTAAGGATAGACAGGTAACAGGTAAAGTCTAAGTTTTCCGGTCTCTCAAAGAAATCTAGGAAAAGGAACACCGTTTTATTGCAGACTTGTAAACTTGCAGAGTCAGATGAGTAATGTTTGTTCGTTTACCTAAAAATATTAGTAAACCATTTATATCATGTTTGGGGCTCGTTCTTCCGTGGCTAAGCCTCCCTGGCCCCTAAGCCTTTGCTTCGCTTTTGGCAGAAGGAAAGAGGAAGGGAGAGAATTGCACCCTTAAACTTATCAGCTCAGTCCATACCGCTGCAGGGCTCAGTCTCCTTTTACACGCTCAATTTACCGTGCACCAGACCAGAAGTGTGAGCTGTCAGGCTCCCGTGGTGATAAACCTGGATCCGGCCCTGCTCCCGCCGGCACGGGCGGCAAACCTTGTGCTGCTTCCAGGAGGAACAGGACTTACACCCCTGCTCGGGGGCTTCAGCCAGCCCTCCTGGCCCCAAGGTGAACACCCTCTGATGTGAGCAGTGACAGGAGGTGTTAGCACCTTGCCCTGCTTCCTCTCGCTGCCTACTTAAAAGGTGTCACAATTAAAATTATCTGAGCATGCTAGCGTAGAGCGATTTCGCGTGATTTAGTAAGTCGGGAAGAGCTCCGCAGTGATCCTTGCCAGGGAGGTGCTGACTTACAGCTTCCTTCAGACCGGGGGATCGCTCATTGTTTTGCAGAGCTCTCAGATTGTGAAGATTAAAATGGGCCGTGAGTGCTGGCTATTAAGATAAATTACACGCAGAAAGATTAAACTTATATTTTCTTTCTAAATATTTATAAACATTCGAGGAGAGCTGTGTACCTCTTCACAGGAACAGTAGTCGCATGTACTTCAGCCCTTGGTTTTCAGAGTGTCAAACAAACGTTATCTTGAAAGCGGGCACAAATGAATATTCAGAATGTGAAGAGACCTTCATTTTATTGAAGATGAGTAGTAATTGAGCCAAGTGGCGCATATTGACAGCATCTCACTGGCATATATCTTTTCAGAGACAAATACACTTTACAGAGAAAGTGTCCCCACACGTCAGTGTCTTTTAAAATGTGTTATATTTAGTGAAATAATGGGTCAAGAAAAAAATGGTTGCCATAAATGATGGTAGGTACTTTTTACTGAAATACTGGTAGTTTTACATTCTTGACATGAGTAATTGGATGTGTCATATGTGAAGCTACCTAGAAATAAAATAGGGGTCATAAAATGTAAAGACATGATAGGATGCATTTATAACAGCATAAAACAAACTGGCATTTTAATGTCTTAAGCCAGCCCCTTTGCTATGCTTGTCCATTGATCTTGGCTAGAAAAGTTCTGTGCCTCATTTAAACATGTTTTGGAGATAAAGTCGTATAATGGTGAAACGATGGGATTTGTTTTTGTTAAAAGTATCTCCTTGTAACTGCTGCAATCCTATCACTATAACACGATCAGAAGTTGGTCTTGTGTGACCTTACAAAACTTACCCAGAAGCGCTGCGTCTGCGTTCGTAGCAAGTGCCTTTCCAGTGTAATTTACCTTGACATTTTGCTTGATAGGGATTGCAGGTCACATAGTAGGGTGTTATTCAATAGGCATGAAAAAGGGTTTGGTTTAGTGCTCATTCAATGGATTCAAGAGAGTGGTTGTTGGAAAGGAAGGTACAGCTTGAGAGCGTTTGTGCATTTAACACCCTCCTTGGAAGCATGTCAGAAGCTGGATGGTAGAGGCCCTGATGTGATAGTACATGCTTGAATCTCATTAATTTCAGTCGGCTGTATGAGTGCTTTTAATTGCCATGCCTGAAATGTGGTTTAATATGGCACAGCGATAAAATAAGTAACTCTGTCTAGTCGGTCGAACAGCATCACCCCCCATTTTCCAATGAGAGATCAATACAGAAACCACAGCCTTTAAGAAAGCATCAAGGAGGCAGTGTGTGTGCTGTTTCCGTAGGATTGCAGGTAAGCATGTGTGTTTCTTTTTTTAAAAACCCATTTAAATAGCAAAAGAATTGGCCACGTGTAATCTCACTCGTCGCTCTGGTTCGCTGTGTGCCTTTGGAAAGGAGTATTAAGCTGATGTGGAGCACTGTAGGTTCTCCAGCGCTTCGCACACGGATAGCCTTAGCAATAAATATGTACCAGGCAGCCATAAAATGCTCCCATCAGGGAGTACCAGCTGCTTCTTCCGAGTTTTAACTCTGTCAGGGTGGAAGTGCAAGTACACAGCGTAAGAAATCTCCCCACTGCCTGTGTTTGCTTTTCAGTTGTCATACAGACAATGAAATCCCGACCCAGAGCATTATTTGGCTGCTATTGCACGTTAGCGTAGGGATGGCAGCCTGTTAGTACTCGGTGAAGTCTTATCTAAGTGGAAACATATCTTGTTTTCAGTGCAGTTTTACTGAAAGCCCTTTTGAATTTGAATGTACCATTCTGGATCATGATTCTCAAAAGCAAAGTCTCTTAAAGAATCGAGCAAGTAAATTTTTTTCCATCACTGTTAAGCTGGTGATATCGAGAAGGGTGTGATTAATTTAAGTACCAATGTTCATGGTATAGGTATATGCCTATAACAACCTGTCTGCGTCTGTCTGAACCTGCTAGGAAAAACTGGAGAGGGTGGAATAAAGGCACTGATTTACTGAAGGACATCATTACCTTACTGGTTGTAAGGGAAGGAAAATGGACTTTGTACAGAAAAAGAGAACACTGAAGATAATGAGTCATGAGTCAAGAAGATGCGTTAACTGGTGGTTTACATCGAAAAATTAGTAATAACGCAGGTAATGGATGAGGGTTGGAGTCAGTATCGGAGAACAGTTCAGAACACGACGTGCAAAATCCTGAACTACAGAGCTGTATTTGTACCAGGACATCATTTATTAAGGACCCGTCTCTAGGTATAAGCACCAAGAGAACTACAGATGCCTAACCTACTACTCACAGATGACACTTTCTCTCTTCCCAACTGAGATTTTCAGACAGTGAAGCTTATATCTATGAGGCAGTGTGTTCATAAATAGAAAAAAGGTAATGAAAAATAAATAAATAGAAAAAGGGTAAATATTCATTAGGTAATGAATATTGCTATAGATTTATTCTAATGTAGATAAACTTGAGCCATCGGATAGAAATATGAGTTCCCATGAGAAGCAGGGTGATGATCTACCCTTTATATCAGTTTGTTTTTTTTTTTTTGTGGAAAAAGAGCATCTAAATAAAATGTTCCCCCTTCCGACTAAAAGATAGCTTGTATACAAGACAGTCTTGCTGAAATTATATCTCAGCTGGAAGGGAAGATGAGTTTATTTTATGCAGCAGTTGGAGATTCTTAGAAATATCAGTCAGTCAGCTGCTGGAGTGGTAAATTAAATCGCGAGAGCCAGAGCTCGCTCATCAGCACACGGGGCGCTGGAAGCGGCGTGGGGAGAGGCACAACTGCAGGGCCGAGTGTTTGTGTTCTTGATGGAAAAGTGCAAATCATTTCCTTCCCTTCTTGCTCCTGTCATGGTCTGTCACTTGAGTCCATTTTCACCTTGCTAAGGGATTCGGGATGGGCCTTCCTGCTTTGGCACATAATTATTGACTCACAAGCCTTGTCTTGCAGCCAGCCTGCCTGGGATGGTCCCTATCCTATGGCAGTGGCTCAGGAACAAAATTCCCTTCTTTTCCTTTACTTTCCTTCCATTCTTTCATCCTCAAGCAGGCGAAGGTGTGGTTCTCCCTCCTGCCTTTGAAAGGGATACGTACACATCCTGGTGTTACCAGCAAATAGTGGGACACTGTCATGCTCTGGTAGGTCAAGTCATCCTACCAAAACTGCCAAGTGCCACAAAAATGCACAGCAGGATTGTCAGAAAATGGTTGGCAACTCAAAAAGTCCTTACAGTGTAATAGGCAGGCACAAAACTGTGGGTCACTTTTGAAAAATGGCATACCTACCCACAAATAAACCGACGTGATCTGAGATGGAAAAAGCACACTCTGTAGTGTGAAACTTTGCCATGAAACTGTGAAACAAAAAGTTATTGTATTGAAGTTAGCTTTAGTATCATGGATCAAGTGATCGTGAATATCAGATATAGTGTGCACTGAGCTCTAACAGCCGTGATACTTTATCAATAATTTAAAATGAGTCCTTGTGATAAAATAACACATGTAGTCTATATAATGGATAATACTGAATAGTATAATGTATTATCTATAATAGGAAAACATAGATTGTGTAAAATGATACATGTAGAATCTAATATTCCTTTCAAATACATTTCCTGGATAATATTTCTACTGAGAAGCAACTTATCTCCCTCCTGCTATCTCTTCTGTGGGGACAGGCATGGTGTTCAGCTCAGCACAGCGTGTACATTTCAGTCTGCAAGAGGGGAAGGCAGTAAAATTGGGCTGAGAACTCACTTGGTTAGCTCAGCGATCTGGGAGAGTGCCCATCAAAACCCTTTAGCTCTACTGGCCTGTATCTGATCTGCAGTGCTGTTGATACAAGACCTGCAAGAGCTCCGAGAGTCTTCTGGCAACGAACAGGCAGGAGGGAAAAAAAAAAAATCACGTCTTTAATTCCCTCTGCTGACAGCTTCCTTAATAAATATTGTAAGAAATTCTCGGTTAAGAGCCACCCAGTAATCTAATTTGCAAGCCCCAATGATATATTCAGCAGCCAGCTCAGGGGAGGTACATTTCTACTGACAGCATCACATGAGCAGGGAATAAAATTTGGAGCTGTCACTGAAAGCTGTAGTAATTTATGATGGGTTGTTGGTTTTTATTTTTTATGACTATTTTTTTGTCAGCTCTACAAAGAGGATAGAACTGCTACTGGCTTTACCTTGAATAGATTTTTCCATAGTATGCACTCCTACTTGTACGTTTTCACAGGTTATAACAATACAAACACCGCAAACTGATGATGTTTTATCTCTAGCTGAAGAAATCATAGGCTGAACCCCGTATCAGCACGGGTGACTTGTACACAGCCATGCTGGGTGGGGAATGCCAGTTGATTTCAGTCCCCTTCCCATGCTGACATGCTCATGTAAAAGTTATGCCTTTGCCCTTCTGTCCAGTCTAAATAATCCCAGATTTGGTTGTTACCTTCTGCCTTGTCCCAGCGCATCATCCATGGGCTCTTCTTCTCCTGCACTCCTGTTTAAGGATCATCCCTCTCTGCTGTACACACAAACAAGACAAAACAGAAGCCAAAAAAGCTTTTTAAGATCATCACCGTATAGCCACCTTTAGCCTGTTTTGAAAGAAGTGATTCTCTATTGTCTGCAATGGGAAAAGCTTCCAGTCTTGTGTTCCAGCCATGTCAGGTTTATACACTGATCTGAGAACGACCCATAGTGTTGTCTCAAGTTAATTCATTAATAGGTAGGAAAACAAAAAACAAAAAAGCAAAGCAAAAACCTCTGGGATATTCCTTCATGGCTGATCTGCTGGGAGAAGGTAGGATGGTAAACAGGAAAGATGTGTAAAACTTGCTACTAATTAACTTGTTTCTTGCCTTGTTATCCTGAATGGCAAGTGCTATATTTCTGTTATTTTCTTTTGCAGTGAGAGATGCAGATACACTCTGCGTGGCCATAAAGATTCGGTCAATAGCATCGAATTTCTTCCGTTCTCCAACATGGTTCTCACGAGCTCTGCTGACAAGACTTTATCTCTCTGGGATGCCAGAACGGTAAGCGGCCTTTTTCTTGGTCTTTCTGGAGTTCAACCCAAACGATGCCATGGTTGGTAGGAGAAGAATGAAAATCAGTACAAAATTAAAACAGAAGGTAAGGGTGATGTAGCAATACGTTAACTCATTAGCACGGCTATTATCTACTGACAAAAATACCACTGTTTAGCATTTCCTTGACATCTGAAACGCCGGAATCCTCACAGCACAACAAATGGACGTGCATCTAGATGGCTGAACACACTTTGGCTTCGGTAGTGGCGGGCTCAGCAGCGGTCTGAAGTGCTGTGCACTGTCCTTTCAGTTCAGTAGCTAGGACAGCCAAGGGTCAGTTTTGTCCAGCTTCTTTTGTAAGCACTGGCATGTGCTTTAACTTATATACGAAGGAAACAGAGAAAGATAGCATAAATATAAGATGAAATAACATGGAAGTCTGAAGTATTTATTCTTCATTTAGGAAGAATTCTCCCCTGAACTCTCTCCCGATTTCTCATGAAATATGTATGGTTTTCTCTAGAATATATCACTCTAGGCAGTTTCAGAAACTCTATCTCTTCCCTTATTCTTCTCTACCTTCATTCTTTGGTATAGGTATAAATGGATTTAGTACCTTGCAAAGAGTAATTGTCCCTGGTGCTTTGCAGACCAATATGTAAATCCTGTTCAGGTAGAATACAAGTACAAGGCAAAAGGATTTTTTTTCTCTCTTTCATCAGAAAATTCAATAATTATTGCTGCTGTTGTGGTATTTCTCATAGATCAACCGTTGAAATTCTCCAGTTTCCTCTTGAGTAGGTAGTGCGGTCACTTTGTGTTTCCCAAACAGTGTAGAAGTACGAGATTCCAGCCGGGAGTAGAGAAAGCTGAATTCATGGGAAGGATTTGAGAGGAAAGAGGCAAAGAGCTAATGCTGTATATTAATAGACATTGTCATCAGAGCTATACAAATACCGGATGAGAAAAACTGACATGAAAATGACAGTGGAATATTTGAGATGCTCATTAGGCAATTTCTGTTTATGGATCATAGGAACAGACTGAGTAGAAGGTCATTTAATAATAATCTTGGGCATAAAGCACAACAAGTTAAAATGAAACCAGTCAAGACTCATTATTATTAAATGCAGTGGTTTGTAAGAATATTTGATATCCAAATATGAATAATTCAAAAAGAGAATACATATTGAAATACAAACAGAAGTGAAAAACTCAGTGGAAAAACGGATTTCTGCTTTGCTTTGTTTTCAATAAATCCTGCATGGAACTTTATTGTGTGAATATTTCAGTAATTTTGTGCTCATAGCAAATTAACAGCACTATAACAGAGTTTCTGTTTGATAAACTTAGGGCAAAAGCCTGCTCGATTTTTCTTCATCAACACTGTTTTTCAGCGTTGGGTAATATTGCTAAGCTAGAAAAGACCTTTTATGAAAACAAAACTTTGCATATGGCGTTCTGTTGTGTGTTTATTTTGCCCAGTTGTGTCCCCATCCAGGGGGAAATGTTGCAGATTTCAGATACATGCCCACACTGAAGCATCACTGTAAGTGGTGAAATCGCTGTGAACATGCTATCACCCTCTAAATGCTGAATGATAGTAAATGTTCCCTCCAGAAAGATGATGAATGATTTTCTCCTGTTAATTTGGAACAGAATATTTTCTCACCTCTGTGAGATCAATTAACATTAAGGAGTACATTTAAGGTAATTTTAATGAAACATGAAAATTATACTCCGGTTTGTTTTCTCATAAATTAGATTCGTATTATTAATCACATCTTGCTCTTCAATCATTAACTTCAGTCAGCTCTTTATTATTAAAGATAATGGATGCAGAGAACTGTAAGTCAGAGCCGTGTAAGTTGAATGGACAATGAGCTCTGGATTTGGGGTAGAATGGAACATATATCTTTGTAATTACTAAGCTGAGGCTATAATGCAGCCTTCAGACTTTGGAAATATGTGACTTTTTTTTCTCCCCCCCCCCCAGATAACATAGGGTGAGCTCTAGTGGTTAAAATGCATTTACAGCCCAATGACTGTAATTTTAAAACAAAGTTACATGTTGCCTGTAGGGAAATGACAACGCAGAAGGGACGGTATTTAGATGTTTATGGTTCTTTCCATCCATCCTGGGAGGAAAAACAGTGTTGGTGTTGGATTTGGGTAGGAACCATCCTCATGCTGTGCCAGACTCCCGGTGGATCAGATGTGTGAGGCTGAGGCTGCTGCTCATTTGTAGGGGTTTCGTGCCAGTAAGGCTGATGGCACTTGTGCCAAGATAAGCTGTGGATTTCATGTCTCTTTATGCCAGTTTCATAGAAAGACAAGCATATTCTGGCCTTTTACCAGAATATTTTCTTGCTGACACATCACAGCAAACATCTCGACTCATGAATTGCAAAGTGCATCCGGTGATGAGTGTGAGAGGTGCAAATGAACACGAGACCCCCAGAGCACAGGTTCACCTGCCGGGGTTAATTCTTCGTGTGGTAAGCGGTCTGCCACTCATCTGCATCTCCCCCGGTCTGATGAGTCACTTCTTGGGGCTGCGCAGATTTGCCAAGATAACATTTGAGCCAAGCTGAATCTTTGCTCTTTCCCAGGTAGATAAAATGCCAAATATTTATACACTTAAATAATTAAATAGAGGGGGAAAAAAAAAAGTGCTTTTTCATTCTGTGTGTTTGAAACTTATTGATTTAGTAACTATCTCATCTGCTTTCTGCTTTTTGAAATGTCAGGTTCTACAAGCGGATATTTCGTTTTTTAAGAAGTTGTGCACTGACTGTTGTTTAGAAGTCAGCACTTGGTAGCAATGCCCTAAGGACTGTGTCCCACCAGGATTTGGGAAAACTTGCAGTGTGTACTTAACTATTTTATCTTTTTCTATTTGATTGTGTGAAATAAGAAGCGTGTGAGATAGTGTTTGGCAGTCATTGTCTGTTTTGGTCTTTACTGATGCTCAATTGCTTGTAGTTTAATATTTTAATTGTCCAGGCTATATTTCTGACTTTATGATTTCCTTTGTGATGCAGCCTGGTAATTTAAGACAAGCCTTGTTTTTCTGCCTTCCTTCTGCAGAAGGCTGCTGGCACACAACACAAACGAAATGATCCCATTCCCACCCCACTATCAAACTAATCTCCCTGACATCCAAACAGGAAGGCATCAAGCATGTCAGCTTTTTACTGTCTGGGTCAAAGACGACTTAAATAGGGGGAAGACAGCTCAGCAGTGGCCAAGTGTAAGTTCTAGCTCTGTGCATAAAGTTTTATCCTCGACAGTAATTTGTGGGCTGAACAGCACTATCAAAAGTTAAAAGCTCTGAGGTGGTGTGTTCTTTGATGAATAATGCAGGCACCGGTCTCTGAGGAGGAAGGGAAGAACAGGATGAGATTGTGCAAAGTCCTGCCTTAAGAGTGGCAAGTAATTCCTAGTAATGTTACTCGCTCTCGTGGAGCCAGAACCCTCCTCATAGGCAAGAGTGAAATTTCAGCCTGTCCTGAGCAAAGAGGGGAGCAGGAATTCAGGCAGAGCCTCCTCCTGGGCTGGTGCAGGGGTCTCGCGTTGGATTTAAAAAAATAAATAAATAAAAATCTTTTCTTACAGCCCTTTTAAAGGTTATTTCCTAATAAATTGAGGCTTCTGTCCTCATGATGCCGGCTTGTCATTTTCTGCTAATGGCTATTGAGCATGTTAGCCAGGGTTTGGTGGAGGAAAAGCTTCCATGCATTTAGATCTCTGCGATACATCGGGGGAACCTAAATGAAGGCTACATCTGGCAGAAGGGACACTGCTCCCCCCAGCTGTCCAGCATCTCTTTCCCAGGGGTCCTCTGCTCTTCCACAGTGTGGCTGGAGGTGGGGATGGAAGGTTGATGGCTGGCACTGCCTGCTCTTGGCTTTTTGTCATCTGCCCCACGGACTTTTAGATCCTGACATGAGCTGTCTGGGAGTTTGAAGAATTAGCTTAAATCCCCAGTAGTTGGGGTGGTGGTATTTGTGGTTTTACAGTCTCGCCAAAGTCATCAGAGGTGAGGCAGGCAGATCATTTAAGGACAGTGGCTGTTTAATAGGGCTTTTCACACCGTCTCCTACCTGAGAATAGATACACCAGCTTTTGAGCTCTCTGCTAAGGCTGCCAGCTGTGGTGCAGCATTAAAACGATGAGGGCTAGCTGCTCACGTGTTCCTTATGGATGGAGAATAATCACAAGGATGCTGATCTTAAGCTCAGGTGTTGCAATCTTTCCCCTCGCGATGCAGCCCATCTGCCCCCTGCGTGATGCCTGGGGCACAGCACTGCCCTGCTGGTGCAGCCGGACCGCGTCTCATTGCCAGTTCCCCATCGGCCTCTTCCTTAGATAACCTTTATTTGTTCTCCTCATGAAATACAGGCTATCTTTTAGACCACTGATTTGCCAGTATTTATTTTGTCAGGCTTTAGTCAGCTCTGAATTGGTAGTTCCCTAAAACAACCTGTTCTGTCTTTCTTTTTCCCAGTGAAATACAAGCTATCTTTTAGACTGGTTGTTTTTCAACATAGATTTTGTCTTTTTTTTTTCTTTCTTTTGTAGGGGTGCTGCCTATCTGTGGGGGGACCTTAATACCTGTGTTCATTGGGCATTTGCTGGCCAAATTCAGGAAAAGCTTCCGAGTGTTTTAAGGATCAGGCACGGAGCAGTCAGGGGAGTTATTTGGAAATCCAGTCTGGTAGTCTTTACATTTTTTGGCCTAGTGCAGTTGATTTATCCCTGAGTAAACACCTTGGACACAAAATTATCAGTCAGAATATCCTCAGGGTATTGGATTTGTCAGTTTTATTTTAGCCCTTTTGAACTCCAGAGGAATGAATTCAAGAGCTGAGTGCATATACGGGATGGGTCATTTAAAAAACTGTTGACAGGCAGTATGTGGTTCAAGTCAATCCTCTTCAAAAGTGGGTCAAAACTGAAGTTGTCACTATGGAAGATGAAGAGTTCTTCCATGAGAACCTCAGATCTTTTGGTATAGTTGTATTATTTTGCTTTGAATAAGGGACGTGCAGGGATAGGCCCAGTTCCTGGCACGCAGTGTAACAAATTGTGTGTTCCTGATATTGTTGTATGGGTTTGTAAATAAGGGGTTCATATTTTAAAGCTCCCTGTCTTAATATGAACAGGAGTTTATGAGTCACAGTAAAATATGAAATGAAGAACAAATAGGTATGAATATGGATTATGTTTTCTCCAAGAAGTAATACCACAGAGGAGAAAAGTAAAACTGGAGGAGGGTTGTAGGACAGAGTTTGGGATGCCTGCATAGAGACTTAGTGCTTGTTCTTTCAAAACCGAAAATATGGCTGAGGAAAAGTGTCTTGATTTCTTTCTCATCTTGAAAAATAATTGGAAAGAAACATGGTATGGTCATTGTCATTTTTAAAAATGCCGCATTCTGATTTTCCTCCAAAACAATTTCTGTGGAAAAAGGCAAATGAAAAGATTTCAAATAATGAGCATGTAACTCTGCATTTTGGGCCAGAAGTTATTCTGCCTTTTTTTTTTTTTCTTCCTGTGGTTTTTGTTGTTGTTTCTGGTTTTTGTTCATTTTCTTCCTCAGAGGCAGGAAAAGTGATTACCCTTCAAAATTCACTTGGCTGTTGTCCCAAAAATAAAAAATAACCCTCAAACTGAACGGGGACTCTGCCTGTCTGTCTTGGCCTTCCATTACTGACTTGTCCCTCCTTTTTCTTGCCCAAATCAAACCATCGAATCCCAAGTTTTACTAAGTATATAATCAGTTGATCTCATGGGTTTTTTTCCCTGTTAAACTAGGTTTAAATGAGGCTCTAAACATTTTAGATCAGACGAGTTACCTTGTTCTGCAAAGCTCCAGGTGAATTAGTGGCTCTTAAGAGGTTATAATTACTGTTTTATTAAGCTGTTCCTGTTCATTGACATGCCTGCTCCTGTCCGTTGGACGTTCGGGTCCTCTTGCCAGCTGGAAGGCAGCCCCATTTAACGCCTTGTCTTCCTGTGCCTTGTCTCCGCGACGTAGAAAAGTGATGCTCTTGCTTCATTTCAAGGAGAAGCTTAGGAGAAGATGAGACAGTTCTGTAAGGTAAAGGCTAATAGCCAGCTTGCGTCCTAATTCACGTGAAGTTTGTAAATGGCTTTATCTTGGCAGGGATGTAGTTATTTGGTTTGATGAAAGTGACACCTTTCCATTGCGATGTTTGCAGTCATTTAAGCTGCTGCCGGAGGAGTCCTCTGCAGCCTGAATGTTTTGTTCCCATACAGCCACGGGTTCGCTGGGGGCTGTGACTGAGTTTCCTGCTGCTGCTGGAAATGCCCTTGCACCCTTCAGGCAATGCTTCTGGCAGTGCAGCCCGTTCTGGTGTTAACTCGCTGTGTATCTTAGAGGGAGTCGTGGCTCCCTGCTCCTGTCGTTGCTTTTCCCAAAGGGAAGGGTCCTCTGACCCTTCTCCAGCAGGTGCCAGGGGTACCCGCCTGTGAAGTCCTGCTTGCTGCCGAGCTCACAGACTCGTAGCACCCCAACAGGTCAGTGCAGCTGCCCGGCCCCTCCGCAGGCTTTTGTGCCTCCCACCAGAGCTGCTGGTGGGCTGGAAGGCTCTCTGTCCTCTGAGGGCACAGGAGAATGCTCTAGCAGGGTGGCACTGGCTTTTAGCTTCTCATGCCTTCCCAGACAGTGGGTTGCTGCTTGCCTAGGTGTTCTGGGGCAATGCAGCCGCCTGAAACACGTGGTTCTCAGCTGCATCACAGCTCCCTGGGATGCTTCACTCGTGTGCTGTAAACCTGCACGGGCAAGCAGCAAGGAGACAGCGGGGCAGAGGGGGCTGCTTGCCCGCTGCTGGTTGAATCAGATCTCATCGCCTGTAAAATTAGAGTGGATCAATTTTCAGTCGCCGCTGGTTATCTTAGAATATTAGTAGTAATTAGAGAGCTATAAATAGATAAATTTAAAATTTGTTAAGTTGTAGCCAGGGGAGAAGTCTGGCTATAGATTTCAGTAAACACTTAACTAGTGGCATGCAGTACAGGAGCAGGCTCTGCTGGAGTGCGCGGCACGATGGCGTTTGGTGTGTCCCTGATTATTTAGAAATAAAGTGAGAGGAGCAGGCTGCATTCCTGTCTGGGCAGCAAATAGATTGACCTGGCTCTGAACTTCTTACCAACCACCTGTGTACATCTCTAATGTGTGCCCATGATATATTGCAGTAAGTATGAATTTGATTTTTATGTCGCCAATGTCACTTTGAAACAAAAGGAGAGTAAAGTTCTTTCAGAGGCTTTGGGAAAGGCCTGGCTGCAGAATAACATTTGCATTGACTTCTTGGTCCTAAAACTCTAATTAAATTATTGATTATGAAGCTGGCTGCTTTCTTAATAGTTCCTAATGTAACAATTAAAGCAAAGTAAGTAATTAAAAATGAAAAGATCAGTCTGCAAGTACAATCTTCAAAAGGTCATTTTCAACTTAATCGCCTTTTGGAATGAGGCAAGAATAAAACAAATGAGTCATTAGTAAAAAAGCAATTTGGTGTGTGTATGTGTGTAATAATGTTCTTAGCAGATTACCACTGGCCACACCATACCTAAATTAATTAAATATAATAGCTAAATTCACTTAGAAGGTATTATATTAACACCCCTGTTCCCAGATTGGGCTCCGTTGTGCTTCTGCTCTGGGCAGCTCGTAACCAAGGCAGCTTCAAGCCCGCAGCTTCAGCCCAAGAGAGCACGACATTTCAATGCAACCATTCTGGTGTTATTTAACATCACAAGCAATGTTTTGTGCTACACAGACAGTTTGTTAGCAACTTTTTTGTAAGCAGGAGAGGGAAGGAGAAATATGCTGAGGTTAGTGAGGTGGCCCCTGGGTGTTTCTAGACGTGAAATGTAGCAGGGAAGGGAGCACAAAGGTGTTTGCCAGAAAATGTTCAAAGCACCGGTTAGCACTGTCGCCTTTGACAGGGCAGAAGTGAGAGGTGATGCTGGAGGATTTAAGAACTGGTGAAGTTTAGAATTTATGAGTGAAAAGCAGTCGGTAGTAAGCAAGGCAGGCAGCCAGGCATAGTTTGCCTGCCCCTGAAGGAAGAGCTACTCCATTTCGTACTGGTGGTGTTCTGTACCCAGGGCTTTTCACGCAGCACTCATGATGTTACACGAAGTAAAATCTCGTTTTGCATCATCTCTGAGATTTAGCTATCGTGTCCTGACAAGCCAGGGAAGGAAACGGATTTGAGATGAGTGCTCTATTACAAATGCTGCACCCTCTGCCACAGATGTTTCGATGTAAAACACCTAGCTGACTTATCATGGCCAAAGCAGCTAATTGCTGTGGTAGTTCATAGCCATGAAGGCAGCCTGTTCAGGAGCTTGTTGTACATGCAGGTGAGTGTCACCGTCCTGATTGCCCATCGAAGCTACTTGGAAACTTTAGCCAAACTTTAAAGCATGGATGCTGAAGTTTGCAAAGCAACTGAGTGCCATATTCAGCACCTCCTGTGCCTCTACAGCATGTGTGTGGCTGTGCACAGGGAGATTCGTTAAACCACGGGAGCCAGAATTCAGATAAGCAAGTACAGCAAAGAAATAAATGTGTCGGGTGTCTAGGAGCTGTCTAATATTGTGAGCTTTATAGACATTTGGGGAACTGACCTCCCACGTTACTGTGCACAGCAACGCACTTCCTCTACACACTTCCTCTAGACAGCAATTGTTCTGCTCGCTTCACTTAGGTTCTGCTTCAACACGTTTGCTCAGAATCCTGCTCTTGACAAGGCAGTAGGGGGAAAAATTACCATGCCACTCAGATTGTATGAGAAATTGATACATCTGTTAGTCTTTTAAGCTCAAGGCATTGCATCTTAAATGGTCTTTTCTTTCTGCAATTAACTGTGGAGTTTTCTTTCTGCACATAGTAACTGAGGAGAGCAGGTTACACACGCAAGTTCTTTATGAAAGGTCCTCTTAGGGGATCAGTGTTTCTGCCTGCACACCTATAGTGCTCTGCCATGTTCTGGTGAAGAAGAGGTATGGGTAGTTTGTGAACCTTCCCTTTATCTGGATTCCCCAAGAGCTGTTTTTATGTGCTACGGAGTACAGAGCTGCTGGTCTCTCACATTGAAGTACGGTGTCAGGACTTATTCATCTGCACTAAATATGCTATAATGGGGTTTTGCTTTTCACGTTCAAAGATTACATTAAATTAGTACTACAAGCATGAGCTGCTTTGTATCATAACTATAATCCACCATTCCATCCCAGACACAACTGTGTGAACTTAAGTTTAAGGAGGCTGATGACCTGGTGACTGTGGCTACACATTCTCAAAAAAAAATCTGTTAACAAAAAAAAAAAAAGCAAACATGAAAAAAAACAACCAAACCTTAGAAATCACTTTGCCTTCTACTAACAATAATATTGTGAAGTAAGTAATATATTTTCAATAAACAGCTTTCCACTTTGGTAAATAGTGAATCAAAATGTTGGTGTTTACCCAGCCTGCAGTCCATCTGTTGCTTTGTATAGATCGCTCCTTTCTAACCACTCCTGCCTGTGTGCAGATTTACTCCATTCTGGTTCTGCACAACCTCAGTGGGTGGCTTCTTTAGACTCCCTGTTCACACCCCACTGCTAGAACAGAAAAAGAGAGACTGGCTGGGAAAAGCTCGAACTGTAAACATGCAAGCCTTTGGGATGACTTCAGCTGTGTGTTTTTTATTGAAAAACTGGAACCTCAGAGCTTGCAACATATTGGCAAAAAGAGATTTTCTTGCTGTTTCAAATCAAAATGAAGTAGTCGATTTTAGACCAAGAATAGTCTTGAAAAATGGCTGAGAGGGTCCTGGTTTTTGGAGAAAAAGTTGTAGGCTGTCAAAAAATGCTTTGAGTAGGATGTCCCATGCAGTGTTGATGGATAGTGAAAGTTTGCAATGGTAATTCATACTTCAAACATTTTCCCTGGTAGAAATTTTGTAGTATATATATTGAATGTACAGAGAACTGGCACACAAGCAGAGGTTTACAACAGCGTTATGCTCTGATGCCCCCAGGGCAACAGCACGGAGAAGGGTTGTTCACATTTTATGGTCCAAGCCTAGCATGCAAGTCTTTGGTTATAATTGAATTTCGGCTTCCATATTTAAAAGTGCAATAAACAGCCAAGGGCATTTTGTATTAAAAGGTGTTGTGGTTTGTCAAATATGAAACTGATACAAAATTGGGGAGATGCTTCTTTTTTTCCTCATGTGATCAGGAATTTGTTTATGCATAGTATCTTTATCACCTCACTTCTTCCCTGTCTCCCCTTTCTCTTTTCTGTTCAACTAGACTGTGATTTGAAAAGCCATATTAAAAGGTAAGGGTCTTGCCATCTCATAGTGTGCTGCCCTAATAATGTAAAGGTGATTTGGCTGAAGTCCTAAAGTGAGCGATTGGAGTGGAGGAGTGATGACACAGCACCATTGTACAGTTCCACTGCGGACTGCTCCATTAGACTGCCCTGATGGGACTTTGTGCTGCCGGTGGAAGTAGGACTGCGTGTTCTCTCGTTGTCTTGCAGTTGAGGTGATGTGATGGTGTAGTTGCCAAAGTGCCAGAACTAGCAGCAACCTGCTGACTGGAGGGCTGTCTCTGTACCCTGAGAACCCCAAGCATCCCTACTTTGCAGCAATGAGTAAGTCGGTGCTAATTACGTGCTGTCGTTTATGTGAGGCAGCTGAGAGAGATCTCTGTGTCACCAAGTCAGGCTGGGCTTTCCCACCAACAGGAAGATATTACAGTCAGTGCTGTGAGTTACGGCCTTGTTCTCCTTAACAGCCAGCTTCCCTTGCAGCACAGCGTTTGCCCAGGCTCTCTTATGTGGAGGCAGGCCTCAGAGCGTGGTGGCGTCACGTGGAATTGCCTCTGTACGTTTTCTCCTCCTGTGCTTAATGGTGTCGTCCTTATTTTCTCAGAACAATTAGGCAGACCTCAAGGATGCACATTTATCAAAGCAGTCAGCACGCCATTCCTCATCCCCGCCGTAAATCCCCAGTCGCGCACACTCTCCCACGCCAAATCCAATTGCGAGCGCACTAATCCCAGCACAAACGCTGCGTTGGGATGCTTTGTGTCCCGCTTTCCTGGCAGCCTGCTCTCCGTCAGCTCCCATTCAGGAGCGCGGTCTCAGAGCCCATCTTAATTGTGATTCAGGTGATTTCAGAGCCAGGGCAGAAAAACAAGCTTCGGCAGCAGCATTGTTGTCTCTCAAGTTGAGATTTCTGGCACTAGTTCGCTGCAGCACTATTGAAATTAATTGTTTCAGGACCGAAAGTGTCCTGGCACAAGGACAGGAGGAATGAGGCACTGCCAAAAAGGTAGCACCAGTTGCTCCCCCGAGAACTGACTGTTCCTGCACCACTCAGCATGGCTCTCAGGACAGAAGGGATTTACTGGTAAACACTGGTTTTATAGTTTATTTAGCTTTCCATTTTCTCTAAAAATAAATATGTAATTATTGCGTTCCTGTTTTTCGTCTTCCATGGCTCAAGCCCAGCTTCCCTGTCTCCAAGTGCGTTTCAGGCCAGTGTTTTGCAAATGATAGTATTTTGCATGCCAGTCCCTTACTCAGCTGATTGTTTCTTTCCCCTTTCTCTCCTCCAAAATGCTTTATAGAGAAGCAATAATCTTTCAAAAAGAAGACATTTATCACATGCAGATTGGAAACACTGGGACAAAACTGATAGGCAAGAGGCAGAATTTAGCAATGTAGCCTTTGTACATAATCTTCCCCTGCTGGTGACTGGAATAAATATCAGTGGTCCAATTTTCCACCGTGAACAAGCCCAGCACAAGAAAGGAGATGCTCAGTGATGTATGCTGATACAACTGTGCCACAGCCCCACTTTTTATTTAAATCCTTTCTGTTTTCTATTTGGTTTGTGCAAAAGCAAGGAGTTGCTTTAGCCAGAAGCACTGGAAGAGCAGGAGTGGTCAGGGGCAGAGTGAGGCCAGTGGCACCTCAGGGACATCTCGAGACCTGCCCAGCCCTGCTGGTGCAGCAGCCCCCAGGGAGTTTTATCCTGGGGAAAAACTGTGTAAAAAATTTGAATAATTTTGGTTTAGGGATCTGTTTTTGGTGGACTTGGTTCCATCTGAAATCTTCCCTTTCCAAATCTGAAAAATGGATTTTGCAAGATCTGCTGTGAATTTGCTGAGCAGTCCCATTTTTGGTTCCCTTCTAATCACGTTATTAAAAATTAGCCCTTTGTCAGCTCCTCTCTGAATAATACAGAGCATTACGTCTCAAATTCCCCTGCCGTGGAGCGCCGTGACCCATGGTGGAGGCGTTGAGCTTGATCCGGCCAGGCATGTGCGGGGCCGGGGCTGGCGCTGGCCCACGGCGGGCTGCCTTTCCCCAAGCACATCGACCCCAAGGGCCTCTCGCTTTCTGAGACCTGTATCAGGGCACGGAGCATCTCAGGAGATGGAGGGGGTTATTTCAGAAGAGTAATTCTCCTACTTTAAATAGAAGCATTACTGTGCCTAGGAAACAGATACATCTTTTCTTCCTGAAGTTCTTTTGTTATTACAATTTATTTTTTAATCCAGAAACTACTCTTTTCTGGAGCTAAGATGCACGTATCTTGTTACCAAGATTTTATTTTTAATTTAGAGACAGGTATTAATCAGTGGAGTGTGCCTTGCTATAAATGAGTTATCATGGAACACACACCTGTAAGTTAAAAAGCGTGTCTGGGAGTGTGTGGGGAGTATGAGTATGCACGTTTTTCTAGATTGATTTTGCTCCCTCTGAAACAAGTAATAGTCAAGAGTAAATAGTTGTCTTTAACATTTCAAGTTTAACACATTATTATTGGATGCTGCATGATAACTAAAACCCAAGTTAGCAGTGTCTTATAATGATCAAAACTTTTTTTCGGTGTGGGTGATGACAGCCCATAACTGCCTGCTATTTGATTTAGTTGTGCCACGTTTGAAGAGTTCAGTTATGTACAACAATGAAATCAGCGAAGCAGCTTACATTACTTACCAGTCCCGCTCAACATGAGCGATTGGATTGTGTTTCCTAATTAGCGTGTAAGGAAATGGATAATAAAGCTTTTTCCTAAAAATGCGTATTGTCAATTTCCACACCTCTACTCCAAATTTGCTCATTTTTAACCTGCCAAAATGAAATAAATGTTTGTTGAGGGTATGGAAAAGGTAATTACTTTTCTTCTCCTTTAACTTCCTCTTAATTAACTTTTAATGTATGCTGTTACTCAGGGAGCATTCCTTAATAGTAAATGTGTCTAAAATAGGAAAAGACAGAGATTTAAATGATTTAGATAAACATCTGCTTAACATAGAGGCATGAAAATTACAGAATCAGAAAAACAGTGGCTTTCTGCCAGAAAAAAAAAATAAAATCCTGTTCTATTAATCTCCTTCCCTCGTGCTTATGAGCTTAGAAGAAATGATCCAGCTTTCAGGTCGGGAATATATGGTCTAATGATAGAAGCTTTCTGAGCATCACCAAATTGCTCCATGAGCATCACCAAATTAAAAGAGATTTTGAAGGACAAGTTATTTCAGTTAAAAAAAATCAATATTTTGATTGGTTTTGAAGGAGACCTCTTTCTTCATTTCTTTGTGAAATTAAGGGAAAAGAGTGGCAGTTTCTATCTATAGTTTCTGCCTACCTGACTATATAATGTTAATCCATAGTGTTATTAAATAATTGTTTAGATAAATTGGTTCTGTCTTTAGCAATTTAGAATAATCTTCTAAAGTAATGTTCAGTAAGAGTGTATTAAAATAATTGCCTGCTATTTATTTTTCAGCAATATTCATCTGTCAGAAATGGCATAACAACAAGAAATACTTTGTCAGACCGGCTAGATTTCCGATAGTTGAATCAGTAGAGTGAGTGCAATTATGGTTGTACAGAGCTTCCCAAATAATGATAGAGATTAAGGCTGTGTTACAAACCTTAACACAAACTGTCTTCTAACCTTGCTTGACAGTAACCTGGTCAAAGAGAATTTCACCACGAAATGCTGATTCACCCATTGTTTCTGCAGAAACAACTCTATTTTGGTATTTTATATTTCTCTGACATGCTGGGCAGCGTCCCAGGAGCTCTGTGCCTCGTGCCCTGGGCTGGGACAGGGTGGTAGAGCGCCAAGCTGGGAGCCCCTGGTCCTGGAAGAGAGCCGCCTTACTGTGCGAGGCATGGGGCCCAAGGACATTGCGCACATCGGTTCTGTCTAAAAAGACATTGTAATGGAAATTTGCAGCCCCACGTCTTGTACAAAGTGAGTCATACAGGCCTTTGGGGTTTTCCACTTCTTGACTTCGGCACAGCACCCTGCAACCGGAGCTATGCCAAGCCCCAATGTGCTTGGGTGGAGAGCACATCCTGCGGTGTCTCGCTGGGCTTCCCAAGGAAGAACAAGTCACGAAGGGGCGCAGCATTGGCTTCTTAGCAAGACACGCCAAATCCCAGCCTGACTGCAGCCTCGGCCCGCTGCTTCGTGCTGTGCTGTGGCACCGAAAGCGCTGCTCGTCTTGATCCGTCTGGCGGTGGCAGGGTGGATTTGAACCGAGTCGTGCAGTCCTCCTTACAGCTGTAGCCTCATAACTCACAGGCATTCCCTATTTGGGCTAGGATAGAAAGACGGCAGATTGAAAACTTTCTGCACATCAATACATGGATGAAAAAAGCAAATTATAGCGTCTTCAGGATTTTGAAGCATTCCTCCTCAATAATTCTGGTCTATTTTTCAGTTCCTAAAAATATACTTAGATCCAAATTTGTTAACGTTTTAGAACAGAAATTTGTTTTGATTCAGTAAGTCCAAACTTCTAAAAAGGTAATTTTTGACACTTCTGATATTTATTAACCAAATGCATGTCAGTTGGTTTCTTTAAATTGACCCATTTTTTTGATCAGGTGTGTGGTTTAAAAAGTCTTTATATCCTCCCCCCAGCAAATACACAGTCAACAGTCACTTCTCTTATTCAGTTGACAACACTTCTGTTAGCAAGAGGACATGGAAGGAAGTGTAAATGGAGTGAAATCCGGCCTGGGTGCTGGGTGTTGGGGACTGGTCTCAGGAATGTTCCGATTTCTTCTGGCTGGCTGGCACTCCACCCAGGATCTCCCTCCCAAAACCGAGGTACTGACGGGAGGTGTCACACACGGCAGCCGTGGCTCCAGTGCTGAGCGGTGCGGCTATACCTGCGGGGAGCTTTCTTGGGATGATGTACGTGGTCACTGAAGGACTACAGCCTTTCTGTGCCAGGCTCTCTGTTACTTCTCTCCTATCGTACCATGGGTCCTACCATATGACATCCTGCCACAAGCAAGAGGAGTGAGGATGATACATGAGATGTCTTCAAGACAATAAAAATTAGGTAGACCTTGCTCCATTCTCCATCACTGTTACTGCCCCATCCGTCGAGAGGAGGGATCTGAGTGTGGAAGACAGAGGAGACAACAGCGTGGAGCAGAGAAATTGTGTTTTACTTCCCTGTCAGGTAACTGTGGATGGTGTGGGTGAGCAGACAGAAAGATGATAGCAGGACAGAATCAAGCGTAAATGAGAAATATGTGCTGAGAAGGATGGAAGTAAAAGCAATGGAAGAAACGAAAGCAGTGGTGCCCGGAGGAAGAGAGGACATAAAAGAGCTTAAGGGAAGGAAACAGCAAACAAAAACCAGGACGTATTATATATTTTTGTTATCTGTTTTCTGCTCAGAAGCTTCTACCTAATAAAAGGCTCTATAATAGTGATTGATTTGTAATCTCTAGTGTCATTGCCCTCACTTCCCCCCAAAGCCATCTGGAGGCTGTTTATAGCCAGCCCATTGAAAAGTATGAATTGCAGCAAAGAAATTCTGCCTGGCAGAAAGAGGGATTGGTAATCAATTCCCTTCCTGCCAGGCAGGGCTCCTGTGCTCCCTTTGCATTCGCTGCCTGGTATCCTGTCTGCAAAAAGCCACCAGGGATGGTACCCGGGGAGGAGCGCGGTTGATACCGGGGATTACAAATCAATCCTTCCCATTGTTGCTGGAGCCTGCTGTTGACAAACACCACAGTTCCTTTGTTCGATAATTTAGTTGTTTTGAAGGATGAACAAGAAAATTGGGGAGCTTTCCAAGATTCCCTGCTGTCACTGGGCCCGGGGTGCCCGGGAGGCGATGATGTTCGCATGAAGGGTGCATGAGTAGGCAGGGGAGTCTGCGTCTTTCAAAGCTTGTGTTTCCTATATTTTCTCTCTTCTTTGTGTGTCCAAGGAGCTGGGCAGACAGCATTTTGAGGAGAAACATGTACTGCCTGCTCAGAAGTGTGAACAGAAAAGGCTGGGACCTGCTTGGGGTGAGACAGGGCAGTGCTGGAGGCGAGGTAGAGAAAATCAGCAGAAGTATCCTCAGCAACGCTGTGGGAGGAGGAGAAAACAGCCCCCAGAAACAAAACCCCAGAGGAGAACAGCTTTGGGGCAGAGTACTGGAGCACTAGCAGCCAAAGAGGCAGCATGTGGCCACGTGTGAGTAGCTTTTAAGGCCAGGGCGCCAGCACAGGCACGGGGAAGCACGGCCACGCTGTACGGTAGGAGGCTGCAGGTGCTGGGGTGGGCAAACATCGCTGCCACGCATCTCCTGCACGGCCCTCTCAGGCTCCTGCTGGGGATACAAAGGGAATAAATAAAAATGTAAAAGAGGAATTACTGAAACTGTCCCTTGATAACTAAATGGTTGATCATAAATTGGAGTGTCTATGCAAATGAAGTAAATAATTAAAAACTCCAAGAACAGCACTGACTAGGTGGTTGATGGCTGGCAATTATAAAAGCTGAATTTTTAATATGCATACATCTAAGGAGCCAGTAAAAATTAGCTCCTAGACTAATGGACTTGCCTTTCTTCCAAGGCAGAATTTTAATGAGAGCATTATTTATAGCAGAGCCCAAGAACGAGCGTTTTCTTGCTCAGTCTCGTTTCTTCTCTGCTGACATTTTATTCATTAACCTTTGAACTTCTTTAGAGAAGAATAATACTCTACACAGCGTAGGGCAAAGATCACCCTGACCCCCTGAAATTAGTCATGGGTCATATATTGTTAAGAGAGTTACTTCTTCTAACAAATAATGTTTATAAAACCCCGTTGGTGATATGTCCTCGTTTCATGCTGGTTTCTGAGTCATTTATTTGCAGTTCACTTCACTGAAGAGAAAATGAGCATCATGTGGTATCTCAGAGTGCAGTGCTGCTTCTGCCACCCTGTCTTGTACAGGGGGGAGACAGACATCCGGACGAGACCTGGGAGCCTGCCCTGGCCATATATCCTTACCAGGCATGAGAGGTGCTCCCCGCGTGGCTGCGAGGACACGACTTAGGGTTGAGCTCTGACAGCAGCTCGGCCCTGTCAGCACGGTGACCCTGCGGCACAGCAACACACCTCGGACTATGGTGTCTAGTGATGAGGGAGGTAGGAAAGGAGAAGGAAGAAAAAAGGAAAATAATTTTTAAAATACTATTTCCCCTTTTAAGAAAATGGTGTCTTCTGAAAAGAAAATCTTGTAGTTGTATTTCATTATTTACTAAGGGAAATCATGAGGCTGAAAATGTTGAGCTGCAAGAAATATAAGCTAAGGGTCATGCTGACTGCTCGCTGAATCTGAGAAATGGAGTTAAACTTTGTTTTGCCCTGGGCTGCTTTTAAATGTGGTGTCAGGATTCCCCCCCAGCCTTCAGCCATGGATACTAGCGGACTTCCTTTTCTTCACGTTGCACAGGGGGCACTGATTTCGTTCTCATTGAAGAGTAAGACTTCAATAGAGACTCGGTCTGTTGAGGGTGTGAAACGTCGTGCAAGGAGTAGATTTTATTTATGGCAGTTCTTCTACCAGTGTTCTTGCAACTTGGGCATTCAAATGATTGAGCACCGAGAGGATCGCTCCTACAAGAAGTGGCGTTTAATTTGGTAGATGCCTGAACGTTGTTATGGAACAGGATTGTTCGTGTGCATGTCTAATGCCGATAATTTTTTTCTGAATTAATTTTTAAAACTCTTTGGTTTTTGACACTAATGTCTGCTTTCTGAGATATCTCTGTGTTATCTTAGGATGTTATCGTATTTGTGTCTGACTCGGGTACTCTTTCATCTTACTGAGAGTGCGTGGCAGCACTCAGAGAGACAGAAAGGAGCTGGGAAATGTTTTTAACTTTCCATCACAGGAGCTGCAGGCTCGGTTTGAGACACTGAGGCCAAGACTTCAGCAGGATACAAAAGTGAATGGACATCTGTATATATAATGAGACCATACAGCGTGTAACACAGAGCAAGATTAGGCTTGAAATAGTAGCTGTGGGCAGCATAACCACCTGCTTGAACCTTCGTCAGAAGTAGCTGGTTTTGTGTGCTACTGGGTTGGCAAACGTGTCGTTCTCCTGATCTGGGAAGTGTCAGCAGGGCTAGAGAGGGCTGTTGCTTTCCCAGTGTGAGTAACTGGAGGGGAGGTGTGTGAGGTCAGAGGCTCTGAACCCTTGTTTGCGAATTATTTGCTCAGGTATTGTCTTGGCCACGTCACTTTCCTTGCTGTCATTGTGCTGTCTATACGAAGTGACTCAGCGCTGTTATCTGCCACTTTCAGGAAACAACCGCGGGCCAAAACCAGCCACTGCAGCATTGCAGCACAGAAAATGCCCAAATAAACCAATCTTCTGAAGTGGTCCTCCCTTCTTTCCTCCTGGTCCTAGTCCTGGTGGGATAACTTGCAGGGATAACTTGTTGCTGTAGCTGTGTGTACACTGTGACTGAACACAGAGCATCTCCTCCTGTAAGCCTGCCAGACACGTGTTTATTTTCTGGTGTTTCTGCCCTGCTTTTGGGTCTGCAGGTATTTCCTGAAAACGTCCGTGTTTCACTCGCTACATGAGGTGCCACTGAAATTCAGGCTTGCGTAGGGTCTGTGCATGCCCTGGCTGTTTTATCTGATGAAGGATAAGTAGGAGAGCGTCAGCATGTTCCTTTACACTTAACAGCAAGCATTAGATAACTAAGCTTTGTAGTGCTCCTGTCCATGGATGGTTTGTTCACATTCTCGTGGCTTGCTCAGGTTCAGATACTCACGCAGAAATTGTAGCAGCTCCCAGGGTCTTTACTAACCTGCTCTGTAGGGCTTTGTCCCCTCACCCAGCTCGACTTCTGCGTGGACTCGCTGTGGGCCTTTCCAAAAGCAGCTCAGAAGTGATTGCCTGGTGAATCTCTGTCCAGCCAGGGCTTGGTGGCCGTATTGAAAACGTGGGTTTCTGCAGCAAGTCCTTTCATCCTCTAGGCAGTAGGACTCTGGGGGAAAGCCACATCGATCCTGTTTGAAACGGGGGGGTCCAAGTTGACTTCTGCGTTTTATTTCTACTCTGATTATTTCTTTTTTATTCATTTTGTCTAAAAAGACTTATTACCTATTGAGTAGAAGCTTTTTTTTTGCCCTCAACCAACCCAGAGGTTGGCTGCTACAGGGTCCAAAGCACTGGCAATACAATGAAGTAAAACACAACAGCAAAAAAAAAAAACAAACAAAGAAGTGACCTTATACATTGTAAAACGTTTAAAAACAGAAGCATTGGATGCTCTCTCAATGTGGAAGCATTCAACAACAAATCAATACCTCCCAACGGTGAGCGCTTCTCTTGCATAGTTCTAATCTCCGTAGCTCATTGCGAAGGCAGGAGAGCAGCCATGCTGGGGAAGGGAAATCATTTTTACCTGGATGGTCTATCAGCTGCACCTCACCCCCTTTCCCAGAACAGTTTCACATGTGCTCCGAGTATTTAACTTTTTCAGGAATCAAAACGCAGACAACTTGTTTTCTCCCATGCTGCTTTGTATTCCTGGCTGGCTGCTCCTCCCATCACTCTGCCGAAGGCCATCTTCTTCTCTTCTTTGCTCTACACCTGACTTTCCAGGGGCTCTGCCGTGGCTTCTTGGCATAGCAGGGCTGCCGTTCCCGGGGCGGAGGAGGTGGGAAGAAAGAAGTCCCAGGCTCAGCTTCTGATTGACAGTGGGCTGTGTTAGAAACCAATCTGTTCAATCACGGCATTGAACAAGGGCAGATTTTCATCAAAAGAAGCTTCCAGAGGGGTTCTATACTTTGAAGGGAAATGCATTAATTAAAGCACTCTAAAAAATAGTGGGTGAAGAAACGCATAACATTTCTGCTAGATTTTATGCTACGCTGAGCACTTTTTTTTTTTTTGACCTTCATCTCCAAACAGTAAATGGAAATGTGGTTTTGAAAGCCTTCGCATGTATTGGTAGCACAACTTGATTGTTTCCTGTGCTGTTCCTCTGAGAAAAAAAAAGCAGCAAAAATATGATCCCGTTACCATATTTGCAGCTGAAGCTGGTTAGAGCCCAGGCAGACTAACATTAACAAATGATGATAATTAGGCTTGATTTGCATATTAAAATGGTCTTAATTAAACACTGATTCTGTAAACGTTTAAAGGCTGTAATCGATCTTTTGCAGGCTCTCTTGGTTATTTATATGATCTAATAAAGGCTAGAGGCTTTGTTAATGAGACCTCTATTTCCTAACTTGTATGTGTCAATGAGATTATTTCACCGACAATTACAAAGCAGGCTGCCCTTAATAACTCACCAAAACCGAAGGCTGCAACTCTTTTGTCTGGGGCTGCATACGTGATGCCACTCTGAGGCTGCATACATGCAAGCCTGATGTTTGCTTTTATTTTTTCATTGTTATTATTATTTTGCTGAGATAAGGTGCCTCTGCTATTGGGAAAAGATCTTAGTCATAATACATTCGGTCCCAGATATAGTCCTGGTGCTATGACAGGCTGAACTTCATAGGAAATATTTTTGTAATTTAACATGTAGTCATACATTTAGCTTGTAATCGAGCACATAATTTCATGAGAGATCTGTGGAAAGGCTTCCAGCAGTTGTCTTCTCTTCAGTGTATCTGTGGTCTTTTGCCGTGCCGTGAGCTTCCTGGGGAAACAGGGCCAGGACAGACGAAGAGCTCTCTTCTCAGATGCCTTTTCTCCTCAATAACCTTGTTAGCACCAGACAAAAACATTTTGGGAAAAGTGTTCATATTGGTTTGGATATTGTTCTTTTTTTTTTTGTCTCCCCAGAATTTATTATTTCTTATCTTCTTCTTGTACATGAAAGATACGTCACACTATGTATTTATTTATAGGTTATTTTGACATCTGCTTTGTCCTGGCATATTCTAAGTAAAGATTTTCTGCCTTCAGCCCTCTACACATGCTTCCTTGAAGGCGACAAAATTAGTTGCGTACTCTGTCATCCTCTAAGTCCAGTCACCAGCTATTGTGCAGTACTGCTGGCTTAAAAAACACATTTATTCCTGTTTTATTTAAGTCATTAAGTTTACTGGGAAACATTAATAGGCTTAGCAATGCTAAACCAATTCAGTGTGTGATAAAACATACAAATTAAAGTAATTTTCCTGTGAAAGGATTAATGAGCTGTGTTGAGCAGGTGGGATTCTAAAAATCAGTGGTTTGCCTCATTCCTTTCCCAGTACGACTGAATACAGGTCTCCGATGGGAGCAGCGCCGTGCTGAGGGACGTGCTGGTAATCCTTAAACCAAGAGTCAGCGAGGTGCTTTTAATGCGACTGCGCTGTATGGCAGGGGTCACAAGGATGCGTGTACGTGCCTTTCTGTCTGAGCATAAGCCTATTTGTTGGTGTAGGGCATTTCAGAGGCAATGAAACGCTGACTTTGAGATGAGTTTTTTTCTAGGAAAGGTATTGAGTGTCGTCATTCTGCGAGTGAAACCAGGAGTTTTGTCATTTGCTTCAGGGGCACCCAGAGTTGTTTCATTTTGTGATCAGTTGTCTTGATAGTGTGAGATCATGGCACACATTATATCTATATTTTAGCATGTGATGTCTGTATTTTAGTTAAACAGGAGGCTGAAAATATGGAGGGTCCATGACATATAAAGCGTACAAGATTGAGTCACAGTTTGACTTTTACTAAATGTAATAAAAGTTTACCATCGTAACATCGTAAGCCCAGCAAACTTATTAAAAATAACTACGTAGATCACTACCTAGACCTTTCCTCTTTACTTTTTCTTTACTCTAGGAAATCTCATTTTTGAAAATATTTTGTTCACCTGAATTTGATTTTGAAGAAAAAATTCTAAATTAGAAATTGCAGAAGCGTAGGAACATTTTTGATATGCGTCTATGATCCTTTATTCTCCATTCACTCAGAAGACGGGATGTAGTGCATACAACATGCTGTAGTCGTAACAGCTGATTTTAACATTTTCTCCTCTTTCACTTGTTCAAATTTTGAAATCTCAAGAATGCTTTAAAATGTAACTTTTTTTTTTTTCTCCCAGTGATATCTTTTTCCAATAAATAGCTTCTTCATTGCTGCTCACCTAACAGCCTGGCTCTCTTCTCTGGCATCTCTCTCTGAGTGCTGTTGTTCCCAAAGTGGTGGATCATGGTCAGAAAGTGATGCACTTTTCATCTCCATTCAGAACTTGGTTGCTTTGCAAAGACCCGTGCTTTGGGCATTAATCAACCCCTTCCAGCTGATTAATGAAAAATACAGAGACTGAAGACTAGAAAAGAATTGCAGACAGGTTCTGTTAAGTTTGCCCTCTTTCTGTTTCTTGTTTTGGGATTTTTCTCTGCGCTTTGGCCATTTCAAGTTTGGATGAGGAGCATTTGATGCATACCGACTGCCAGGACAAAATCCATGCTGTGAATGCACGAGGCTTACAAATTCATTTATCCCAATAAAAGTAAATGTGAGGGGTGATAACTTTGGTCCTGTTGGCTCACTCGGGATTTGTACTGACTCTGGGACATGAAGAACTTCTCAGCCTCCAGCTGTACGAAGCTATCCGCAGCTGTCCCCAGATGAAGAACTCCCACCACCTTCGTAGTTCTCCTGCAGGCCAGGTGAAGTTTACTTCAGAACCGAGGACAAGTGAGAACTTGCTGAGCAAGAAACTCAAATTTTGAATCCTCCGCCTTTGCAACTGGGAGGGAAAAAAGGGTTTCCCGTGTAGCTCTCTTGCTTTTTCTTACACACAATTAACTTAGGTATTGCTGTTCTGCTGCTGAAATGTCATTTCATGTTTAAAACTGTTATGGTTTAACCCGGCCAGCAGCTAAACACCACACAGCCGTTCGCTCACCCTCCCCCCTCCCTCTCTGGGATGGGGGAGAGAAACGGGAAAGTGAAGCCTGTGAGTTGAGATAAAGACAGTTTATTAAGACAGGAAAATAATAATAATAATAATAGTACTACTAATAACGTGTACGAAACAAGTGATGCACAATGCAATTGCTCACCACCCGCTGACCGATGCCCAGCCTATCCCCGAGCAGCCGGCCCCCCCACCCCGGCCAGCCACCCCTATATATTGTTTAGCATGACGCCAGATGGTATGGAATACCCCTTTGGCCAGTTTGGGTCAGCTGTCCTGGGTCTGTCCCCTCCCAGCTCCTGCTGCACCCCCAGCCTGCTCGCTGGCAGGACAGAGCGAGAAGCCGAAAAGTCCTTGGCCTGGTGTAAACACTGCTCTGCAACAATTAAAACATCAGCATGTTCTCAGCGCTCTTCTCATCCTAATCCAAAACATAGCACCCTACCAGCTACTAGGAGGAAAATTAACTCTGTCCTAACTGAAACTAGGACAAACTGACACCAAATTCTTTTGTATTTCTTTTCTGTGCTTTTCACTGCACTCAAAACTTATCCAGTTATGTTCCACCAGCAACTTCTGCTAGTTTATAATTCATCTTTTTGATCCTTTTTAGGTTGAAACACCAGAGCTGGTAATATTCAGCATTAGACAGTTGTACCAGGTTTCTGTCAGTCACACATTACCCTCCTGAAAATGCTTGGTTTGTTTTCAGAGCTGTTGGAATGCAGAGTTAATTTCATGTAAACTTTAATTACGCTAGAAACGAGTCATATAATTCACGGAGGGAGGACGGCCTTGTTGTGCTCCGTGACATCTGCAGTTCTGAATGTCAGCATCCAGGATTTCCCTGGCTATCGCTGCCGTGTGCTGCGGATCCTTCCCTCGCTGGAGCGTTTCAGCTCCAGCAGTGACATTGGACAGGAAGAATGCAATTACCGAATTTGGCTCCTCCGGTAATGACAGGGTGATGTATGCTCACCTGCCTTATGAATCCTTATTAAGATGCTGCAGCTTCTGTTACTGAAGCCACCTGCCAATATCAACCAAGGGAGTAATATACAGGTCTACTTTTAGTGAAAGGATTTCAATATCTTTCTTTTTTTTTTTTCCCTATTTATTTTCTTTTAAGGGAATGATGGGTCCAGCAAAGAGCCTTCTCCCTCCCCTGCCTGGATGCTGTCGTGAGTGTGCAGGAGGAGCCATGCTCCCTTGTGGTCTCTCTAAGCAGAGATGAATTTTCTCTCTTTTCACAGAAGCAGGTGCAGGAAGGTATCTCCTTGCTCTAAACCTTTTTCCCTCCTTACATAGTTAGAAGACGGATGTCTCCTACAGGAGTTCAGTGAGGAGAGAATCCCACGTGGTCGTGTCTGTTTAAATACTGCCTGTGGTTACGGGCTTCAGCAGGCTGCAGTTCAAAAATCCCAGTGTCAGGAGAAGACAAAGAGATAATTCGCTTTCATCTCAAGAACAAAGCTGAACAGAGAAGCCTTTTTCAACTTTTTAAATTCATGAAACATTTATCTTAGAGTCAGGTTATATTATGCTGGCAAGAATATCGTCTGTCAGCACTTCCACTGTAAAATCCTGTTTTTAGTATTTTTTAGGAGAGCCTGAAAGGTTCACTTTGAACAGATTGAGCATACAAGGTCTTGACCTAGAAACATACTTCTCTTCCCAATTAAGAGAAACAAATGTGGCTGCGTGTTCAGCGCAAAAGACATACTCACGCTGCATTCAGGTGAAAGTTCAGATGCAGAAAAATGTAAGGATTCAGGAGCATCTCAGAGCTACTTCAGTTTTTCCTGTGTTTTCAGCAGCTGATGTTACTGACTCAGAAGCGGAAGGAAGGCTGCTCGTGAGGAAAAGCCCAGCATCAGGGTTAGCTGGCAGGAGGAGCTCCCGGAGTACTGCCGACCAGCTCCTGATAGATGCTCTTTCTCAAGATTTTATGATTCCCCAAATGAAAGCTGTTCTGCAAGTTCATGCATTTTAAAGACATTCAAAATTCTCTTTCATTTTTTAGGAAGACATAGTGAATAACTTGAAAATTAAAAAAATAAAACTCGGGGCTATGTAAGAGAGAGGGAGATCAGCGTAAGAATAGCAGGCAGCTCAGCAGCTGAAGTGTTCAGACTGGTTTACATACCTGCATCTGTGAACCCTTGTGTAGTAAAGCATGCAAATGACAGCCACAAGTTAATTCCTTTCCCCAAGTACAGGATTACAAAGCGTCTGAGTAATACCCTGGCCTTACCGTTGGTCTAACACCAAGAAATAGTCTTCTCTGCATGATTTTTCCCACCAGGCTCAGTTCCAAGCTAGGAGAACAGAAGCAAACTCCATGCTGAAGGTCCTGTGTTTGAGCTAACAGAGTAAAACCTGCGGTGACAGATGGTAAAATTGCTTTGCTCGCTTGTTCACTGTACACATACCTCATGTTGCATGCTCATGAAGTCCGTCTTGGAGGAGCTGGGAGGTGGATGCTCTGTGCAGGATGCAGCAGGGTGCAGGAGTGAGACATGGCCATGCTGGGCTGGAGAGAGAGACTGGCGGAGAGGAGCCCTCCTGCAAAGGTAGAGGCCAGGTGTTGGCAGACTCTTTTCCAGGTCTGGTGTTCATCTGCCATACCCAAGGGATGAGTTTTCTGTCTTTGAAAGGTAGCCTTGTAGTAGGTCATGCTCTCATAAGGAGATCCAGATGGCTTTTGATGTTTGCAGTGCAATGACTTCAAGGCGACACATCACAAAGTTCCCCTAAAAGCATGGACTGACTTCAGAGCCCCTTTTTCTGCTGGGGACATCAGATATTTACTGGAGGGCTGGCTAGTGCCTTGCTGGTGCAAAGCATAGGTTAGCCAAGCACTGGTCTGTGCAAAGGGCCTTAGAGACAGACCATGCCATGAACAAGGCCAGGATACGAGCAGGAGTCACGCTTCTCATTTCACACTTTGCTGTAAAAAGGGAGGCCTTTGACTAGGTTCAGCAAGAGGGGCTGAGAGAAAGGTTAGAGCTTCCCCACTGAGTGCTGTGCTACCCTTAGCATATTGCCTGCGAAAGGTCACGTCTGGTGGAGTGAGCTTCTGAAGCATTAGATTATTTGACTTTCTAGAAAACTTTTAGCTCTATAAGATCAGAAGCTTCATTTCAGGTACTGTTACAAAATTAAAACCTGTCATGAGAAGCTGGATACCTTTGTGTTTGTTTTTATAGTGAAGGCTACCTGGTGACCAGTTCACTGTTGAGTGCTTCATGGTTTGAACATCTCTTAGTTCAGTCCTTCGAAATGAACGCATTTCTTTAAGTTAATTTCTAAATGAACCAAGAAATTACAAATAAATCTTTTATCTGAATGCTATTTAGATAAATCACATACTCGGATGCTCTTATCTAAAAGCTTATATCATATCAACCTAATAAAGATAATTACCTATTGCAGACAGTATATTACACTCGGCTGGATCTAATGGATTTGTTATCTTGATTTTTGAATTGTGCAAATTAAGTCTGTTTGCAGCAGGTTTTCATGTACAGTAGGGCATTCAAAATCCAGAAAAAAAAAAGGCAGAATATAAAAAACATGAGTAGTTCTTAAATGATGCTCAAAAGGTTTGGGGTGTGTTTTGTTTTCTCCAGCAGAGCTTGAATTAAGGCTTGTTAGGTTTTGTGGGTTTTTTTCTTTTTTTTCTTTTTTTTTTTTTTTGTTAAACAGGTAATTAAAATAAGTATAGGAAGATTCAACCCCTGTGTTGAATTAGTTAATGGTTCACCTTAATAATCCAGATGCAAAGAAGCTGTGGAATATAAATTATAATTGTCTTCAGGCTGTCTTGCCTTGCCCTACTATTTGTATATCTATATGGACACAATAGGGTGGATTTACAAAAGAATTTCACTATTGATTTGGAGCTCTCAGGCTTTTATCCTGTGAAAGTAAGAACAAAAAATCATTTGAATTTAGGTTCTGTGTTTAATCACTGTGAGTGGGATTACTGCTCACAGCTCAACAGTTCCAAAGGTCAGGCAGCTTCTCTGCAATACTGGGTCACAGTTAAAAAAAAAAAATAAATAAATTTTTTTTTTTCTCTATCTGAAGTCTCTTAGATAACTCCCATCCCAGGCAGGCAATTAATATCTGTGTTCAGTGGAAGCTGAGAGGTAGATAGGCTCCAAAGTGTAATGCCGTGGTATTTCTAGCTGCTGATTCTAATGTTAATTTCTGGGTTTCAAAATGGAAAATTATGTGTGTTTGTGCATGTGTGAATAATCATTTTTTAAAAAAAAACAACAATGCAGAACCCTTCATATTTTGTTTTCTTTGAATGTTGCTATTATCTGGGTATTTTCTGCAGGGGAAGAATGTATGGTTATTAATGTAATTGGGCTTAAGGAGTGAATAGAACGGAGATTTCCTCCATTAATATTTCAATCAAGACCTGATGACTCAGTTAATAATAATGTATTCCCCATAATTTACTGCCCTTTCCAACAGCCGGGGTGTCATGTTCAAGGAGACTGGGTAGACCCCGGAGGTTGGATGCAGGAGACGTGTGCCCTTCTGCAGCTGCACAGCTCGGCTCCCGTGGTTTGTTCCTCCTGGGGCAATGGGCAGTGAGACCTCGAAGCAAAGGAACCTCATTTTCCCTATCTGACAACACCTCCCCAGCACTAATATTAGGACAAGCTCCTCCTTTTTCCTCTGCTCTTTTCCTCGTGATACATTCCCCAGGTGCTTGCCCTGCGAGTCTTGAACCTTAAAGAAATGCGGTGACGTTTCTGGTGCATACGGCTGCCTTCTGGGTGACAAGGAGGAGAGCCACAGACCCGTTTGTATGGTGCTCCACTCAAGTTCCCCTGAAGAACAGATGCTCCAGATTTCCCCTCCTTCTTCTCACCTGGCTCACTTCCACGGTGAATGAAGCGGGCAGCCTGACGTTGGAGTAAATGACTTTATAATTAAAGCGTGAAAAGCAGAATGCAAATGCAAAAGGGGCGTGAGTACCTTCCTGCTGAGTCTTGATGCTGAAGGCTCGGCGCTGCCCGAACACGAGGTCTGATCCAGACAATATTGCTGCTGGCTTGTGCTGGGCCATTAGAGCAAAACAGTTGGTTTTGAACAGCGGTCCAGTTCGGGGTTTCTGGCATCTGTGTGTGCAAGTGAGGGAAGTTCAGATTTCCAGGTGGTGGTGAAGGAAACACTAGCTGTGCTGTGAATTTGAATTGAATAAAAATAAAGTGGTGCTTTGGAAATTAAGTTTCAGCAATAGTATTGAAAAACACTTTACAGAATGGTTCCCTTTGTATGGCTTTTATTATTATTATTATTACTATTATTAAAATCCTTTTCAGGTGGTTTATACTGAGTTGACTGATAGAAGGGAAAACAAAGTTCACATTCATTATGTGGCACGGCATCCATTTGCTTTTTCGTCCCTTTTGTTCGTGGTGGCATGCTTTTCTGTGTTTATGGGAAGGTTGCTGTGTATGTATTGGTATTTGAGAGTGTCTGAGAGTAAATATTATGCCCTGCCGAGCAACAGCAGTTATTTTATAGGAGTTATTTTTTACATGCAGAACATACGCAGACATTTGAGTTTTTCCATGGGCTGGGTGCATTGTTATTGCTGCTGATTTTATGTACTTTAAATTTTTTCTTGCTCGACTGTTCATATGTGCTTGGTTATAGTTGTCTCCAATTATGTTATCTTTATCAAGTTTAATTTATCTGTCAGTATCTTGGGAATTTTGTGTAATCAGATTTCTATTCCAGCAGCGAGTTCCTATTTGGATAATAATTATTCAACTGTTCTTTTTAGCAGGATATAATTGGCTTGGATTTATTATTTAGAAACCCCTTAAATAAACAAGTTTTGGGGCTTCTATTAGTTTTTGTGGTTTTTTTTTTTCAACCTGTAAGGCTGTTGAAAACCATGAAGAACCAAAGCACTGCACTCTGGCAGTGCTTCTCTCCTGAAAGGACTTGCAAGAATATACTGATAAAACACTCTGATGATAAACATGTAGGAGGCTTTGTCAAGGGAAAAGAGAATTCAAATATGTCACAGTAGGAAGGTTTGGGTTTTTTTGAGGACTGGCAAAATAGAAATGGAAGGAGGCTGATGGTATTGGCTGTAAAAGCATGACTGGGGTATGGATAAGCTACGTTACTGCTGGTCCCGAGAGATTGACTCATGCTGGAACAGGCACAGAGCAGGCCTACCAGGAGGAGTGGAGGAATTTCAAATTTGGCTTTTTCTTTCCCGTCTAGTAGAATGCAACAAATTTCACTTCCAGTGTCAGTAAAATGTTTTCTTACAGTGGAAACTTCAGGATATGATTACACTGATCAAAGCTGGGTTTCACTCTTAATGGTATTTTTGTTGCTGATACCCATTAAACCAGTGATGTTTATGAAAACAGAAAAGAGCACCTATTTCACTACCTCTGTCATGTTTTTAGCATGAGCTATTGTGGTTGGATGCCAGCTGCACTGGGAGAACAAGGCAGGTATCAGTGATGACATCTGACATATGTTCCTGCACTGCGTGGGTCACTTACTACCTGATGTGGAAGATGACAAATGATAATTAACTTTGATTTCATGCTTGTGATTACTCAGGGAAGACTTTAATGGTGTGTGTGGAGTATCAAGTACACAATATACTGAATCATTGCCTAAAAGCAAGAACTCAGTCTTTTGGAAGCAATGATTGCACCTCCTAATTCAGACCCTCTTGCTAGGTAGATGTCTGTTTTCATGACATTTGAATGCACCTTTTCTACTAGCTGTTCCATGAAGGATACAGATCCTTCGTAATTGTGAGAAATGTATTTCTCTTCCAGCAACCAGGACCTGTTTTTTTTACCACTCAAAGTGCCTTGCTTTGCCCACAGCCATAAAGTCAAGGTCTTTATATTTACAAGGCTATATAAAGATTGATATCACTATAGCTCAACTTGCTTTCTCCGTGTTTAATTCCTAGGGTTTCCGTGTTCACACGTTCTACGGTCACCTGCATTCCTGTATCCATGCTACGTTCAACATGAAAGTAAGTTCTGCATATCTATTTTTCGGTCTGCCTGTCTTTCAGATACCCCCACAGCTGAATTCAGCATTAGCATTGACTTCTAGAGCGGTTTGATGTGGTGCTGTAGTCCTCCAGCCAGAGCACAGCCCCAGAGACTTCTAATAATGCTGTCCCCTCCTTGTGCCTAGCTCCGTTCTCCTTTTGTCAGTGCCAGATATCTAAGCCATGCTCCTTTGTCATAGCCATTTAGTTACTTAAATGAGATTTGCTGTTAGTTTTTTTCCTGGATAATTACTTTTATAATTGTTATCTAAAAAGGCTTGTTCCAGTTGAGCTTGGTGGCAGGCTGTGATCTAAATGCCTGGTTGTAGGTGTAGGAGATCCTGGATATTCTCCTCTTGTTGCAGTATCAGCTCCTGCTTTACCATCTGCTTATGTCAACCCTATGCATTTGTAGGACAAACCCTAGAGCAGAAAGTGTGGGATGAGCTTACTTCGAGTAGGGGGACAGGAATTCCCAAGGCATCTTCTTTTTCTGCCACACGCATCTGTGTATTTGACAGGCACAGTCTGCCTCAGTATTTTGTAACATGATAGTGTAGAAAAAATAATATTTAACAGTAAGAACAAAAAAGGGAAAGCTTTACTGTACCTGGCAATAATATAGCACTGTCTCTAACCTGAGTATTTACAAAGAGCCTCATACTCTAATGTGACCCGTAATGATTAACAGGAAGCTGAAAGGCTGTGTGCTGATAATCTTCCAGATAAGCATGTTATTTTGGTAAAGAATATTATAGTTGGCATTAAACTCTAGGATGAAATCATTGGTTGACATTCTCAATGATTGAATTAGTAAAAATGGAAACATCCAGAGCAGCATTGATTAAACTGAGTGAGGAATATAATTTCAGGAGCTGTAATTGCAGTTATATGAATTAACTCTGTACGTACAGGAAAACTGCTGAAAAAGCGAGGGAGTTGGTCCCGAGGTGCACAAGTTACAGTTGTCACACTGGCTGCTAATGAAGCAAGTGCTGGATTTCAACCAAAGGCAGCACCAAAGAACTGTTTTCTTTCCCTCTGTTGGTTGCCCACTAAAATAAATGAAATATTTCACCCCAACCAAGCTAAACAAGGTGCTTGAGTGACAAGGCTGTTGTTAAAAGGTGCATGTTTTTTGAGGAAAAAAAGGTTTTATAGAAACAATAACATACTCAACAGTATTTTTATCAGAAAGATTTTGTGAGCACAGAGTGTTTGGATGAAGGCACAGCATCACTTCTGGAGTAGCCAACAGAAAGCCCAGTGCTTTGACCTGGACAAAGCTTTGCAACCAAGCAAAGATTTGTTGGAAAAGTCTGGTTTCTTCAATCAGGCAGGAATGGCAAAACTGATTTCTGACAGGATCTTTTTCTTTTTTTTTTCTTTAATATCTTAATGTCATGATGTCATGGCTCCCAAAGCAGATCCCATGCTTTGTCAGACATCCATCTGTGGGGTGGGGCTCTGGGGGTGCAGTGCTGTAATGGTGAAGCATCCCAGAGACCACTTCTTTTTCTGGTCAGGATATAAATCAGTTTAAGTAGGCTCCTAAGTCCCTTCAGTGGGCTTGTGATAGTTGTGTCTGAGGCTGCTGGGTGCCCACAGGAGTGCTGAAAGACCATGCAATTCTGATTACACAGTCTGCTCTGCAGAGAGCACAAGAACAAAGAACAGATTTTCCAGTTAGATCGGAAAGCTGCCCAGGCAGTGTCTCCAAAAATGAAGGGATATTTTAGGGAAAGAGTATTGTATGAGGAAAAAAAGGAAAAAAAGGAAAAAAAATGCATTTACACAAATTGAACAAGTTCTCATTAAACTCCCTGAAACAGATTAGGTGTGAATTATTTACTGTGCCACACTTCTGAAACTGTAGTTAACAGATTTTTGCTAGGTGGGCAGTGTTTAAAGGCAGAGCTCTCACCAGTGTTCAGACTCTGTAATTAGGGATTTTTCTAAGGACCAGAAGTGCCACTTTGGCTCTCAGAACACACGACCCTTCTTTAGTGGCTGCCTTGCTGGGACGCGAGCTCTCTGGAGGATCTGCCTTGTGGTGACTGCACAGGTGTTTGTTCTGCTGTGCTCGTGTCAGGACTTGAAAGGTATCATATTCAGCAGTCCATAAACTGCAGTTTTCCAGATTGGTTCTGTGCATGTTGAAAATCTGGGAAAATCTGAGCTACATCCATACAGCTGTTTTGGAATTGAAGCGGTATAGAGGAATGTATCTTTCCTCCTTAATGTTAGAGTACCTTTTACTCCCATGCACTCATAACACAACTAACTTTGTAGAGAAAATTGTTTCAGCTACTTCTTTTTCACTGGGGGCTAAGCCTTTGAGTAGAAACATGTATGTGTGCTTGTAAGGATGTATTTTTTAGAGGCTACTGTGCATGCTCAAATTCTCTTCAAAGGCTGTGAGTGCACTAAAGGCTGTGCGTACCTTATGTGTGAGTACACCTTGCCTGGGAAACCAAAATTTTCCCAGATTGGATTTGTATTCAAACACAAGTACGATTATCGTTCACCTGTGTTCATCTGTATCAGCCACACTGTGTTCGTATGATGTTTGCAGGTGAAAAAAAAATAATTACAGAGGTTACCAAGTTTCCTTAAAACAAGAAAATCTGGAATTACAGTTTGTATTAGGAAAACCTGAAAGACTATAAAAATATGCTTGATAGCAACTGCCCCATTTTACCCCCCCAAGCCAACATGTGAGCAGGGTTTAGCTCATTCTTCCATTGATTTACTGAAGGACAAATAATGTCAGACAGTTTTTAAACAAAAACAAAATTTCAATTTTGTTTACCTCTTCAGCAGTCCAGTTTGATGTCAGCTACCATTTAGCTGGGCCAATAATATTGATATTTGATGTCAGTTCTTATTCATTACCGCACCCAAATGATGCAAAAGTCAGATCTTTCTGATGCTTCTATGGATGGCCAAATAAAGCCAGGGATGTCTGACTGCATCTCACAGACACAAACAAGAAAAGAACAGAATGCGAAATCAAAGACGTATCTGCTCTTATTGTTATTTATGTATTCAAAGTGCTCACCTCTTTGCATAAACTCAAAGCCAGTTACTTACAAAGGTTACCTAGTAATATCAAACGTGTTCAATTATACATGCAAAGGGGCTAATGGGTTCTTCCTCTAGTTTATTTCTGTCTCCATGCATAAGAAATATAATTACAGAGCTGAATTACATTTTAAATAAAGATTTTGGAGTTATTAGTTAACCATTTTCAGCCCATTGAAAGTGGAGAAGTAAAATAATAATAATAATAATAATAAACTATTCTGTCTGTGTCATGGCAGAGAACAAAATCTGCATCAAAATACTTGTTTCATTAGTTGGCAGAAAGCTCCTTCTGATAATAGGAAAACTCAGAAAAATGTGCTAAAGTACACTCGCAGTCCATTCTCTGAAATATTCATGTTCCTCCCTATTTTTGGAAATGATTTTCCTGGAATGCTCTCTTCCTTGGCCAGGCATGCTATTTAATCACTTCCCATCATCTCTGATGCTATTGCTGTTCAGAGCCCTCCAGTTAGCAAGCTCATCCCTGCTTTATACCCATCGTGTGTAGACCAGATAAGATGATCTGAAAGCACTCTGGAAGCATTGGGTAGGTCCGTCTTTACTTGGATCACTGTAAATATTCTTGCTATCTGGCTCTGATACCAGAGTCTTAATGTAGAAGGCTGGATAAACAAGCCAGGATATCTCTCCCAAATCACCTGGAAGTTACAAAAAGTCCTCCAGCTCTGCCTGTGCAGAAGCTCCAGTGTGTATGCACTTATCTGACCGTGTGCAGGAGGCTAGAGAAATTCATGATGCTTTGCTTTGGATGGAGGTGGATCTTCCAAGGTGCTAGAGTTATGTCTCCCATGAAAAGAGACAGTCTCTTAGCAAAGGTGCTTGAATGGGACTGAAAAAAAAAAAAACCACACCTGATATTTAAATATGACACGCCTTGTTTGTGTCGTCCAGTTTCCCATCATTACTTCTATTATCTGTTTGCAAATTGAAATGTAGTAATAGGTGCAATGTGCATCGTTAAGTAGAGAGAAATGCTTATTCTGTCGCGCCGAGCAGGTGATGCTGCCCGAGAGACCTGCAGCATTGGTGGTACAATGCACCTGCTGCCCTCAGAGCTCACCTCTGCCCTTCTGAGGCAGGCAAAGTACATTCCCTTTGCTATCTTATCCAGGAAAGATATGGCTTCCTGGATTATTCTTGGAGCAATTTCCCAGTTATAATTTCTTCTGAAAACAAGTTGCTTTCTGTTAGCCTTGAAACTTGCACAATCAAGGCCCATGTTGCACTAGGAAACGTGGAGTTAAGCAGCCTTTCCATTACCCCCCAGGTACTTTATTAGTTCAAGATTTTAGACCCAGTCCTGTCAAGACCCCTAACGCTGAAAGTAATTGCAGGTCAATGAAATTCTCTTTGTTTTGTTTGGAGCATTTGACACGTTGTGGTATCTGCCGCAGACCTTTACCTCCCACTCCTGCCACAGGGTTTATATCTTTCTTCGGTTCACCACCGGGCTGACTTTGTGTTTGAAACCCAGGGATCCCTTCTGCTGCTCTGTGGTGTCACCGTGCAGGTCCTCTCAGTACATCTCAAAGCATCTTGTAACGCTCAGCGAAACAGACACGCATGACTCGACCAGCTGTACTTCCGTTCTGCCCTCCTGCTGGCCGGACCCGGGGAGGCGTTTCAAAGCCACCAAGAAACAGCAAGCAGAGCATCTCACCCGAACACTGCTCAGCTCTGAAGAGCACTGCCTCGGGTCCCCTTCTTGCCTTGCTGGATAATTGAGCGCCTTATGGAGGAAAGGAGCCTAGTTTTTCCCAGTAATGGTATTTGTAGAGATATCACTTTCAGCCTGCCCTGGCACCAGGCGTTACCAGGTGGGTGTCTGCCTGTCTGCACATGTTCCCTTCAGGCCTTGCTGCCTGTAGGATGCGTCCCATCCTCTTTGCTCCTTCCATTCCTCTCCTTGCAGTACGAGCTGTTCTGTTCTGCGTGGTCTTGCAAAACATGTCACAAAGCAGTGTGGTACCCCACACCCAGACAGCTGGGCTTGCTTGGGAGCAAGCCCCGTGTACCACGACGGCTGTGAAGATTATTGGGGCTTCAGTACTCCAGGACCCCATGGGGATGGTACAGGTTGAGGAACAAGGGGTAGGAAGCAGGCAGGGAGAGTTTCTCTCTCCAATCTGCCACAAAATTCATTTGTGCCATGCCTAATACTTGTTATTACAGAAGCAAGGCAATTCATTTTTGCACTTCTCTGCTAAGTAAATATACATTTGCTCAAACTTATGACTGTATTTCTAGAACACTATGAAATATTCTCCGAATATTTTAAATCTGGAATTTTAAAAAACTGATTATTTCCTTTTGGGGGTATATGGTATACCTAGCCCCTTGTAATTTCTTAAGTTAATTACAGCTTGTGCTTTTTGATCCCTCCTTTTTGATCCCATCTTTGTGGTTAGCTGTCCCCTGCCAGTGGGAAGCTGAGATGGGAAAGGGGAGAAGTGACCCAGCCCAGCTGTAATGCTTGTGAGACACTGAAATCGTTCAGATATAGGCAGACATGTTTTGGATCAAGAGTAAATGAAATATTTAATTTTTCTAGTTGAAACTTCATCAGATTTTGCTATCTCAAATTTTGGATATTAAAAGCTTTGTCTCTTCATGATTAAAAAAAAGGATGATGCACAGACATTTGGATTTTAGAAAACTCTGATGTTTAAAGCAGGAAGCGTGGCATCATTGTTAAGTAGCTTTGACTTAATTTGATTTTGAGGAACCTAAAAACAAAACAAAACAAACCCACCTGTGTGCTTTAGGTCAGATTGGCCCTTGAAAAGATCCTCAAGAGAAGCTGATAATTAAGACTGTACAGTATTTTATCTTATGTTTTCAGACTTTATCTTTACAAATACAAATATGCTGTTTTGTTCACTTGCTTGTGAGCATAATTGAAAGAAAAGGAGATTATCTCCTTTAATGTGATTTTGTTTGCTGAATTCTGTGTTTTGCAGTGAATGTGACCCTGTGCGTATACAATCCACGGAGCAAATGCTGCTTAGCATGCAAAACTGCGAGCAGCATGGGAGATTTGCCCTTCTTCCTTAGAGGAGAAATATTAATTTGTACATCCCAAGTTGCAATGGCAGGAATAAGATTTTTTAGAAATTAGATCTCCTGGTCCAGGCCCAGCAAACCCAACTACCCTGTGCCAGGTTTACACTGCGGGTTCCGGGCTCCAGCATAATTCATTTTTCATTTGAACTGCTGTTTTTTAAACCTGTCATTTTGCAAAATAAACAAAACCAGAATACCAAGATCCATCCAGGCTTTTTAAAATCTGATTTCCCACCTGAATTACAGTCAAACTTACCTCCATACATGATATTTCACAGGCAATGATGTTCCAAAGCACATGAGCAAGCAGGCTGCCATCCCTGCGCTCCATCCCGTAGCTCCCTCATGCGACGGTAGTTTTCCCAATAAATAGTGAGACAGAAGCAGAAGGCTGCTGGCAGGATGGGTTTGTCAGTGTGCAGGGAGGTAAGAGCCCTTCCAACACAAAGCATGTCAATGCAAAGTTAACTCTTCAGAACGGTTGAAAGGAAATTTATTTTGGAGGAGTGGGTTCAGTTCAGATCAGTGGTTTGCGTTTGGAAGAGGTCTCGTCAGCAGCTTCCCACTTTGCATCAAATGGCCAAAGGGAAGCAGGATGCTTCAAACGGGGCAGTGAGCATGGCTGTGTAGTGCACAGCTTTACACGGCACCAAAGTTGGATTTTAAATGAATTTATGCAAGAATGAAAGTAGGGCCAAAACTGGAAAGGCCTCTCTGTTATGAAGATGCGATTAATCTCTAGTTGAATAAATATCACTGTTAGAATGTACTTGAATATCAGAATGATTTAATCTGAAAATAATTGAGAATGCAAAGCTGAAATCCATCGGGGAGAGGAATGCAGATTGTTCTATTTTGATATTTAGCTGATTTTTTTGGTGAGGAAATTCTTGATATAATGGGATGAAGTTTGTTGAACTGATCATTTTTTTGCCTGAAATACTTTGAAACTGGAAGAAACGTTCATACACTTATCAGAATACAGAGTTGGGTGAGCTTCTGTCAATACTTTTTATGTATTGTTGATATTTCTTCTTTATGCATTTAGTTTCCCTTAAAAAAAGCCCAAAGACAAGATAGAGTTGCATATTAAGTTGAACTTTTTCATTTTACACATTCCTTTGATAATTTGTTTAAAAAAAAAAAATGCAGTTTACTCACACTTAATTTTTCAGACCCAGATGTCCTACAATTTCAGCAACAGCTCTGTTGGCACTACCAGGAATTTATGCATTTTTGCAGGCATGCATCACATCTACATATTAAAGTTATTACGGGGAACACTACCCAGTTTTTGAAAATTAACTCATACTTGAGTGACAATAAAATCTCTGGACAAGAATGTGGCATACCTCTGGAATTTGCTGTGCATACTGGGAGCATCTAATCAGGTAATGATGTCACCTAGCTTCAGTTTAGTCATGGTAGCACTCAAAATACCGAGAAAAGCCAGTAATGGCAATTACCATTCATGCCTTCCTCTCACTGCACAGCTCCCAGAATTCAAAGGCACTTCTTTGATGGTTAAAAAGGAAAAACAAAATTGATTATTTTAAACCTCTCTGCAAAAGATACTGCTCTCTTTGCAGTACTGTTTCAAGTGCAATGTCAACTATGGCTAGCAGTAACTCTGCAGGGAGTGCAGTGATCTTGGGTTTCATATGTAAATTTATGCAAAGGGCTTCTGCAAGCCTAGCATGTGTTGTTCTCCTCAAACACCACAAGGCACTTCTTCCTACTTGATGTGGCAAAGGGAAGAGAGATTCCCTCTGTTTCACACAGCAAGGGGAAAGCCTGCAGAGTGCATGTAAACAAGCAAGAGACCCATGATCCATCGTTATTTTTAAAGTTGGTAGAGCTGGAAATTCTGCTGCGACAAAGTTCTGCCACCTTCTTTGATTATTTTCAATGGAGCTACGTCTTTTTAGGACACAGGGGGTGCTCCTTATGGGTCTCCATATGGTCTGAAAGGATAAAATTATTAATCTAAAAATAATGGCATTTGGGGATATTCCTCACCCTGTCTCAAAATCATCACTGAGAAAAAGAGAATAAGTGAAAATTTTCTATCATGATGTCTTTAAGCTTCTTAGTATGCTGTGGCCCATGCACCTGTTTATTTATCAGCACCGACCTCTCATCCACATCTCTCCTTCAGTTCCCAATATATTTGTTTTTCCTTCACTTTTTAACAGCAGCAGACTGCTGGTCACTGACCATGCCAAGCAAACACATCTATGAGCCTCTTTTACCCTTCCGTGATAGATTTCCCTTCTGCTCCTGAGCACTGTCTGGCTGTTCCCATGCGGGGTTGTTGGCATTAACAGCGCTCACCCCTGGGTCAGGGCCTCCCCACATGTCTCTGTGCTCCGAGGATAGAGGATCCTAGCTAAAGGGTAGCCATCTACCATCCAAGGTAGTGGGGTAGGTGCTGATACTGCTCTCTAAGAGGGATGAAGACAGAGCTTGGAGCAGATTCTTGTAGTTTTGAATCTGTAATGGTTTTTTAATAATAGATATTGTATTGCCTGCTTGGTCAGATGCTTGCAGTGCGCGTCGAGATGGATGTGAGAGGGAGGCTGCACTTGCCCCAGGGCGTGCACAGTCAGCGCGCACTCAAAACCTGCACATTGGATCATAATGCTGAGGGATTGCAATAGATCAGTAATCACAGTAAGTTCAGCAAAAATAGCCAAGTAAATTGTTACAGCGAGTTGTGGCAATTTTAGCAGTCAACCAGACAGTGCAAAATTAGGAGTTGTTCGTTGACATCTGCTAATGAAGTTGGAGGGAACCAACCGTGAAGCTCGCAGGGACGAGGCTCTCTGCATCTCTGTCTTGGATTCCCCTCGCCTCCAGAAGAGCTCATCTCACCAGCCGATGTCTATTAAAGCTTAAAAAAAAGCCACAAGAAGGGAGAACCAGACCCTACTTGCTCATGCTCTAGATGTTTATCTTCTTTAGTTGCCTTAACACATAAATGGTCCTTGGTTGCTTTGATCGTGATGCAAAGTTGGAACTGCAAAAGGAAAAAGCTAGTAAAAAAGCAGATGGAAAAACACTGTTGCTGCCTGTAAATAACTCTTAATCACCGTTTCCCCCCCCACTCTTGGTGAAAATAATTATTAAAGATGTACCACTGCACTTTCAAAGTGGCAATCCATGTAGCTCTGTAGTTTTGCCAGGCTAAGTAATACCATTTCTTTCTCAGAAGATGCTATTTTCATTTGAAACCAGGGTGATTTAAGCCTGATACTTCAAAAATGGGTGGTGATTGATTAGTCATCAGCCTAATAATGGAACACATCTGCATTTTTTTTCCCATCTGTATCATATTCTACATAATTCATTTGGCTTAATTGGACATTAAAGACTTTTCCCTATTAAAACTGCAGCAGACTCACCCGCCCCTGCTTGGCTTCTCTGGGATTCCTCTGCCCCTGCTCGCTGCTGCTCAGAAACCCCTGTTCCAGCCTGTGGGATGGGAGGGCTCGGCGTGGGGCTCTGTCAGACATGTGTGCCCCTTCTTATTTTTTCGGAGTGGAGTTCATTTTTGCACTGCAGCAAGGCCTCTTCTATCCACACTTCACGTACGCAGGACTGGCTCCTTTTGCTTAGCTCCGAGACCGATAACAAGCTCATCGGGGTGGTATCGGGCACAGCAGGGCCCCAAAAGTTCTCAAACCAACAAAGCAAGGTGCTTTTCGCTCACTGTTCTTCCCAAAATACTCAGGAAAGCCCATGAAACAGCTACTGACCTGCCTTCAGAATGACACTTGGAGAATACTCCTGGGAGGAGTTTACTGCAGTCTACATTAGGTAAAACCACTTGTTGCAGCTCATATCTTACTGATGTGTAGTCATTTCAGGAAGTGAAGCTAAATTGTACCTGGCCATTAGTCCCACTTTGTCTCTATTGTCCCAATTGTACCCTGGTGATTACTCTAGGTAATAGTATTCACTAGAAAAAATGTATATTAAGAAAAAAAAGATGGAAAAAGGACTTTAAAAATTTCATGGAAATGATATAAATCATTTCTGATCAGCAGATATCATCCTGCGGTTACAAATAAATGTTTTACCATGGTTTGTGAGTGCCATTTGAGATTGGGGTTCTGCTGTACATACCCCTTTTGTTAGAGGTCTGTAGCACAAAGATGGGCACCAAGTGGGCAGGGAAGGATTCAGGAGGTGGAGCTGTAAAGGCCAAGTCCCGTGGAGCTTGGAACAGAACCAGGCTTTGAATCTAGACTAATTGAATTCCTGTGTAAATTCTTTAATTACTTACCATGCACACGCACAGAAGTACCAGCTGGATTATATAGGCTAGGAGGAAACTCCTACCAGTTTTATGAATGGTCTGACATGCTCTGATTAGAAAAAATAGTAGAACTGAGCCTTGGCTGCTACAGCGTAAAACATAGTGTAAATGAAAATCAGTACAATGTAAATCCGCTCTTACACATCTCCTCCTTGGATCTCATTGTCTCCTCTTACGTGTCAGAAAATCATCCAGCCCTGCTGGTCCAGCTTGCTGTTCAGTTAAATGTATCATTAAAAAGACATCTAAAAAAGATGTTAGTGCAGCAAGAAGCAAAATGAAGAATGCGAAGAGCAAGGCAGAGGGCTCTGCTGTGAATAACTAAATAATAACTGGAAAAGGAATGAAAAAGCCAAAAGCTCGTGCAAGAATTCAAAGGGATTCCACTTTAAAGCTTTGAAAATGGCCCCTGGCTGGGGCAAATGAGTTCATTTAGTGTGTGACTTAGCCCTTTCTTCTTCTCTGAGTGGCATGTAGCTTCAAATTGTCCTTAAGCTTGATTACATTCCTCGTTTATTTGCTCCTATTGAGAAGTTGTTATCCCACATCTCCAGCTCACTTGATTTAGAGAAGGTATGTGATAGAGATGGCATCAAGAAGTGACATGTAATAGCCGGCTCATTAACAAAATCCTCGCGGTATGCTTTTAGTGCAGCAGCTGCCTAGGTAGCAACAGTAATTGATGCATTTGTTAATAAGCTTGTGGGCAGAGTATGCTGAGGCTGATAAAATACCTGTTGGCATGTGCTCTGTGTTACCACCAAAACCCTGCGCTTTCTTAACTCTTTGCAGATGAGCTCTGCTGCCTTTTCATGCGGGTCATGCAAAATATGCTGCTGAACGTTGAGTTTTATGCACGGTGTGTTTATACCAGGCATCTGGGAGGAAAACGATGGAAAGTCTGCTGACTTCTGAGAGCAAGAGCTGGTTGATTGTGCTACTAGGATAGATCACAAACCCCTGGGAGCAGGACCATCTTCTCCAGCTGGCTGCCAAGCCAGGTTTCTCTGTTTAAGTGGTGTCTGCAAGGATCATGGGGGCTAGTTCTTTCTGGTGTGTCCACAAATTGCCTCCAAAAAAAACCCAACAGGTTAGGGTGGTTCAAGGTATCTGGTACCTACCTCAGGTTTGATCTGTAGTAGAAATCAGGAGAAAATAAATGTGGCAGAGAATAGGATGGCAAGACTGTAAGAGGATGGGGTCTGGATCTTCTCATGTGGTTGCCAGCTCCTGTGGCAGAAATTAATTCTCAGAAGGAAGACCCAGTAGTAAAAGGTTGTTTGCCTCATAATCAGGCAGCGAGTAATGATCTCTCATTCAAAGTCAGTGGGAAAGCCAAGGTCAACTCTACCATTTTGGGATTGTCTTTGATCAATATTTGCAGTTTCTTTTTCAGTGAAGCATTCTTGGTGCTGTTAGGATCTATTAGCTGGATCATGCTAACACTAGAGAGAGAAATGTATCGGAAATCCATTGACACGAATGCCGCTGACACAAGGAGGAGCTGCAGAGCACCCACTGGAGGGTCTGCTGTACCTGTGCTGCCTGGGTTTGTGCAGTCCTGTCCAGATGGGCCCTGAGCTGAGCTCTGTCGGAGCTGCCGAACTACCAAAGCTGCAGCTAAGGAGCATTTGTAGAAGTGAACTAAGTATGTTTGACATCTACAAAACAAGTCCAAAAACATACACTAAAACAAAAATATACATGTAATGGTGTTATTTATCAAATTGACTATTTTGAAAAAGGGTGGGAAGGAGTGAAGGAAGGGACTCAGCCGCTCAGCCCAGAAGATAGAGTCTGAGAGACTGTGAAATGCGTCAGGGACAGGGAAGCATCCGTGGTGATGCTTTCTATTTTTCTGACTCAAAATTTGCTTTGTTGAGATCCAATTCAAACCGTGCCATAATTCAGAGTGTAGCTGTTGCTTTTGTTTGTTTTGTTTCCTGCAAGGCCTGCTTGACCTTGTCATTTGTATAGGCTGAGTGGGTGAAATGAAAGAGAATTAAGCAGGTCTAGCTGAACAGACAGTTAAACAAATAGGTTCTCTATAGCGTGGTGTTGGTTTGGTCACCGAGCTTTCCTGCAAAACAGCGAGTGCTGAGAGCTTATTCATCGCCAGCTGAATGAATTCTCCAAGCAATGATTGCTTTGTTTCTGTGTATTACTCTCTATTAGTCCCTGTAACAAGCTAGAATGGAATTTAGACAGTTTAGGTCTCCTCCAAATGGACCTAAAGATTTCATTAAACTTACACCATGACAGTATTTTGTCGGCCATTACTTTCTGCTTGAGAAGGCAATGGATGTTTTCAGATCTTAATTCCTGTATTTGCTAGATGACCCCACACATTTTCTTGCATGCATTATTTACATGAAAGAAATAAAAATTAACTGAATACAAAAAAAGTCACGGATGCGGCACTTGGCCGGTGTTTCACCTGATTCTCGGTTCTGTATCATTGCGATTCTGCTTCAAAACAATACGCGTTAATCTATTCTCACACCGTTGCACAAAGGGGAAAAAACTTTGATGACTCTGAACATATACCAGTTGAGCTGGTTTGGGGATTTGGTATTTTAAATCTTTATATTGGAGGTTTAAATAAATAGTAGATCTTTCTATATTGGTAGCCAGTGGTTTCCTTCTGTTATAGTTAGGAATTAGCCAACCAAAATGATATTTGGGCATCCTTTACCCAACCTTCTTTGATTTTTGCATTTGTTCCTATACTGCATATTCAAAGTTTTTCTGTCACTTTTTTTTTTTTTCATTTTTTAATCATTATTGAAGAGCAGCATGGGGAATGTTTTCTTCAGAAGTCCTATAGCAGTGTTGGTATTCAAGTCAGTATAGTGGTCAAGAGACCATGATAACCTAACAAATAACTTACGTTTATTTTAATACATACAGTTTCTATATCTGGCATCCACGGGTATCCAGCCCTGTTTCACACGCTTTCTTCTTTGCAAAAATACAAGAGTGATGCCTTGGTTTCGTGTCCACCATCAACAGGGTGATACGATTGCTTCCTGTGACTCCCGCGGCGTGCTGAAGCTCTGGGACATTCGGCAGTCAGTCCCCATCATGTCCGTCGATGCCGGCCCCCGTCCTGCCAACCAGTCTGCCTTTGATTACTCTGGTAGGAGCTTTTACCAACTCTTGTTTTTACTTGAGACATGTTTTACTTTGAAATCTGCACTTCTGAAGCTGGAGAGCATGTGTGACACAGCACAGATGTGTTCATTTGAAAGACGAGATGCCCAATAGTACCAACTGGCAGTCGATGCACGTGTTTTCTGGACAGGATCAGCAGTTTGGTCTAATTTTCTGTTTATAGAAAAGGCAAAATGTACAATAACAAGAAATGCAATTTCAAAATTATTACATAAAATACAAATTATCACTGAAAACTTAGCAAGATTTCCTCTGTTCTAGTCACGTGTATTCTCCAGTAATGTCTATTCTTTTTATTTGCTAATTCTACAGTTGCATTTCATAACCACCTTACTAAGTCCTCTTATAATTGCCTCAGATTTTGATTGTGTTGACAGGAGTGCTTACTGTGCACAAAGTATTGAAATAACCAGTTATTTTTCATCATCAACCTTGTATTACTGTGTCAGCAGTATTCTGAATGAAGGTGCATTTTCATTTGAAGAGGGGCTGTTGTAAAATATTTTTTTTTTTGGTTTAAAAACAATATTAATCCTCAATTCCAAAGCACGGACAAGCATTTATATTGCAGCATGGAATGTGATCTTCACTCAGAAAGTCATTCTTACTCAAAGGTAGGATAATATGATATGACATGATATAATGATATAGAATGTAATATGTATTTTATTTATTGGAAAATATGTATGCATTTGTGTTATATGCATAAAACGTTTCAGTAGAACGTGAGAGAAAAATAAGGAATCATTTAAACAGAAACAATAGCACGTTTTGTCATAATGACCCACATACTGTGGAATCCATAATACAAATAGTCTCTTGGCAGAAAACTTTGCCATCAAGCTCTAGTCTTTCTGTAGTGTTTTCACAGATCTCTCTGCTGTACTGTTAAATAGGGTATTTTCATTTCCAGGGGATAAAATACATTGACACTGTCCATTTTTGACCACTTCCCAAAGACAAATTTAATGACTATTCTATTTATGTGTGTAATTTGGAACAAGAGCTCATTTTTTCTTGGTTAGGATTTGAGGCAGTTCTGCATTTCTGGAGTAGAATATTGGGTTATTTGCAAAGGAATCACATCCCTGCAGAGTGCAGGAGCAATATTTCTAGCCAGATGGGAGGTTTCCAGTAGAAAGGTTATCGGCCTCAGGCAATCTAAATGGGCAAATTTTTCCAACGTCTGGATAAAATCCAAAATTTTCTCTGCAGGAGTAAGCACACATCAGAGAGATCCAATTGATATGGATGATCAGAACGAGGCATAACGTAACGGGACACAGTCGCACCTACTAAAGATACGAAAGTACCTGGGGAAGAGAGAGAGGTCTTTACAGCTTGTGGGGTTTGAGCAGAGCCCCTGCGTGCCCTAGCTGGGGCAGAGGGAGAGGCACCCTGGGCAAGGTGCACAGGCAGCGTCTGTCAAAGTATGTAGGTACCTTGCAGAGGTACAAGCACACAGCTACTTGTTCATTACGGAGCAGTTTTTAATTTGCTGGGCGAGTGTTGTGGCTGACAGCAATGCATTTTCCGTGCTGCATCTGAGTGTAGTGGTGCAGTGGTTTCAGCAAACCTGGGTGCAGCCAGTTTGGTTCCTGTTAGCAGGGCAGCATGGGACCCAGGAAGAGCTCCTGAGTACATGAATGCTTAACTCATGCTGACACCATTTTGTCGTTATTTTACGCATGCTAGCTAAACCAAAGTGAGCCTGAGTGATCCAAAGGTAGCCCTTGATGCATCAGTGGGAGAGGCTGCATGACGTGGTCCTCTGCAACAGCAGACGGCTAGACAAATGACCCAGCAGTTCCTGCATTGTTTGTCTAAACAGTAATTATTTTTTAACAATGTGTTGATCAATATGTGGACTTGGTCAAACTATTCACTCAGTCATTTGAACGGGGTTAGCTAAAAATAGGAACTGTATTGAAATAAGTCAAACAGCAAGAATATTAAAAAAAGAAAAAACACCCAAATGGGGCTGGGAGAAGGTGTCCCATGCTCACCTAGCAGCCTGATGGGCATTGGCACACTTGTCTTGTTTGGGACCTCTGTCTGGGGAGATGTTTGGGTGAGTTTTTCTGGCTTTATCAAAGTGTGGCTTAATTCCTGGCTATGTTCCTCAGTCCATCCTGGTGATGATATACCACCTAGTGTAAAATACTTGACTTCATTAGTAGTCATACACACAGGAAACAAATTGTTCAGCTTCCTGCAGGTGGATTTAATTACTAGATTAGAGAGCCATGGTTGAACAGTTATGGGTGTTTTTTTTCTGCCCAGTAATTATTTAAATTATAGCTAATAATGATAGAAGGGTTTTATGAAAAATTTGGTGGTATCTGCAAATGAGATTGAGGTCAGAGATAGTAAGGCCCCAACTAATCAAACATCTTATTTGGTTTTCCTTTGTGTTGTTTTTAAGTAATTATAATTGCAGATGTAATGTAGCAAGAAACATCTTACCTTTTATCTTAAGTGGTGATATCTACTCTCAGTGTGAGATGTGCTCCATGGGAGTTGCTTCACAAAGAGCTAGCACCAAGAATGAGTTTGACAATTATTGGGATTCACCTGATGGCCATATTGCAGATGGGTCTTGCTGACTCATGATGTGAATGCTATTCAGGGGATAGATGTTTGACCATGAAGCCATTTTTGTCTTTCTCAGGGCCACACTCAGATCTTAAATAAGTTAATGAAAAAGAGCTGGGTATAAATCTTTCTGCTTTAGATAATGTCTGGTCTGCTTCCTCGTGCCTTAGCTTTCCTTTCGCTCAACTGGAGCGAAACAGGTGGACTCTTCTCTGTGGTTCACTTGTGGATGGGGAGAAATTAATTACATGATTAACTGATCACTATTGCATTTCATGTAGGCTTTCTTCTTCCTTGAATCTTTCTGAAACTAGCTTATGGTCTTGGAACGAGAGATGGTGCTGGAGCTGGTGGGACTCAGCCCCCTGGGGGCACTGAAGGTCAGTGTTGTCCTTGGTGTCAAAACCACCAAGGAGCACGGTCCTTGAATTCTGCATGCTGTGAAAGGTTTCAGAGAGGGCACCGGTTGTGGTTATTTTCAGGACAGACCACAACACAAGTAACTGTTGATTGTTTTTTTGCTTTCTTTTCAGTAAATTCACTTAAATTTTTTCATATGCTAGTTACCCAGCATTCCCACATGCATATTTTCTTCTGCAGCATTCACAAATCCCTTATCCCTCTCTTGTCACCAAGCTTAGATGTTCCCAGTTGCAGTTTAGAAAATTTACTTGATACGATTAATCACAACACAGCCATTAATAGTATGGAAGAGGTAGGGAAACTGTAGAGGATTCTAGTTTATTTATTGACATACTTATTATTATTATAATTATGTATTAAAACAAGCCAAGCAACTTTCCTTAAAAAAATAGTCCAAAATCATCAGCCTAGGAAGAGCCTAGTGCTGCATTTTGAGATCCGCAGGTACAGTGAGGGTATATTAAAAGAATGTAAAGTTTGCAAATTAATGTGAAAGTGAAGAACTGCGAGAGTCAACATCACCTTGTGATACATGTGGTTTATTTTGGGAGATAGGAGTTCGGGGGATGAAGAAGACACGTGGTGCTAGGAAGTGGCTATGGAGCAAATGGTACAGCTTTCAGCCATGGTGAAGTTAGGGTAGCTGCTCTGCGTTGGTATCTAAAAGCTGGCTTAATTTGCTTAATTACACCATCACATGACATTACACAGGACTGTTAATAGGAGTTGGCCATTAGCCCAGCGGGTGACAGGATCGTTTGCTGTTCAGCCTTGGATTGTTTTTGGTGTTAAATAGTGATCTATGAATTTGTGTCTCCATAGTATCCGCCCTTTACTGAATGCAGAATTGTGCTTAGCAGGATTGCTGGGATGTCAGTGCTGCAGCACCTTCAATATTTGCACTAGACATTATTTGGGCTAGTCCTGATACTGTTAAAGCCACAGGTGATCCACACAGGCCTCACAGGGGATGAAGGCAGAGAAATTAAACCTTAGATTGTCAGAATTTCTGCGGGTACTGGGTCTTCAGCTGAAGTCCCAGAATTACAGTTTTAAGCTGTCTTATCTGGTAGCAATTTGGGTGCTCAGAACAGAGCCTGCAGAAATAACCCCTGTAAATGGAGTAGAAAGATTCAGAAGCAGAAATTGCATTTGTTTAAATTTGCATGTGCCTAGTTGAGTGTATATCCTTTTTCTTAAACACAAATAATACTGATTTATTATATGGCAGTCTCATTTAGTTAGGAGTTTGATCTTGCAGTGAGCAAGGCGCCCACTCAATTTTCTCTTTGATTCCCTCAGGTGGGAGATGGGCTGCAAAGACAAGCAGGTATTGAGGTGCCAGGTGCTGGTCTTTTCCTTCTTTCCCCTTTTTCCTTCACATTTCTGGTTAATTCATATCACTCAAGTGGTGCCAAGTACATAAAGCTTAATCTTGACAGGCTGAGGGATTTGTCTAGGATGGAAGAAGCTCTCCCTTGCTGGGAAGCTGCAGGGTGGATTTTGCCATTCGCTGGTGGATGCAAGGAGAGCTGGGGATGCCCCGTGCCTCCAGTCTCCGGAGGGGACTGTGTCGACCAGAGATGAGTCCAGGTATCAGCAGAACCGGGGCAGGATGGGGTCTCGACTCTTCATCTCACTTTTTGTGCATTTTCTGAACCTTGTTTTTCTATATTTGTCGCCCTCTTGCTTGTAGTTAAAGTCACGCTTGATGGGAAAAAAATCCTCTAGTGCAGAATTTACCACAGTAATCTTTTTAGCAGCAATCTGATTTTGTCCATATAGTGCAATTACGTGCTGACATTAATGTGTGTTTTTCCCTATGACCCCCATTTCTTACTAAAAAGCTTTTTTCATTACAACACTTTATTGCTGTGTGTTCTTTAATCTCCAAGGCAGATTACTTGATAACATCAATTGATTCCTTAGGGTGCTTTTTCCCTTGTGGTTCAGCGCCTGAGTCCCTACCTCATTTCGAATATGTATGAGCTGTTGCAGGCAAAGCAGTCTCAACTTGGGAAATTTTTACTTAATTTAAGTTATTGCCAATTAACAGAAACTTCTGATCACTCGTTCGGGTATTGAGACAAAAGAAAACATGAGGAATGAAGCAAGCAGTGATGTAAATGCTTTTCCTCCCCCGTTTGCAGCCTGAATTTAAGCCAAGCATCTCTTGTCCTGCCATTCCCAGTCTCCACCTGCTGTGTTTTAGCCATGGGCTGTGCTCCACCGTCCCAGCTCCTCCACTGCAGCAGCAGGCGATGCAGGAGGCTGGGGCTGTGTGTGTGATGGCTGCTACCTGCTACAAATTTGGCCTCCGAGATGCTTTGCCTCTGCTGCTCCCTGCTGCTGCTGCTCCAGTGTAGGTCACCCGCAGGCTGCAGTCCTTTTGGGCGTCCCTGTGCTGGTGAGGGTCGCTGAGGGCACAGTCCTTCAAGGGCTGCGTGTCTGCTGATAACACACCCGTGTATGGACTGATGGGGTGCTTGGGAAATTCATTGGGGTGCTCATGTGTAAGGTATCTGGGTGTCAGCGCTTGGGCACCCATGCATGAAGTGATGGGGCGCTCATGCAAGAACCAATTGGGTACTGCTGTGCACATTTGTTGGGTGCTCATGCGTGGACTGATTGGGCAGGCATGCATGAGTGTAGTTAACCCTGCAAGTCTATGCCGAGATGCAAACGGAGCTCAACATCGATTGAAATAGATCCAGGTGTAATTGTTTGGACTTGTCCTGGCACTGGCTTTTCCAAACAGAGCTCGGGCAGCTCCTGATTCTGCTCGTTAATCACTTTGGACGTGCTGTAGCTCCACCTAAGAGGGCGGCAGGGTTACCAAGCCATGTTTCTGATCACATCTTTCCAATCCGTTAGAGAACCAAGACCAGTTCCTCTCTATTTTGCTTCTTTTCTCTTAATTCTCCTTTTCTCCCTTCATCATGCTGCTGTCCCACTGGTCTTTGCGTTGCACTTAGGACTTGGCATGATGTGTGGAATTTGCCTGCTTTGCTTCTAATTCAAGCTTTTCATGGGTCTATTTGCAGAGCATAAGCTGTACCTTTGCAGGTGTTGTGGTTTAACCCGGCCGGCAGCTAAACACCACACAGCCGTTCGCTCACCCTCCCCCCTCCCTCTCTGGGATGGGGGGAGAGAAACGGGAAAGTGAAGCCTGTGAGTTGAGATAAAGACAGTTTATTAAGACAGGAATATAATAATAACAATAATAATAATAATAGTGATAATGATAATAGTATTAATAATAATAATGTGTAAGAAACAAGTGATGCACAATGCAATTGCTCACCACCCGCTGACCGATGCCCAGCCTATCCCCGAGCAGCCGCCCCCCCACCCCGGCCAGCCACCCCTATATATTGTTTAGCATGACGTCAGATGGTATGGAATACCCCTTTGGCCAGTTTGGGTCAGCTGTCCTGGGTCTGTCCCCTCCCAGCTCCTGCTGCACCCCCAGCCTGCTCGCTGGCAGGACAGAGCGAGAAGCTGAAAGGTCCTTGGCCTGGTGTAAGCACTGCTCTGCAACAATTAAAACATCAGCATGTTATCAGCGCTCTTCTCATCCTAATCCAAAACATAGCACCCTACCAGCTACTAGGAGGAAAATTAACTCTGTCCTAAATGGAACCAGGACAGCAGGTCACTCATTCCTCCCCTTTCTTCCATCATGAATGGTTTTTATGTCTGCCACATCAGAACCCTGTCTTCGCTGAGGGTTTGAACAGTCGTAGGGGTTTGCACTGGAGTCCAGGAGTGCCTTTGTCCAGGAGTGCCGTCTTCAGCATGGCAAGGTCTGTGTGTTTTCACTGCAGCCTCACACGCTCTTCTATGCAAACTAAGGAGTCTCATGTTCTCTTTCCTCTAACTATAGCTAATCCACATGCCTAGGAGTTTTGCTTGACGGGCACAGATGCAGCCACCCACATCTTAGTTCTCCATTCTTCGTTTGGTGATCAGCATTTTTGATTTCTTTGGCTTCAGATCCTCTCCAAGCGCTGTTGTGTCAGTGCTCTTCACCCAAGTGCTGGTCTCATGCATGCCCTCTCAGCTCTTCACTTCTGCAGAAGCTGGGCCAAGCAGCAATCAGCCAGAAAAAGTTCTTCCTCCTTCCTTCCAGAACGGGATAAGACAAACAACAGCAGATTTTCAAAACCTGTCCCTCAGAGGGAAATGGTGGTGGGCTGGTTCACCTCAGCCACTCTAAGACAGAGCCTTTGTGCTTTGTCCTTCATGCTGAAATCCCTGCTTTGGCAGAGTTTTTCAACAAGCAAGTGCTGTTGCCCCAGCTGTGTGCTGGTAGGCAGCGCAGCAGTATTGTTGTTTTGTCCCTAGGTAGCCTGCCCAGCCGGCCTGGTTGAACTGACGAATCCATTAGTAGGCTCCCTGGAGAAATTGCCGTGTGGACTGAGTTGGTTTACACAACCCATGGCCTATTTTCTTGTCCCCATCATGCTGCCTGGCCATGGAAGTCAGATCAGCAACACGTCTGTCTTTCTCCGAGGAGTGCTTAGGACATCTGGTGACCATCCTTAATTATTCCTAAGGCCAGCGCGGGAGTAAAAGGATGCGCCATACGACTGTGTTATTCAGCCATAATTCCTTGTCTCGTAATTCTCTCTTCTCCCCTCAGTGCTGCTGTATTTCATTCCTCTCTTGCTCTCCGCATTTGTTTTCCTGACCGTAAAATGCTCTAATTTGAAGGCGGTGGGTACTATGGAGCTTACGTAAACACGAGCTGACCGACGGATCATTTGGTCTCCTTGTACCACGGGGTGGGAAGCTATCACTTCTCTGATTTCTGGCTGTTGCGCTTTTACAAACAGGAAAAAGTTGGCAATGAATTTCTTCCCTTTGTTGCTCAGGAGAAGAGTTGTGCCACACCGTATTTCTGTTGTGTCACGGCCGTTTTTCAACGCGAGCAAGCTCCCCAATATTTAAATATGTTAGACAGAAAAGGGATTCTTAAAATATATGACTTTATTGTCAGTGCAGACATAATTTAAAATGTATGAAATATTTGTCCTTTGGAAAGGGAGGGGAGGTGGCTTGGAACCCCCCCCTATTTTACATTTTAGCTCGCGTTGCAGAGCACTGTTTTGTCTTTGCTGTGTTTTCTTTGCTGAGCTAATGAGGGTGGGGACTGTGTACGACTGCAGGCAATTGCTTTGAGCTCTGAGCACTTTGAAGAGATTAGCCCCATTGATATTCCCTTCATCTTTGTTAGAGAGGAATGCATCCTTCCCCAGAGTGCAAGAAGATGGACAGCTATTTAATAGAGCCAGCCTTTTTCGAGTAGATACTGTAGTACTAAATATTCCCTTCTCACTTGCCTGCATATGCCCAGCAGAAAAACAATGTTCTGGATGCCAGGGTTGTGCCTCATTAGAGCAATATATTGACCTGTTAGGTTTTTTTTGAGGACCCCAGGTTGAACGGATTATTATTTGACTGGTTAAATGTTATTCTTCAAGGAGGAACAACAGTTTCAGCTGTTCAGGCAGTCAGCCAAAACATGGTGATGAGCAAATTGTTTGTTCCAAAAGTAAATGAAGGGAATGTCCACATGATTTTTGCCATCCTTGTATTAAACTAACAGAAGCTGAAAGTAATTGGAGGTTTATGCATCCCAAGTGGGACGTAGCTGATCAAAATTTTGATTCTCCAGCAGCTATTCACAAACTGAATTAAAATGGTTTTCAACAGGTTGTTGTTTTTTTTTTTTTTTTTTTCTAATCCCACTTAAACTAAGCACAGGTCTTAAAATATGAATGTATTCAGCATCTCATTTCTAGCATTTACTGCTTCTGTGACTTTATTAGGTCCATGTGTTCTCTTTTATATTTATTGTTTATATTACTTCCAGCTTACAGAGTGCTACAGTTAGCAAATTCCCACTTTGAATGTATTTACAGTGATTGAATGAGAACTCACTTCTTTCACTCAGACTGCACAGCTTCATCTCCAGCCTGGCTTAGATACAAGAGCTTCATCTCCTGATTAACTTATTCCTGCAGACAGTCAGAGCAAGGGCTCCTGAAGGTCATTACAGCCTCACAGGTATCCAGGTCTCGTGTTTTGAGTGAAGCATCTGTATTATATGTAAAGAAATGAATCAATACTGCATTCATCATTCATATCCAGTAATAAAAAGAAGGGATTTTTGAAGTAAGATACTATTGATCTAGTATCTGGGTGTGCTTTCTATATTTTCAATATGCAAGGTACAACAGCCATGACGTTCTCTGCCAAGGACTGAATGGGTCCGGTAATCTGTAAGGGGACAGCCATTTGCATTGTCATCACTGTTGAAATTAAGTATATTTTCGTCACTAACCGAGAGTCGTTAGTTAGCTGGTAGCTTTGTGGATCGATCCAGAATTATGCAGTGAGTGTAGTGCATACACTTACAGGAAGAAGAAATCGAGTGTTTTGACTTAAGGGAAGCAAATACTTGGGTAGAAGCTGATAGTCCATTCAGTTTGGATACTTTGGAGAAAAAAAAAAAAAGGAAAAATGTATTGTGACAACCTAACTATCTTGTTTCAAGCTCAAGGGTAATTTAGGTAGTTTGGTCAATTTGCGTGCCATTCCCGTCCTTTCAGGAAGCAAATTTCATATTTGCCTCTAGAAAGTTTTGAAGCTAAATGTCAGATGTTTTCATATAAAATGATCTTAAAACAATCTGCAACAATCTGTTAGAAATATTTATCTTTCCACTTCTGTTTTGGTAAAAACTACCAGCCTAGGTTGAATTTGAATAGCATACTTTTAGCAACATAGAAGCTACATTTTTATCAAGCTTGATATTTTTTCAATATACCTTTTAAACTGAGCTCTAAAGGAGAATTATTCACCTCTCATTTAGTAAACAAGTAACCCACTATGGATACCAGTGTAGTAATTAACACTAAATTTTTTGATTCCTTGGAATAACTCTTCCACTTGGTAAATGAAAAACATTCACAAACTAATTCTTTTCAGACCTTTGAAAGTGGCATCTCTTTTCAAACAGGAGATCATCTTTAAATTATGTATGCTGTTCATAGCCTTTTTTATTTTTATTTTATTGACAAATTGTCAGAGGAGCTAAAATGCCTAATCATCAATAGCAAGTGATCCATGGGGTTATGCAAAATAAATTGATTAACAATATAATCTCCATATAGATGTCTCAGGAGGGCTTGCTGTTTTTTATGAACCAGTCTTGCTTGCTTTTGCAGGGCCAGGTGGAAAAGGGTGAGTGAGACAAAGTCTAGGGCATCTGCAGTCATGCTGCTGCCACTAGCAGTCATAAACTGCCTGAAGTGGTGGTGAGAGGTGCAAGGGCAGGCATCACATCTGCTCAATAGGAGAACAAAAAGGATGAGCAGTTTGCTTCCACAACAGTATCTGCCAGCCCTTTTTAAGGCTTGCAGGCCAGCAAAAAAAAAGAAAAAAAAAAAAAAACAACAAACATTGGCTTGAAATCCTTGGTTTCCCTCCTGAAGCCTAGACAGGACACAGCATAGTGTGCTAAATGCCTGCAAATGGGAGTTTAGCAGGAGCGACTCTCCTGGTCCAGGAGATGCTCCCACTGATGGATCCTCTCAAACTGTCAAGCCCACGCATTGGAAATTCTTTGGAGTACATGGGCTTGGTACACAGGCCAAGAACTGCAGCTTTGCCCCACAGCCGAAAGTGGACTGGATTTCTCTTTAGGTGGGATATTGTGTTTTAAATGGCCCAGTTGTTGTATTTGTCTGGGGAAGACAAAGGGCTTAGCCACTTGCAATGCATCTCCAGTTTGAATGAACTTGAAACCTGAGACAAACTTCCCTTTGTCATGAAAGTATAACTTCCATTTATTTATTTTTCATGCCATTCCACTACTAAGAATATTGTGATTTAGATGCCTTTGAGGCATTTAAATTATGCTTATGCAAAACTTTTCCTTGGAGAAAATTGGATGCAATTTTAGGATCAGATAACTGACCTAGGAGAGAGAGAGAGCGCAGAGCTAACATATCCACTTTTTCTAGATGGATATTCATTATGGAGCCTTCCAACTGCTCAGTGATACTGCCCGTCCTTTTGTAAAGGCTTGCACAGGCAAATGCATGGCCATTTCGTGGACAGAAAGAAATCTTTGTGCTGAGATTTTTGAACAACAAAATAAAGCATTTATTTCCCTTTCTTCTTCTGTGGCAAAATACTATATATGATGGTGATTGGGTAAATAAGGAAGAAAAGAAACTATACCCTATTTGCTCCTAGAATAAAGCAAGAGAGGGGAGTGGTGGTGATGACAGAGAGTTCTTTAATGCTGGGTTCATGTCAAACATCATTCCCTTTTCATGTTTTATGTTGTAAGTTAATATGCATGGCATACGTCAGCGATCCTGCCTGGAAACGGAGAAGAGCAAGAGATTTTCTGGGTCCTAGCAAAGGTCAGTTTTGCCCCTCTCCCATCTCTGGCGGTGGGCAGGAGGTGACATTTAGGGGAAAAAAAACAGAACAAGTAAATGCTGAGATTTTTCTGCTGCTATTTTTCAGTGTCCTGTGAATTAGGACCTCCCAGAGCTGGGGGCCTCGTGTATCGTGACTGGTCTTCGTGGCTCTCTCCTCTGTTAAACCTGTCTGATCATTTGTTCTGGAACTTCTGTGCTTCATCTTCCGGCCGATCCTGTAGCAGTGATGAAATACGTCCCTGCCTTTGCTTTAAATCTCTTAATGATACATTCGGATTCTCGTACTGTGGGAATTACTGAATAATTGTAGCTTGTTTAACATCTTTAGGCTGACACATCTTTCCCTATTCTCATTTCAGAGCTGAAGAGTCCTTGTCTGTTTAATCTCCTGGATACATAAGCCACTCCTCACCTTTCTTCATCCTGTTGCCCTTCTGTAAATAGTAGTTGGGGTACATTCTTCTGGAAATGGAGGGGAGGGACAAGGCCTGTATGATCTGTTCAAGATATGCTTAAATCATGTTTTTAAACAGGAGCATAATGAGGTTTCCTGGGTTTGTTCTTTGGTTTTATTTTTTTCCACTATAAATCTTGACGCTATGTTAAGCTGATGTTTTCAGAGAGGTATCCACTGAGGTGAAAAGATCTCTGTCCTGAGGGACAAAGGGTAGTTCACAGTCCTTACTGTATTCGTATGATTAAGGGTACTTTTGGTCATTAGGATCGTTTTGAGTTTCTCAGAATCAGGCTATATCTGCCATCCCATTACTTAATCCCGTAGCATCTTGAAATCTTTCAACAAGTCTTTGAAATGTGCTGTCATCTTGAAAAACATGAATAATGTTACTATTGAGCGCCACCTCAATATTCACCTTCCCACCCTTTCAAAAAGAATATTTATTAATATGCTGACTAGCACAAGTCCCAGAATAGATGTTACATTCTTCTGGTAATCTGTTCCTGATTTGTCCTGACCATGCCCTCTTGGAAACCATTTTTTTTCCTTCCCCTTCCAGAGTGCCTTTGATACAGTGGTTCTCAAAAGCTTTGGGGAATTAGAGTGTCTTATTTCAGTCAGGTCACCCTTACTCCTGTGCTTCTCAGCACCACCAAAGAACTGAAGCAGATTTCTGAGCAGTGGTTTCCTGCCATAAAAGCCCTGGTAACTCCTCACTATGGTGTGACATTTCTCCGCTTCTCACTTAAGTCTCTTTATTATTCTACAAGTGAGTTTATTAGACCTGTAAGGAAATCAGCCTCACCAGCTGACAGTTTCTGAGGCTCTTTTCAGAAGTTGCTGTGATGTTTGTCACCTTCCATTCCTCTGGCACTCGGGCCAGATTAAGCAATAGGTCTTGTACACAGTAACTGCTTCAGGTAGTTTTGTATTTAAGGTTTTGTGGAACTCCTGTTCAAATACACTGATCCTGGCAAGCATTTAATCACTTTATTCGAAGATTTTGGACTTCTGTTCACAGTTTAAACAACAAAACCAAAGAACAACAACAAAACCAGGCTGACCAGCTTGTGTCTCAGGAGTTGTAAAAGCAGCCAGCTCTCTGCATAGTTCTGCTTCCTGGCATGGTGGAAGCTGTCTGGATATGGTGGAAAGCACAGGTGGCTTTGAAATAATAGAGATGAAGGGCTGTAGGCTTTTGGTTTGTGCAGCACCCCCCTTTTCGTGACCTCATCTTTATCTGAGTGAATGGTTTTAAGCGGTAAAGGAATGTGCAAATGATTCCTTCATCCACAGACACCTACCTATAAAACGCAGGTGCTGGATGTGCATCTGAAGCTGGATGTTACGACCAGGAGTCAACGCTGTCCTTGGAGTACAGGATTAGCTGAATTTGAGCATTTGATTGTGAGTTCCCTAACAAATTAGAATTTAAAACATGGTCTATCAGATTCTTATTGTGTATTCTTTTCCCTTCCATTTCATACAGCATTCAGCCTGAATGACATTTGGAGTCTCTCTGATAGCATAACAGGCATTTGTAGCAGGTCCAGTAATTAATGATCAATATTTTAGCCATGCTTGCAAGCTAAGTTTGGGCACTGGCAAAATAAAGAGTTGCCTAGGGACACTGGCTGATGGAGCAGCAAAACTGGGAGCTTCATTTAGGCAGAGAAACCCTCACGAGTCATGGCACAGTGACAGCAGGTGGGTGCCAGCACTGGCCTCACACGGTGCCGTGGGTGCGAGGCTCCTCCATGTCCTCCCTGGACAGCTCTCCCTGTGCCAGGGCTGAGCGAGCTCCCTGCCTTCCTCGTACGTCTGACGTGAAATGTTACGGGAACCTGGGGCTGTGCAGCCTCATGGTACGGGTATTGTGATTGATCTAACGTTCTTGTAATGTTTAATCATGAATTAGTTATAACACATTTATTATCGATTTTTCTTAATGTATTTACGTAAATTAATAGACAGCTCTGATGCTTGATAGGGCTGCGGGAATGGTAACACAAAATCAAGGAAAACAAGGTTACTGAGTACAGTAAACACTTCTTTTCTGGCATCTAAGCAAAACACAGGGAAAAGAAACAGGAAAGGAAATCAATGAGAACCAGTCCCACAGAAGTTATTAAACAATTCCTCAGTCAGAACTCCCCCAGGAAAAGAAAAAGGTTCCTCTCCTGAAATCTCAACCAGAGTCTTAGCTGGTAGATAGACCTGAAGTTTGGGGAGAAGACTGACAGTGCTTGCTGGAGGTGCTGAGCATCGCCTTGGCACCAGTACTTGCGCAGGAGGTTCTCTGTGGTGAGCTAGGACGTAGAGGACTGTTCCCAACTCTTATGCTACCCAGGGACTCTGCTATGTATTTTATAACAGAGCACGTATGTGAAGTGTACCCCAGCCCATCTACCACCCTGTACATAATCAGGTTTGGTATTTCTAAGCAAAACAGGTATTTCCAAAGGAGCTGTTGTGAGCAGATGGACTAACATTTGTAAAACAGTTTCGCTTTTCAAGTGGTCTGTTTGAATAAAATGTATTGTTTCCATTGAGGTTTAAACTAAAGCTTGCTTTAATTATTTTTATATTTGACCATTATATTGTGAGTATATGAAATGGGCAAAATGTTAGGAATAATTAAGCAGAGTGGTCCTGAATACCCTGGTGAGTCTGAAAAACCATATATAAAAGAAAGCAGCTATCTGTGGAGCTGCCAATTCCACTTACATAAGCCCATCTGTTTACATCTACTCCTGTTCCCTGAAGAAGAATACATCTTATGTGAAGAATTCCCACCAGGTCCCTTAGACATTTTATCATTCAAGGATGTTCTTCCTGTTTGTTCTCTCTCTTTCCTTTATAAGAAACCATAGAATTTAAGATTTTCAGAGCTGTCTCTTAGAAGACTTACAAGACAAATGCTTGACTTAGCATATAAAATCATGAGTTTCTTCTCTTCTGATTCTCTAATGAATAAAAACATTCACAAACCACTTACATACACCTTTGACTCACAGTGGCTTATAGTCTTTTCTCCTTTTCCTTGCCTTTGTCTTTCCTTTCCACAGCCCTTCTGTATTCTCATTTGAATCTTTCAGACTGCCTCTTGTTAAGCCAAAGACATAGATTATTTTATATCTAATTGATCATGTGGAAAGGCTGTTTGCTGTTTATCTGGTATTGTATGACAGATTATGAAACTTTTTCCAAAGAAGAAAAAGGACTTTTTGTTTCCCTGTATCCCTCAGTCCTAGGAGTTCTGCAAATACAGAGCTCATGTTTTACTTCATGTACGCTGGTTTATATTCCATCCTCAGAACAACTTCAACAACAAAGTTACCCAAATAACAGCAGATATTAGCTTGTGGACTTTTTTTTGATCTTCTTATTAAATCCTAGTATCAAAGTGGATTTATCCACTCTCTAAGGTAAGATGGGGGAGGCCAGTTTTTGAAGATCATTTGAATTTCTTTCATTTGGTGACCTGATCTTCTTCCTACTCTATTGAACTTCTGTAAATTGTTTTAGGCTTCTTAGAACAAAAAATTCTCTAAGACTTCCAACTTTGATTTAATTATCGAAGTGTAAGCTCTTAACATAAAGTTATTGACACAAGAAATGCAAACTAAAATGAGGTCATGTCAAAAAAGGCGTGAATTCAATTAATCCCTTCAAAGAAATCTTGATTTTGAGTTTTGAATTACAGGTTTAGAATAAAGGTGTGTTTTTTTTTTTTTTTTCTTGACATCTTCCATGGAACTGAAAGAAGTTAATTTATCTCACTTCTCACAGTAAGTTCCCAACCATTTTCAGAGGCTCAGGTGCGTGGAAGGCTTTCCTGCAGCCTGCTGCTCTCTTCCTGTGTGGGTCATTCCAGTCCAATCACCAAAATACTCCTTGTATTTGGGGCTTTTCAGCAGCTGAAGGCAGGAGGCACAGTGCAGTGCTCTTCCATGCTTTATTCAGAGCTGTATTTCAGAAAAGCCACTTGTTTCATGTGCCTGGGTCTGTGCCATACATCCCACACAGAGAACGTGGACTCCAGCATCCTTTCCTGGCTCCCAAACATTTGGGTGGCTTCCCCAGCCTCTCCTAGCAGACATTTTCCAAGACTTTCCATCCTTTGTCGCTCAGCTGCTACTAGGCTTTCTGCATCACTTGTGAGGAATTATTTTTACCCAGTATTTGGCCTTTCTATTCTAAGCAGTGGCTAGTTGTGTATGAGGCAAGTACATTTTTCCTGTTTCATGCCTGGATGCTTTAGAGGTGGAGGGAAAGAGGCTGTGCCCTCTTGATATGGGATGGCTAAAGGTGGGTTACAGGAAACGTTCTCTGTGCCGTCTCTTTGTAAGAGTTTTGGGGTAGGGTGTAGTGCGTAAAAGACCCGTCATCTGACGGTTTTGTGTGTTTGATGCTTGGGTTGTAGCTGAAGTGCTCCTCCCCATGAGTGGACTGGTGGACCAATTGATTCTTGAACTGAAAACCCTCTTGGGGTTGTGGGTGTTAGCACATTTTTTCCCTGAAGGACAAAAAACGATTAGGCAGAAGGAGATGAGATTTTTAAGACCAGCGAGGTTATAGACATTTATCTCTGTATTTTTTGCTTTGCCTAGGGGCTCTTCTGTACAGAGGAGACAGCGAACCTTAGCCAATGCTGATTAATGCCTGATTCCTTCATGCTGGCAGCAGCACGCTGAAGGGTGTGCTGGTGCTCGGTGGGGCTGGCCTTGATTCCCCTGACTGCACTTCTGCACCTCTTCATGGAGAGCATTTTGGTTATACATAAAGTGTATCATATAAATACACTGCGGCTTCCTAAGTGGCACCTGAGTGCGTACAGATGACATCTGAATCGTGGGAAGAAATGGATATAGAAAAATGAATAGCACAGGGACTACTCTGGGCTTTTTCCTCAGTAACCTACAAGAAACAGATTTCCTTTAGACTCTGTATTGGAGTAGTCATACTGTTATGTTGGGCTGTTTGAGCTGTTTTCTTGACTAGTATTTCTCTGCTGTGTTGACTTTTCCTTTGATAGGTGCTTTTCATAAACAGCATTCATCTCTTTTGCTTTGTTTATCCTAACAAGATCTTTTCTAGATAGATTTTCAGTAGATCTCTTCCCTTTTTAGGAACCTGGTTATACTATTTTTTAACTGTTCAGCTGTAAGAAAATACTTCTCCCAACCCATCCAGCAATTCCATCAATCCAAAGCAGGGATTAAAAGAGACGTTCATATTTAAGAGTAGATAACACCTAAAGAAATTCAGACCATTATTGGATTCTCTGTAGAGGCCTTTGAAGATATGGCCTAAAACACTTTTAAACTTGGCTCTGTCAGCTGTGGGGGAGTTATCATCAGTTAGCAGATAAAGTCTCAAGGGGTTGGAGCAATCCCAATTGTATGTTGAGTCAATTTATGGAAAAGTATCTCTTGAATCAGTAGTTAAAATTTTATTACAGATGGCTCAGATACTGGGCTTGATTTATTCTTTATATCTTGTGTAGTGACATGACTGACTTGTCTACAGAAAGGCCACAAGATAGTTATTACAAAATAAAGGGCAAGTAGCAAAGGTAGTTGCTTCTTCATGGACCAAATCACTTCTTCAATTTTCAGCAGCATGGAGAATGTGGAAATAAATCCAGACTTTCTTGAGGTTATTACAACAATTAGCAACACATTGGATTGTACTCAGGAGTTGTTTGAAGATAGTTAATTTAAATGCCTTTTATATATATCAAAGAAAGAATTTTCACCTGCTGGTAGAATATGATCTGATTTTATCCTTGTCTAAAACTGTCAGATACAAATTTAAGTCATTCAAGGCAGAGAGAAGGAAGATCTTAATGTTTTTAGTTTGGTTATATGTTATCGAACTTGTATAGAACTGAAAATTCCTTGTGCTTTCGGAAACTGAAAACCTGTCTTTTACTGCAAGACACCTGACTACAGAAGATATCTCTTAAGGGAAAAAAATCTTAAAATCATATATAAAAGATTCCTACAGCTCCCATCTTTTTTTTTCTCACTTCTGTGGGGAAAATGCATAGTAGTATATGAGGAATTCTTTGTAGAACACATACTCTATTGTAAATGAAAAGAAAGAATGTACTGGGGTTATAAAATTAGATGTAAAATATTACACTTCATTTATTTTCATGGACTGTATAATACAGGCCATAAATTAGGATTATATTTTTCAAAGGACAATCTTGATTTAAAGGTTTTAGGTGATAGTGAAAAAAATCATTAAATATATCATAGCTGAGCAAATTTTCATCTACCACACTTAAAAATTCTTTACATGTCCAAAGTAAGACGAAATTTGTAAAATATCATTAAATTAGAACCGGTTATAATATTCCTCCTGCATACACATTGCATAAATGATAAGTATTGCAGAAATAATTTGTTGAAATCTTTTCCAGTTTCTCTTGACATTTGATAGAGTTCTCTTGACTTTTGGATTGCTAAGCTGGGGATCCTTGGATCAAATCCATTCTCTGTCTTGACCTTTTAAAAAATATCTGTGCTTTAAAGTTTATAATATCAGATGTTACAAGGCAAGGCTGGGAAAAAGAAAAAGAAAAAAAAATAATCACTAGGCAGTTATGGAGAAGTCTACCCAGTACATAAGCTTCTTCTCAAACCCAACTACTTGTGATTGACTCATAAGTTGAAGCATGAAGGTGTGTGAGTGATGCAATTTTTTAATCTGTTGTATTTTTAGAAAGAAATAAAATGATTGAATGGCATAATGTGACATTAGTGCCCATATCAGTTAATAGAATAAATGTGATGCTATTATTCATGGTATTTTAAGGATAAAAATCATTGACAGTATATACGCAAAATAGACGCGAATAATGGCAGAACCTATTAGGCTCTGACTTCAGAAGTATCCAGCAATTATGCAACTTAAATTAGCAATCTTAACTTACCCATATATTTACATATTAATGGTCCTAAGTGGTAATTGTAATTGTCTCTCATCATTGCTTCCTTTGACCCTCATTTTTCAAATAAGAAATGTGAAATTCCATTAAGTAACATTAATAGTCGAAAATTAATTTAAGGCAATATATCATCAATTAGCGAACCTTTAACACACTTCACCATTTTCACCTGATGCTAACTTGAAGGGAAAAAGGATAGCTGTTTCACGTATGCCTGAGCTGGGGGATATCATTTTGGGCATGTATGATGGAAGAGAGTCATAACGTCCATCACATTTCTGGCCTCGATCCAGTAAAGCTCCAAATTTCCCGTTGACTTCAGCCTGTTCACATGTGGCCAAGGAAGGGCGAAGAGCTTGGCGACATACAGAGCTGCACCTGGTGCCAGCTTCTCTTGCCTGGGAAAGACGACACTTTTGGCAGGGCTTTTCTTTACTCTCGGTCTCGTTTTCTTTTAATTCGTGCATAGAAATGTTCTCATACAGAAGCAAGAACTTCCTTTGGATAACAAATACCTCTGGTTTATTTACACCGTGCCCTCCCGAATGATTCTCCTGGTGCGTTCCCCTCGGTGCAGAAGGACAGACCTGTGGCTGGGCTGGGGTATAGCATATATGTAAGATTAGAAGGCAGCATTCACAGCTGGCCAGTAGGTCTTCAGTCATCGAATCGACAAATGGAGCTAATGTAGAATAATAATGTGAGAAGTTGCTTCCAACTACTGATGACTAAAATACATTTTACACAGTGTGCTGCTCTCGTAAGGGAAAAAAAAATACAAAAGCCATTAAAAGCTAAATGCCTCTTACTCGTCTTGTCGGTGAGGCTATCATCATCTGTTACAGGACATTTGTGATTCTGGGGACTGCAAATGTTACTGTTGTTGTCCATAGAAGTGAGAATGGTTTTTGTTATTTCTTTAAATGCCAGCCATAATAATGTGTCTTTTTTCCCTCGTTCTCCAAAAGCCATATTTTAAAGTATTTTAGTGTTCTTTGAAAAGCACTTACATTGTGAGAGTTTGTTAATTTTAGTAACATTAAGATGCCAATTAAGGAAGGAATGCACTATAAAGACAGTTTGAAGAGAGCAGGTATGATTTTTTAACCCCTTTTTATATGAACTTCTATCCATATAAATGCTATGCTCTGTTTCCCTCTTGGCTGTGTGATGTGTGTGGTTGGTAGAGCAGCACGTGCAACCTGGAAATCCTTTGACAGAAGCTTCCTGGTTGTATTTGCAGGCTTTAAAGATGAGTCGTGAACCAGAACAGCCTGTGATCTGGAGTCAATAACTGGCTCCACTGGTAGAATTTCAAGGTGTAATTAATTTCTTTGGTGTGAGAATTAACTTCTCCATAGCTTGATTGCTATGAGGAGAGATGAGGATGCTGTGCTGTCCTGCACAGCAAGTGTGTAAAAGCCAGATGAGCCCATCTGCTGCGCCATAAACGTCGTCCTTGTGAGCTGTTAGGTTTCTCGGGTCTGTTTGTGGGAAGACTTTGTTTTTCTCTAATGGATGCTAATTAATTCCGATTCCATTGTCCTTTGAAAACTCTCCGAATCCTGTTTATCGCTAAGATTTAAACTGGCTGTAATCAGCAGATTGATTGGTGAAAAGAATATCGGGTAGCAAGATTAGTACAACATAATGAGCCAACATATTGCTGCTACCGCCATGAATGATGACAATGTGCCGGGAATATATTACAGGGAGCAGAGGCTTCCCTGATTTTGGAGCATGTTAGATCAGGCACCATCTCCAAAATGAGGCCCGCTGGACAGGAAGATGAGAAAAGCCAGTGGCAAATTAAGGAAGTTGGCTATTGGCTTTTATTTTTACACGCAGATCTAGTGGCCAAAATGAATTACGGTTATAAAGTGAAGCAGCTCGGGAATGCACAGCCAGCAGAAGGATGGTGTAAGTGTCAGTGTAAGGCTTTGCACCATTATTCGTAGAGATTTAGAGGTGATTAACCTGACTTCACTCAACTGATTTTTTTGGAAGGAAATAAATAGGATAACGTCAGAATGAGAGTTTCTGATTTTTAATTTTTTTTTTTTTTTGCTCCTTAAATTGCATATTCCCCATAGAAAGTATTTGCACATTAAAGATAGCCATAAAACATTAACTTAGGCAAATAAGCCTTATATGTGGGGGAAAAAAATAAAGTAAATTCAGCCTACCAACTCCAATTTGAATTTATTTTCATATTTTAACGTGGTTTGGTGGTCAAGATCAATAGTTAAATTTTTGTGGCTTTTGGTTGACTCCGTGCTTACAGGTAGCACGAACCAGATTCTTTCAGAGACCAGCACTTCTCTTTGCTCAGGTATGCGGTGTGAAATGGACTCCGAGCAGTACAGAGCCAGGGGGCTTCGAGCCAGCCCCGTGGGGGTAAAGCTGAGAGAGGCTTCTCTGCTGGGAAGCCACCACCTGCCTGCGTTTCCCCACAGTCCTGCCTCCAGCATCTGGGCTACAAGGTTAGTAGTAGCCACGGACTAGTGCAGGGAGCCTTTTGGGAGCAGTTCTCCACCACCCTGCTGTAATAATAATAATAATAATAATACCAAATAATAATAATAAAAAATAAAAATAAAATAAAAAAAATAAAAATAATTAAAAAAAAATCTTGTTGCAGCTGTTAAAGCGACCAATCTATGCGGTGTGTTCCTCCCCTTTGCTCTGCAGTATGTTGTTCAGTCCTGTCTTTGGCAAGTGCTTCTGGTCACAGTCCCTTGCCTGGATCTTTTGAAGGCTGCCTTGTGGGGATGCTGTTTCTTTAGCAAAGGGAGCAGAAGGTGGGAAGGGGAACGGCAGCAGAAGATGTGGGGCTGCTGCTCTTTCGAAGCACAGCGAGCAAAAGCAGGGTCTGGGCAAAAGAAGAGGGAGGAAGCTGAAGATTTGGAACAGAAAATGGGAAAGCAGGTAGTTGTCACAGTCAGTAAAAAGAACTGGGCAAGGACGTTTGTGTAGGGGGATGTGGCACTGTTTATTGACTTCAGTGAAAGTAAAGTAATACAGGATCTGAAAGTGATTTTTTAGGGAACATATTGATGGTGAGGGAGTAGATAATTGATGCTAGAAGAAGGAAATTTGCATGTACAGCCATAGCATGCAAAAATAAAACGTTCGCTAGCAACGGCAGACAGACATTTTGAATATGCAAATCCGAGTTTGCATATACATGTGCAAGTGTTATGTATGCAATAAATCTCGGGGTAAATTTTGCAGGTTCATTTTGTGTCTCTGTTAACACAGAACGGTGCTGAGCAGAGCTTGACTGGGGAGAGAGCAGTGAGGGGGATCTGCATGGTACTGAAACCAAGGAACGTTCTGTAATTATGTTAACGCCCCGCATTACAAGCAGGAAATACAAAGTTATGATTACTATTAAAAGAGACCCGGGCATGTTAATTTATGGAAATTAGCAGTTTAAGGCATCTAAAAAACTGTGCTATGCACTGACATAAAGTTCTGCTATGAAATTATGATTAAGGCATTTTCCTGTTTGTGGCCCCAAATTAGTTTAATTTTTAAAGATGCTTTTTCTCTGCGTGATGCCACTTCAGCGAAGGTTGTGAGACGTTCAGTCTGCACTTGTAACTTCACAGGAGTGGCAGAAACCAACACTACTGGACTGGAGAACTTCTTCTCTGCCTTTTTCTTAATGGGTTATTTAGCTCATGATTTGAGGGCTGAGCGTTTTCTGGTACTGTGAGATAAAGATAGGTTTTCTTTTTCTTAGCCATTTGTATTTCACTATTTTATCCACGTTTAAACATAAAATACTCAATGCAATAGGTTTAGGTATATGGATAAAGAAATCCAGAAGTGAAGACAAAATGATTGAAACTGAACCATGTGTTTCTTTTCTCCCTTCATTCGCTTAGAAAATACAACTTTTCAGCTGAAATACTTAGTTTTCTGTTGGGGAAACCCTTAATCCCCTAGACAGATTTTAGTGTTTTTTTTTGTTTTTTTTTTGAAGTGAAAAGCAGTTTCCCATGCAGCCCTAACGTTGAAGTTATTAGTGCCGAAGGCCACAAGGTGCATGTTAAGTGCTCTGCAACTTTCATTGCCAGTTCTTCCAGGAAATACAACAGAAGTGCTCCTTTTTTTCTATTTTTAAACATTAAAAGGGAAACATAGACACATTTTGCTCTTATTTCTGTCTTTGTGACAAAGTTGTCATGATTTCAACTGGCAAAATGACTTATTCTGCATTAGCAGCAATAAAAACACAGCACTTGAACATCCCTGTACAAGGTAATATTGGAAACAGCTGAAAAGAAACCTGAAATCTTGCTTGTAGGAAGACTCAAAAATAGAAGATCATTTATCATGCTATAAATAGGGAAATTTTCATGTTGGAATAAGTAATAGAGAATGAATAAGTATAAAAAATTAGATGTACCTTCTTAATATTAATTTATGTTTTAAATGGGCGCTTAAAATCTAGAGTTGGATGTATAACTGCACCTAACAGGGGCATAATTCTCATTCATCATCAGGGGAACTTCGGTCCGAAGCTGTTGGGGAGGTTGTGTACGCATTTGGGTATGTGCTGCACACCAGGGGGGAGGGCTGGCTTTCATTTCCCAGCCCCAAAGGGATGCTTTTGGCTCTCCAATCCCAGCTGCAGCTCCCTGCCTACTTCTGGCAGGAGCTTACGGTGCTGCTCGGGGGCACGGGCACTTCTTCTCTCCCCTTTCCTCTGTCCCTGGTGGTGTTCAGCCTCTCTGGGAGCCAGACCTGGGAAGCACTTTAGATGAAATCCGCTCCAAAAAACGGCAGATCCTTTCCAGCCATGTTTGTTTCCTGCTTCGGCTGACGGCACGCTCACCAGGACGTTTGTGCTGGCAGAAAGGAGAGGGGCAGAGCTGCCTTCCTGGCAGCAGGCTGGAGAACAGGGCCGCCGCTGTCAGCAGCGAGCTTGCTGCGGGCAAAATCAGCCCGAGGTATGGCAAAGAAGAGCCTTAATGCTGTGCAAGCTGACAGTGAGGTGCCAGAATTTCAGTATATAACCATTGCTGCAGGAGGCACTTCTGCACTCCTCTTTCCTCTCCTCTCCTCAGCCCTTGCCATATTCTCCTCTGCTATCTCAAAGAGCCCCTTTGACCTACAGAAAAGGAACCCCACCGACAAAAAGGTCTGGGGGAGTTTGTGTTGCTTTGCTTCGGGCCCTTTGGCATGAGCGTGGTGTAAGAGCAGGCGAAGGTGGGCTGGGCACTGCCCAGTCCATGGGGTTAAAGACTGTGGTAGCACTATTTCCAGGCGGCAGTCATAGCTGTGGGAGTAATAGGAGTTGTGAGAGAGGGTACTTATTAAATGGAACAGGAGGAGGATGTTAAATTCAGAACCCAGCAGCAGGATGCGGCAGGGATTTCCCGGGGATGTTGACGCTAAGCCTCCTGTGGAAATTCAGCGGAGCTCTGGCATCTACTTCCCACAGGCTCTTTGGAAAAGCCAAGATTAAATTCTTTGCTCTTTTACTATAATTACTAAAAGCTTAATAAAACATTATGTGCTTCAGATGAAACTCTGGCCCTGCTAAAAACAAAATTGGGAGTTTAACTTCTCCGAGGCCAACATTTACCATGCCAACTTTAATGGATCCATAGAATGTATGAGATGGTATGAGGCTAGTGTGTATTTAGAAGAAACCTCCACAAGTTTCATTAGAGCAAACCGAATATGCTTAGCACTCTCCTGAAATAAGAATAACACTTTTGAAATAACAAGTGCAGGATGTCAATTGATTTAATGGACGATAAGAGGTGATGCTTGCAATTGGGAGACTTTAGAAATCCAATTATTTCTATTAATACGCCTGCATTAAAGAGCCATATTTCAGTGCTGTCCCATGCCTCGCTTGTCTTGCTGCCTGTTATCAAACTCAAGCCTCTAAAATCTCCTGTTTGCATTTTAATTGGCTTGGGGAATAAGCAGGAAGAAAATAATGGAAATAAGTGGCAAAATTAAAGTAATGCCTTTGAAAATCTGGAAGCATATAAGAGGCATGTAACCGACTCTTTCGCACTAATGTAGGCCCCTGTTCCTGATACACTTGTGTCTGAGCCATCTGAATCCTTTTTGTCTCGTCATTTGAAAGAGGGGAGAGGAGGCTTTTTAATTCCAAGCATGCTGTGGGCACGTTTCATTTCTAGTATCACAGTCGGAGCCTGGCATCGTGTTCATTGAGCGCTGCCTGTGTTTCACACCACCGAGCCAGGGCGGAAGACTGAAGGCACGTAGACGAGGAGAAAGGGAAGCTGCAGCAGAGGAAGGGCTGCGGGCAGAGCCCAGCGCAGCCAGTCCTAAGCAGGTTTCATGGGACATGGCCCCTGCACTACTGAGGATTAAACCCCCCAGGGTCGCGTGGTTCAAGCCTCCGCAGCCGTCTTTATGCTCCCACGTAAGAAAATGCAGTGGTTGTCAGCCTTTCACCCCAGGTCTTAGGGAAATACCTGGTGGTATAGGGATCAAGTTCTCTGTGCTGATGTGGTGTGCAGAAATGGTTGTTTTCTTTCCCTTTTTCCCTTTTGTCTACCACACACCCTCACTGCACGTAGGAGTCGTAGGGGTGAATCCTGCAACCCTGTCTGTTGAATCCCATCATAGACTTGGCTGAATCTCCTGAGACACAGTAAGCCCAACCCCAGTGATGCTGAGCTTGGTTCGGTTTGTTTACTGACATCAGCATCGTGATCTTGGACCTTCACAGGGAGGTCACATCTAAAAGTGTTGCTGTAACCAGCAGTGCACAAGCAAGGGGCTGAGCAGCCCTGGGAGCTGTGGGTAGCTGCAGAAGGTGCGGGTGCATTGCCCCTGGGGGTGCTGCACGTGAAACTCCCCATCTGCTCCTTGCAAAGCCCCATGCAAGTCACCATAACCAATTAAAACCAAGCTTTGAACGTGAAGTTAATGCTGTCTGAGCTGCAGCCTCCTCTCAGAAGTCCCAGGCACTCCGGATGGGTTAGTTACTTGGCACTGACCCTCAGCAGCCTTCCAGCAGTGTGGGTATGAATGGTTATTGTTTTATTCAAAAGTTACCGCTCATGTGGCCTACTGTATGACTAGGCTAAATTATTAATTTAGGAGATCCTAATGGAAAGAGGGGAAGGGAATATTATTCAAAGAACTCATTTGGAAACCAAAATGCCATTAGGGTGTGTAGGTTTCCAATTTGGACTGAGCAAAGAATAATACATCAGCTCTTGCTTTTAATTCCCTGTCATATTCTGTTCTTAAAGCATGAGTGGGATGCTCTCCAACTGCAGGTGTAGGGGATAGATTTATTTTACGCTGAAAATAATTAGCTTGTATGTGTTTGTGTGTTAGGTTGAATGTGAGGCTTTTACATCAGTTTTACATGACTGGACAAATGTACAAGTACAAAGCACTTTTGTAGGATGTTGCAGATGGGGGGGTGGGGACACCGGAGCGAAGTCATGGTTGTGCTTAGGAATAAGGCAGCAGCCTGGCTTTTTGTGAAGAGGCATCCTGATTGATTTGCATTGTTTTGATACGTACCTTTATGCTCTGCTTCAAAAAAAGCCCAGCCACCCCACTTCTTAAGTAGAGTTCAGGATGACTTTGGAGTATTGCTGTTAAAGTGAGTGCCAAAGGAAGAATTTGCTTCATGTTATTTATTCGTACAGTGCTGCATTAATATTAGAGAGCAATAATGCTTGAAATCATCTAAACAATTTTCTGTTTAGCACTTTAATCTATCAGGAAGAAACTGTCTATCTTAAATGAGCATAAAAATCTGTAATGTATTTTCCAAAGGGAGCCCAGATCTGAATTTTATATATATAGCTTTAAAAGTTTAAGTACACGTCAGAAGATATATTTCAGAATACCATATGGTTTGGGCTTAATAAGCATTGTTTAATGTTATTCCTAAAATGTGTGGGGCCTTATAGTAATCGAAGTTCAGCAACAAGCTCTGATATGTTATGTTTTATCTAGCTGATATATACAGAGAGAGATAAATTGGGTTTGAATTGCTTTTAAATCTGACGTGGACGTAATTTTGTCCTCTCTTGAAAAGAACCTCAAGCTGTTGTCTTTTTATTTTGGGCCACTCTACGGTTTTCTTAGTTTTCCTCCTTTGCAATAGGTAGCAAAACAGAGGAAAATGAGTTAAAAAGCCTCAAAAAGGGGACCAACAGCAAAGAAGGCAGGAACACACCCTTATCAGTAGCTGAATAGTGACTGCAAAGGGAGACCTTTCAGATCCCTTCTTTTCTGTTAGTCTTAGTCTTTAATGTATGTCTGTGCCCAGCCAAGTTTAAATACGCTCTAAGCTTGCCCAGAGTCGGAGCGGGCTCGGGTCAGAGCACCGGGGCTCTTTGTAGCTTGGAGTTACTCCTTGGCTCTATTAATAGCACCCAGCAAAAGCTTCTGTTGTCCTTATTAGAGGAGAAAAGGTGGAGGTTAGCTGGCTAAGAGCACGGGATTGAAAGGTCCTGTATATATGAAAAGGAGGAAGCGGGGGAAATCCCTCAAAAACCCTCTGACCTTGTGTGTCGTGGCAGATCCAGGATCTGACATTGAGCATCCTTGTGTTCTGCCCCGTGCTAAGCGATACGGGTTTATCCTGGCCTACTTGTTCCTCCCAAGCCCCTGGAAGCAAAATAAAAAGATTGCTACCTTTTGTGAAAAGCCAGCCCACTCCCTCCAGGAGCGCGGATCCACCAGCGATCACTGTAAGTCGCTATTAGATTGATTCAGCGCCGTGCTGGGCTCTTCTCTTCCTTTCCACCAATTACAGAGGCTGACAGAAAAAAGGGGAAGAAGTAAGCTGCAATAAATGGGAAAGTGAGGAAAATATTGGCATTTCCAAAGATTTAGGACACAGTCACAGTAAATCCAAGGACTTAATAGGAACCTGACCTTAATATAAGAAAAATACTAGAAACAGTCTCCAAAGGCAAATAATTTGTGTGAGTTTTCATTTATGACAGCAAAGCTGGCTCTTCGTGTAATTCATCCCGAGATATAAGTGAATCTTAATCTGTGGAATATGATACAAGCGTGCTTCTCAAGTGCTCTGTTAACCACCTCACTGTATTTAAACCAGAATGTATTTTGAAGCCTCGCAATATTCTTTCATAACTGTAATTTTATATGCTGCAAATGTGTACCTTAATAGAAAGGAAAGTGGAAAATCATCTCAAAAACCGTGAATAAGACTTTGCATCCACAAGTTTATATAACACACCTGAATGGAAATCTGTCTTCAGGCCTTTATTGATACAGATAGATTTTGTTCGGCAAGCAGGCTTCTCCTTTCCACACCCAGCTGGTATTAGAGCTCTCTGTACTGAAGGTAGAGGACAGCTTTTATTCATGTTTTGAATTTTTTCTTCTCTGCTAGCACTTTCATATGTTAGACACCGTAGAGACATTGTCCATTACAGGAAGCATCAGGAACAGAAGGCCCCGACTAGCAGAGGTTTGTACTGTGCAAGTGACTCCAGTTTCTGTGTCTTTCCACTGTTTAAACCACAATCATTCTCCCTAAAACCTGACTTAACCATGGTACTTCACAGCACTGCATCTTCCCAGAGCAGAGTACTCTTCCTATGGTGGGACATGTCTGGCAAAAGGCCATTTCTCCAAATGACCTCTCTCTACCTGAACCTAAGATGTCCTCCTGGCAAAGGCACGTCCCATATGCAGGGCAAAGCATAAGCTCTGGTGGGTTTTGGAAGCTTCTGAGGTGAGGGAGAGAAGCCTTGATGTGAGGATTGCAAAGATCAGCTTGAGGTAATTAAAATGTCCAGCTGTGGCATCATTGCAGTGGTCAAGGGACTAGTTCCATCAAGCGAATGGTACACGTCGGTCTGTGCAGTGATTAATAACTATAAGCTTACTGCAAAACCCTTAGTTTTCTTTTTTTTTTTTTTTATTTTTTTCCATTTCACCTGCTCAGGAAGGTATTAGAGTCTCACTGGAACAGCTTTTGGGATAGTGCCTGAGGTTTTGGTGCATCTTGTTTTCTGTTCAGCTCTTCTAGGAGGTAACTCAGCACTACAGAACCAATGCCAGAGAAAGTCTGTCCTTTTTCCTCATGATCTAAAGTTGCATGTCCACCTATTTCTACGTCTCTTTCAATGGTAGGATTTGTTTATATACATATATTTGCTTTGGGAAAGCAATTTTGCCAGCCTTTTTTTCCCATTACACTATAAGCTGTTCTGCTTTTACAGCAGAGACTGTCCAGAATTTTTCACATGAAAGTATATAGACGTCACCTTCAAGGACAGAGAAAGATTTCTCATAGAATAATAGAATGTCTTGGGCTGGAAGCGACCTCAAAGACCATCTAGGTCCAACCCCCTTGCCCGTTGTCTCATCCTCCCACCGTGCACCACCTCCCTGGCCAGTGCTCCAGCCCCTGGCCACTGACCTCATTCCAGGTTATCAACATCTTTCTCCTGTCAGGGGCCCCAAACAGGACACAGTATCTCGATACGGTCTAACAGGTGCTTAGGCAAAGATGGATTGACTTGCTGGGCTCCTGTTAACGCAGCCCTGGATGCTGTGAGAGTTCTTTGCAGCCTCTGGGAAGAACTCAGGTAGCTATGAAGGCTTACTGTCTCCGTTCCTAGCACGGGTGTTACTTTCCTAAGGGGTTCCCAAAGTACTCAGAGAGTATTTCAAGTGGAAGGTTGGACCGATAGCTTCCTGAGACCTTCCAACTTGAATTGTTCTGAGTCTGTGGGGCTGTAGGATTGTTCCAAAAATCACAGTGACTGGTAATGGTAATAACCTTTATTTCATCTACTCAATGTTTGAAATTTACTGTTGAAAAGAAAGCTCTGCGTGTGATATACTTGTTTTTTTAGGAGAAAACAGTTACCCAAAATATCAAAATATGTATCAAAGTACCAAAAAGCCAAGTACTAAAAAGTCAAAATATGGAAAGCATTAAAATATTAAAATTTTATTGACCAAATGGCACATTACATTTTACTACTTAAGCATTCTGTTTTTTATTCCAAATATAAGCTTTTAATTCCTACATTCATTGCTTCTTGTGTGTTGTTTTTTTTCCCTATATGTACAGTACATAATAAAAGGAAAAGCAGGATACAGGCTTTGACTTTTTTTCTTGAAATTCCTTGTGGAGCCAGATGAACAATTCTTCTGGGTACTTTTTATTCCCTTGCAGGTAATAGAAATCCTGCCTGAAACATCTAAATGTTTAAAAAGATGTGAGCATTTGAATTCCTATAGAATATATACTATACCATGCCATAATTTCAAACCTTAGTGGCTTTCCTCCTGAGCTGACCACTTTTTTTAGAATATAGTATACATTTCTATGGCAGTTTTATCCTTTTAACTGAGAGCAAAAGGGATAACCTTTCTTCCTGTTCTGTCTAAAGCATCTTTTAAAATCCAGAATTGTGCTTTTATTATTTATTGCTGTGGTTTTGGTAATTTAGGACAGCTTTATCAGTTAATACAGTGAATTTGGTTTATTTTTGTAAGAAGGGGTGGGGTTCCTTTTAAAAACGCACTTGTTTCCACTTGCGAAAGCACTAGCCAAATGGGGCGTGTTATCCATTGGCCTCTGCTCAGGGACTGGGTAAGGGCACGGCAGCAGTGCTCAGCAAGGGCAAGATCTATCTGCTGAGGCCAGAAGGAGCCACTGCAGAAATAGAGAAATACTAAGAAATGTTAACGCTGGGAAAGAGATCTCGAAGTACCAGGAGATGCATCTTCCCGTGCCCAGGCTGCAGTCATCTGACTGGATTAACGCAGCCGGGCACTAGACTTTTTCCCAGTAGCTCTTGGCAAAAACATCTGAAAAGTACAAGTGGTGCACCTCCACTTCCCGTGACCTCAGCAGTTAAGTACACGCTGCCGCGAGATTGCATCTTTTTTTAGGACCAAGTTTCTCTTGCTTCCAGACAACAGATTTTGTTATGCCTTTATTTAGTAAGAGTGACAAGTGCCCTGCAGTCAGTCGCTTAGGCTGCTGCGTGTAAGCTTACGCATGCAGTCGTTAGGTCACCTCTCAGCCTTCTCTTCATAAGCAAGAATTACACTTCCTGAACCTGAGTGCTTTTTTATCTGCCCAACTCCTGGTCCATATTGGAACCCTTCTAAAACCCTCCCAACATCCTCTTGCTCTGGGCACTGCCACATGAGGCCTAGGAAAGCCAAGTCATCCTGAGCCTGCTGTCTGCCGAGAGGCAAACACTGAGGGAGGCTGCTGTTCCCAGAATAACTGATACCTCCATACTTCTCTTCTGTGTGAGTTTTACAGTTAAAATCAAGCTGTAATTACTGCAGATAGGATTTTCCACGGTGGTTTTGTGACGTGGATTCTCAGTGTGCTTTCCCTTCTGTTTGAATTCTAATCCTGACTTTTGTGAAGATATCAAAGAAGTGAATTCGGTCGTTGGCTCCCACAGGGCTCCATGGTTGTCTGTGTTGTAGAGCCAAGGAACTTGGAGCTGAGCCGCGACAGTCCTTTTTGTGGCAGTAGGGACCAGCTAGGGCAGGTGAGATCCCAGCTGGTACATGCACAGCCGAAGGGCTGGTACTTGACCTGGAGGACTTGCAGACACCTCTGCAGAGATTTTAGGTGCACGCTTACCTTTCGAGGTGTAAGCTGCATCATCCAAGTAGACAATGCAGGTGATGATGGGCAGAGGAATGGGTACAGGTGGCTTGTCCAAGGCCCTATGGCAACAACTTGGACAGAGCTAGCAAATCAGCTGGGTGTCACAAGCTGTCGGGGGTCCTCATCTTCCCTTTTTTATGTGCAAGATAACTCTTTTAGGCCAGAAAGGATAAAGGCACATTATGGGATACATTTTTTTGCTGACTCTCCTTTTTTTGCACCGTATTCCACAGTGCCCTATTTTTAGAAGTAATGCATAGTGCCTGCACACATTACAGCAGCTGGGCTCTCTGAGCCTTCATGGAATAACTCTTTATAGGTTGCTCAAACTCAGCAAGCAGAGTGCAATGTTTCCCTGCATTAAGCTTTCTGCAGCTCTTTTCTACAACAATAGGACAGGTAATTGTAATGTAAATTATTCCAGTCTGCATCATAACCCTCTGCAGCACAGAAGAATGTTTCCAGCGATTCTCATGTTAGATACTGATTTGACTTTATCACAGAAAGGTATCTTCTTGCTTTTTAAGAGCTTAAGAAGCAGGAAGTGCATGAATAAGCAACTGTACTCAGGCTTTTTACCATCAGAAAGCCTGAGATGATAGCTGTGAGGGTCAGGACAGGAATGGCCCCCACGCATCTCAAGCACAAGTTTCCCTAGTCAGCGTTGGTTGCAGTAATTGTGTTGCCTGAATGAAATACTTATTCTTTCCTCAAGTCTTTGAGGTGCAAACTCGCTCCTGTAAGTGAATTTCTAAAGAAAGTTGCTTAACTACTGCCGAAAAAAAAATGAGAGTGCTGCAAAGTGCGGTGGTAGCTCCAGCTTTTCCCAGCTCTGAGAACAAAGAGGTGTCACAAACAGTCATTGTGAAGTTGCTCTTGCCTCGAGATGGCAGAAGGAGTAATGACCTCTTAAGCATCCCTCCAGCCCTGCTTTCTGAGATCCTGAAATGCCTGCTGGGTTTGCAGGAGCTGTAGGAATGGCATCTTGAGGAGCCGAACCACAGCAGCTTCCAGACCCCTGGCTAGAAGGCTGCTGCGCCGGATTAACGCTGCCTGGCCCCAAACCCATTCTGCATCTCAGGGAAGCCCGTAAGTCATTACAACAGATGGAGTGTGCTGTGTTTGCTTCCTTGCTGTTGAGGAAATGGCAAACAAGGCCACTGTAATGAAGAGTTCTTGCTCGGGTAATCTTCCCCAAAGTGACACAAGAAGCAAAGTGCTCAAGGTGGCAGCGTGGCTGCCCTGCAGGGTGCTGCTGTTCTCCTGGGAGCAGGAGGGTGAGGCTAGCCCACCAGCCCCTGAAAGCTGGGAGCTAAAGGGGTGCTGCCGAACACACCTGTGCTGGTTGTGTGCAGGTTTTGATGGGGTCTACAGTTCTCTCCTAGCCTATATGCAGCTTTCTACTTTTACTCCTTGCTGCTGCGGCTTTCTTTTTTTCTTTCAGCAATAGGTGAACTTGATTATTGCGTGGTGTCACAGCTGGGGGGGGAATACTGTGCCAAACAGCACCTGTGCTGCGGGAGGAGAGTCCTTGAGACTGTCAGCCCCATTAAAATCTGGAGACCATGCAAGAGCATAACCTATCAGGCTGCCTTTCCCTTCAGTCCCATTGTAATTGCTGTACAGGGCACAGAAAATGTGGTGTACTAAAAAGCTAATATTTTGACAGTGTAAGAGATCGATGGAGTAAAGACATTACTCAGCATTTTGAAGATTTACCTTGTTTAAATGCTGCCTTGCTCTCTAAGGCTTGTGATTTATGAAAGCAGAGCTTAGAGTATTTTAGTGTAATTCTAGGGGATATCCACTCATAAGGAGGGAAATAAAACAGGTCAGGACAATTTTAATAATTCTGTCTCCCAACAGTGATTGCTCTTTGACCAAGTGCAAATAAAGCAAAAAGTCTCGCTAATAAATTGAGAGGAGAGAAAAACTAAAGTTATAATTTCTTATTAAACATTATTCCACGACTTTCGTTTTGATTATAAACGCCAGTAGTGGACAAGGCAGAAACATGAAATCTAAGCTTTCCTTAAGAGCTTTTAATAGAGACTAAAACTAGACCACTTAACATTCATGATTACATCACCAAAATATACATTTGAAACACTCAGCATGTGAAATCTTTGTTGAAAACCCCTACACTTAAGTAGATTTCTTTCCTAGTGATACTGTAAAACTATATTGGATTCCGGTCACTAAACCGTCAGTGAACCTGTGGAGCTGGAAATGTCTGCGGGGCTGTCATGTAACATTTCCTGGTGACACGGGATAACCCTCTCTGCTGACCAGAATGTAGAGCAGTCGGGGAGAGCGGCATATACCGAGTGAGTACTCTGCAAAGCCAGGTGAAAAACCCACTCTTTCACACCACCCTGTTCCAAAGCAAGACCCGGTATTGCTGGATTTGTGTGTGGCAGAACATGCAGCACTTCTACTGCAGTCAGATGAAAAACAGTCGTTTTTAAAACCACATTAATATGTAATTATTTGACATCATGTCAGATCATAAACACAGCCATTTCTTGTAATGCACGCTTGGATTTTATGTAAGTTTTAAAAAGCCTTCACTCAGAATGATGTGGGAAATCAGATGTACACAACCGGTAAAACACTCAGAACAAAACAGAAAAAATTTGCCTTATTTTAGCCAGTTTGCTGGGAGATTGCAGGCATCTCCAAAGAGGTCTAGCCACCGTGCCGTTAGAGGTGAAGTGGTGGAGCACAGCGGGATGGAATAGGGACCACATTCCATTTTTGTCTCTGACTGTCTTGGTCTCTGAGATCTGTAAGTTCAGATGAAGGCTTGGCAGAAGAAACGAAGCTCCATCTGTTTTACTGAACTGCTTTTGGTCATTAGGAACAGAGAATGTAGAAGTAAAAGGCAGCTCTCGTGGGTGAGCATGTTTACTTCTCTGTAATTGCAAGCAAACATGTCAGATAATCCTTTTTTATAAAATTCACCTTAAAAATTATTAGCTTTTAAAAGACAGTTTCAGAACATTTCTCTCCAGAGAGTTAGAAACTTTATTCAGAGTCCCAGCCCCAAAGTAAGCATACCCTTTCTTCTCCTATGTATATTGGCCCTTTTCTCCTTGTTGGTATTTAATCTGCAGCAGAATTTGACTGAGCAGTTGGACCCTTTGTCAGCCTTTGCCTTGTGGGGATCAATAACTATGGCCTTATAATGCCTTCTCATAAGATCAGCCCTTCAGTTCCCTGAAGACCCTTTCCTACACCTTTCCCAGGTTGAAAGTGTCTTTTCTGAACACGTGGACCTGGAATTTGTGCGGGGCATTACAAATGAGTTTTAACCCATGCAGTGCGGTCTGTTCTGCCAATCTGCCTTGATGTGATAGCAGAAGGTGGCATCACACTGGTGTGTATGGCTCTACCACCCTGAAGGAGCATCATCTTCCCGTGAGCGGCCAACATACCTCGTGTACTCTCAGTTTATAGCCTAAATTCATACTAATCTCCAGGACAAGACCTTGCACTTCTTACCATCATTATTCATTCCTTTTTTTTTTCCGGTCCTTAGCATCATCCGGCTGCAATTGCAGTCCTCATCAGTGTGGTCACTGCCACCTAACTTTGTGCCATTAATGTTTAATTAGCTTGACACTTGTTTGTTGTGCCAAGACAACTGATGAAAATGCTAAATGAAATGAGTTGTGGACCAGTCCTGGAGGTTTAGCATTAATAACTTTCTTCCCATTTGGTAGTTCCTCTGGGACCACGTCTTATTTTGTCCCCTTCGGCAAGATTTTTAAGCACGTTTTGTTGCTAATTCCAGTATTTTTAAAATTACTGATTTCTCCATCTAGCAGTTCATCTAGCAGTTTGCATCCAGATAAAGTTTATTTGCTTTTTTTTAGTCAAAAAAAATCAGTTGACTTTTCTCAAAAGGGCTGAGTCTCGCTTGTCGTGGTGGTAAACCCACTCCATATGGTGTTCAGCTTTCTGTTTCCACATTCTTACTTTTTCCTTCCTGGGCTTTTTTGAATAGATACAACATGTGATGTCAGGCTGATTCGCTGGTCTTCTTTTTACATTTTAGGTAATGGTGAGTATGGGGGTGAAAGTATTTCTAAGGCCTGCACTTGGTTTTTGTTTGGTTGGTTTTGGTTTTAGCTCTAACACAAAATATTTTGTTCACTGTTGTTCCCACAGCAGCATGGCAAAGTCCCTCATTACCTGATAGCTCTGACCTTATGACAAACTGTTAGCCTCCAAATACACTTTTGAAAGTTAACCTGCTTGTGTCACTTGCTTAATTGCAGTTTCCTTGAGGTGTATCAAAGCTCTTTGTATTAAACCATCAATTTTTAATATAACCTTTACGTATAAGCTACCAGGAATTACTTTTGATGGTACCTCTGCACAGGAAAGCAAGGATGTGATCGCAGTGACATATGGCAGTGAAGAGGCAGCAACAGGAGCTGGCGTGTTGTGGCCAAGGACTCAGAGGCTGCTGGCATCCTCAGGGCAGAGGTTAGGAAATCCAGCTCTAGGGCTACCCATATCCTGGGCTGAGCTTGACTTGGCTTTCTGGAGTACCCTAAGCCTCTAGGGGTGCACAGAGGGAGCTGTTCTCTCCTTGCTTTCGGATAGATGCAGCAGGTAAAGGAAAAGGATGACTTGGCTTCCTGTTGTTGTTGCTGCTGTTCCATCCCCGCAACAAGATTTGGAAGATGCTCGCTGCAGATTTTGAAGTACTGAATCGTAGTCTCAAGCTCGATGTGGAGATTTGATTGGGTTTTCTGGATGTTAAGGGTGTTCTTCTGGACAGCAGAGCTGCAATAACAGTCACGATGAAAACTAGACGAAAATTATAGGTTTCCAGCATTAATTAATGCATTTCCATTAGTAACCCTGCTAAAGATGCTGATTAAGAGCCTATAATTGCATTTAATCATAAAATTTCAAGAAATACCTTTTTTGTTTAACTAATGCAAGCTTTATTTTCACAGAGTATGTTGCATATATGTTCTGTACTGTTTGTGTCTGTTCAGCTGACCTTGTCATTTGTTATTCTCGGTGCCAGCTAGTGCTTTTTCTGTTTCAATGAGCATTGTTTTTTTAACGTGAAATGCCACTGTGTTTTTTCTTTGGCAAGAGAATGTCAGTGTCTGTAGAATAAGAGCTGTTCAGAGCACTTGCTGGCAATCAGGGTATTAATCATTACTATGCTTTGCTGCTCACTATAAAACCCTCTCTTTAAAAACATATCTTTATAGTAGGCTTGAGCATGTAGGTTCAAAAGATTCACATTGTGACTCAGAACTTGTATTTCAGGTCAATGAAATACGCAGAACTAGCTGATATTCATGCACTTAGAAGGCTGACATCTGTCCTCAGCGAGCTAGGTTGTTCCCTTTTTCTTCACAAGACCCAAAAGGCAGCTACTTACTCATTTGTCTTTGCTTTACGCTGAGCTCCTGGAAATGCCAAGCTGCGTACCTCATACCTGTTAGCATGCATCTCCTGCAATGGCTTAGGGCGATACCTTAAACCAGCATCTCCAGGGACACCGACAGCCACCAGTAAGTCAGGCTGAGCACATCTCCCCTTCCCTACAGCCTCCCAAAAGCTCGGCAGCTCCCACCAGTAACACATAACATTTCCTTCCTTTGGGGGAGCTGTCTTTGTCCAAATTCTTTCCCACACGATATGGGAATAGACTGGGCAGATACTCAATCTGTATCCACGCGTTAGCACGTAAATACCCCTCAGTAAATCCTATTGGGTGCTAAAGCTTGGAAGTGATTGATAATACTACTTTAAATGTTTTGTTTCACTCTTTAGTCTGGTGTTGGACTGAATCAACTGGTGTTTTCAGAAAAAACGTCAGAAAATCATTAGAAGGTCCTTCTAAGCAATTTACTGTTCAAAACTGTGTGAGTTTAATAAATTGATTCACTTTTTTGCCTTCACATATCTAATTAAGTTCTTTGTCATAGCATGTTACATATAATACTGCTCTATATGATCTGCATGTGATATTTTTGATTACAGTATTTCTGTGTTATGATTTTGTCTTGATCGTTACCTATTTATGAACTATTCAGAGTAGAGTAACATATCTAATAGACTTCTCTGCCATCCATCTTTCTCACATCTTTATTCAGGCAACATCCTTAGCTCCCTTTTAGCACAAAACCCCGATAAAAAAGTAAATCTTCATTATTTCTCTTGAAAAAATCCTCATTCCTTGGCTTTTCCTTATCTTCATATGTTGATTAATATTCACATCTTTGCCCAAAGCCTTGTTTTTCAGGTCAGGTAATTCACTTCATGTACTGTTTATGTCCTCTGCAGTTTCTTGGTATAGATGTTTCTCTCATTTGAGAAAACAGATGAAACTATATTACGCTTTCAATGTGTGTAAGGTCAAACATTAAAAATTCCTTCTGCCTGCTCACTGGAGATGAGATACTTAGAGCAATTCTTTGTTCTGCTTTATACAATCTTGTAAATCTCTCTGTGAAGGGCACAGTTATAAATCAGTAAATAACCACCAAATTTGCAAAGTATCTACCAGCACAAAAGTTGCAGAGCTGAACCACAGAGGCTCACCTGTGGTTCCCTCCTCATCCCAGAGTCCAGGGAGGCGTTTTGTAGTTGACAACTCTACTTTCAGGACAAGAGCTTGCTATTTCTTGACCAGTCCTCTGCCTTCTTTCTAGCCAGAAACTGTCTTGGAAAATGTCCGCCCTGTCAGATGTGTTCCCTTTTCATCTGGGAATTGACTGGTCTGGAGAAGAGGCAGGTAGGCTGGAGATGCGAAGGTGCTTCCTGTCTCTGACGAGAGTGGCAAGAGAGGAATCTCACTGTGCTTAAAAGCAGCTTTCAGTCTGCAAGCACCATGAGACCCCGTGGCGTGATGGAGAGTTTTATCCTGTGCCTCCCATTAACACCAAGGCCATGTGCAAACCACAGAGACGGCAAGGAAAACCATCACGTTTCTAGCTGAGCATTCCTCCTTCATCGTTTTTACAAATGACCATGGTGATAATTTAGAGAAATCTGTTTCAGTTCTCTATGTCTGTTCCTAGGTGCACTTAATACTTTGTTTCTATCCATTTTCACTGCTTCCACATGGCATCCATCAGACTTCCACATGGAAGCAGCTGTCCTCACCAAGAAAAGGTATAACTTGGAGTTGCAAAATCATGTCCTGTGAGTATTCAAGCTGCTTTTGAACTTGCTTTTAGTTTATGTTAAACTGTTTCTTTAAGGATACTCAGCTACATCTTACACTGTTGGTAGTTTCTGTCCATGTAAAATGCGCAATAATGCCAGGAGGCTTCACTGCTGCATTTTAAAAAATACCCTAAAATCTATCTTTCACCAGCAGTCTCCATAACTTGACAGCCTGCTCGCATTTCTCTGATTTTCAAACCCCTTGGATCAGAAGGAGGAATTATCAGTAACGCTGCTTCTCCCTCAGATTGGCAGAAATGATACACCATTGTGCTTCTTGAAATTTGTCCATCTTCAGAAGATTTATATAGGAATTAAGTGGTACATTGACCCTGTGTGTTCATGGAAGTGAATTTCAACCAGCAAGAAATTTCTTCCCTCTGAATAAAGGTTAAAACAGCAGAATTTAACTTGCTGTCCTTGAAAAAAAAAGAGTGTAATGGTTCTGCCTACACAGTGTCCTACAACATGACGTGTTCCTTACACCAGGGCAGGCTGGATGTAAAATATCATTGCTCTGCTTTGACAGCGCTTTGTTTCCCTTTGCAGCAGCACTTAATAATCTGACAACGGAGAATCAGGGCCTTTTAATTTTAATGAAAAACTGACCCAAGTTCTTACTCATGGAGTTATTCGTCATGGTAATTTATAGGTCACATCCTATCCACTCAGAAAACTAGGAAGTTTGATAAAGCAGGAAAAACAGACTTTGAATCCTCAAGTACTTCAGAGAACTTAAAGTGATGAATGGGTTTTAATTAATTTAAATATAGTTAGAGGATCAGATGGAGCATTATTTCGAAGTGATACCAGAAGAAACTAGAAAGATCTGTGATCTCTTTATTTGTCATGGCTTCTGACGTGCTAGCGTGCAGTAGAGCATACAGAAAGGATCTGGCCATCACAAACCTACTTAAAACACATTTTATTTCAGAATGATTGGTCATTTGCTGTTTCTTGTCTGTTTTGGGTAGTAATTGGTGTAACAACTTCACACTGGCTTCCATTCAGTAGGTCACCATTAGAGTTACATAGTTAACATGACAGGAAATTGTTTGCAGTGGTCCACTAGCAAGTTGAAGACATCAGCATAACACTTTTTAAAAGGAAATACATTAAAACACACACACACACACAAAACCTCTAACAGTTGTATCACATAGCTGACTGGCAACCCAGAACCGTGTGTTACATTGCTGTGTAAACGAACGTTCCCTCCAGACATCCTTCTGGGTGTCATTCTGTTGAAACAGAGTGGAATTTTACACAAATGTCATGTTTCCATAAGCTTTGTAGCACAGATTGCTTACTGTAAGCTGGCATGGCTTTATTTTACAGCTGACCTCAACTGTTCTTTACATTAGCTGTTACCAAAACGAATTGATCGTGTTCCATTTCTAGTGGCTCCTTGTTCTTCCCAACAACTCCTGAAATCATGATGGGCTCCTGAACAAGCAATTGGCAAGCTTGAGTGCCATTTTGTGGTCAGTGGAGGTTTCAAGTCTCTTCCAACTCCAGCAAAGCCAGTGGCCTCGGAGATTCAGCGAGGTAGATTTTTGCTGTTGACTCTTGATCTGGTCAAGGTGCATAGGAAAGCTAATGCAAGTAGAGCCACTGTGACTCTACAGGTATAATCTGGAGGACTGCACTCCTCTGTCCTTGGGTGTCTTCGGTGTCGTTGACATAGAAAAAGCTTGTGGTCCATCAGTTAATTAGCTTAAAACCTGACAAATAATTACGACTTTTTTTTTCCCGAACTATTCTTCACCTTTTTTCTACTAGTGCATTTCAATTTAAATTCATTTTTATAACATAAATATTTTAATGTGACAAAAAAATCTGTTTTAGATACACCTGTGTATCTGACGACTAGATTATCTCATTTCTCTTCCTTTTAACACATCTGGTAGCTGCTAGCTGAAGAGGAATAATGCTGTCCCATGAGTGTGAGGAGACAGGAGTGAAGTCAGTTAGGGGCTTGAAGGATTTATTTGTCCAGTTTTTGATGGAAGTTCTACTAATGGTAGTGGGATGTGGACAGCTACTGGAAATATGAAGAGAGGGAAAGGATTCCTTGAAAATATTAGCTAAAATATCCTGAAGAATCTCTTTCAATGACATGAAGAAATGAAGCACAAGGGACATTTCAGTAGCTTCCTTTATTAGACAAAAGTAATTTAAGAAAAATTCTTCTGAAATGCCACTATGAGACAAATTTAATGTATGGATGAAAAAAATTTGCATGAAAGCCAGAACTTTAATTTACTGTTAGTTAACTTCCAAACACAACTAAGTAGGTTTAATTGGCACCGTGGCTGAAAGTTTACTTGCAAAAGCGTAACTAATGAGTACAACGGCCACGATCAGAGGCGGCATACGGTTTCTCAAATGTTTCATTACAGATCTGCAAAAATGTGATGGGGGATGACTGTGCATCTGATTTCTGGGTTACTCTCTCTGTTCGTAGAAGAATATAATTTACTTATTTAAATTGTAAATGCTGGAAGTAGTTTGTGCCCAAAGGAAGAAAGTTTGTACGACGAAATAATTTATCACAACTGTTATATTCCTGACTTGTGCTACTAACTTAGGAATATTGCAGTATTTGTCTCTATTTGTAGCAGGAGAAAGATTATTTTATTTGAAAATATGTTTGTTCTGTCTCGTGGCAGACAGCTGCTGGTTTATGTGCTTATGGAATATCACCAAGTTGCTGCACAGCCAGTGGTGAGGTTGTCTGGGGGTTTGAACAGCTGCCAGAAAACTGCATCTTTAGCATCAAAAGCCCCTGTTAGATTCTTGATACTGAGCTCTGTCCTGACGTTAGGCTGTGGCAGCTGCTGTCTGGGGCTGATGCAGTGCTGGGGAGGTCTTGGCTCTAGGTTGGAGTGATCTCTCTGCACCCAAGTCACAGAGATCTTTTTTGGCAGGCTTTCTGCTGGTGGCTTCATTGCTTCATCTCGTGATTGCATGACTTCCTGTTTTTAAATTAGACAGGGCCATAGCTATACAGTTTTCAGAATATTTACAACTGGAAAAAAAAAAAAAAGTTTCTTGGCCACTTCCCGGCCTGCTCAGCACTGGATACCAGGTCTGCAGAGTATTAGGTCTGCAGGATGTGGTCTTGTAGATGACTGTTGTCACTTTTCTATCTAGATCTAGCAGATATTGGAGAAATTTGGGGTTTCTTACTGCTGTCATCTAAGGGAAGGAGAAGGCATTGTTCCATTTTTGTCTCCCACCGCCAGTGCTATACAGATGGGAGTTTTCAGTTGCGTCAGTGGCTTCATGCTCTTGATGGCAGCACAAAGAGCAACTGCTTGTTCCTGGATTGCTCCAGTACATACCGATTTTCTCACCTAAAGTCCTTGGATGTCAATGAAAAGCTTGCCAGGATGTTTAGGATACATGTTCTGGTGGCCTTTTGTATACATGCCTTAACCCTTTCATAACTATCCCAAAGGAAAAATGGCAGAAACTTACAATTCATGTAGAACACGCATTTAATTTAAGAAACAATGTACATAATCCATCATGATACCAGCATTAGCAGAATTCAGGCTTCACAGGAGATGAGAAATACAGAAGTAACTGCATGGTATCTGGACACTGCTAATTATCAAATAGACTCACGGTAACTTTTTTGGATTAACCTAACCACTGTTATTTTCTGGTAGGAAACAGAGATTTTTAAAATTACAGAAAATTACATAGCATAATCTCTTCAAAAGGAATGCAAAATAAGCAAAATCATGGGAAATGTCAGCGGTGTCCCTGCTTGTGCCCCATGTGCCTGTACCAGCCAGGCACCAGCTGTGCGTCAGTTTTGTCACTTCAGAGCCTCGATGTACGTGGTCTCCTCGTGGAGCTACTTCACTTGTACTGGTAAAACAAGCACGAATATGCTGGTTCAGCAGAAATCAGTGATGGTTCAAGGTGCTGGGAAATGCCTCATGCCTTTCAGCTGGTTTTGTGTCTAAATGAATGAATGCAGAGAATGCAGCTTTATCTCTGGGTGTCTGTAAGGGTGCTGATGGAGGACTTGTAATGACTGGCTGTATTTTCAGGCCATGCTTACTTGAAATCTCACAAAGCTTCATTGTGCTGGTTAATCAGATTGTACTGCCTGTCAGAAAACAAAAGCCAAGGTCTAAACATTTCCATTTCAGCAAAAGAAGCATCACCAGCAGTGTTTAAGTGGTTACCTATGTGCAAACACTTCTGTTTTGATCTTTGGGCGGCCGCATCCTGGAGCAGCCCTAAAGCTGCCACAAAATTTCTTCCCGCTGGCAGCCAGGGCCACACAGGAGTGAGCCCTTTCCTCCTGTCAGAGGGGAATCATGAAAATCAGCACAAAATTCAAGGGGCTTGGATGCTGTGCTGGTGGCCCTGTGAGCCCCCAAGGTAGGTGATGGGTATTTGGGAGCCTGTGGCACCATCCCGTACCTTGGGGTAAGGGCCTCAGCATCTGTCTTGCTATTTTCGGTGGACCTGCCCTTGACTTAAAGGACTTGTGAAGAAGGGCATCAGAATTTGTCTTCCAATAAGCAGAAAGCATTTCCAAACTCAGGTATCTAGGGCATTATTTTTTTTATTCAGCTTTTAAGCATTTATTTTTAGATGGCATGGCTCCACTTGATAGCAGAGTGTGAATTTAAATGTTGTAAAGCAATATAAATGGCCATTAAGTTAGGAAGCACAGTATGACCTTTTTTGAAATATTATGCCAAACATTGTGTTTGCTTTGTGAGCTAAGTGGAACTTCTGGAAGGCTGCTGCTGATGAAAGGCACTGGCTAGGTCTCTGGGGAGAGAGCACATTATTACAAGATGAATCTGGGGATCTGACAGAAATAACAAAACAAAGCTGTAAGACTGGGCAAGATTTTAACAGGAAGAAATTCAGATTGATTGCAGTGATTTTCATATGCCTTATTTTTCCAGAACTCACCGAATGCTTTTTTTGACTTGACTTTCCAGCTTGAAAGGTGTGCTATTGAACCCTGAAAGACGCTAGGACTGTGGGAGAGATTTGTGCAAAGCTGCCAAATATTTATGCCCCTTTGTTATTCATATTCTGGTTATTATTACTAAATATTAGAGCAGCAATTAAGAGCCCCATCCAGTGCTGATGTCCCAGCAGTTGCATAAAAAGGCTAATGGGGAGCAGGGGAGGCACCTGGGTGGAGGTGAGAGCAGCTATTCTGGGTTGTTGATCATTGACATTTTTTATCTGACAGCATTCCCCCCAAACAGCCAGAAGTGTCACTTCTGTTTCTTCAGACTAAACCTTGGCTCGACACAAGCAGATCAAGGATCTGGGTTATTTTTTTTCCCTACAGAAGTGCTTGGACTTTCTCATGACTTTGTAAGGGGTAACACCACAAAAAAACAAGCTGGGATCAGTAATCAGCTATGACTGCTGCTTTATTTAAGACAGAAAGGAAGCATGCAAAGCAGAACTGCCATCTAATTCCAGTCACTTAGTTTGCAGGTCCCTTCTCTGTCTCCTCTTTAGTTTATGTTTCTCCTGAGACACAGATCTGCTCTTCAGGGGGAGCAGGGCGCCCCAACACTGGCAGCAAGTTCAGCACCTTTATGTATGCTGCAGACAAGTAAGTAGTTTGCAGATCACCACAAAACTGGCTTCGAATCCTGGCTTTGTGTTTGTTGTGTCACGGATAAATGAAGCAGTTTATGTACTTCCATTGTGGGCAATTGGAGCAAACCTAAATAAGATTTATGAGCACATGGCAAGTATTTGTCAGTTGCTCCAAAAAGCTGTGTGAGGTGCCATCCTGGAACAGGTAAATCAAGGATATAACCATTTTCAGTCTGCAGGAGTATGTGGTTTAAGCCATTGGTTCTCAGCTGGAGAGACGCATCTCCCTCGGGAGGCATCCCAGCTCTAAAGGTTAGGCACATACTGTATTGCAGAAAAACTGCTGAATGAACAAATTCAACGTTCAATTTGAAGACCTTTTATAACACCTTTTTCCTCGCCATTTCATAGAAGGTGGAAAACTTTCTATTTTTCAAGTACGTCTGGAATCAAAATTAGCTTTTCCCCTTCAGTTGGCTCAGCATTGTCATGTGTCTCAGTAAGCTTTTCAGTTCATGCATACATAATTTCTGCACTACAAATACAACATAGTCTTATTTGCATTTGTTCTTGTTGCATGAAACTCGCAGACCAGAGGAAGGATTTTAAATCTTTCTTTTATTATTGTTTTCCAAAATAATCTTTTTGCCTTATGTGGGTTCGAAGGAAGTTGAAATTTCAGGTTGAAATAAGTTCAAAGGCTTACCTTTGTATAACATTGCTTAAATGCTTCAAAATACAGCGTTTTGAATGAAATCTTGAAAGAGGATAATTACATATCTATTGCATAAAACTATTGCCTCTTCTGCTGAATTTTTTTAGAAAGGTGATAATTTTTCTGCCTGAATTCGGAGACAAAGCTGGTTAAGCTTTGCCAGACAACTAGACAGCTAACAAGCTTTTCACATGAGCAGGCAGTCATAGCATCAGGTAACCCCGTTGCATTACACAGTCAGTCATCTACGTGTTCACGTGGCAATATCAGCTAGTGCTATCAGTTCGTCCCATGTGCGAGACGAGAGAGATAACAAATAACTTCTGTAAAGCTTCCCAATCACAAGAGGCTTCCTTAAAATTTAAGAAAGGGGTTACAGAAATAGGGTGTTCTCTTAAAATATATATATATAATAATAATAATAAAGTTTAGCACCTTTTCCAATGGCCTTAGCCTATTAACTCTTTGTGCAAAGTGGGATGGAGAGAGGCCAGCTCCTCTCATAATTAATGATTCTTCCAAAGCTTACATACACTCCTCGCTGTTCCTTAATAAATCCCCCTCCCAGTGGTGTATGTCCTCTGTTAGCTTCTTCCTGAAGCTCTCCCTGCGCGTGCGGTGCCTCTCCTCCCGCGCTGCCGTTTGCAGGCTGATGCTGGTTTTGGCGCAGCTTTAGCTCTAGAACAAATGCTCGCTAAGCGATGATTTCTGAAGCGCAATTTTAATAATGACATTCCTCACTTACATGATGTAGCACTTTTCACAGCACTTAGGAATTATTACCCGAGTCTCGAAATACATCCTGAGGGTAAGTTTAGTTCCAGCAGTTACTCAAGTTGAGAAGCGGAAGCATGGGGGCTTAAATAACTCACAGAAAGTTGCCTGAGAAGTTCGTGGTGACTGTGAACTGGATTCCTGGCTCCCTGCTGTCATCACAGGATAACGCCGCTCTCTCTTGTCACCTTTGAAGCACCATCCTTTGTCATTGTCCTTCCTCGACTTCTCTAATGAAACCAATCTTCTAAAGACCGAATTTTGCTTCTTTTCTCTTTTGTGTTTATCTATTAAAATACATTTTCTTCAGGTACTGTTTAAGCTGTAAAGGCCATTTGTTTCATAACATATTTCTTAATTGCACATTTCCAGTTAAGACTACTGCTAGCTCTGGTAATGAGAGTACATCAATCATCTGTCAAACCGTGGCACAATTCTGAATTATGAAACACATTATGTATTAGCAGGGCTGCGAGTACTTATTTGGGAAAATAAAAAGAATAATTATGTGCATCACCTTAAACAGTTGAACCTGGGTCCTCAGGTGGTGTAAATCACCATAGCAACATTGAATTCAGTGAATCTCACTTTGTGCAAATGAGATTTCTTCTATTCTTCATTTTTTCTTCGCCCCTTGAAGACTTCAGGAGTTGTTCACAGCTTCCCCGTCATTCCCCTCATCCCCTAACTTTTTCTCTCCCTTCCTGACATCCTGGATCGTTCCCACCAGCCTTTCTCCCAGGCACTGCTGTCATTACAGAGCATCCTCGCAGCTCCAGGTGATTCTCCTTTCAAAACCCGCTGCCTTTGCTGACACGCAGCTCCAGACCCCATCCAGGAACATCACCACCTTCCGCTGCTCATCCCCTTTCCTTTCAGCTCCCTTGTAGCAACCCCTTTTGTCTTCCGTTCCCTTGCCCTCCCTTTCAGCCACCTACCCACGCACTTTTCCTTTACTCTCAGCATGATTCCTGTTCCTCGTGGTTTGTCCTCTTTTCAGCCTGGATGCCTGAGGAAATAAGGCTTATATAATTGGTCCATCTGTCAGGGCCTCCACGAGTTTGTCAATCCTCCTTTAATAACCTGTTTGCTAATTGCAGCTAAACCGGAAGGAGGGGCAGCACAGCAGGAGATAGCACAGTCCCCAAGGTTTCAGGAAAACAAGTGACTGGCGAGAGGACAAAGAGCGTGAGTGCTGTGTGGAGGAATAACTAGCAGAATTCAGTACGTATATATTCAATATATTCTGTCTGGCAGAAACTGGCTGTCCAGAAATGCCCCCCCTGCATCCTGGGGCTGGGTGAAGCGGGCAAATGTGGCAAGGAGGGCAGGGTGAGGAAGCAGCCGATACAAATCTGTCCAAAATCAGACAACATTAATACCCTGGATCACAGTGCCGTATTTTTTTCTTCTTCTAGCTCTTTTTTCTGTTTGATTTTCCTCCAGATTTTCTCCCCGCCCTTTTCCCCTCTCTGCATGTTTTTGTCTCTCAAGTTTTCCTCTTTCCTTTTTTTTCTGTCTTTCGCTTCCATGTCCTCATCCTCTCTTCATGAATTCCTTTCCTCCTAAGGAATGCCTCAGCAGTAATTTCAGTCTTGCCTTTCATCCTGCACTCCCCCACATACTCTCGTTACTGCTAATTGTGCTCCCTTCCTGGACTGACACTGCTTCCCGAGAGGAAGAACTGCCGTAATGATTGGTGGCAGCAATGTCTTAACCATCTTCTTAGAGCACAAACACTGTCACAGTGTTTGAAAAGCTACATTAATTGAACATAGATTTGTTCAGGCTGCTTATTGAATGGATTTCCCTCGTGCCTGGCTTGTGTTACAGCTTATTTTAGCTATAGACTGAATCCGAACAATAGTCATTACTCTGTCCAACATGTGCCTCCACCAGATGCCATTCTCCACTTGATCTGCGAGCAGAAGACCTTGCCTTGCACCAGTGCTGAGACTCGAGGGATCATGAACACCAACTGTGCACTGAGTCCAATCCTGGGTCATCGAACTGTGTACGTGGAATGGGAATAAAAAGACTTTTCATGGCATAGAGTTTACTTAAGATCAGCTTTTCCAAGGAGGCTTGTCTGCCACCCACATAGCGGTTTGGGGATTTGGGGCCAGGATTGCTGAAGGGACTGGAAGGGAGGGGGTTGTCCTGCCTGCTGAGGCGCTGGGACAGCTGAGCTACTCTGTTCAGTTGGGCTTTACTGCTCCCCACCTGGCTGCTCTGTGTTGTGCTCTGGGGAGGCTCGAGTATGCCCCTTCCCACCTGTATTTCTTCAGGTCTGTAAGTAAGGCATCGCCCTTCTGTTTCAGCTGCTGCCCCTACAGGATTGGCATCGCCGTGCTGAGCACTCCCAGGAGATTTCTCTCACCAAGCCCCCAACCCTTTCCCACAGCTTAGACTACTCCATAATGATTTGTTGACAGATGAATATGTTGGCAAAGAAGTCAGGACATGTTTTCTAACACACGGGCAGTGGGGACATGTTGATCCGTGCCCATCCCTGAATTGCCTCACTCAGTCGTAACCTCCAGAAAGTGGCTTAAAAAGGGGTCACCTCTGTAACTGGAAGCAGCGTTGGTGGCAATCCGTGCTTGCTGGTGCATTTTTGGTCTGTAAATACAGTGGACGGCTGTTCAGGTGGTCTTCAGATGTGCTGAGCAAGCACAGCTCCCATTAAAGTCCATGGAAACACCCTATCTGTAGGATTTCACTGCTGTGTTGTGATCTGCATCTTCAGGGTCTGCGTGTTGAACTGGGCTTGCTGATTTAGTGCTTTAGCTAGGGCACAGGTGCAGTGGCCCCGTACGTGTAAGCACAATATATTTGCATTTCATCTCTCTGAATCAGCGTAATTCCCCTAACTACCCTCTTCAGTAAATTCCTAATTGCCAGCAATTTATGTCTTTACCTATTTATTGCAGCTTGCAAAGTTTGCAGTAAATTTGGCTTGTGATTTTTGTGTCTGTGCGTGTGCGGAGCAGTTAAATCATTTATGTTCTGAGGACTTTAAAGAAACATATGCCTTAAAATCAGCAAAGCACTTACTACTTTTGCATACACGGTGAAGTCTATTTTATTGCGTTACATTACTAAATAACCTTGGTTGTTATTCTTCAAGGTCTCAGTGCGTTGAGCTATTAACAGCTATGGAATGTATCTAAACTGCATTATGGCTGCATAACTACAAGCTAAGGGGTAATCGAAGATCTGTCAGGCTTAACGTAAGCATATGGACAGCTCTCCACTACTAGTATAGGAAAAAAACCACCACTTAATTTGGAATTTTTATGCAGAAGCCCCTAAGGATGCTTTTACCTAAATGATCTTCAACTTATACAATGCAAATAGAAACACCAGCGTGGGGGAATAAGGAACCAGAAGTTACTGTGCTGTAAAAGGGAGAAGGAGCACATGAATATTTAATGTGTGTATATATATAAAATTAGTACAGAGATAAACAATTTGATGAGTAATGATGCATATATTTAATTCATAGTTTTATGCATTTTTAAAGAAAACCTAAGTAGATGAAAGCTTAAGCTTAATTAAAACAGTAAAAGAAGCATTCAGGTTAGTTTATTCTCTGCTAAACATTGAAACACATATGACAACTTCTGAAAATTTCAGTTCCTGGAAGGGAGGGAGCAGACAAAGCTGTAAGATCTAACAGTGAAATTTCTCTGGACAGTGGGCTTTTCACGAAGTCTGCAAAATTTGTGGAAATACGATATATTGAACCTTTCAGCCATCGCCACTGGACATGCCTTCCATCACCCGAGCAGCATTAGTGCCAGAGCTGGGCCAGTTGTCAGGCATCCTGACACTGCAATACTGTTCTTTATGGCTGCGTATGGATGCTCTCACGTTGGGGTTATTAAGACCAGGAAGTGATTAATGTAAAGAGAAGTGTGTCACTGCACGGTGGAAAAGACATTTTTCTTCTTAGGTCCACTGTCAAGCAACTTTTCAGGCAGACTTGCACAGTTTAAGAAATTCAAATCCTGGTTTCCTATTGACTGAGAGGAATACCCGGAGAGGATCCTGAAAGAGGGAGCTGAATCAATTTCCAGCCCAGCTGTGGCTGACATATCCAGCAGTGGCTGGAGCCGAGCAGCAGCCACTGCCTGGTGGATGAGCTGAAAACATCTTCCAGGGGGTGGCGGAGCGGTGTGAATTGCTGCGTCCCTCCTACAGGTACAACCCTACGGGTTTACGTTGCAGCATCGCCTCCAGGCTGGAGTCAGGATTGGCACAGCCTTGTGCTGCCTGGTCTTCATCCATACAGACATGGCTTTTCTCCCAAGAACTTCCATAAGCCCTGGGGTTTTATATAAGCGTATACAAGTGGCATACAAAGTATGGGAGTGGAAGGAGCACAAGCTTATGTATACCACTGGGATATAGTATAGCAAGAGGTAATGTATATATCCGTAATAGAAGCTCAGTGCAAGAATTACTGGAAGAAGTTATTTTGCTGGAATCGAGATAGATCTTTGCCATAATGTGTTTACCAGCGACTTCTCTATTGTGATTTATTGAGAAGCTCTGTTATTGCTTTTAATTTTAAAAAGCCATCTATAACCTGTTCACGGGAATGAAACTCAAGAAAGCCATATGTTCAGGATATTGTTGTTAGTGTGTTATGTTTTATGCTTCTTCAGGATCCCTTAAATGATTTCTCTGGTGGTGTGTCTCTATTTTGTGGGTATTGCAGGTAGCTCTGGGTTCCAAGTAAATTAAATCTCGTGTTACTGCTACTTGTTCAGAAAAACAGCTGTTTAACTTCTGTCTTTATGGAAAAACCATCATGCAAGTACGTAATTTCTTTTGCTGAGACTTTCAGCATGGTTATTAATTGTTTTCCTGTACTCGTCTGAAATGGGTCGGTCTAGGAGAAGTAGGAAGAAGGCAGTGTGATGGTTAACAAGGTAATTGAGGAAGTCTGCACCATGTGTACTGGGCTGCGAGGAAGGAGGAACAAAGATGTTTGTGCTAGCAGCTGATAAGCTCCTGTGTTGTTACAGAGGACGTGTGCTAGTCGAGCCAGCCTTCTTTCTGCTCGGTCACAGGTAAATCATGGCACGGTACAAGCTGACTGCAGTATCAAAACCATATCAGAAGTGTCACATTTTCTTCATTTCACTGACATGCACTGAACGTACATGTCATGTTTTGCTTTGGTCTGTGCTTATTTGGACCGTTGCCCCATCACTGACACTGAGCAGACCTCCCTGGGTCAGGATCATTTCTCATTTATGGCAGAGCAGTTGAAGATTCCCTCCTAAGCTCCCCCTTGGCATTACGAAGGGTGTGTGTGCAGAACAAATATAAAAAAGACTTCATTTAAGGGTAATACTCTCCGCTTTGTGACTCTGAAAGCTATTCCTACATCACTGCCTTGCAGGTATGTGTGTGCTGTGCAATAAATCTGGAAATACGAGTACCTAGAGGAGTTGTGTCAGTGCTCCAGCAGCACCAACAACCCGTGCTTTGGGGAGAGGCTGTGCAGGCGAGCCCGGTGCCATGTGCAGCTCTGGAGCTGGGGCTGTGCATGCAGGAGCAGATGCTGGGGTTAAGCATTCACAGATACCCAGGACAGAAGAGAAGTTAGCTTAGCGTTCTATCAGCGTGGTCTTTCCTCGAGGAAACCCTAAATGTACAGATGTTGTTGGGCTGAAGTGCCACAGGAAATTATTGTGCACCTCTGCTTCTTTAAGTCGTTGTTGTGTTGTTTTTTTGTGTTTGTTTGGTTTTGCTTTTTTTTTTTTTAAATAGACGTATCTCAGGTTGTTAGGGAAGTGCATGCAGTACTTTGTATGTCAGCTGAAGCACTAATTGCCCAATGCCTTCATGCTGTAACAACCTGAATTATACTTCGTATCCCCCTTCACTTCTCTGGTTTCTGAGTGCCTTAGAAATCATGAGAGCTGGACTCAGTCAACGTGCAGGAGAGCAAGGAGAGCTCCTAAGCGCTGGGTTTCAGCCCATGAATTAACACGGCTACTGGGATAAGGGGACTATATCTTTCCACTCCTCTGAAGTGCTTAGCTCACTAGTTGTGTGCCATAAAATAAGCGGCAATAACAATAATCCATGTCTGACCGTTCAGAGGAGTGAATCCACCGTGCCTTCCAGCAGTTCACAGTCAGTAAATGGGATCATATAGTGCATATCATCTGCATTTAGTGTGACTGCCTGCTACAGAGAATATTGATTATTTTTCCGTATTATAATTCTGAGTTTATATCTTCATTTCTTTCCTAGCAGAGACTCACTCTCTTGGCCCAATGTGTTTCTCGATAAAGAGAAACCTGTGAAAAGTGCTGGCTGGAGCTGAGTGTGATCTGTCACAGTGCTCTGGGTGCAGGGTTGCTCATGTTTGTGCACCTGATGGATCGACACAAGCAGGTATTTCTGGCAGAAATCCTCTGGTCAGAGAACTGAGCTGCTGGTTTCTGCATGCCTTGCACTGCTTTTCCTATATGCTGGCCATAAGAACTCAAATAGTGTGGCCACTCCTAGATAACAAACAGCATTCTTTTCACCGAAAAGAAGTCTGAAATGCTCTTCAGATTCGTATATTAAAAGTCATAGGTTGTTTGCTCTACCTCCAGGTCACTGGGTACTGTTCATGTTGCATAAAAATTCAGGACTTTTCCACTTGCTACATGGAAGACTTTACTTAGCTATTTTAAGAGCTTCAAATTTAGTTCCAGGGAAAGGTAGAGAAGATATACCAGCTTTTGAGAGAGAGAGATGAAGAACCAAGGCTGGCTTTCTGCCTTTCATCTTGCTGTATTGTGTAACACCAATTGCACAGAGAAGCACTCTAATGCGGGGAGCTTGCTTTACTCCAGGCTGATGGGATCACGTATTGGCAGAACGGATGAAAAGTCACAAAAGGTGTGGAGCTGAGCTGATGCTTTGTAAAGATGCTAACAGTTTGTGCTGCGACACACACGTAGATGCAGGTGGGAACTATCCCAAACAGGGTGGTAACACCAGAGATGGTGTGGCATCGTTGTGATCCACTTACTACCTTAGTGTTTTGCTGGGTTTGGACGGTGATGTTTCTCTTTACCCTTGGTCTACTAAATCGCAGGATATTCTTACCCGCAAACATAGGTAACTTTGTTTTGCTGGTACTTTTTTAATTATTCACATGCAGCCTAGCCAGTTGAGCTCAAACGAAAGGAGATGCTTTATTCCAAAGCAGCGATGCATTAGAAGCATGTTGGCAGCATTTTATATTGCTCCAACACTTTGTGTTTAATGAGGAAAACACTTTAAGTGCACACATCCCGTTGTTGCAGAGAGGATGAAGATATCTGAGTAGACTCTGTTCACATTTATGATCATTCCAATCCTGTCCTTTTTGTTTAAGCAGCAATTTAAATTAGCATACAAATAAACATATAATACCTAGAGCTTTTACCGGAGTAGACACACACACAAATTATCAGAGGGAAGAAGAGACATTCAGTAAAATAAAATGAATATTAAGTGTAGCTGGAGTTTACTAAGATGCACACTCATTAAAAGCAATTGTTATTATGAACAGTTCCTGTTGATTTAAGAGCTTTAGAGTTCACCAGTTAACCAGGGAGTTCAGCTAACTTGTAGAAACAAGCGGCAAACATGTCGTAGCCTCTCCTGTGCAGGTTAAGGACATCCAAGCCAAGGGATGCTGCAGCTCATACTGAAGAAATCAGGTACATGCAGACTGGATCTGTCAAGGGGGAAAAGACATCTAAACAGATAAAACCAGAACCTCAGCTGAGGTCAGTTAACTCTCAGATGTTAATTTTCTCGCACCGAGAAGCTGGGCCTTGTTCTTCTGTGCCATTTTCCTTTCTGAAGAGATGACATTTGTGTAACTCTAAAACCCATCTACTGTTGTATAACTGTTGAGGTTCTGGTTCACTTTTTTTTTTTTTTGAGTATCCTGAGAAACCTTTATTCAGTATAAAAGTACTGCTCTGTGCAGATACAGGGCCTGACTCAGAGCTGCTGTAAGTCACATTAATTCCTTTGCTGAGGAGGGAATTATGGCCCAGCTGCAGCTCTGGCGTGTGCTCTTACCAGCCATTTTCCACGGGGAGAGGAGGGGATTTTGCTTACCGGGATGCAATTTGTGGAAAAAGTAAAATCCAAAGAAAGCCCAGTTGAGTTGACGTGGCTGATGGGAAGGGAATAACAGGAAAACCTGCTATTAAACAGGACAGGTACCTTCTACTCCCTTCCTCTTCTGTTCCTTTTTGTAGTGGAATGAAACAAGGCATTCCCAGGGACTGAAGGGCAGAGTAGAAATGATGAATGGGGAGAAAAAATGCAGGCCACTGCTCTCGTAGGGCAGCTGCATCAAACAAGCACGGCCTCAATGGGAAGACAAAGAGCCCCTGCCGGTTTCTACCATCTGTGAATCTGACCTCTATTACTTTCATACGATTTTTCCAATTTTCATGAAAGATTTTTCTTGTTTTCTTCAGTTTCCAGGAAACTGCCCAAGAGCATATTTTTATTGAATCTTCTGTAATTTCCTACCGAGGCAATACTTTCGGTGATAGATACCTATGGACTAGTTTCCCATCGTAAAAGCTGTTCTGGCTTGCTTGACTAACGTTTCATCTGAACAAATACTGTGAAGACATGCCTACTCTTCATCTAGACATCCTGTTGGTGGATAGAGAATCTTCCTTTTCCAGGCCACCCTCCACTGACATATTTTGTCTCTGAACATTTTCCCACTCTTCTGTTGATGGTTATTCAATGTGATCTCGCTTGCCTTTTCTCCTTGTTAGCTGCACAAAGCCAAATTCTGCCCATGAATTCAGGAAAAGCTTGCTTCATGTTAAATGAATTTCATGTAACGCATCTTACTGGGAAGCATTTAAACCATGGCATTGCTGAACTTTGCCTTTCTGAGTTTCTTTGTTAAAATGACACGTCATTCCTTTCCTTTAATGATACAGTAAGTAGTTTCGGCATATATTTCTACCCAAAAATGTTTGGTACCATTCTCTTTCTCCAGCATGTTTCTTTTCAGCCCTCATTAATCCCTTTATTAATGGGTGTTGTTTTAAGTGAGTGCCACATCACTCCAAAAGAGTACCCGTGTACCTGCATAGCTTTTTCTGGTCTTCTTTCCCTTTTAACTTATGCTGCAGCTGGCTTTGCTCTCTGAGTCCAAAAATCTAAAACCAGATCTTTTATTCTTGGTAGTCTGTTTAGAAATAAATCACTGATCTCTCTTCTTCTGAGTCAGGAAAGGGAATTTGGAATTGAAACTACAGGTAGGCAAAAGATGCTGCTGGCAATTGCAGCCTGCACATTCAGATACAAAGCATTTAAACTTTTCAGGGTGGAAATGATTTTCACCGTAATCAGACTGAACACTCAAATGAAAAAAAATAAAAGCTCAACCTTTTCATACTGGTCCTGTGAAATGAGGTGTGATCATATCCGTACCTCTGGAAGGGAAATGAGTGTGATTAATGAAGCAAATCATACATTTTAATGTGCATGATAAAACTGTTACTCCAAAGAGAAAACAATATCTTTAGCAATTCAAAATAATGTTATTTGCACCTTTTTTTTAATCTGCTTTTTCTTTTCATTGCCTTCAAATTCTGGTAGGCTGGCATTTATTGCCAAAACATTACTATTTCAAGTCTTTCCCTTTCTATTTGCCTTTCCATCTTCTGTACATATAACGTCCATTCTCTCTTCCTCCCAAGATGAAATACTTTTTATATTGTGTGTTTTTCTAAGTCTTTCTGCAGATAAATTAACCACATGAGGGATCTTTTCAGCAATCTTTCCCGTTGCTGCTCCGTGGAAGCTAATAGGAATGTACAAAGAGTAAAATATGTCTAAATGTTAGATCCATTAACTTACTGACCTTTAAAAAGGTTGGATGGCAAAGTGAATACTAGTATGGCTAGTAATTTGCAGTCATTGAAAACTAACTAAACATACTTAAGGAAATGCTGAGGATACATGTATGCGATACGTTTCAAATTCCACTGAAATTACTGGAAAACCACTGGTTTCAGCCAGCTTGTGGAAGAGGCTCATATACTCATAACCTTATTAAGGCCAGCTGATTTTTCCCGTGCTCCATTATTTCATGCTCAATTTGTGTCCTAAAACAGAGAGAGGTTGTAGTGTCATTCCCATTGGAGTTATTACAAATGTTTTTCTTTCTCATACATAAAATTTCAAGCACTTTTAAAAAAATGTTCCAGGGTTTTTGCTCCCCACTAATTCTACTGAAAGGCTGTTTGAAGACTTCACATTTTTAATGGTTAGAAACCTTTTGATTTTTAGGTTGCATTTATTCATAATTGGTCAACTGTACTGAATTGCCTTCATGTATGTTTTTCTTTCATGTAAAGCTTCATGCTTACTCTTGTAGTGTAAGTTACCAGATCATCCCCATTCATCCTATGGTCAGATGCGTCTTCCTCAGGCCTGGCGTGCTAGAAACAGGACAGGTAACAGGCATCATCAGTGAGCTCTCTGCGATCACTGGGTTGTGATGCTGTGAAATTGTTGACGGGCCATGCACCGGTACGTAGAACTTCCCTGCTTTCTACAGATAATTTTCTCCGTATGTAAGGTTATTTGTGTCCCCAAAACCAAGGAGAGCAGCAGCTCATTTCAGGCCTATTCCTTTGCAGGGAATTGCAATGGTCAGTGCAAAACAAATGAGTTCAGAATCCCGGGAAGTATTTTGAATTTGATATACAATATTCTGATACTCAGAAAGGTGAAGTGTCATGAGGCACTGGAGAGTTAACTGCAATATTTTGCAGCCCTCTTACTTTCTAACAGGTAAATGTGGGAATGGAAGGCTCTTACTGCATGCCGTGTTTCTACATCCTGTGCTTCTCCATGCCCAGCTGCCTCCTGTTGCCCTATGGAGAGCTTGATGGTGTTGGCCGGCCCCTGCTCGCTGGAAGGACTGTGCCATTTCTTCTCCCAGTATGGGCAAAGCATTCGGATTTTGTGCACCCTATACATATCCATGTGTGTGGGTATACATTGCATAGGCTGCTAGAGGAGTGGCACTGGCAGTGAAGCAGAACCAGACCGAGGTCCTTCACCTGGGAGTGAAGCTCAGTGTGCTCATGCCATGTCCGAATGTGATTTTCCATTGGGAACACGCTCTCCTGTGTCTGCACCCCTTGCATTGCTTCTCCTCGAAGCATCTTCGCTTCCAGTATGACCTTTGCGCTAGTGGCCATGCCTCAGTGCATCTTTTCAGCCTGTGAAATGCCAGAGTTGAGCACGTTTTGTATAGGAATTCCTGTATCATGGAGCCTGCAGTCTGCTTTGCTGGTGTGAACATGCTACGTGAGTTACTGGGTGGTCTGCAGTGGCTCCTACACCTTTTCCTAGCAGATTGTAACTCATTCAGAACTCATCTCTTTTGTGTTAGGAGTTTGTTTGGAACAAATATGCAGGAAATCTTTGTGTTAAAAGCTGTCAAGGCATCTCAGTGGTGTAACACAAGCGAAATAATGTGTTTTTAAAATTATTTTGATTTCATGAGCAACCTCATTCCACTTTGACATGTTGTGGGAATCTGTCATTCACACACATCTGTAACGTAACCAATACTCAATATTAGGATAACAACTATGCAATACTAGATGGCTGCACATACCGGGGACTGTCATTACCAGGTATCTGTGATGTATTTGTATCAATGCATAAGGAACACTGCATGTGATTTTTTTTTACATTGAGAGTAGACTCGTTGATTTGAGAATGGCTTTTTGTAAAGGAAGACTGTTAATTCAGTGAGTAAAGTAGCTGGAATCTGTCCCTTTACAAATCAAATATATTCCTGTTTTGTTAGGTGTAACTGGAGTTTCTTTGAATCGTTAAGTTACATTTTTTCACGCCCAGACTATGCAATATGAATCCCAATTTTCACAGTCCTTCTGTCTGTTCAGATTTGATTTTGAATCAGAATTTTCTTAGTCTTTCTCTATAGCATGTGCTGATTTGAATGATAAAAAAGCCTTCTCTAGTATATATCCTGGATGAAGTAACAATTCCTAGGTCAATCCAGAAGTAGATCAAAACCTGTGCGGTTTATCCAAATTCAGAATGTCAATGCAGGCTTCTGTAGATCGATCTGATGAATGAATATTCCTCAATTGTGTTCACCATCTCTTTTATCAAAGCTCTACTGCTTATTTTGTATTGTTGGATCTCTCTTATATTTTCATGCCAGCTGTAAGTACATTTTCTCAAGTTTTTTCTCTGCCAGGTTTGGCTGTTACATTGAATGTGATCAGATTATTTTGTGATATGCAGAAGATTAGTCATTTAAGACTGAATTGGTAACTGATTGCAAAAGTTCTTCCTGTGAACCATTCATCTTGTGAGAAAGAATAGATCTAAAGGAGTGTCTTTATGTTTAGAGACTGTTCCAACTTCTATCTGTTTAATTTCTAAGCTAGGCTGCTTCTCCAGAATTTACCAAATTAACATCAGTGCTTCAAAGTAACAATAGGAGTTGCTTTTCTAATTACACTTTTATTGCTTAAATACGTGTTTAAACAAAGGCAGTAGTTCGCAGATAATAGGCAAGTACCTTGTTTCAGTTAGGAATAAGTCAAAATACTCCATAACATCGTCCTAATTCGTACAGCTTGTACAGTTTGTTCATCTCCCTGTGAAAGACGCCATCTCAGCCGACTGTAGTCATCTACAAGTTGCTCTCTCTGTGGCCTCTGGAGAGATAAAGAGTTATTTTTGGACTGGTGATTCATCTCATCCAAAAATAGTTTAGATAAATCAGTAGTGCAATATAGACCCAGAACCTGTAGCTGACTAAAGTCGGGCGAGGCATAGCTCACCTTTGACACGTGATGCTGTGGGTGTTCTCTTACGCGTTTATGAAGATGAAGGATTTGCTTAAAATGACACGTAAGAAGGATCAAGGCCGTGTTCTGTTTCATCTGCGTTCTGAAGTGATCAACATGCATCTAAAATGATGCTCGTGCTTCCAGGGCACCATGCTGTGTGCCTTGGGAAGCGTGCAGCAGTAACAGCGTCAGAGAGACTCCTCCACTTGACACGGGTCGCACTGCGAGGATGGCAAAGGCTGGAGGCCCTGCTTGCAGATGAGGTTATTGAAGAGGAGGAAAATGAGGTTTAATATACTGGAAGGGAAAAAGGAGGCGCTGAAGCAGGTAAATGATAAGCAGGAAGAAAATGAGTCAGTGAGTGCTTAGCAGAAATGAGCAATTGAGAACTCTTAGGAGTGCCAAGGAACCAGGAGGAAGAAAGGTTTGGAGAGTGGGGTTTGGAGAACAAGTTCTCATCTTATTGTCATCTCACAAGTGTTCACTCTGCAGTACTTTTCATTATAATGTGTGTCTTCCGTAATCCACTTCAGTGTGTGTAATTTGTGTCGGGGGAGTCAGCTGCTCTTATCCTTTTCACTGTGAGACTGGTGCTGCATCCAGCCCCGTACCTTGAATCAGCCAGGCTACCTTCATTCATAACGCTTTGGCTTTCTCCCTAATAATAACAGTGTTCTCGAGCTGATTCAGATTCATATCTGGACAGTTTATCTTCAGATCCCAAGACTGTTTTAAAACATTATCTTAATACTAACTCCTGTTAGTGGTTAACTGAGTGGGCCTGGTTTTTATTCAATATCCCAATGATCTCAATCCCAATAGATATATTCTCTCTCTTTTTTTTTTAAACTGCACCTTTTCTAATAAATGCACGGTCAAAAGAAAATGTGCTAATACTCTGAACAAAGCAAGCTTTGATTTCATGCTTTAGCAAATCAGTCAAATTTTATCATTGTCACTCATTGGTGCTTCCACAAACACAACCTGTAGCAGCCTTTTTTCCTTTGGAAAGCTTTGGAATGCTTTGGAATGCTTAACTCCCTCACAAAATACCAAATTCTCATTGATCAAAGCAAGAAAGAGGCAAATTCATCTGTATCCATGACAAACAGATTTAGGATGCTATATTTGGGTCCCTTTAAAGTAAATAATCTCTATAAAAGATCTCTCTGACTTTGGTTTTAACTGGATTTCCAATATAAATTTTCCCCATGTCATAGAAATCTCAGAATAAAGGCAAGTATATAAATATATAGTAAGTATGTAAATACTTACATATTTCCCCAAACTCACAGGATGTTTATTGAATAGCCGTGACCTGCCAGGGGGAAAAAAATGACAGTGAGGGATCTCATCCGACTTGGTAGTAGAAGATTGGGAATCCCAGCACCCATTGCACCAATCCATTGGCATTAGCACACAGCACTGCAGTCCATGCGTAACATAAATTCACAGGTATTGCTCCCTGAAAGTTAGGCAGAAGGTTTAGGACTGAAAATTTGGCTGTTTATGTCTTTACTCGGGTTGCCAGGAGTGGGGGACGTGGGCACAGGTGGCACTAAATATGTGTGATCACATGTATTTGGATTGCCATGGTAGTACAGGATCTTAAAATCTTAAAATGTCTCAGCTAAAAATAGCAAGATGGTAACAGCATAAATAAGTTATTAATATTCCTCCGTCTTTAATATCTAGAAAAAGATAAATAAGTAACGGACACGGCAAAAGAGGCGTGGTCCAAAGTCACTCAGGGTCAGCCGAAAACCGGCTATGAGCATCAGTGGGATTTGCACTTGGGAGGATCCGAGAAACAGCGAATGGTCAAACTCAGAACTTCAAAAAGCCAACTACTTCTCCAAGAATCTGCTCCAGCCCCTTTCAAGTGCCAACTTTTTCCCAAAAGTGCATTTAAAGAGTGTGGAGGGCCAGGCAGGGAAGAAAGAGAGCTCACAACAGAAAGCTTTCTCGTAAATGCAGAATGTACCCAGAGGATATTAGAAGACTTTTGAGTAAACTGCATGATTGTACCCTGGCTGAAAAACACAAGAGCCTGTAATTATGCTGTGTTGTATTTATTCACTGGTGAATTCTTTTAGCTCTTTTTCCCCCCATAGGATATTCTTTATTTACAGGTCATGTGTTTGGGGTGTACTTCATTTTTAATACCATACATAATTTTGTTTTGGAACCAAAATATTTATTAGAACAGTATAGCATATAAAAGCCACCTTTTTGCCTTTGTGCAGCTAAAATAAATAACATATATAATACATATCCATCTCAGCACTGAATATATTAAGGCACATGCACAGCACTGTACTTTTCAACATCCAGCTCTATGATTTAACTCTGCTCTGTACTATTTTTTTATTAAATCAGACAGGTTGGTGATCTATTTTGCTGTGGATAAGGATGTAAGCAGTCCCCAGTACTCTTCATTCTCTGCACACCCTCTGTTCTTTAAGATATTTATTGAAATGGTTGGTGAGGTGCAACAAGCCAGACATAATATTCCCCTTGCCTTTGTGCGACTACACTGTAATGAAGAATTAATAACAGATTCCTGAAGAATATTAATCATACTTTCACAAGCCAGTGGGGAACAATTTAAGTGCAGGAAAATTAATGCAACAGTCCAACTCGTAGGCCTGTGCAGAAAGTCTGAAAAAATGGGCATTGCCTGAAGAGCTTTCCTTCATCTGCGGTGCGGCGAGGTGTTTGAACACCGCAGCGCTCAGACCACAGCCCACAGCAGATCGGGGTTTCTCATGCCTCTGTCCCTTTTTCCAGCAATCCTGTGCCTTCTGCGTCGCTACTCACCATAAAGCCCTCTCCTCATGGGATGGAGAAGAGCTAAATGGAAAACATTCGTCCCCTCCTGTAAGGATATTCCCAGTTGGGACAAAATGGGATTTGACAGTCTTCATAAATTATGCTGGAGGAAAACCATGGGGTCAATGAAACCTGTTGTCTTTGAGATTTTCCAGATATTTCATTACAAACTTCATTCTTTTTTCATTCTGTATTTAACTTCTTTGGAAATAGATATTCAATTAAATTTCAAAGTGAAAAGTCATTTTAAACAAACCTCCCATTGAGGTTTGTCATCCCCAAGATGTCAAATGAGACATTCTGGTCATTGCTAAATGTTTTCCAACATTTTACCAAGGTCTGGAGTTTCTCAGTTCACAGGAGTAGTTTCAGTTTTGACAAATGGGTGTTTTCCAGGAGAAAAAAATAACTCTGTCAGAGACAGTCTGATTAGCCAGAGGGCAAAGATCCCAACAAGGCTTTACCATACCATGTTTTCTTGACATGATAAATCTGTGATAACCCTGCAGTAGTTAGTGCCCTCCGTTTTTGCAAAACACAGGGTCAGAAGTTGACCCCACCAAACATCTTTAACGAAAAATGATAATGATCTGAGTATAATCTGTAAAAGAATTAATTTTTCAGAATCTCTTAAAGTATTACACAAAGGGGAATAGCGTTAGAAGAATCGTATTAATTAGACACAGTGTTACAATGGAAAAGGTTTATGAAGGAGACGACTGTTTCACTGCAGGCTTGTTTTTTTAATCAGGATAAACATACTGCATTGGGAAGAGCTGTACATTTTTAGTAAGCTTGCTGTTGAAGAACTTCAGCAAATGAAGGCTGAATCCTGGTCCCACAGTTCAGCACAGAAATGACTGACTTGTGGGAACAAGGGGTTGGGGGAGCTCCTTGTGACTGCGGTAATTATATGTGGGAAAAATCTCCCTGTCCTACCCCAGTTAGGGGGTTGTTGCTGTTTTCATGGATATGCTGAATAGAAAAGGAAGAGTGGGGTGGGAAGACCTGCATTAAGCCAACTGAACCTGGCAATGATTGTGATTGTGCTTCTTTTTTTTTTTTTTTTTTCCTTTTCTCTCTATTCTGAGTTCTGTGACCACAAAATATGGACCCAGAGTAGTCAGCATCCCCAGTCAGCCAGCTGAGAGGGCCCCCCCTGGCCCACCTGGTAATAAAGGTGGCAGAGGGAGCAAATATCCTTGGATAAAGTGACTGCTGCTCACTTAGAGGGAAAATGTGTTTTCCCCAAAGAGCTGATGCTGGATATGTTTATCCTGCAGCACATTCACTGCATATCTGATCTGGACACATGCAAAGGAAGTCTGCATTGTGTTCACACTCACCCTGACCAACCTGTTCACGACACAGGTAGTTTAGGCACTGTGTATATGCCTCTTTTGTCTCACTGGGGTGGTAGAAACACCCAAATAATACAGTTTCCAGAGACCCCAGAATCTGTAGGATTGCTCTGACTCCTGGTTACATGTAGGGATGATGACGTGAGGCTGTTATATCCCATTGTCTTTTCCCTTGATTCACCTATCTAGACAAACATGACACTGCTCCCCAGATTTAAATCTCTAGAGATTACACAAGAGATGGAAAGGGCTCTTTTTGGTCTTCTTGCCCTTGCTTTAGGGCAGGTGCATCAGCAGCTGGAAGAGTTCAAATATTTCTTCTAAATCTGCATTCTGGATATGGATTTTAGATCTTTCAGGCAAAGGAGGAATGACTTTGCATGTTGAAAGTAGTAATCAACATGCACAGTGGCTAAATTCAAGCTCTGATGTAAGCGCTACACAAAATCCCAATCAGCTCCTACCAGAATTTCATAAGGGCACGCAAGGATCACCGTGATTAAAACAGTGGTCTACTGAGCCTACTTTCCAACTGCTGCTTATTGTATTAATTCAAAGTTTTCTCTTATTGGAAAATTAAGTAGCAGGTGTAGTTTTAATGAACTGTAGCAGACTGGGTTTAGTGGTGTGGTAAATAGATTGTGATATTCATTTCCAATTAAAGTTCTTTTGCAAAGATCAATGAAGCACATTCTTATAAATTGAATCACAGTAAACTAATAAACAAATTTCTTTCAGCCTGCTGATGGCAAATTCCTATTTCCTTAACATGTTAGATCACATCATGGTATTAATTATATGATGCATGAGCAACAAAGAAGCAATCATTTATTTAGCAGTAGTTTTATATTTATTTTTACCTTGGAATTAGCTTTACAGATAATTACATACCTATAGGCAAGGAACATTAAGCAGTAGAAAATGGAAATTTGAAGTGAGTATTTTTATTGCTTGACTTCTGTCTGTCATCCATAAGATTTAAAAAATCTTGTTAAAGAATGTGCTGCATTATTTGTTTTGCTGATTAAAAGGGCCAGTACATAAGGAAGGGTGCACTGTAACCTTTAAACTCAATTAGTATATGATACATTCGCATCAGGAGTGACAGCATTCATGAATAATAGAGCAAAGGCTTCATTCTGCATCTGTAAACACACTGCTGTAGTCATTTAAAAATTAAGATATTAACTTACCAATTTTAAATGTCAGCAGTATGTTCTTAGCATATAGTAATGGTGTGACAGTTTATTGGGATCCTGCTCTCATTATATAAGAATACATTTCAGTGCTGAAAAGAGCCCTGATCATTGATTGAGGTCCCTGAGGGGATACCAGCACATAGACTAGGCTAATAAAAACGATAAAATAAAGCTCTCACAGTATAATAATGTCATTTCTTGAGATGCTGTCACTATTATAGGCATGTCAGGTGCCTCTCAGAATGGATTGAACATCCCCAGAAGCAGCTTTTTGAGGCTCCCACTACGCGAGGTTACATCAGCTAAGCTCGGGTCGGGCAGGCCAAGCTGCCTCCCATCACATTTGGGGATCGTGGAGAGAGAGCCACATTGCTGGAGGCTGTGCGGAGCCCCGAGGTTACCCTTCGATGGCTGGTCCTCTGGAGAGGCCCCTCTCCCCCCCTCCAGCTGCAGAGAGGAGACGGAAGCTCATTTTGTGAATGTCTTCTCTGTAAGTAACAGTAATTGGGGAATCTTTTTCTGAACAGATAGTTTTAAGTCTGGACATACTCATCTTCTGTCGTCTTCACGGCACTAATGCACTCACAACTTCTTTTCCTTTCGCTTAAGAGCTGCTGCTTTATTTAATTGGGGGATCTTACTTTATTCTGATCATTCTGGCTGCTCTTAATCTCAGGTAAAGTTTATTGCTAATGGTTGACCCCTTCCAGTTGGCAGTATTGAAATGTATCCTGTAAGGTCTCCCCAGCTTCCCTGGAGCTACCTAGGAGTTTGCAAGTGGAAAGCCACTGTTTCCTGACCAACTGTGGAGAATTCCACTTGTGAAAAGAAGAAAACCTCACATTTGCCTTTGTCTTATTTTTAATGCAAAACATGTCTTGGAAAATTTTGCAGTCGGCCAAAAATCTCTCTCAGGCTTAAATGTAGTCATTGTACAAGTACAGGCTACCTGGAAACCCAGCATTTATTTTCCTTACGAGACCGAAGCAGGAGATAAGAGGGAAAGATTTAGGTCATGTAAAAAGGAAAATAAAGTGGCTGGTGACTTCATGTGGCTTACTTGCACATTGCCATCTCTGTGCTGCCCTTGTCCTTGGCTTCCTTGTGTTTCTCATGTTTGCCTCAGAGGTGAACTGTAAGGCGCAATCACAGCCAATTTCTGGCTCTTCATCCTCCGGCAGATAGCTGCTATTCTCTGGCGATAACATATTTTCTGTTCTTCTTAGTGATCTTTTCACAAAAGCCTCCATAAAAGTGATTATTCTGTTTCGGTCGTGGCGTTAGGCTTGTCAAGGGGAGCAGGAGGAAAGAGCAGAAATCTGGCCATGGCTGTAAATCACAGGGCATGGAGCAGAAGGGTGAGGCAAAACGTCGTCCTTCTGCGTGTGGACCGGAGACTCTCTGAGGTCAAGAAGACCTGAAGTTGTCATTCTTCAAACCAACCAACCAAAAAAAAAAAAAAGCGCTATCTTAATGCTGTGGATATCTGAAATGCCTGGTCCTTTCAGCTCTTTGTGTGGCACCAGAGATTGCTCGAGATGTTAGGTTCACCCACGAGTCTGCTGGGAGCATGCCTCTGGTGCAGCTGTGCCTCGTAACTTGATATTGCCCAGTAAGTTTAATGAACAAATATGAATTAGTTGTGCCACTTCGGTACTTGTCTCGGACAAGGGAAGTGCTAATGTTAATCAAATATCAGCTGAAGGTATTTTAGCCAGTGGGAAGCATCTTTCCCTCTCCTTCAATCCGAGTTATTCTATTAAGCTAATAAGTTTGGCAACAGAAGGAAAGTAACCACTGCGAGAACGTACCAGACTTGAGATGGGAGGAAAATTAATCTGCAGCTTAATAGACTGAGAAATACTTATTGTAGTGCAAAATAAGGTTTGCAATATGATGAATTACTTGTGTTGTGTGAAACAGGATGCAAGAGGGAAAGTTTAAACAGTTTTCCTGAGAGAGCAGAGTTGGACTTGGTTTCATTATCCAGGGTCCGTCCTTCACAGAGAGCACTGACATTTGTGTAACTGTTAATTGCAGTGAGTTTGAAGGCAAATAGGTTTGAAGGCAAATTTAGCTGACTGGATTGTGGATTTTCTTAAATAAAACCATGTAGAAAGTCCATGTATACATAAAGCCAAATAGTTAAGGGATTTATGTAATGTGTACACTTGTTTATGTACATAGTCACCTCAAATTTGTGTGGGAGTAGGAATTTGCTTATTTTTTTGCAGAGGTCTGTTTGGATTTCCTACCAGCTTCACTACAGCAGACCAACAGGAAAAATCTTGGCTGCAATAAAGTCAGTGTTGGTATTCCCACCCACTTAATACAACGAGGGTTTATGCCTAGGTCATTAGGAGAGAGTGTAAGACAAATTCCTATATTAATATATTTTCTTCTCAGATTTTGCAAATAAAGATCAGAGATGCATGGTGGCAAAAATACTGTTTATTAATTGGTACTGGAAACACCAATTTGTTTTTGTGTGTGAAATAATTATTTTTGGTTCATAAAAGCTCAGAATTATTAGCATAGGACGCCAGTCTACACAGCATGAGAGCTGTAGTGTAGGTAGGAGAACACCGCACGTAGTCTCTCTGAAAGTAGGGCACCTCTTGGTAAATCTTTCTTACTGTGATCTGTATCAACAGAACCACAAGTTTTCTTACATGCTCCCAGCCCTCCCCAAACCATTTTTTGCAATCATCTTCATTACATTCCTATATTCCAGCATTTCAAAGTTAAGCATTTTATCTCTGGCCTGAATTGGCAAGGTATCCGAGGCACTCATGAGTAAAACGGAGATGGAGATGTTGGATGTGCTAAAAGCTTAGGGAGGTACAAATCAGCTGGACAGACTCACGAAAGCAAAATCCATTGTGGGCCATTAAATATAACCAGAGTGCCCCGAATCAGGAAAGCTGCAGATTGCTGATGGCTGGGCAGCTCTTCTGAGGAAATATCACTGCATTCCTGCCCTCTTAATGGACCTTTGGCCCGAGCTATATGGATTTTCTTATATTCTTAGGTTTTTATCTACTATACTATTCAGATCCCTGCCTAAAATCCACTTCTTCAGGAGATTTTTTCTTCCTTCTTTTCATGTTCTGCTTGTCATCTGTGGCCTTCGGAGGGGTATTGTTATGTTGTATAGCTCTAAAACCTGATGTAACACTGATGTAAATGCATTTTTAATTATTAAAAGTAGTTCAAGGTATCCGATAAGCTGGGGAATAGCTGCTGAAATGGAAATGCCATCTGGAGATCTGTTTATAAGTTTAGGCTTATCTATTCTCTTGGGTGATTTGAGTGATTCCCCCTTACACAGAAGCCGAGGACTTCGATCACCAGGTAATGATGTGGTTAACAGAAGATTGGATTTCCCGCAAGAAGCAATTACCTTGATTGATAAGAAAATTTGAGAAAATTCGTTCAAGACTTAATGAGATTGACAAGGTCACGGTTGAGCCAGGCATCCACCTTGAATAGATAAGGTTATATGTTTAGAAGAAGTAATCCAACGACAATAAGCCCCTCAAAAAAAAATGGATCATTTTTATCTACGCTGAGATGATGAATGAAAACATTAGACTTCTGCCTGTGACAGAGAGTCTGGGGTGTGAAGATCAGGAGAGATTCTTCACAGTCATTTATAGCACTAGTATTGCTGCCGTCCCATTTTTTTATACCATTAGAAAGAATATAAAAATGACTTTCAGAATCTTTGTGGCCTCAAAAATCATCCCAGACCTTTATCTTACAACTCTGTGAGGTGTTTTGTCTGTCAAGAAAACTGGAGGTCATAAGAGAAGGGATATCATTCCTGATTACGTGTTCACCTCCTGGTATCTGCAGCGGGGTCCCTCAGGGCTGTCAGCAAAGCCAAAAACACTTTTTAAATTCATGAATCCTGGACTGGTTCTTAGCCCGGGTTGAAGAAAAATGTATTGCCAAGATAATTAAATAAGACATTAAAAGGGGATAGAAATAGATGAACAAAGGATATGATTTATTGTTTCAAACATGCTAGGAGTCATTTATGGAAAATACATTTGCACATGTGTAGTTTCTCTCTTGAAGTGATGCAGAGGATTTTGCTCTTTGGTTTTCTTTAGCAAGTGAGATGAAATGAAGATGGCCAGTTGAAATGGGAACTAATACTTTTCAGTGTACTTTAAATATGAGAATTCATAAGACAGCAGGTGAAAACTAAAACCTACACTTCGGTACTTATCTTAGATCTGTGTACATGGTACCCTTCTGCCCACTTTTTCTTGATGAGCTGCTAATTACTGGAACCAACTAATTGAGGAATTTCTGCCTATATCTCATCCTAACACCTGGATGGTTTTAGCTATTTTTTAATATTTACTTGTGCGTAGCAATTCAAACACACCATAGCCTTCTAACTGCATGTAGCTTCACCCTTAGAAGCAGGCTGGCATGGGAACCTCTGAAAAGGCAGAAAAGTTTGTTCTGTTTTTATTACGCACACATATCCTTACACACAGTATACCCAAAAGAGGCTCTTCAAACTTATTTTGGAAGAGTTGTATCGTTCTGTGTTGGAAATGTGTGTTCTCAAGAGCTTATGTTTGCTTATATTGTATTTTTAAAGAGTTTGCATGTAGCAGGATTGAGTACACAAAAGGGAAATTAATTGCAAATAGCATAGGAAATAGTTGGATATGTGCAGTATGTAATTTTTTTTGGACTATAAGTACTTCTCTGTACACTGCATTCAGTTTTCGCTTTATGGATCACCCCAGAATGAATGCAAGGCAGGTGAACGTGTTCACTTTTCTGTCGGCTTCATAAACGCGGCCGCAGAAACCTGCAGCCCCTGATCCCCAGCAGGAAGGCTCATCCTACTTTCACTGAGCCAATGCCAAATAACTGCCCCTTAATTCTCTATTCATTTCACTGCTTTTACAATTACATAGAGTAAAAAGTATTCTCTGCTCACCACAGCAGGATTTCTGAATCGTTTCCACAGAACCCCATTACGCTTTTACCGAACACTTTTGATTTCATCTCTAATAAATTCTGCGGAAATCTCCGAAAAAGCTTAAACTACACCTTTGATGAGGCAGTGGTTCTATTTTCAGGTTTCAATAAATAAAGTATTGAAAGTACTTATATTTTACAGAATTTGTTTATATTGTTATCCACAACCCTGCATGAAAACACACTTAAAATGCTAATAGATCATCCTCCTCTTAGTTTGGAGGGATCCTACTACACTCTTAATGTTATTAGAAAGATTAAATTTTGAGTAGTTCTGCAGTCAGTGGACAAAATTTAACCTAATTTAACAGCTTTAATGCTGAGACATAAGACATAATGCAGACACAAAAATTAAAAAGACGTGGAATTGCTTCTTGTGATGTAAATAGTCCTTTTTTAACATTTGCGTCTTGGTTTTGCATTTCTAATGGAAAGATTTCTTCAGCAATAAGAATGAAGCGATGTCCTCAGTGACAGATAAGTTACTTTGGCAGAAGGACGTTTTCAAAAGGAGACTCAATGAGAGGAGTGTGTTGAGTTGATGCACTCATGAGAGTGCATGATGAGAGAAGGCACTGTGCTCACAGGGCAGTTGGCCAGGCTTCCCAGGGGGTGCCGAAACTTCTTTCTCACCTTCATGGCCCTATGATTCCGCCTCTTGTTGGGGTTGTGACTGTCGGCATCATTTTTCTTCCTTGCCAGTTTGTGGAAATTGTACTTCCTTTTCTTGGCCACGATCCTGTTCTAGTCATCTTGCTTGTGAAATCTAGCAAATTTCCTTCTCTGTTTCCTCTGTATGAAAAGTCCTTAATTATAGATAGTTACAGACGCAGAAACCTTACTGAGATATCATATATCAACATTTTCATCCCTTAGGATTTGATTTTTCAGCCTCAGGCAGCTTAAAACAAAACATTTCTTTCAGTTCTTAATTGGAAAGGAGGGTATTCAAGTCCTCCAAGAAGCGTTCCTTTGCTGTTGGCTCTTCTGTTGTGGCTGTGGTTTCTTCTTATTTCTTGTTGTTAGTCTTTGGTGTTGAAGTTGCCTAGGATTTTAGGTAAGCAACTTCAAACTGGGACATGTGCATAACCACCGAGTGCTTTCTTCCTCAAGTCTAGAGGCACTTTGCAGAGGTGATTCATTTCTGTGCAGTGGGGGGTTCCGATTCCTGATGCATTCATTAGAGAGAGCGTCTGGGAAAAAAAAGTTCAGACAAGAGCAAGTCAATTTGTCTCCTTTATTAACGGCAAAATCATGAATCTCCTAGAGCTGGAGATCTGCCAGTTGCCCAACCCATCAGCCTTGGATCAATGCCATGCTGAACCTATGCACTCTGAGGAAAGCTTCATTGCTTTCCTAGGGTGTGGAGACACTAATTTGGTATTGTTCCTCTGATTGTATGGCCTCTCCGCAAAAGAGGAAAATGGATCAGGTCAATGATTGATGTGTAGTAGATCTCCGGAACTTTGCCACCTAGTTATTCAGCTTCATGGGATGCAATGACATAAATCAAGAGGTAGGTTGCATGCCAGTGAGTGGATACGTTCTGAAGAGAAGAAAGAGTGGCAGACTGTCAGGGAAGGAATTAATACGAGAACCAGAGAAATAATTTGTCCTTCTGTTCCAGATCTGTCTAAGTACTGTGAAGCCTAACTTTGCCCATATGAATAGCTTCTTGGAAGCCCTTCCTTCTCTGGAAGCTGAAAATACTCACATACTGAAAATGTACGTACCTTTAGTTAGGTGGAAGGTCTTCTCTCTCTACATACGTCCCATGTGTCTTTCTGAACCTGTGCATCTTTATCCCTCCTGTCTGGGAATTCACATGTACACAGAAAAGGTCATTTGTGTTACCTGCTTGGTGAAGAAGACGAGAGCTTGTACAACCGTAATGAAAACAGCAATACAGAGAAATGCTCCCCCTTCCCAGTCAGAAGTGCATTTAATTAGCATAAGTCCTCCCTCTTCTGGAAGGAAGAGAGAAATAGCTCCAGGCTTTACAGATTTAAAAAAAAAAAGGCTTGGGAGGAGATCTTTAAAAAACCTTACCCAGTGTGTTGTAAAACAAAGTATTTTAATGAAATATAAGAAGGACATTGCTTTGGGGTGGGAGTTGTTCATTCTGGCATACCAGACCAGCAGAGGGGAACAAGGTGTTTTCCTCATATGTTCATGTACGTGAAAGGGTTCTCTGCCAAAAGCTCTCCCTCTCTTGACATGGCTAATACCAGCAAGCTCAAGACAAGTGAAATATTCTGAGGCTTCATCTTCAAGCTGGGTAAGGGTTCCCTCCTCCTCCCCCATCAATATTTCCACCAGCTGCCAGGCATCCAACCAGTTTAGTTGGGTTAGGTTTCATTGCTTTGGGAGGGGGCATGATAAGGGTTAATAAACCTGTGTTCCTGTTGCTTGTGTAAGCTCTAAAATGAGAACATTACAGGCTGTGAGGGATTTGAAATGAGACTGCCATTCAGATTATGGTGACAGCTTCAACTTGACTTTGCTTTACAAGGATTTAAAATCAAACGAGGTTTCACTCTTTCTGAAGTCGTTCAGTGCCCTTTTTTAGCTTAAACCCAAGGGATAATTTTTCATGGTTCTTGATAGGGACTCTTCTGGCACTATCAGCCTTTCTATAAGTTAGCAGGCGTCCAGCCTTTGTGCTTACTCTTCTCTCTACTGTCAACAAGTTTGCAATCCAGGGTAACCTTTGAGAGGGTTTGTCACAATGCACTGTCAGAGCAACTAAACAGGCATCAAACTCATCTCCTGAATCCAGCGGGATGGCTTTGCAGCTGGCTGGGAATACCTGCTGCCTGACATTACCTTGTACTGTATACGACAGTTCTTGTTACCAACATTTCTAGGCAAACCCCTTGATGCTCTATTTTATTTATAATTGTTGCAAAACATCCTGGGCAGGTTGCTGTCCTCTCTTTCTTCCGCTGAGTATTTGTAAGAGTTGTTTGTGTAAAGTGAACCTTTTAGCTGAAATCAAAATTGAGTTAAAGACAGGAATTTGTGGGAACACAGATTGTCATAGCGCATCAGAGCAGTAGTTTGTCTGGAGTTGCTTAGTTGTCTTGCTTCTGACAGTAGCCAAGACCAGAAGCTTCAGGAAATATTTAAAACCCCTGCAATGGAAAATTTAGCAGTAATATGGGGCAGAAGACTTGTGGCCAAGTGAGTGGCAACCAGCTTGTGTGCTGGCACATCAGGGCAGAAACCCTTCGGCACTATGCCATCCCACCTGCCATGACTGCTTGGAGAGTCTGACTGGGTCGTTCGAATATCATATTTCTCATTTCAGTCAGCATGCAGGTTTCTGTTTCTTTCTCTGAATCTTTGTCTCCCCACCATTGTACCTTCTTAATTATTTACCATTACCTTAATTATTTACCCTGTTACCGTAATTATTTACCCTCTTCCCAGCCCATGCTATTCTTTCTTGTCTGCAGTTGAATCAAACCCCATCTTCTGTCTTGCAGCTTCCTGCAGATGCTCCTGAGCACTTGACAAGTCTCTGGTGCCACAAAGGAGAGGCACTCCCATCCAGCCCTGCTGCCATAAAGCCTGTCAGGGCTGCCAGGATGCTTCAGAACTTAAATCTTCTGGCAGTGACAGCTCCTCCACAGCCTCTCCAGTCCGCCACTGTCAGAAACCCAGCTTTGGACACCAGCCGTTCCTTCATTTAATATTTGGGTGGGTGGGTGGGTGGGTGGATGGATGGAAAGATGGAAGGTTGGAAGGATGGATGGGGTGATTTCTACCTACCTGCAAGTAGTAGTAGTTCTAAATTGCTTGAAAAAAGCCTTCCCTCTTTCCAAGCGCAGACACAAAATTTCAATCGTCTTTAAAAGAGAATTCAAACTGTATTTCTGAAGTCTTCTTAAAGAGAGGTATGCAGTGCCTGATGGGTTTTTATTCTGGTATCTAAATGAATATACGTTTAGGATGCCTGGGCAAATTTGTGTAGAATCCTGTCTGTGCTTTAAATGCATGAGTTAAAGGGATTTTTGCATGCAAAAGGACCTTGAGATGAGATCAGTGAACAAATCTGCCTTCAGGTGATTTCTTTCCAAGTATTCTGCAGCCAGCTTTATTCTCAAATACAAAGTTACTTAATGTAAATGAATGAGATGTGCACCTCCTTTCCTTATATCCTCCTCCACTTCTGATACTTGTAAGGAGTATCTATTGGCAAAGCACTAGTTAGGCAGCAGCAGGTCACCTTTTTTCTCTCACGAGGAAACACTTTACTTTCTGGTTCGTGCCTGTGAGGTTCCAGATGAGTGCTGAGACTGGAATAAGAGAGAGGTGGGATGTGCTGACATCCCTTCATCACTGAAACCCCAAGACGAGGTGAGGCTCTACATTTAGAGAGCTTTTAGGTACAACATGAGACATCTCATCACATGGGACTTGTCCTCAAGCCAAAGATCCCCCTGCCTCAGATGGACTCGGCATGGGCAGTGTTAAGTTTATTTGGCTCTAGAATAGATTAAATACAAATATTGACTTTTTTTTTTTTTTTTTACCATTAATGCAGTAGGATAACTGCTTAAATGAAACCTGAGATCTGTTGCATTAAATTAAGTTTTATACTGGCAATATTAAAATTAAAAGAATGACCCTCTTAAATCTGGTCTTTAAAATTCCCTGATTTTTTTTAAGGATTTCTTTCTTCCAGTTCTTCCCCTGCCATGGCTTGCTTTTATTTCTCAGTAATTACTCGTTAAAATACCATGGTAGGCAAATGCAGTAGTGGAGGCATTGACCAAGCTTGTGGAAGGCAATTTGTGTGGCTGTGCTGCCTTTCCTCCCTGCACCCCATCTTGTGCATTTCGTGCTCTTTCCAGGGTCAAGTGCATCTCAGTATAGAAACTGTTTAGTGCTCAGTTTTTTTCTTATTTCACAGCAAGTGTTACTGCCCTAAGTTTTCTTTGAAAATTAATTAGCATAATGTAATTCAATACAAGGTCCGTTGTTCTGAGTGCAGTCTGTAGCAACTGATGGCAGGATTTCCAGCAAGGTCAGTAATTCACTTCGTGTGGTGTAATTGACCTTACAGACAGTGACATTTTTAGCCCTCCATCATAAACAAACAGTGGAAAATACTTTTATTTACAGTATTTATTTGAGAAGGTAAAGAAAAATCATTCCTGGCCAATTTTCTTCACCTTCACTTTCAACCCCCTCGATTTCTTTCACTTAAGGAAGGTTTGACATCATCTCTTTCTGTTCCAAGGTAAATTTATTTAATGCTAGCTCCAGGCATGGCCATAGGAGATGCAAATCCAGTTATCAGTCCACAGTGGCGCACCTGAAGCTTTCTATAAAGACGCAATTTTTAGCATGATTAGAACCTCAGTACGAGCATTATAAAGCTTAATACATTTTATGTATTTAGCGGACTGTAAATTAGAGGACCGAGAAACTTTTCTATTCAGACAGATTCTAATTTCGGTTTAGAATGGAGGGAGAATGTATGTTCATTATGTTGGGTAAACTGGAGACCCAACTAGCCTGCCAGCAAAGCCACCTTTGCTGGCACTTGACCTGTCAGTGAAATTCAGTCCTCTACATGCCTTTTTTCTCTTCCATTGTGCTTGCAGAAATGCTCAGAGCAATCATCAAGCACCGCGCCAGTTGGGTTCTATTAATTTATCAAAAAATCCAAGTCATTTTGCAGCTTGCTCTGTCATTTTTTTTTATTTATCATTTTTCAAGTTGATTCTTTGAAATTTCTGGATAGATGCTGCAAGAAATCTGGAACTGCTCTCATAACTCCAGCTTGGCCGACTAACGCATACTTCTAGAAAAAAAAAAAAAAGAATACTGAAATTGCAAAAATCCAGAAAATTAGTGAAAGTGTTTAACCCCAGCATGGTCTAAACTGCAATTAGAGCAAAAGCTGATGTCAAGAAGCCCACTGAGTGAAGGCGGAGGGGGAAGAGTCCTGCAGTCTCCCAGCACATCCATTATAAGCACACTTGTGGTTACGCAGATGCCTAGCTTCCCGGGCAAACACTTAACTGCAGGAGAGAGTCTGCAGCCTGCCACAAGCAAACACAGTACCTCCAAGTTGGGCTGTGCCAAAAGAGCCCAGTTCTTGTTTGCCATACTGGTCTTAAAGTCAATTCCCACCAAGCTTGATTGTAATGAAAACACATTCATTAACTCAAACTGTATCATTTCTCCCTAGAACAGCGGCTCTCTGTGAAACCACCATACTTTACGAAGCAGACAATTCCCATCGAGAGCATTCTTAAGAGCCACTAAGAAACACAGATCCGATCTTCAACAAAAAACCTGCCTTTTCGTTAAGTAGTAGTCAGGAAAACTAACTCCAGCGCACAACGTTGCCTGCTGCTATCTTTCTCCCATCACTGATGGCAGGAGGTACCATTTGGGACCATTTATAACAGAAGCTGTCAGCAAGTCTTTCAATAATACAACTACGCTGCCTCTTCTAAACACAAAATAACATGATTTGTGTGGCAAAAACTATTGCTCAGTGATAGGGACATCATCATCTCTTGTCTGCATTTGTTTTACTTTGCAGGGAGCTAATCAGGAAACTGGCAACACTTTAAACTGCTACCAACTACCAGTTGCCTTCTCAGCTTCAGATATGATGGAAAGGCAGCGTTTGTTCTTCCTGAATCACAGAATCACAGAATCACAGAATTGTCTAGGTTGGAAGAGACCTCCAAGATCATCTAGTCCAACCTCTGACCTAACACTAACAAGTCCTACACTAAACCGTATCACTAAGGGCTACATCTAAACGTCTCTTAAAGACCTCCAGGGATGGTGACTCAACCACCTCCCTGGGCAGCCCATTCCAATGCCTAACAACCCTTTCAGTAAAGAAGTTCTTCCTAACATCCAACCTAAACCTCCTCTGGCGCAACTTTAGCCCATTTCCCCTCGTCCTGTCACCAGACACGTGGGAGAATAGACCAGCCCCCACCTCTCTACAGCCTCCTTTAAGGTACCTGTAGAGAGCAATGAGGTCTCCCCTGAGCCTCCTCTTCTCCAGGCTAAACAAGCCCAGCTCCCTCAGCCGCTCCTCGTAAGACTTGTTCTCCAGACCCCGCACCAGCTTTGTTCCTGTGACTGATCGGTTCTTCTGAAATGCCTAGAAGCCCTCTCTCTGCATTTGGTCAGTTGGAGCCACCATTTGGCATTCTTAATTTTTCTCCCAGGATGCTTCTGGATCTACTTGGTCCAACTCAGCTGTGTGTCTGAGGGAGAACGGTCAACACTATTCTGGCCCTTCCCATTTCACTTGCAAGGCTCCTAACCTGGGCTCAGCCCCTCCACGGCAGGTCCCTGGTGTAGTTGTGGTCTCTGGGTGTCTCACAGACTTCTCATCTACTTTTGATTCTCCGGCCTTATGCCCTCCTGGGGAAACAGGTTTGCTAGGAAGTCTTAATATTTCCTTGAACACCGGCAGGTCAGTGACACAAACATCTAAGCACTTGGAATTTTTCCTTTTTGTTGACATTAATCATTGTCAAGGACATCTGTTTTCAGCTTGCTCTGTAGCTTGACCTTCTGCCGGGGTCCTTACAGATACCGGGAAGTGATGCTTCCTACCATCAGCAAGTCAGACAATGGTACATTTTTTCTCCCTGAGCTGATGCTTGTCTTTTGTTTGATTCCAATGATGGGCAATAATTTACATATTCCTCTCTGCACACACCTAGAAAATAGTGTAGAAGGCACTGGAGGGGAGGAGAACATCAGTAATTATTCTTGCTTCTTATTTTAGGGTGGAACCGATGGCTTTGTTTCATTTTGTTTCCCTTTACCTCAACTTATTTTTTATTTATTTGCTTACTTTTCCTGTTGACATAACATTTTCTCAGTTCATATTCCTTAATCCTTTGTCATTTTCCTCTCATTTGTATCCATCTCCATTCTCACTTTCTTTGTTCTTTTCTCTTTCCTCCTCTTATTATTTTGCCCTAGATAAATTTGGTAACTGTTTCTCTGGTTTCCATCTTTTCCAAGATACCAGCCACTCTTTTTGCCGCGATCCAATAATAGAATCACGCTTCCTCTGACGCTAAGGAGATAACCCCTTTGTGCGTGTCCCTTTCTTCCTAAGTGATACAGACAACTCTCAAGCGATGACAAAACCCAGCTAAGCGGTGATGAAATATAAACATTTTCTGGCATGCTGCGGCAAGCCGGCACCGAGCAGAGGTGGTGCCATTGTGATTGATTTGCTGGTGGGATCCAAGGGGAGGGATGGAGCTGTCCAAGTGTTAAGAGTCTTTACTAGCAGCACAGATGACAGACTTAAGACAAGCCCTAAGGAGTATGTCTTTGAAATTTAATAACATAAGAAGAAAAATATTCCACACTTCACTAGCAAATCTAATGCTACACAGTGAAAGCATTATGAAGCTTTTTTATTCCTTTTCCTTTTTTTTTTTTTTTAATAGAAAAAGGAAGAGAACTGGTTTACAAAAGTTGATTAAGAATGTGGTTTCCACACTGCTTCATTTTAGAATCACGCTGATGGCTGATGTATGTTTTCCTGCACTTTATAACTTTTGAAGTGTATTAATTTTCCCTGCTGGGGAAAATGTCGTTCAAGAAGATTGGGGGAGGAGGAAGGGGGCCTGACATCCTTATTATGCTGTCACATAACGACTACTTCTTCAGACTGTTCAAGGTCTGTGTCTCTGGAAGAGTGACAGGCTAATAGGTTCTATTCTTAAATTCTAAGTATCCTTGATAGTGCACCAAGCAATTTATCTTTAAAATAAAAAGTGAAAAAAAAAGTTCTGCTGATACATAGTTGCAGAAAGTCGCTGGGAGATAGCTGAATAAAATTGAATTTTTCCTATCTTGCGAAAATATAAACACAGAGTATTGACACACTTGCTTCGGAGTGCCTGTATCTTCACAGGATAGGACCAGATGTAATTACCTACATACTGTGAATTTCATTCCGATCACAAGATCTAGAGCTGGGAGTATCATATGCTCCCAAGCCTGTGAGCAACTGCAGTATTTCCAGTGGGAATAATGACTTCTGATGACATGATCCATCGTGGCGTGAAATAAGTTCACGTTGTGACATGTATCTCGGAGAAGCACAAACAAGATTTAATAACATAGAAATAAATCAAACATGAAACATGTATTTATTCTCCATCAGGTCCTTAAGATCAGAAACTGGGAGCTTGGCAGCAGTGGGAAGAGACAGAGATGGCTCTCAGGACTTGGTAGTGTTGGTGTTTTGCGTCTGAAGTTATGATTTTTAAATCCAACTGTGGGTTTCCAGCTGTGAGAATGCATTAAAAGATGCTAGGCATGCATTTGAGAGAGTAATAAATAAACTGCACAAACACATGAGAAGCAAAAGCTTTGATAGTGCAAGGAATTTGCCTAAACAATTTAGATAGTTGGTGAATTACCTGTTCCTGCTAAATGAATAATTCTTTCTTAAAAACATTCAGGTTGGCCCCAGACTGTGCAAACTAGGCAATATAAATGCAGCTAGTAAAGTTCACTCACATACAAACAAGATGAACAAAACCAAATCTCTGTTTTTTAAGCAAATCAGATGCATTTACACCATTGTCTTAGTTTTGCTTTGTCTTCAAATTGCAGAATAGACGGGAGAGAAATGAGAATGCTGAATCGTGGTGCGATGGCAAGAACATATGGGCACACTGATTCATGCTCCGTCTCAGGATATCACTCCACTTAGCTGGCAAGCCGTTTTTCCTAACTTTTTCCTCCTGCTGCTTAGCTACTTTCCTAATGGCTGGTATCAATCAGCAAAAATCAGTTTTCTGTTCCAGTCTAGAAGTCAGTGAGACTCAGCCATCATTGCTGGAGGACCGCCAGCCCACCCCACTGTCCCCTGGGGGTGATCTCTGCTGGCTACCATTTCTGACCTTTCTTTTTCCTTCTGACACAGTCCAGCTCTCTCTAGTTTGTCTTTGCTCTCCCAGCCAAACCAGATGCTGTGCAAAACCTCTGTAGTGGTTTTGATTCGGTCTCAGAACCCACTTGTGCGCGGGTGTTTCAGGCTGGAAATTAGGAGACGTTTCTTCCCGTTTAATGGGTGACATCGGTGATAGGGGATGGTTGGACCAGGTGATCCTGAAGAGGGCTTTTCCAACCTTAACGATTCCAGGATTGTCCCCTTGGCTGTTGTTGCTCACAGTGCCCTTCTGCTTGCAGCCCGTGGTGGCCATTTTGAGGTGACACTTGACCTCTTGCTTAACTTGATCCCCTTTTTATCCTTTATGCCTCCAAACAGAATTTTCTTCTTCTGCTGGGAGCAATTTGAGCAGCTTATGCCTCTTAGTTTATACAACACACTTAAAAATAATTAACCATACAGATAAAACCAGGTTAATTTGAAATGGTTTCAGGTTCCTACACTTACTTTTAGTATAAAATCACAGTGAGATGAAGTTTAAGAAACAAGCATTATTTTGCATCATCAAATCTCTACTCAGCCTTCAGTTCTTCTAATTATTGTCATATTTAAAACTTAGGCCAAGCTGTTAAAAAACAGCTCTTAATTTATGTCCTGAACAGTGACAGGAACTATGTTTTGAAGGGCCTGATCTGGGGAAGGAAGAATATGGAAGACAGAGGAAAGTTTAGTGATCCTCAGAACCTGGGTTAGCAGCCCCAAACTGTTCAACACTTTGTTAAACACTTAAGTGTTTAAGTTCATCTTTCCATCCTGAAAAAGCTTCATTTCTGATCTAACAATCTAGATCAGGAGAAGGAGGTGTCAGGGGGCCCTGGACACTCACTTTTGCAGGTCCCCAGCCAGCGTGGCAGGGCCGAGCCAGCCAGGACGGAGTGCCTGCCACATCTGCAGTGTTAAGCACCGAGGGAAAAGTGCTCTGCAGATAAATCTGGCTGAAACAAGGAACACTCTCCTTCCGTAGGGCAGATTAGTGCGACCCAAGGAATATCAATAAGTAATACAAAGCTACTGGGGCCACACTCTGTTCTCAGAGCACTAAAGCGTGGAGCTAGAGGAGGGGACGCCGTTTCACCGCGCTGATATGCTGGTGACAGATTTCAGTGCTCGAGCACGTGTGGATTTATGGCACTGTGAGAGGCAGTGAGTGGATTACGCTCCTCCATTTGCAGGCTTTTCATCTCCGCTGTATGTAATGATATTTTTTCATTTGATAATTAATCCAAATAGAGTACAAGTTACTAATGAAAATAAGATTGAAATATAGTTGTGCAGAAGACAAATAGATATACAAATTGCATATACAGGCAATGGATGATGCAAACAATTCGTAATACTCCCGTGCCTTTCAGAGGAATTAAAGTCTTAGCCCATGCATCCTACTGAGGCAGTCTGTGATGGGAACTGATCCGTGTAGCGCAGAGAGTTTCCAAAGGAGGTTTTCTGGCATGATTTAATGTTTTGAGAAACAGATTCAGGTCCTAATCCTAAATTTACCATTGATTTCTTTTGTTCATTCTGATCTAATACTAAACACTTTTCACTGACTTAAGGATTTGAATTATGGCTCTTCAGGTACACAGGTACTTTCAAGTATTTTCTTAAGGGAAAATGTGGCTTTAATTTTTAAGCAGAATATCTCTAGCATCCAAAACAACCTGTGAATGGGTTTTTGCTGTTGTTGTTTCATTCTTTTTTCCCCCTTCTTTCTTTAATTTAGAGAGGATTCGACAATTCTGTTTAAAACTTTGGACTTAATAATTCCATGTTTCCTGAAAAGCATCAGTATACAGCACAATACCACATCTGCAAACGAGGGGAGGACTATCTGCAAAACAGCGAGTGCTGTGGTTAGCATTCACAAGGCAGCACGTTTTCAGCACCCGACAACTTTGTGCATTTCATTAGAAAATTAAAGCCTGTTGCATTAAATGATTAAGTGGATTAACTGATGTCCTCCCCAGTTGTTCAGTCGCCTCCACGTGAATGCATGGTAATAACGGCTTGGATCTGTTACGTCTCTGTGATGTGCAACTGGTTCTTAGTTAATGCACTCTTGCTGTAATTGCTTTTTAATAGAGTGGATCAGAAGATTATCTTTAATTTAAACTGTATTTATAACAACAAAAAGAATCACATGAATTCTATGTTAATCAGTAGATTCTGAGAGTTAAATGATTTTCTAATAACAGTTCTTACAATTACCTGATGTCTTTAGGACCTCAGATTTAATCAGGAATTTACCCATGATTTATTGTGGTGCAAAAACAAAATTGCAAGGAACAAAATATTTTACCAGTGGGGATTAGAAAAACAGATAATACAAATTTATTTCTAGTTATTACCGTCTTCCTGCTGGAATTCTCATCCATTTTATCCTAGAAGTATTAGTTCAGGATCAGCTGGAGTAAATACAGAAGCTAGAGTTTTTCGTAGGAATTCAGAATGCTGGATCCAGTGGCAGTATGATCTCAGTAGCAGTGTTTTGGTATGGGGATGGCGGAGCGAGTGTCATAGGTACTTGGGAGAACGTGGTGAGAAAAAGAACTGAAGATGATTATTCACTGGAGATGTCATGGAAGCAGTGTAGATGGAAGGAATCGAAGCTTGAGCTCTTGGTCTGTTTGTTGCTTATAAAGAGTAAGAGAGTCTGGGGAAGGCTCCCTTACAGGCTTAAGGCAGAGCAGAGCTTGGGTTGGATCGAGTTTTTGTGTAGAATTTTCTCAAAGAGTATTTCCTCTGAGCTTAGCTTTAAACACAAGCAGAAATGAGAACAAAGAAACAAACCCATTAAAATCAAGCATATTAGGCCAGATTTCACTGTTAGCAGTATTGGCATCTGCTACTGCGTTTATATCTGAAGTTGAAATCTTGGCCCTTAGCCTGTGAGCAGCAGTTTATGACCATTCTGGATACAGTTCAGAGCTATGCTAAGTGGTTCCATTTGAAAGACATTTTTCAATTACAGAAAAACAATTTTGGGAAAAGGTTCTGTTCAAAAGTACTTGTTGAAATTCCATTTATGCATCCTGGCGTAGTTGCTTTGGTTATGTTGCTAAAGCTCTTGTGAAACCAAACTAGCTCCCTAACAAGCCTATTAGTGCTGCATAAGGGAAATCAGAGATGGATCTGAATCAAACCTTGGATGGATACGAGGGACTTGGAGAGAGTTTGTAGATGAAGATGGAGGCTCTTTTTTTCCTTTGTAGTTGCTGCAAACAAAACCTCAATCCTGAGCATCTGAAGCTTTGCAGAAAATCTAGAAGCAGGTTTGAACTTTGATTTAAAGCAAATGTAATTAAATGAACCTACATGATCTCAAAGGTGGCACATCTGAAGGGTTGCTTACAGTAGGAAGAAAGAATTGACACCAAAAGTATCGTCTAATGGAAATCTCAGATTATTTTAATCATAATATGTCATATTTATAACAAAAGATCTCCCAATGTGGGGAACATAACCTAACCCACAGTTTTCCTATACAGAAAATAAACTCCTGGAATTCTGCCCTGAGATCATTCTTCCTTATTTCCAGAGGAGAATGTTTGGAGAACTTCCATATAAATGAAGAAGAAAGACAGAGGTTGCAGGTTCCTTGGCTGTGCCTGGGTGATAACTGCCCTACCCCAGAGCCTGACTTTTCTTGGAGTGGGACCTGGGTCTGTGCTGTCCCAACCACATGGCACTGCAAGAGTAAGACTTGTGCTATGACACTAAAAAATGGGCACTGTAGTAGTTCTGGTTCCCTATAGGACTATTACAGTACAATATTAATAGGCAACTTTGTAATTAAGAATAATACAGGAAGAATTTACAACAATGTTTAAAATTTGCGTTGGACGGTGGAGTTTATAAGTGATTCTCTGTGCAGTCATTTTTTTTATCCTGTCAGAAGGGTGATGTAGGAATCCCTAAGCTTGCCGAAGCAGTAGTATGCTGGTTTGAAAGCTAAATGCACAGGGGTTCTTTAGAAATCATCAAAAGAGCACAACTCAAAAAAAAATATTAAAAACACAAACCAGTGGACTGGCAGAGGTGGAGGTGTTTTAGCCTGATGCAGAGCTCCCTGCATGGAAAGACAGGTGGGAAGCTGGAAACCATGGCTTGCAGGGGGGCCACTTTGATATGGGTGATCCTAAAAGAGTGAGGAGCCTGGGAGAAAGAACTGGGCTGATGCAGAAGATGAGGGGGACATAGGAGAACCAAGAAAGATGCACAGAGAGCAGCACCTGCAGGTAGAGGTAGAGCTTCAGTACAAGAAGAAGGAGAGTTATTGATGAAGGAGGAAAGGAGCTGTTCGAGCACAGCGCACTTTTTCTAAGAAAGGGGAACCCTGAGGTATTTTTGGGGTAAACTGGAAGGAAACAGGAAGGCTGCAGAAAATTATGTAGTTAGATATGAAAGATATACATGGGGATTTGTATTCAATTCTTCTAAGATCTTAAAAGCTAAAGTTACCTCCTATCACTGAGAGTTTGCCAGAATATAAAAAGAGAAGAAGCGGTGAGAAAAGTTAAGACAACGGTGGAGAAGACTGCAATCTTCCATCTTTTGGAGACTGTGACAGCCTAAATATTAGCTGAAGCCATCCAGCAAATGAAAGGTGGATGTCTTGACTTGTCAGGTTGCTTTGGAAACCTGGATTTAAATGAAAATGATTAAAACTACCAAACTACCTGTCCTTATGCAGTCCTAGGAAGGGGATGTATTGGACTTACAAAGCCTTATCTCCCTTGTCTTGGTGTGTATCTGGCTCTGCGACCACAGGAGAGAGCACCTGACATCTCTGAGCAGTCAGCAGTATTGCAGATGGCAAGTTCAAGGAACAAGAAACATATTTTCTATCTGAACCTGGTATGTGAGAGGCTACTTGGGTCTAACAGGATATTTTTGTTTTGGAAACTATTACATGTCAGGGACTTAGGCTTGAAAGAGCATTCAGGTTGCAGGACTGAGCCAAACTCATTCAGACCTATGCTGGCTTCTCAGGCAGTGGATGAATAATCCATAAAGAATTATTATTTTTTTTTTCATCTGTGAATAAAGGCAGCAATATACCCATCAGTCCAGGATAACAAATGAAAAGCAATTCATATATTCCAGACTCCTAAAGGGTGAAATGTGCCGCAAAACAGTCAAAAGTGTTAACCCTGCTTAAAACCTTGGCAGGAAATGTTGTCAGGAGCGGCATTCGAAGCACGATCAATCTGCAGAACGTATGATCTACCCTACAATGAGCTTTTCTGCTCTTTAACTATCACGTGGCTGTGGTGTTACAAGATGCTTCGCACATACCTGATACTATAAGAACCATATCAACTTAGGATCTCTTTTCAACACTCCCCAGCCACGTCCCATTACCTCGCCATAGATTTTTATTGGATGCTATCCAGCAGTTCAGGAGTAGTGTCATAAATGCCTCCATGACATAGGACATTTGTTACACTCGACAGCAGCATTCATTACTATAAGCAATAGCAGCCAGGCTGCATTTCCTTACAGTATTTAGCCATCACTTGACAAGAGGTGAGAGCAATTTGGCAGCGGCGGGAGCAGAGCAGCCTGAGGAGGTGACACCATGCGTTATCTCCGATGGTTCAGCTGATGCCTTCGTCCACATGGAGCCAGGAGATCTGCTGTAGACTCACAGCAATAAACACTTTTGTTATTATTTATGATTTTTTTAATAATGCCTCAAGGCTCCGCTGGGCAAGCTGTAAGAGTCCCTGCCCCAGGCAGTGGAAGGAGATAAGCTGAACAAAGCAGTGTTATCGCTTGCCATCGCGGACAGGGAGCTGAGGCACGGGATGATGTGTGCCGACAGGGAGCAAGGCTGTCACTGGAACTGATCTCCAGGTTTGTCCTGCCCCTGCTCAGTAACAAGTCTGTGGCTTCACTAATGCTCTTGCAGGGTGTTCATGCATTTGTAGGTGTTAAAGTTATTAGGTTCCTGCAGCAAATGTTCCTGGGCAATTGAAGTGCTAAAGGCTTGGGTTTTTGTTCCCTTCTTCTCTGTGAATAGAAACCCCTGGGGCACCAGTACAGACACTCAGAAGCCAGGTAAACATCCAGCAGTGGTTTCTGCCAGCTACCTGGCTCACGGCACCTGAGAGTATGCGCTTTGCATAGCACATGCTCAGCTCTTGGAGATGAGGCTCTGGAAACCTGTTAATTGTAGGGCCTCTGGAACCAGCCCATAGCATGTAATTAACTGGAGTTAGCATCACAGAGACTGCAACAGCTCAGGGCAGTGCCCTGATCTGTGGGTTCCAAAATCTTCTTTACCAGCTTTTTTATTTCTGTTGTACGCAAAGTATAAAGCTAAGACAGGACACATTCAAAAAGGGTGATCCCAGTGTAGTTACCAACCTGGACCTCGCTCATCCAGCTGCCCTGGGGAGAAGAGCGCAGCAGGAAGAGGAACACGGAGATGCTACCTGTGAAGTGAGTGCTGTAAGTGCTTCAGGCCATTGACTCTTCTGGACTCCTTCTCCCTTGGTTTCATCTCAGTATTGGATCAAAGACGTTTTGCACTACAGAAAACTTACTGCCCACCAAACTCATCTGCTCCCTTAGTGTACCTATGGACAAAACAGCCCAGGTGTAAAGACGTTTATTTTAAGCAGCTGGGTTTCACCTACGCCTGTCACTGAATAATCATTACACCTACTGCAGCTCCCCTCTCAAAAAAAAAAAAGTCACAAAAGAAAGTTTAAGAAACTATATAAGCTTTGTCGAATGTAAAGAATTCCTTTTACAAAGACACCTCCATGGGCAAGTGAGCTCGCTAACCCCTACCATAGATTTATGCCGGCAGCGTTTCTTAGCATGGGACTCCAAGGGCATAAAAGTCAGGATTTCATAGCAGTGTGAGGCTAATGATTAAAGTATGTGTGATGGTAGTCACAGTAACAGCGCTGAACAAGGAAGCACCCGCCTTTCTCTTCGGTGCTCTGACAGCCTGGTATTAAAGACCTGCAAGTGTCAGAAGATGGAGGAAATCAGTGAGCCTCTTTGACAGATGTTATGGCACAGTGTTTGTGCTGTCAAGGCAGAGAATATGACAAACCTGAGAAATGACAGTAACAGGAATGTTTAGGAAAGGGAACAAGCCTAATAGAGATGCTGCTGTTGACAATAACATGCTTATGTTAAAAGTCAGCTCTTTGTTTGAGCTTTTACTTGGCAAAGAGATTATTGAGCCCGTTTTGCTACTTCTGCTTTTTGTTTTGTTTTCATACCCCTCCTGTGTGTCTGTCTGCTTTTACTATTATGGTAAAATACTATTTAGTTGTAATGTGGAAGAAAGATACTAGTCACTCTGAAATGCTCTGTTTCACTTGAATTACCATGATAGTGTAGGCAACGTCTGAAGGCTCCATTGTACCAGACACTGAGTGAAAGCCGGAAAAGATAGGATTAAAAATCACCATTTTTTTAATACAGAAAAGTTCAGAAACAGATAAAATAAACCCACTTATGAGTTGGGAGAGCTGAAGTTTCAGAAGATTAAGGATGGCATTGGAACCACCTATCGAAGTAACTTCTTCAGGCTGGTCGTGGGTCTAGCTATGAGTGAGTGGAGGGTTGCAACCTAGGGAGAACATTTTATTCCACTTGTCTCTTTTCCAGTCACTGTAGAAAACACCCAGACAGCTACAAAAGACTGGGCATGGAAGAGCCAGCAGGGAAACCCCAGGTGAAGCTGAAGGCTGGGATGCAGCAGGAGCAAGGCTCGACTCTCTTGGCAGTGCATTAACAGCACCTTTCGTGTAGGGAAGGAGCTCGCTTGACAAAAAACAGAATCCACGTACATTAAATCATCCTCAAAGCTTGAAATAATAATGGTAACAACAAACTAGCTTTAAGGACAGAATGGAAGTGTCATCTTACTTGCTAGGAAAGCCTGATGAGTACTAGAAGCATTAGGAATCAGCGGTGTTTACCCAGAGCTTCTGCCCTGATCCAGGCTCATAAGGACACCAAACTGCTGTTTAAGAAGCATGTTCAGAGATAAAGCATTTAGGCAGAACATGGTGGGGTAAAGCAAGGTAAATAGTATTGCTTCTCAAAAGTGCTTTTTCTCTGAAGTAGCAGCTTCCAGAACTCGTGCTTGAAGGAGTACTAGGAGTAAAGCCTACTCTAGGAGTAAGCTGAAGTTTGGCTTCCAGGCCTGCAGAGCAACGAGCAAAACTTTTGTCTCATTCCACCTTCGTGGTGGACTTCTGTTGTCAGCAGTTATTATCAGCTGCAGTGTAAGAGCTGGCTCTTGGGGTCCAGACTGTCGTATAAAAAAAGGACGTGCTAATTGCTGTCCATTTCAGTAAGCTTGGACATATGGTGGAGACAAGTCCTTATCTCAGAGTTATTAGGGTTACAAAATGTTGATGATGCACATGATCTGCTTTGTTACCAAATGCTTCTTATATTATGGATTATTGCCACTGCATGGTAGTTGCATGTATTTATTTATTAAGGATGGGTTTTAAGTTGTCATTGCCTACATAAGCCTGACTTTCAGTGGTATTTAAGTGCCTTGGGATGCTTACAAGTGCCTAGTTCCATTCAGAAGCTCTGGCATACACAAGTCTGCCATCAGTGCAAATTAGGAGTATTTCTTTTTCCAATTTCAAGTGGGATTTAATCCCCCCGTGGCTAAGGTGTCTGAAACGAGATATGGAGGGTTGCTCCTAGTCAGTGCATGATCACCTGCCATAGCTGTCTAAAAGCAGCAGGTGAGTTTCTTTGAAAAGAAGGATTTTTCTCACTGGAAACTGCCCTTCTGGAGCCCAGGTGAATTAACTGCTCATCTTGGTTTCCGCTATGGGATGGCAAAGGCAGATGAGATGAATCCCACCCTGTGTCAAAAAACTGTTATGTGTCTAGCCATTCCCTTCAAGTTAACGGAAAGGATGCTGCATATGCTGTCCAAGGGAAAAATGAGTCACCGTTCACATCCTGGTCTCCTCTTCCATAACACAAGCATATCTATCTTATCATTTGAGAAAGGAGGGAGGATCAAAGAGGCTTTAACTGAACAGCTGCAGGCATCTAAAACAGAGAGTGGGGAAAGGAGAAAGAATAGAATATTAATAAAAGGTTATCTTCTATTCTCTGAATGCCTTTAAAGTGGTGTTTCCATTAGTCGGAGCTATGTTCCTGCATGCGTGGAATTCTTGTCCTTATACATTGCTCAACTTAACTGAATTCTTAAAAATGAGACCTATATTGATGCCCAAAATACATACATCTGCAGTCAAGTAGGAAGTTCAGAGGAAAGCATGTTTTTACGCCCAAATCTATATTCAGGGACCTCACTTGTAGCAGAAACTAGAATAAATTTCAATTTGTGGTGACAGCAGTTTTGCTGTGACTTAATTTTTCCAAGTTAACCCGTCAGTAAGTTTTATATTTTAAATGAAAATTATTATTTAACATAAGTGCAATGTTTTTTTCTTCTCACACTCTCAGAACACCAAGAAACCAGCTAATGTATTGTGGAGATAATATTACATGGAATACAGTTGGGGATAGGCTGCTTCCAATACCCAAGTTTAACAGAAGGGAAGAAGTTGCTCTTCAGAATCAGGTATTAAAGGGAACTTTACCTGTGTTCTGGAGCACTCGCAGTCATATAAAAAGTCCTTCAGAGACTTCTTTGTAAGCAGAGCTTCAGCTTCCTAACTTCTGCAGGCATCTTTATGGTGATTTATTCCTTCCTGAAGATCATCAGACTATACTGATCTGTACTTTTTTCCTCCATTGCCTTCTCTTCACGCAGCATTTTAAAATTTGAGCTTTTTGTCATGTTCTTGCCCTGGGCAGCACAAGTACAAGCAGAGGAACAACACTGCTGATGCCACTGCTCTGAAGTTTCTCCACCAACAATCCTGCAGAGGTTACTGCTCTGCTATGACGTTTTTTTTTTTCCCCCGCCTCAAGGCAGATTCAGTTGAAGACCTGTGCCCACATATAGATATTATAGGTAACACTGGAAGCTACACAAATGTGTTCCTATTGTATGCACAAAAATATTCTTCTTTGGGAGAAATTTTCAAGCAAAAACTCCAGTTCTGGGCAAAAGGTGGAGATTCTCTTGCCCTTTTATTCTTAATATATTACTTTTGATTATCTCCTGAATGTATTCAAGCATGTCTTGCTTCCACATCCAAAAAGATTTTTACATCTTGAAGACTCTGCTCCTAAAGTTTCTGCTTTAAGACTTTCTATTTTGTTTCAAACCATTTTCAAAATCCCAAATGCCACCAAAAGGCCAAATAAAATCTAATATAAACAGGCTCAAGTCCGGCTGAAAGGTAGCTTTGCAGTAATGGTCTGGGTCTAGAAATCCTTATAAAAAAAAAGCTTTAAATTCTTTTATAGAAAGGATTTTCTTCTATCAGATAAACGCTTTCTTTGCTATAAGTAACTTTCTGGTGATTTTTTGATTGAAAAAGGATTTGTCGAGTTCTGAGATCTGTTTAAGATCTGGAAATAATGCCCCTTCATCTAGGTCACATTTTCCTCACAGTAGGAAGTTGAGAGAAGTCCTCTTTGTCCGTTGGCCAAACATCACTCCAGACCCTTATCTTCCAGGGGAAATGCACGGGGCCATATCCTGCTGCACCTTACTTTTCATCCAGGACAAATCTCTACACACGGGTTCTTAAAGATAATAACTGTACTTGTGTTAACGCACTCCATGGATAATTTGAGGTTTTCTGTGTTCCCGGGGGCTCACCTGAGCAGTCTGCCTGAGAAACTTCTCTGCACTTACTTTTCTCTTACTACCTTCTTTAAATACTTGGGTCTAGGAAACTTGTATGATATGCCCTATAGTCTATAAAGCTGTCTTTCACTTTGAAGGTCTAACCCTTAGTGTATTGCTAAAAGCCAAACAAAAGCAAATCATTTCATTACAAGACCTCGTGCTATAGCTCACTACTGCCATAATGAATGTTTGTGATGCCCTGATCCTACCATCGTTTAAGCACATGATTAAACTGATTTTGAATGGCTTCACTTGCATAAGGTGAGTCACGAGTGTAAGTGCATTCTGAGATGAGCTAATTTTCCCTAATATACTTTGCTAAATTTCTGTCTGTTTAAATACTTCTGAGGAAGGAAAAAAGTCATTACATTAGAGAATGACAAAGGATTTTATTTTGGTAACAATATTTTAAAAGCCTATATCAGCAGATTGTTGGACTTTGCTCTTTCTCAGCCTGTCTTTCGGTCTCCATTATTGAGAATTTTTAGTAAACTGCTGCAAGTGAATTATAGCCTGCTCAAGATTATTTTTCTATGTCCTCTTGCAGGAAAGATCTAAATAAACACAATGGGAAGGCAATGGGAGGAGGGGGTTGCTGTTATTTCCAAGAGGAGAATATTTGGGAGGATTTATTCACGTTTAAGAGTGGAGGACTTATAACAATGTCAAAAAAGTGCATTCCTAAGCAGAACATAGTGTACATTTGGAAGATGAGAAATAATTGCTGTATTTGTTGAAAGCTGTTTATAGAACAAAAAAAAAAAAAATGTAAAACATCTATCGTATGGTGAAATCGGTTGCTTGGTAAATAACATTCTGCATGGTGTGACAGTAATGAAGAATTTTATCTACAGCCTCTGCAATCATAGTTTGCAGCATCTGTTAAGCATTTTATTTACTCTTATTTAGGCAAGCACGCTAACATTTGCATGAAGAATCTTGCATTGTACTGTTTGGAAACCTTCCCATCTGCCTTTCTCCTCCCCGCTTCCTCAAAATTAACGTTTTATTTGATTTCTTACCAAGTAAAACTGTGGGCCAGACCACGAGCTGCTGTAAAGCAGCTCCGTGATTTCCCCCCATTTCCCAGGGGAGGAACCAAGCCCATCCAGTTGGAGTTTCTCTGCAGGATAGGTGATGCCAACTCGGGATCTGGAGGTCAGAAAGCCGCTGTCATGGCGTGCAGCACCCAGGCTGAGAAGCAAGTCACGTTGGCTGGGGATGCACTGAACCAGCTCTACATAGCTAAACTACCTGGGTGTAGGGGGCAGAAGCTCCAGGGGGCAGCCTGAGCACCTCTACGTGGTGCAGTGCTTAGACATGACTCTGGACCCAAGTCCTCTCCTGCTGCCATAATGCCCATAAATCATTTAACTATGGGCAGGCAGTGGTATCATGGCTAATTAAGCTCATAATTACCTGTAGCCTTTTCCTCCCTGATCTATTTGCCGCCTTTGTTGTTGTGGTGGTTCTTGTTTTTTCTACTTATTCTTTGACTGCAGACTGCTCCAGGAAGGGGCTGGGGTATTTTGCCTTTTCCACGTAGCACGGAGGTGCCCTGTTCCCAGGAGAACCTCTGGCTTGGGTGATCGTCGTGTCGGTGCACGTGGCTGCAGCTCCAGTAACGACCAAAGGTCTTCAGGCAGAGGGAATGTAATCCAAGAGGGCTGTGCGTCTGATTTATACTATCATCCCAAGCAGAGATGCCTTTAAAAACCAGGAACGGGAGAGAAAATCTGTTTGGCACAATATGTTACATAAGAAATTAGTAGCCCTTGATGAGCATGGTTTCAGCAAAACTCTTCTCTGTATTGACTAACAATCATGTGCGAAAAATAAGCTGAATTACATTTTGCCTAGTCTGGAATGGAGTTGAAAAGTTCTGAGTAATGACGCTGGTTGAACCATTAATGGAAGTCCTTAAAATATAAGTAGTTTCTTGATACTTTCCACTTTGGGGCATCTTTCTGTAAAAAAACAAAAACAAAACCACAAAACCAAAACAGATGCTGCTCTATGTGCATAGGAGAAATCAATGGATGGGATCAATATTCCCTTCACAGGTAATAAATGCTGAGAAGCATTTCTGTCTATCTAAATTGATTCCAGACAATTCTTTAAATTGGTTCTGATGTGTATAAAAATCATTTCCCTATTGATGAAAGCTTTTCTTTCTTTCTTTGATACGTTTTTTCATCTCTGCCATCACTAATGGTCTCAGGCTTCCCTATGCAGTTATGATAAGCAGAATTTCTTAAATCCATGCAAGATCATAATTTTAATGAAAAAAGGAATTACAGGGCTTGTCTTTGAAGATGAATGCTTTGCTTATGGTTAGGCAGTGTGAGTATTTTTAAATTGGCAGAGTTACTACATCTGAATTATTTACAAAGAAGCCTAAAATAATGGCCCTGCCTTTATTAGAAGCAGTTGCCCAAATCCAGCATCCCTTACTCCAGGTGTAAAAGCTGCTGCTGCAGACAGGTGAATTTTCTTTCTTTTCACTTTCCTCATTCTGTTTTGTAGCTGAACAAGAGTTAATGTTATCTGATGAGTCTATGGAAAAAAAAATGTTCTGAGACAGCGAACAGTGCTAGTTATCAGAATGAGTGTCTGAGCCTAACATGCTACAGTAAGCTGTGGCGTTGGTGACTTTGTTGCAATTCTATTTTATTAACCACTGAGCTGCTAAAACCCTCTAGAAACGTGAGGAACTTGTCTGCCAAAACAGGAATTTCCAGAGAATTTGGTCATTGGGTGTTAGGTGGTTTGTCAGTTGGTTTGCCTGAAGAAAAGCTTAACGCTTCAAGGTAACTGTTGCCCTGAAGGGCTTGCCAATGAGACCTTTGGTTGCCTTCTGGACAGATGTGGAAGCGTGCATGTGGTGAACCGCAGCAGGAGTCATGCGTACTGGCAGCCAGCCAGCAGGTGTTATCTGCTAGCTGCCCTCCAAAGTCAGCTCAGCATCCAGCTGTTGGAGAAACGAGCTGCATGACAGCCCCCATGGTTGTGGCTTGTTTGTTTTCAGATGAAATCTTAAGGCTGCAGCCAACAGCATCTATTGGCCGCCAGAGCCTAACAGCTCTAACCTGGTCTGCTTGCTCCACTTTGCTAGTCCGAAGATGGCCTTGCTTCCAGCTGTTTGAACACACAAACAAGGGGAGCACTGCTTAACCTTGTCTTGGCAAGGTTTCACTCAAAATTCATTTTACAAAGAAGATGGTAATCACGGCTGTGATTTCCATTAGGATCTTATGGAATATAAATTGTCAAGCTGTTGTTGGACAAGCAGAGGTCTTCCTACCTCCACCCCAGGTAATTTGGTTCTATCAACCCAGCAAATTAATCTTGTCTGGTTTTGTGGTCTGAAGAAACGCAGTCACAAATTAAATTCAATTGTTTCAGTGCACCAGCCCTATTTTACACTTAGCCCCTAGTTCAAATTAGGAGATGGATTTCATATTGTGTTTACATATGAGGCTTTGGTATTTACATGGCACCAGAGGTATGCAAAGTTCCTCACAGACAAGAAAAAGTGTGTTGCTTGTTATATGTAACATAACCGAGCCTCAGGCAGTGCAGTAACTTTGATTTAAGCTCACATGTTTAGGTCAATGTGGAGACTCCAGCAAAATTACTTTTTTTGTTGTTTTTTTCAGATTCTTGCTTTTGGTACTTAAAGGCTATGGCCTTTCTTTGTTCCATAATTTGATGTACATTTGGAAAAATTGGCTGGGCCAGATGTCCATACAAGATAAATTCATCGTAATTACCCTGTTCCCCACAGCGGGGTACGTGTGATAGCAGTAACCACATCATTTGAGGTACTAATTGATTTTAGGTTCAGTTCTGATCTCAAAACAGCATCGGGATATGTCTTTAATATCAGAAATACTTTTCTAAAAGGGCAGGGGTGATTTTTACTGTTGTTATAAGGTACGAGTGTATTTCCGGCCCAAACAGCGGAACTGCATTAGCAATTAATCAATGCCTGCAACAAAGGCCATTGCCAGGCTGGAAGCGGCAGCATGGCGAGGCGGTGCGTGGGAGACGGGGAACAGAGACTGTTCTCTGTAGGGTGCTGGGGCTGGAAACCTGCAGCCGTACCTTACTGAAATGCTAGGAAAATAAAGAGGAGCTGAAAGGCATGGGTCACTCAGAGGGAGTTCAGTCATGTCCCAGAAGAAATGTGACTGTTACAAGACATACATTTTAGCATACAGTATTTTTTTTTCAGGGTAAGTCATCCCTCTTAGTGATTGCTTGCACAGAAGTTGTTCCTACCTCTCATTGCTTTTGTTGCCATTCTCTCTACCTTTCCTAACTCACTGCATCCTTTCTGAAGCAGATGACCAGATGGTCAGAGCTTATGTTATTCTAAGGATGTAATAGGGGTACATCAGAAAAATTAGTGCCTATGTTCTAGCAATGGGCAACAGCAAATTAGCTGTAATTAGTACAGAGGCTGCTACTGTAGTGTCTCTTTGGCATGGAGATGTGCTTTGTCATCACTCCTGTCTGCCAGTTTGAGGAAGAAGTAAGAGCTCAGGACGGGCGTGGGGCCAGCCAGAGCCAAGCTTCGTTTTTGCTCCCTGGGTTGCCCATCTGGGGCAGCTTCTTGTGAGTTTGAGGTCTTGAGACATTGAAACCTTGTGAGTTTGAGGTCTTTCAAACCTTGAGTTTGAGATCTAAAGGCTGTGAGATCTCGAGGTCTCATTCTTTGGAGCTTTGCGTCTTCTAACCAGAAACTGCTCATTTCAGTATAATTCAGCATAATTGCTGAGTTCAGTGAATTTGCCCAGACCTGCCCCACCTGACAATTCGTCCTAAGGTGTATGAAGAAAAAAATAGCTCCAGGCTTTTGTCTTCCTCTGAGTGTTATATCAAAGTGCCTTTGTTGGCAGGCGAGTGTCCTTCATAAAAACAGGGCTTTGCATGACAATTATGTAATAGGTTTTGTTTGGCTTCCTAATTGGAGAACATTTTGAAAGAGCAATAAAACACAATTTGTTCCCTCTTTCCGAAAAGAAACATCTCCTTTTGGAAGGAAGGAGGGAGTAAATTTACATTATAATGAGCAAATTGTTACGAGCGTGTAGATCAGCGTTGACATAAAGGGTGACAGAAATGAGATGTTCTCATTTTACGCCTTCCCCTCCCCTCTCGCAGGCATTGCCTTGTGCATCCTTCTGCTACAGAGAGCAGGGAAGCTGCTGTGCTCGTAGTCGGCAGCCGTAGCACGTCGTGGCGTGGCTGGCACTAACTGTGCGTGAAATGACTCAATCCTCACCAGGGCTGCCCCGAAAACCTCAACCCTTTCCCCGGCGCGGGGAGGCACGAGCGGTTTGCTGGTGCACCTTGTGCAGCTACTGTCCCTCTCTCTTTTTAACGAGCGCGTTCGTTACGGGTCTGAAGAAGCTGAAAGTGACATTAACCCCCTGCCCAGCTGTTGCAGTGTCAGGGCTCCAGGCGAAATGGCATTTATTTGGCTCCTGGAGAAGTCATCCCAGCGACTGCCTGGAGAGTCTGGCTGCAAGTGAAATCCATATGCAATGCTTCTGTCAGCAAAGACTTGCTGGAAGAGAGTTTATAATAAATATTCACATCTGCTGCTTTGGACACTCTAATCCATCCTACAGATCTTTGCTGTGTCAGGCTTTGTTCTAGACGAAGAAGCCGGGTAGTTATAAAGGTTTGCAAATAGGGCATATTTATCATGGTTAGCTCTACCTTCTAGTTCTCTTTCTCGCACAGATATCCATGGCCACGCTAAGCATAACGCGTGATTAAATATTCTCAGTGCATTTTTTAGCTGGTTTAGACTCTGCCTTTGCTTTCATAAATGGTGAAATGGCATTCGTTTACTTCACGGGTGGAGCCAGTGGGTCTTGAATATCGTTGTTAAGAGTTAGTTTGGATGGAAGGACAGACAATATATTCCTGGGATAAATTATACATCATGTAGTCATGCCCAAGTCCCTATGGCTTGCACATGATGAAAATTGTGAGGACTTCTGATGTGTAATGTGTTCCCATTGGCCTCTTGGCAAATAACTTGGATGACTAAAAATGGCCCGAATCTCTCCCATTTTTCATAATCTTCCCCAAAATGATGGCCTTAGTGTCCAATTGACTTTGTCAGTGTCAATATTAATTATTCGTCTGCTGGTGATGTCTTTGCTTTCGGAGAGAAAATACTGATACATAAAAAGAGCTGTAATCATTTGGAAGTTATATTGAACTTGCTCCTAATAGAAAAAGGTATTTGCCCAAGATCATGACTAGAATGCAAGGATCTCTTTGTTGGGAGGACCACATCTGCTCTGAAATGAATGTATTGATCCTTCCTTTTTTTTTCCTTTTTTCTGTACGTGAAACTCATGACTATTATAGTTAATTTCTTAAAGGAGAGAGTGTGTATCTGGTGGCTGGATAAATAAAAGTGCTTCAAACGTATCGCTTACCAGCTGTTACCTGTGCTGTTATTTAAGCAGAAAGACAATCAACTTATAAACACTTTCTGCCTCATTGAGGGCGATGAAAACTGAGTCCGTTTGGTTCGTAAATAAGCACATGGAAGCTGGGAACTCTTTAAAACCTTTTCCAGTTTTATATTTTTCTACTGTTAGACCTAGTTCTATCCAAATTTAATTTGGGTTGGCTTTTCCTTAAGGCTCTCAGGGAGCAAGGCAGTCAGTTCAGCTAGAAGCCTGACCTCCCTGGAACTCGGCTAGAAACCTGCCCTTTCCTTCATTGCAGTGCTGTACAAGAAAAGCAACGTAATATTGTGGTCTGATTCTGACACCTCCAGCTATCAGCAGAACATCTGCTGCTCAGCCTGCATGTCGGAATCTGGCCCTAAATAATTGCATCCAAATCCAGGTAGAATAGCTCTGCGCCTAATGAGTAGCGTGCCCAGGTCTCCAGATTCACTTAATCACTCCAAAACCCAATCTCATTACCATTGATCTATCCAACTTTCCCATCATTTATCTCCGACAACAGGAGCACACAAAACCTGGCTCGTCTTTAAAGTAGCGAGCCCCAAACTTCCAGCACCGCTCTCTCACTGCTGCCTTTACAAACCTCGGTAACTTTGCTCTGAATTTCAGGTCGCACCGTGGCTGTGGCGAGCGGCGATGGATCCGTGAAGGTGCTGTACCTGGAGCTGGGACAGCTCTCCAGCCTGCGGGGCCACAGCGAGGAAGAAGTGCACAGCGTTGCCTTCGATCACAAGGCAGGGCGGCTGCTTTCGGGGGGTGCTGACGGTACGCTTTGCCTCTGGACCTGAGGACCAGCGTGCTGTTTTCACGTAACCTTAACCTCGTGGATTTACAGGGGGGGGAAATGATTTGACAGCGTTGCAGAGAGGGCTTAGTGAAGTGTTTCCGTAGTTAATGTTTTCAGGGAGCATAAGTGCCTGAGAGGAGTATTATTCTGCATTTTATCCGAATAAAATCCCTGGTTTCTTCCTCTTTACGCTGCCTGTTTTTCCGAACATCCAGCAGCTCTCGTTTGGTTGCTCCTGCAGAAATAGCTTTACAATGACGCCTAATGACAGAGCAGCCGAATTGCAAGGAGATCGATTTTGAGCGTAACACCACCAGAGCCACCAGCGCTCGGCTCCCCGTTTCCAATTCCAGCCTGCGGGAAGACGTGAAGTTTTAATAATGCAGCAAGGTGGGATTTTTGATGCAGCAAACGCTCCGGCCTCCACCGGGGCAGGAAGGAGGCCGAGTTGGGGAGCGCGGCGCTGATGGTAGCGGGGCCACCCATGGAAAGACCGCGGGGCGCGGGGGCTGCACGCAGCACAGCCTGAGCGCTCCGCAGCTGGATTATCATTGTTTTTTCCCATTCCCTCTTTTTTATTATTTTTTTCCCTGAAAAAAGAAAAGAAAAAAAATAATAATTATTATTAATAATAATAATAAGGGTTGCGGAGCTGCGCGGTGCAGCCATGCCCGTCCCTCGGGCTGGGGAGTCCCCGCAGGGGAGCGGGGCCCGCCGGCCGCGGGGCTCCTCCGCCCTCCCCCTGCCTGCCTACTGCCTAACCAGCCCCCTCCCCGCTCTTCTCCCCCCTCCTTCCCCCGCTGTGGCAAATCCTGAACCGCAAGAGATCCGCTGGGCATAGGGAGGGGATATATACATTTTTTTTTCTCTCTCCCCCCCACCTCCCGCCGCCCCCCTCCACTCAAGACCTGAGGAAATCCAGCCCAAGTTCGCCGCGATGACTGTGCTGCTGGCATCGGGGTTTCTCCGCGGCATCCCTGCCTCTGGACCGCCTCGCCGCTGCTCGCTTTGAATCCTGAACACTGGGTTAAAGCTTAATTCTCATGTCGTGGTTGCTGGGCTGCTGCTTTCCTGTGTTTGGCGATGGGAGGTGGAGGAAAAGGGATTGTCCGTGAGTCAACACTGAAAATGTGATTAGGAGGAACTGCTTTCACTAATCTGTGTCTAACCTTTTAGTCCATGTTGGCCTGTGACCCCTTTCAGCTTTCAGATCGAGCCTGATTAGGTAAGTGTAAATTATTCACTCGGGGCGAGGGAAGGTGGATGGAAACCTTTTACTCAGAGACTTACCTACGATCCTGGCCTCTCTCATGATGAGAAATGATGAGAAAGTTCAGCTGTAAACTAATGCTGAGCAAAGCAGCATTTGTTTACTTGTTGAAATCTGTCCGTACGAGGCGTCTGCAGTCTGTCTGATTTCCAGGATCGCCGCTGAGCTGAGTGCCTGTGAGTTGCTGTGGGACGTCTCAGATGACTACAGGCTGTAGCAAAATAAAAAAAATATTTATGATCTTCAGAGAACTTTTTTTTTTTTTAATTCGGAGAGCTTCTTCATCACACTTCAGCACATTGCCTTGATTGTTTCACAATTCCTCAGACATTAATTACTTCAGTTGCTCCTGCTTTTTGATTTTTTTCCCCCTAAGTACCCACCAATCTGCAATATTGCAAGCTACCTGTAGCATTTAGGTAGGCAAGATTCCCTGCTGTGGCGATGGGTAGAGCAGCTGCATGAATTGCCTGATTCCCAAACAACACGTTATGATAGATATTGCTGATAGTTGTAAGAGGGTGCATAGCCCTTGTGAAGGGAAAGGAGCTAGTCCTTCAATTAAGAAGATGTCTTTTGAATTTGATAAAGCTTGTGTAATATCCGGTGTCTCCCTCTGTTGTGGCTTTGGAAAAACTGCTTTGTCAACAGGATCCCTTAGCTGCTTCTCTAGGATTAAAGCCTTCTCCTGCTCCTGCTGCTGCTGCTGCTGCTTTTTTCCTTCAGTTAAGGAGAACTAATTGCTGAAAATCTGCAGTCCACCAAAAATCCCAATACAGAAAAAATGCCTCCTTGGGGGGTGGAGGGGGAGGACGTGTTCTCCTGTATGTGCAGGCTAATGCATGTTTGTGTACGGTGCATGTGCCTGTCTGCACACTGAGACGGGAGGACGAGAAGCAGTGCCACACACATCCAAACAAGCCCTTTCTGGTGAGTGCCAGCAACTCCCTCCATCACCCTCCCTCCCCATAAGGCTCATATCTCATCGAAAAGTTTCCTGCAATACTTCGCCCAGTTCTCAGATAGGTCAGGAACCATGCTCCTGCTAGCGCTGCGCTGGCTGCTGGCTGGCGGGTAGGAAGGACGGCGCGCTGGTGGCAGTGATGTGGCACCACGGGCAGCCAATCGCGCACCCAAGGCGCAAGCACCGAGCCTGCTCTTGGCACTGGTTCTCCGGGGGGCGATGCAAAGCTTCTGCCTCCCTGGGTCGCTCCATGGCTCCGCCACTCGAGCCAAGCTCTCCAAAGGTCGGCCCGTGCTGCATCACTCCCCAAGTTTTCCAAAGGCTCCAGCCTAGGCAGACAGACACATTTCAGCGGCTCCACGCGCTACGCAGGCATTTAACATCATCCTGCTCTCAGCATTTCTCCCTGCGAATTCCTAAAATGCTGAATGATGGGGAAGGTGGATTACATCGTGCTTTCTGCCAGGATTATACGGACCTGCCACAGGCTGGGCGATGTTGGTAGCCCGGCTAGCTTCTTCGTAATACAGAGGGACAGTGGCTACAGTGGGAGGTTAAAACCGTGCTTAAACTTGGGTTCAGATCCCTCGAATCTGCAGTTTCAGGCAGGTACTTTAACTTCTGGTGCAGCAGAAAACTCAACTGCACAAATGAGGAAAATAAAAATCAGGTGATTCCTCTGAGCCACCATTTCTATAGGGGTATTTTGTGGGCATATGCTTACACATGTGTGCCTAATTTATGTATGTCATGTGCTTTAGTCTCATTACAAATAATTGAGGAGAGGCTTATTCCAAATGAAACAGAGATAGTTATCTGCATGGTTTTGTAAGCACTGATTTATTTTTGGTGGTGGTTGAAAGAATGGTCTTTGGTAGTCAATATCCCTTAGTATTTTGAGTTTGTTCTCACTTAAAAATATTTGTTTTCAGACCACCACACTGGTCTCCTTATGGAAGCAGCTGTTTCTCTCTGGCATTGAGACCCCATGGAGAAGCCGAGGAGGGGGATGGCTCTACATATCCATGAAGCCTGGATACTTCTGTTGGTAATCCCTGGTTTGGTGACTCCAGCTGCCATCAATCATGAAGACTACCCTGCCGATGAAGGGGACCAGACCTCCAGTAATGACAACCTGATCTTTGATGACTACCGAGGGAAGGGCTGTGTGGATGACAGTGGCTTTGTGTACAAACTGGGAGAACGTTTTTTCCCGGGACATTCCAACTGTCCCTGTGTCTGTACTGAGGATGGACCTGTTTGTGATCAACCAGAATGCCCTAAAATCCACCCAAAGTGTACAAAAGTGGAACACAATGGATGCTGTCCAGAATGCAAAGAAGTGAAAAACTTTTGTGAATATCATGGAAAAAATTACAAAATCTTGGAGGAATTTAAGGTATGAAACACTTACTTCAGTATTTAATATTAGTATGATACAGGACTTGTTGAGGACTCTCAAAGGCACTCAGTATTTGCTTATTGCTGTTGATCAGAGATAAAAGCAAAGGTCTTTTTAGCTGTGATGTAGGTCAGGCTGATGTGAAAGCTGCCACCTCCAGCCTCACGTGAACTCAGTGAGGGCCAGTGATGAGTGGAAAGTCCCAGAGCAAAATGCTAGCCTTCTAAAGTTGCTCCTCAACCTCCCTCTTTGCTCAGCATGAATCAAGTTGGACCGCTGGTGGTGTCTGTAAAAATGGTGGTAAACCAAAATGCTGGGTGCTTTTTAGGAACCCCCTTTCCAATTTGGATAACAAAAAATGATGGCATGGTACTGAGAGTTGTGATTCATAACTATATGAGAATGCAAGTAAGTAGGTTGCAAGCTGTATTTAATATTTGCATTGCAGCTGTGGTAAAGCTGTCTAGAATGGCAGAAGATGAATTTCTAGGCAGATGACCATCTCAGGTACAGAGAAGCAGGGAGTTTAATTATAATATTAGAGTGCCTATTAGGAAAGTTGTGAAGAAATCCTTCTGGAATGTATCTTAAAAATAAGACCAGATTTTCAAAAGCCATTACCCTTTACACAACCTACATCTCTCACTCTAGTAAGTTTGATTACATGTTTTCAATTCTGCTAAGGAAAACAGTATTTCACAATGAAGTACAGGGTGTGTAAAGGCAATAGGTATACAAGAGTTTGTGCTCCCAGGTCACGTGGCTTTAAAATTCATACCTCCTTAATTAAAAACAGCCTATAACTCTTCATGGCTGTATGCCCAATCTCATTATACACTTGCAAATTTATTTTCTTTTCTGACAATGAAAATACTTCCATATAGGTCTTAATGCTTCACAGATTCTCATAACATAGATTACAAATCCCTTTTTCCCAGGTATTTTTCTTTTTTTCAGTGAAGGTAGTATTTATTTTCTTTCTTCAATTATATATGGTTTGTGTTCATCTTTTTCTGTCTGTCTGTAGCTGGAATCACTCAGTGTGATCAAGACAGTCTAGAGTCTTAGGCACAAAACAAATAGATGAGGATTGTATCCTCAAGGGCCATACAGCTCAACTTGTTCTCTGCTTTGCAGAGGAACATGAAGATGCTGATCTTGTGAACTGCTTGAATCACAGGTTATTGCCCTGTGAAGACCAGCCCAGCTTCACCCCACAAATATCATGCTCGAGTAGTCTTGATTTGTTAGTGGGGAAGTGTCCCGCACCTGGCACGTGCTCAGATCCTTACGTGAAAGCTATCAGGAGTTGTTTTGGTGAGATTTTAGGAAAGCACTGGGAGAACAATGAGATGGATCTTTTCATTAAAGTATCTCTAACATGTGAAAAAAAGTACAGAAGTATTTATCACGTTTTCTGAAAGAAATAATCCCGCTCGTTAATGGATTAAAGGGCAGAGAAACAGAATTTAGGGGAGAAAGGCTATTAAGGGGAGTTAGAGCTGTCTGATTCAGAGTTTGTTGTGTTCAGCAACTGCGGGGTGTTGTGTGGAAAGCAAAGCTCCAGTGTCCCCAGAAAAAGGCACAGTAGATGGGGGCACATCATTCTCGCATGTGGTAGCCTTCATGTAGGACTCATGTGAGGTCCTTCATATTTAACTCACTTCACAGTCGAGCTTTTGATCTGGACCTGTGTTTTACAGAGCTTGATACCTTGTGCAATAGGGCATAAACTGATTTTTTGGAAATCTATGTGTTTACCTAGAACAAACATTGAAACTCTTTTCCTCCTAGAGATTCAGGCAATAGGAAATTGCTGTGCACTTCCAGGGGTGTTTTGAAAAAAAAAAAAAAAGGAAAGAAAAAACGAAAAGGAGTACCCATGAACTCTGAGTTTATAAATGCTGTAGGAAAGGAAGAAATTCCAAGATTCAGGAAATTGCTGCTATAAAGCCAAACCTTGACTTCATTGAAGCATCTGGGGATTTTGCTGTTTGCTTCAATAGAACACAGATAATAGAATCCTAGAATCATTAAGGTCAGAAAAGACCTCCAAGATCACCTGGTCCAACCATCCCCCTACCACCAATGTCACCCACTAAGCACCACGTCCAACCTTTTCTTGAACACCCCCAGGGACGGTGACTCCACCACCTCCCTGGGCAACCCGTCCCAATGCCTGACTGCTCTTTCTGAGAAGAAATGTCTCCTCATTTCCAACCTGAACCTCCCCTGGCACAACTTGAGGCCATTCCCTCTGGTCCTATCACTGGTTACCTGTGAGAAGAGGCTGGCCCCCAGCTCTCCACACCTTCCTTTCAGGCAGCTGCAGAGAGCAATGAGGTCTCCCCTGAGCCTCCTCTTCTCCAGACCAAACACCCCCAGTTCCCTCAGCCGCCCCTCACAGGACTTGTGCTCCAGGCCCTTCACCAGCTTCGTTGTCCTTCTCCGGACACGCTCCAGGGCCTTGATGTTCTTCTGGTACTGAGGGGCCCAAAGCTGAACACAGGACTCAAGGTGCAGCCTCACCAGAGCCGAGTACCTGAGCTTTTACCTGCCACCTCTACAGAAGAAATCCAGAGCAGTCCATAGGTTTTATAGGCTGAGTTCTGCTCTTCTCTCACCCTGTTGGATTTATAAGGTCTGCAGACTTTCTCAAGCCCATTCCACACACACAGAGCTCTGTCTTTGCCAAAGAAGAGAGGCTTTCCCAGTCATTCTGACTCAAAAACAGACTGCTTCCAGTGGAGACGGTCACCATTTTTTGTGGGCTTGTAACCCTTTCACCTACAATTTGCTTTTGCTAATATGTAGGTTTTGAATCATCATCCATAGAAGTGCTCTTCATTGCTTAGCTACAGCTGAAATTAACTTTCATTTAAAAACCTTTTGAAAGTGTGTGTCTGTGTGTGTGTGCATACAAACATCCATGCTTGCTCTATTAATACTACCAGGACTGAGTCATCATATGGAAATTTCAGCTGCCTGATCTTTGCACAAATTAGGATTGTGTTTTCTTTGGGAAATCAAAATTTTTGAGAGGTTTCCATTTGGGAGAATTTTGCCATCTTGTTTTTAGGTTTCTGTTTAGGGTTGGGATGAGAAATCCAAATGCAATTTAATCCTTTTATTTTCTTACCACTGACCATAACTGTGACTACCTCTTGGTAAAAGGGTAGCTCTAAAGACCTATTTCCTGAATATTTAGCTTCCTTCTAGTGGGCTGATTTTGGACCTCTAATCTTTTTGACTCATAGCAATCATAAGCACAAAAAATAAACATGACAACAAGCCATCTAGCTCCGACAGCTGTCCAAATGTTTATGCTTGTGCCCCTAAATCATTAACACGTACGAATGAAATGCTGAACTGAACTTCAGTTGTAAATCTAAAGCTGTTAGGAGTCTTTCTGTGTGCTTTGTAAAACCTTGTGTCCCTTACAGATGGCTTAGTAACCCCGTGTAGGATCTCCACAGCTCTGTGATGGGTCCTAGGAGATCTCTGAGGGCTTTGGGCTCCAGCTGCCCATATGGAGCCTGCCTCATCCCCTCGGTTTGCCTGAGACTTATCCGTGACTTCTGCTGAGGCTGCAGCCAAAGGGGAGGGCTGTTTGCTTTTAGAGGGCTCCATCCGTCTCTTTCCCAACCTCATTTTCCACTTCTCTCCTTGCTGGCCTCAAATCTGGCCTCCTGGGTCTCCTCCAGTCCCTCTCAGAGCGAACACGGGGTGATGGGCGGCTTTGGGGTCAGCGTGAGGGATGCTGCAAGGCTCAGGCGGTCCGGCTGCTTTCCCCAGAGAGATCTGGTGGGGACTCTCAGGGTCACTTAGCAGCTTGCTTCTGTTTTGATTTCTGTGCTGGAGGTTAAGGTCCAAGTCCCAAGCGCTCCGCACTCGCCTGTAAAGCAGAGATCTTTCGGAGAGGTTGCCAACCCTCCCCTTTCTTCCCGGGGAGAGAAAATAAGCAAATAAATCAGAGAGCGGTCTTGGTTATTGGGAGCGCACATGGTTGTGTGTTAAATGAATGTTCCCAGACAGCAGCTTATGTAAAGTAAAGGAGACAGCGTACCGCCAGTGTGATGAATGTTCATTGGCAGCTGATGGAGAAATCGTGCAAATGTCAGTGAGACAACAGTTTTCCTAAGTGCTGATTAGTTTTTACACTGCTGCATAACTTACAGGCAGAAAAGCACGTGCCTACCCGGGTTAATAAATACAATTTATGGCGGGGGTTATGGTATATTCGTAGCCACAGTTGGGAGCCTTTTGTAAATGTTTAGCTTGTCCGTTTGGTCTGTCCATAATCACCTCTGAAGTTCCTGGTCTCTCATCACTGAATATAGGCATGTCCAGACTAACCTCTACGGACCTACAGGAATACGTGTCAAAACGTGAGTTCACGAGAGATCATCAAGCTGATGTCTTGAAAGGTTCTCTTCATTTCAGACCAAGCAGCTGGGAGCTGCTCCCTGTCCTTGCAGGACAGCAGCTCCCCGTGACATGATTTTCTGTAGCATGGTGTCATGGTTCTCAAAGTCAACAGCAGAAGATTTGTGGCCACAGACATTAAAATATCTCCGTTTGCCTGGCAGGGCTTTGGGTGAGTTATCCTTGGGAGGGAAAGGGATAGGTCTTGGCATTACAGCTTTGCCTTCCTGGCAATATTTAGCTTCATCCTAGGGCAAACTCGCCACTGACTTGAAAAGAGACAGGGTTTCACACCTGGAGTTCTCCTGTATTTTTCTGTCATGTTGTTTCCTTCCACTGTATCTTTGTCTGCGTATCACCTGTAATCCTTCAGCCAGGGCTCCTGTATCTCACTGACTTTATGTCTTCTTGAACAGCACTTTGCACAGTAGGGATCACAGCTCTAGCAGGGATCTTTGGGGTATAATCAGGATCCAAAATAAATGAGGGACTGTATAAGCATAGCATTATCATATACTAATTCTCAGCTCATTATGGAAACCTGTACTTCGGAATAGCAGCACCTCCTTCTCCTTGGTTAATGCTCTTTAAAAAAATGTTTTATTAATGCAATTATCTTAATATAACTTAACAAAATAATACCCTTCATCAAAAGGTGTTAGCAGAGGCACGAGCTCCTTCAGCTGCTCTCCCAGCATCGCTCAGCCCCTGAAATGCAGCGTGGCCATTCTGCTGCTGGATGAAAGGAGGCGGTGAAGACAAAAAGCGATTCCCCACCCAGCAACCGTGCCAGAAGTAGAAATTAAGTGGTACAAACCACAGCCGTGCCCTGACCACTGCTTACGCCGCCAGGGAGTGCAGCCTTGTCAAACAGGAATGAAGCCACTGGGATGCTCCCAGGGCATTTCTGATGGGACAGTGCTGCTAGGTGAGCAGCAGGAGGCAGCTGCAGCCCTCAAGTGCAAGGGCAGGTAAGGGCAAGAAGTGCCTGGGATGCTTTGGGGATGTCTGTCCTCATGCCACAGCAGCCACAAGGTGCTCAGGGTGGGTGGTAAAGGGGAATTTTAGCCACATGTGTCATAAGACGTGATCGCTGCACCCACCCTGGAGCCCTTCCCAGGTGAATTGCAGGGTGGCTTCTGCACTTCGTAGCGGAGGCACAACTCCTTCCATACGAGAAGCTTCATTCGGCCACCAAAAAAAAAAAAAAAAAAAGAGTTTCTTCCTGAGCTTTCTCCTCTCTGCTATGTGTTCATTTTCCTGGTGCATCTTAGCAAATGCTCAGATAGTCGCAGGCTAATAACTGCAAGAACAAGCATTAGTAAAACCTTGTGGTAGCACATAACCAGTGATCCAAATCACTAGTAGTTTTTAGAACTTCACTCATAAATTACAAGACACTGATTACGAACCCAAGCTAGCATGGGGCCCATATTTTAATATTAGCTTTTTCCTCTCCAAGATGTGTACAGCAGTTTGTTTCTTTTTCCTATTATGACTCAAACAAATGGGGCATTTTTTTTCCCTTCTTGTGTGTTCTGCAATTTCACATACGGCTAGAAAATCATAATACAAAAGAAATTTCAATAACGTGCCTGCGCTTTAATAAAAGGAACCATGAACAATGCCAGCTCACAAGATAGCACACAGCCATTGAAATCAGACAGGGGAAACAGAACATCAGTCAGATGGAAAAGTATGATTTATTATCTCCCTCCTGGCAAAATTACAGTGACAATGTCTACGCAAAGGAATCTGAAATTACTAACTTACTGTATTTCTGTCGTAATTCGTACCAAGAAAACATGCTAAAATAGATAGGCATGTCATATATCGATCTGTAGTGATAGCTATTTTTTAAATCGTATTATGTGCTTAGCTACTGATTCTATAACATATATATTACATTATGCACAAGTATGTTATTATAATAGGTAAAAGACAATGGGCTGTATTGAGAATTTGGCTACAAAAAAGCCATGCTGTTGTTTTCCCCAGCTTGCAGGGACATATGGAGAACCCAAAAGCTCACAGCTCGCTGGCACTGGGTGCGCTACAAGCATGTTCTCTCAGAAGCTCCCCTTTGAAATGGATGAGACCCAAAGCTCAAGCATGAGCACGATTCAGAATCACCAGGAATTGTTTTAATCACAGTCTATCATTCCTCGGGGCCATGCAGAATTTGGCCTGTACATGCAAACCCAAGGGATTGGGATTTTTCCAGTAAATATGACCCAGGAATGAACACATGCCCAACATTTGTACCGCCAATGCTGTGGCTGTGCTTTCAGAGTTTTGCTCCAGGAAACGGCCTGTCAGTGCTGCTTGCATCCAGAACTGGGGCATGTCCAGAGAGCTGGGGCTACTGAGAGAGAGGATATCTAGCTGCATGCCCAGAGAAGGTAAAACCAACATTATAGCTTCCAGATATGCTCAGGGAGGCAAAGGAGAGACACATTTGTCCCTTGGCTTGCTCAAGCTATGTCCCTCCATGTAATCCAAGATGTTTCTTTAGAGGTGGTGAGCATGAGGTCCTCTGGTCATCATCCTGTGAGTAAGGATGTAGCCCGCAGAAACGTTGCCAAGTGATGGGCGAGACGTTTTTCTGCAACCATTCCCTACCAGAGCAAGGGGAAGCGCAGGTGTGTGTTTGTTGCTACTAGAATGTGCTTTATGCAGAGTTGCATTCATTAGAAATAATTCTCAATTAGATAATTATCCTAGATATTGTTTTTTAAACTATAATTAGATAAGTCAGCTAATGACAATGCTCAATCTAGTTGCAAAATAAAAATACACGTGCCATTAGGCTTCCTTACTCTTTGTTCTGTGGTGCAGTTGAGAGAAGATTCTTGGGGGGAATGATGAGAAACTCAGCTTGCTTGGAAGAGTATCAGGATTTGAAACAGCTACTCAAAGGAGGACACGTCCCAGTCTGGTTGCCTGTGGTCATCCTGGGCAGGAAAACCTTCTTGACAGGGGGTTAACTCCGTGTAGCCTCTCATCACAAACAACTTATTCAAACCCTGACTGGGGAATAAAACCCATTTTCATTTCACATCCTTCCCTCCTGGTGCTCAGCACTAAATGTGATAACATCCCCTGTGGGCCAGACACCTCCCGGAGGCTGCTGCCTTTTCTGCTGATGGTTTAAGCAATGGCAATAGGAATGAAAACTTCTGCTTCTCCCCCAAAGTGTTGCTCACCACTGGAGCCAACTTGCACACTGAATCCCTGTGCTCCCGTTGCCAGTGATGTGTGGCAGAAGAAGACATCCCCCTTGCCCTGTGGCTTCCTGACCTGAGCGAGGAACTGATTCCAGCTCTCCTTTGCCAGGGCAGTGAGATGTTTCCAGGTTTCCAGCCACCAGCACAGGGTTAAGGGGGATTTCAGGCCTGTTCATTGAGGGCAGCCCGGGACATCAGCCTTCCCTGCTGTGCATACATGTGCATCGGGTTCAGGGGAGCTGCTTTCCCCATGGTAAACATCCTACATGCAAAGTGCTGATGGGACAATTTGGAAAATGTCCTCTAAAAGTAAAGAGCTGCTTTATTCTGGGGGCAGGTCCTCTGCTGCTATGAGCTGCTGCAGCTCCGTGGATCTTAGGTGGCCCTTTGGGATGTTACACTGGTGTAAAGTTTGGTCCCAGCCAGATCCTCTTCAGTGGAGTTTGCTTGATGCTGACTTCAGATAAGGATTTGCCCAGGGGAGCTCCCAGGAAGCCTTCCGCCTTCCCTTGACTGCCCTGACCCAGCCAGGGTGATTTTTTCCAGCTGCCTGAGTGATACCCAGCCGTGATCTGGGTATGTTGTGAGGGAAAGAGGAAAGGGACCAAGATGCAGTTTTCCTCCCCAGTGATGTCTGGTTATGTCATACATCCGTCCCTGATACAAATTCAGCATTTTATCAGCATACAGAGCTGATCTGACCAACTTCTTCCATCTTTTGGCATGAATGAAGAAGGAAACAGCAGAGTCAAGTGTAGGGAAAACTCAGGTGAAAGGGATCAGCTTTCTGAACAGGTCCTTGGGTCCCTTCCCCTTGCCCCAGGAGGCTTTCTCCTTGACGTGGCGGCATTGGCAGCGGCAAGAGCAGACAGGAAGGGAACAGAGAGCAGAAAGCTGCCAGCTGGGCTCGGTTTCCCTCCTGATATTAAAAGGAGCTTAACAAATGTGAAGCACATGCAGACATTTTGCCCATGTCCGAATGGGGCTGTGCATCCCCCGTTTGAGCTGCAGGCCCATCTGTCATAGCTGTAACCTTTTGAAAGGAGTCCTGGTCCCTGTGCACTGGGCATGTCTGAACCAAAAAACTATTGTAATAGAGCCATAAAAATTATCACCAAAGTAATACAGACCTCGGTTCCCTTGGCCCCAGGGTACACGAGGTACAACTATTGTCAGGAACAAAATGAGACATATATCAAAACAAAGGGAGCGTTCGTACAGAAGTGCAGAGTCATGTTGTTATGGAAAGCTCCACTGCTGCTCTCAGGGGAGAAAAGCAATCACGGGACTGCAGATACGGAGCACCCATGGAAAAGGGGCCAGGGCGCGGCTCAGGGTTGTCTCTGTCTTGTCAGCTAGTGGAGAAGTGACTCTTTCAGACCCAGACCTGGTTCCAGGAGCCTTATAAACGCATCAGTTTGCGTGGCACGTAGCACATGTATGCATCCAGAGCTCCTAATGCCATCACAATCCTGAATCATCTGATGTGGGCCCAGGATGCCCACAGTTGGACACATCTTCTGTGCTTCTCTGCCTTGTCTGGCTGACGGATCTGGAGTAGCTCCCCAGGCAGTTTCACAAAAGGATGGCAAGGATAATGTTGTGTCAGCTATGGACAGGCGTGCTCTGGGGTTATGCGGGGGAGAAATACACATGACTCGGGTGGGGGTTACAGCATCTTGATGCTTTTCCATTTCCAGTATCAAAGCCTGGAGAGACTCCTGTAGCTGTGAGTAGACAGCTACCAGTTAGGGATAACCAATAGTGAGCTTTGGTTGAAGAGCTGCAGCACCTATAGAAAAAAAAGAAGAAAATAAGGCGAGTCATCTTCAACCTCGCCGTGGTGTGACTGCATTGAGTATGGAGTGGAGTTACCACCTATAGAAAATGTTTTCTGTAACGTATTTGTCTTGTCCTTCCCATGAGTGAGAGTTTTGTCGTGGCATTTCTGTCTTGCACTGGCAATGGTTGTGTGTCTGCGTGCCGGTGGTCCCTTAGGAAATCAGGGTCTCCTCTCGGCATCAGCTCTGCTGCTCCTTGGGATCCAGCTCCTTGTTTCAGCCCATCTGCAGTATGGTGCAAGCATTTTTCAAATTTTGGATGGCACAGCTCATTTGTATTGCTGGTTCTCCATATAAGCCGGATACAGCTCCACTTTTTCACTGCAAATAAATTATCTAATGACTTAGTACTTTTTTCCTGTTGCGGAGTAATTTGCAACCTGATGGTGTTTTCCGTCACTGTGCTTAGCTATAATCATTCACCGGATTGTTTATTTGAGCAACTTTCCACCAATGGAAAGTCCAAGTCATTGCAGTTGCCAGAGTGTAATTGATGCTGTGTCTCCGATAGCTGGATGGATGATTTTTTTTTAAGTGACAAAAATTATGGTGATTTTTGCCCCATGCCAGTTACTCTATTAGTGCATGCACACAAATACAAAGCCTTTTACCAAACTTTTAACACAATCTAGACAGTTATTTATGTGCTGCTCATAGTAAAGACAAATTGAGCAGTCCAGAACAGAAATTTCCATCTCGCCTTCAGGTGGGACTCGCTACGCAGCCTGTTCTCTGCAGTTTGGCATCTGCAAAATTTCTCGCTTGTAAGTATCCTCTGAACTTCCCTGCAATCTCCTGCTAATCTGCCTGAGATCACAGGCAATTTCAATAACAATGAAAATGATTCTAATTTCAACTCCAGGAGTATCTTCGATGAATGCTATCCCAGTTTCTCTTTATTCATCTCCCCTGGTTTATGACTTCCCACCTCAGCTGTAATGTGGAAACTGTTTTTTCCTCTGATTTTATTCATCAAGTTCTTTTTAACTTTCTTCGTTCTCTTGCTTCCTGCCAATAAATTCACCACCTGAAACTGTAGCTACAGAAATCATCTCCGTCAGAATTGCCATTGTCCTTTGTGTCATTAAAAGTTACAGCTCCTCTTAAGATGTAAGTGCCCAATTTGACAGACTTCACTTTGCATTGCTCTGCTTTTCCTGCTGTTTTATCTGCATAGAGCAGGATGCCATCAGTCGAGTCTGTCGAAGGAGAGAGGCTGAAGGCAATTATCCCTGTGAGCACTGGCACAAACTTTCTCGAAACCCAAAAGATGGAGAAATGGGCAGTGATGGTGGTCTTCAGGTTTCCTTCCCGTGCATTTTTACCTTTTGCAATATAACCTAGAAAAGGCACATACGTACCATTTCCTTCTCGGTGAGCTAACATGCTTGATGGAGGTTTCCAGTGATACCCAGAGTCCCGGTATCTTCTTTGCATTTGCTCTAGGTTGATGGATCCTTGAGTTTCCATGGGGCTCAGAAAGAAAGTCCACTGGGATAATTTATCTGTTTGTTTTATGCCACTTCAGATTCCAGTCAACCAAACAGATTTCTCCAGTCATTCTGCCTGTTTTATAAATATACCAATTTGACTGTGAAAAGCATTGCAGGACCCAATAGCAGGTCTGTTCAGTTCACTGGAAATACTTAGATTGTCTTCTTCTAACTCGAGCAGCCCCGGGGCAATGATCAGTACGTGTCTATTGTAACATGATTAGGTGGCTGTAAACGCTGCCATGGAGCCTTTCTGTTTCCTTCCTCAAAAGAAATGTCAAGTATTTGTGATATAATAGGTGTCGAGTTCATAATGCTCTGTAGTTGTTTGCTGGTAGCTGCATGTAATCGATAAAGGGCTGTCGTGCAATAGTCAGACAGTACAAAGACACAGTCCTTTCATGGCCACTTCTTGGGACCTGGTCAATAAGATGAAGTCTTGAGTCTGGGATCATGGGACATTCTTGTACTAATATCCTCTTCAAGCTTGGCCAGTTTGTGTAGGAAGAAGGGGGAAGAGAGCAGCCCAATAAATCCTACTAAGTGAATAAGTCTCAGAAGAGATGACTGGAAGTTAATTGCAAGAGTTTGCAGTAGCTTTGAGCAGCCTGCACACTGGCTCCAGCAAAGGTGTAAACCTTCTTCCACCAGGCTGAAAACACAGCTATGGGGCAAGTACCATGCAATTGGATGTCTTGTTCTGAAAGGGTGAGGAGGGCTCCAAAGTGAAGGAAGTGGCTGTGCTAAGCGTGCCTGGAAGAAATCAGGAGCTTCACCCAAACCTGAGTGAAGCCAGCTGGATTAATCACAGCTGGTGGCAGGAGTCTGCAGCCTTAAAACTTGGCCTGAGAGCTCTTCTAAGATACGTGAGAGCCCTCAAACGGGACTGAAATGAGCATGCACGGGGACCTGAGGAAGGGCAGCAGGATGCTTAGCCTGGTGGCTGCGAGCAGAGCAAAGAAAAAAAGGAAAATCACCTATGATTGGCAGAGCAAACAGGTAAAAAAAAAAAAAGTATCAATCGGATGTCTGCTGAAAAGTTTTTCACTTGTCTTAGACAAATCACTCCCTCTGCACCCCTAGAGGTGTTTATGTAGAAGCAGCAAAGAGTGACTGACAAGCCCACAGAGACAGAAATCCTTACTGGAGCCAGGGAGCAGGGCTGCAGTATAATATTTCTTACATATAAATTTACTCCATCCACTTAGGGAGAATTATTACTAGTCAGTAATAAGCTTTTGCAGGGCAATCTACGTGTTACAGAAAAATCTTTCACATGTTTGGGGCAGCAGAGAGGTGGCTTAGGATGCTGTAGTTGTAGACAAGGCACGAGCTAAGAGTGAAATACGGGTGAAGTTCAGCAAGCATTTGGGACAACCAGATTTCAGGGGCTAGCTGAGATGTCTCAGATGCAGTAAAGCTTAGGCCTGCAGAAGCTTGTTGCAAGATCTTATCTAAAAGCTCGAAGTTCTGTGTGATCGGTTATTTGTGTGACTGTACCAGCTGCCTTGGTTTAGAAAAGGTTTGATTGAGATCTCTTCAGCTGGAGAAAAGCATAGAAGTGTAGATTTAGACACTGAGATTTGAATTCATATTTCCATTTTCTTTTCTCCACCTCTCCCTCAAGTTTGGGAGGGATTGCGTTTTAGGCTATTTTCCTGAAGAATTGTTTGATTGTATGATCTGTCTCTCTGTCCACCAGGCTTTTTGGATGATTTGAGCCCTCAACCATAGAGCTCTCAGAGGTATGAAATTTCTGGAGGTTATGAATCCTAGGGTCTAAGGAAGGAGCTGTGGTCCCAGCCCTGTAAGAAAGGCAACCCCCATTCACCGTGAGAACTGGCTGGATGACATTAGCAAGTCTAATTCCTACATGTGCTGGCATTTGCTCCCAAAGAGAGGGTGAAAATGGTGCAGAGCTGGTGTGTGTATGGGAGTAAGAGTAAAGATTAGGAGATACGGTATCCACAGCTGGTTTGGCCTCCTGATTTCCCCTGCTCACAGTGTATCCTGCTTCTCATTGTGTTTCCTTTGCTGCCTTTTTTGTTTGTTTGTTTGTTTATGTCATCTATCAAGTTTATCATTATGTGCTCAGGCACATAAAATCTTTATTAGCCATGTGTACTCTCTATTCTCTGTTTTAATTTTCCTTCCTTCTTCCTTTGTTAATGAACTTCACTGACTGCAGATGTTTCCCGTTTGACAACACCTGAGACCAAGGCTTTCCAGTTGGGCTGTGAGCTTAGGTGAGGCTTGTAAGCAAGGGTGTCCAGGGTCTGCATCCTTATTTGTGCTTTTGTGCTCTCTTGAAGTGACTGGTAGGAGGAGAGGTGAAGCAGAGCCACTGCTGAGACTGAGAAGGTCGTTTGGGTGCTGATTCCCACTTCCTCTGCTCACAAAAGGTCAGGTATCAGTCACGTCTTCTTCCCAACTTGGCTTGTCTCAGCCCCTGCACAGACAATGACATCGAAGAAGGAATTTCCTCGCCAGTTCTCCTGAGGGTCATCAGTGAAAATTGGGTGAGAAGGGTTTCGGGTGCCTTGCACTGGTTTCCCCAAGTAATGGGAAACGTACTGCTACCTTCGACAAAAGGTTTGCTCCTCTGGTTTAATGATAGGTCTGTTGCCCAAAACACACCTTGAAAAGTAAGGGTGTAGGGGGTGCAGCTGGCGTGTGGGTGTGTATCTGTGTCCGACTGGGCACTGTGAACTTCCTTTCATGTCAGGCAATGGTGAGAAGAAAGTTTCTGCACCAATATCTCTCAATGTCCTGAAATCCTTCCTAACAAATCTCTCCCTAGAGAGTCTTCTAAGAGATTATTCTGCCATGGACAGGTGGAGTGTGTAAATCACCTTCTGGCCCAAGCCTTTTATGATCCTTTAATCTTAGCCTTTTTTTTTGCAGAATATCAGCTTAAGGAACACGAATAAAGTGTTTTCTCTGTCCATGTGGGAATGGCAGAGCCTCTGATTTGTGTCCTTTCTCCTTCATACTTCAGAAACCTTCCGTATTTTCTCAACTTTGTCTCTCAGTAAGGATGGGAGTTTCTTTTCAGGGACTGTTGTTAACTGGTGGTGGAAAGCATCCCTGCTCCGTGGGGGATAAAAGTTGAAATCCAGATTCTGGAACTTGTGAATATTGGCAGAGCTGCCTAGTGGGTCCCTTGAAAACCAAAAGAGTAATTGCCGTGGTCTGGAGAAAAATAAGAGCAAACGAAGTAGATGAAAGGATCGGGAAACAAAACTTTGGGGTATCTTTCCCTGGTTCCCAGTTCCTTCACTGGTTCCCAGTTTGTCAGTTCTCTGCTTGGTCTCCCTGCTGCCTATGGAGATAAATACAGGGCCTGCATCCCACGGTCGTTCCATGGAAAGTGGAGCTCCAGGGGAAATGGCACATAAATCGGATTAATCAGTGCACCTGGGGCAAAATGCTTTCTGCAAGGGGTCTGGAAATAAGATCCCAAAACAGAGCTGGTGGGAGAAAGTGCTGAGGCATTCATAAAATCAGTGGGTAGGAAGGGCTGAGTTGCCCGCGGAGGTGTGGAGCTGGGTGAGAGCCACAGCAAAGGGGCACTGGCACATGAGCAAAATGGTCAGACTGAGGAAGGAAAGTCCTGGAGGCAAGTCCCAGCAGTTTGAACTTGATAGGATGGAGAAGAAGAGGTGGCTGAGAAAAGTTCTGTAGTTCATGCCACTGCAGCCTTTTCATTTGCTGGCTGCGTGCTCCTCGTACTGCTGAGGCCTACTTCTATTTTAATAATGGTGTGCAGTTTTTCCCTCCTGAAAAGCTGCTTTGGGTGTCAAGCAACATCGCGGTTTATTACAATGTCATTTTCAAGTTATACCAGCAACACAATAGCAAAAGATGTGTGTGTCATGTCTCATTTACTCAGCTGCACATTCGTTCAGGGGCATCTTCTACATCTGCTGATCACCTTCAAGCAGTATATGGGGCGGCAGCCCCGGCAGCACGTCGCACTGCTTCTTAGGATTGCAGCTACTGGAGTAGTGGAGACGGGGCAAGAGCTGAAGGATACGTCAGTGAAAGCCTCCACAAATCCTAAGATCTCGTTCTACTGCTCCATATAATTAGCGATTAAAATGAGTAAAAACAAAGCAGCAATTTTCTTATTGATCCCTCAGCAAATAGTTCTGTCTATTTCCTTCTGCATTGTTTCTTCGTATTAAATAGCCTCGAATAAGAAATGTCAGTCAAATGAATTTAGATTCCTGGTGCTTCAGACAGAAATCAAAGCAGGATTGAATGAGGAAAGATAATTAGAGAGAGGAATTCCACCTCCACAGACTTCTTCCCTTGCTCAAGGAGTGCTGATTTTATCTAAATTGCCAAAGCTGTGAGCAAATGAGAGGTGATAGGAATTATAGACTGCAGATGCTGAGACAAAGCAAGGGAAGCTTTAATTAGTGCGTTTTAAGGTAGAAATGAATTTCTTGGGAATAAATTATTTGACTCAAGACATATGGAGCTTCTTAGAGGTGAACTGAAAAGCTTTTTACCTGCCAGAACCTGGGCTCGTGGGGTTGTGTCTGTCTTGGAGAAATGAGTGACACATCACTGAGGTTTGAAATACCCAGGGATGATGCCGCCTTTTGTTTGCATCTTGCTTGTTTGTTTTGAACACGGAGGAACTCCCATCGCTGCAAATTCCCACTGATGCAACAGAAAGCAGCATTTGTTCCAATATCCACATTTACTCATTCAAGCGTTAGTGATGGAGCTCCCATAGCTGAGGAATTGGGAGCCTAGGTATTGAGCCCACAGGTACTGAAAGGAAGTTATTTTCCTTTCACGTTCCCTTCTCGTTGTCCTTTCTTAGCTCTGTTGCCATTCTTTCAACACGCTTGCAAATGCATAAGGATATGGGGAACCCTAAACACTGACCTTTCTATTTTTCAACAGATTTTCACAGCTTCTTCTAGAGTGAGGCAGCAACAACTCTCTACCATTTGTACATTTGGAGGTAGATAGATTCCTCTTTGAATTGATGGAGCTGAAATGAAACCATTAAGCTGGGTGCTTTAATCCAAGACTCCCTGACTTCAGCAGAGTTATTCAGGCTCTTAATTACTCACAGCATGAGGCACTTTCTCACAAACCTCATTAAAACAGGCAGGAGTGGGGCTGGGGCCAGATCCGATGGTTATATTAGGGAGGTATGCGGTTTCAGACAAGCAGGTGGGTCGCTCCATCAAACCTCTTTTAGACCTGGTCCCTTCAGCTCGGTCTTCTTACTGACGAGACCTAAAGCCTGGCAAAAGATACATGCTCTCTGAGAAAACAAATACCATGCTTGCTGGTTTTTCTAATGTTCTGGTTGCCTATTTCAGATGTTGATGTTTTGTCCTATAGGTTAATTTGTTTTTACCCATGATGAATGAATGCAGTCAAGAAGTATTAAACGCTGATGTGTTTATCTTATGGCAAGCTAGAAATGTTGCAAACTTGTGAGCTGCAGGAGGAAACGGGCTAATTTTAGATTTGTTCCTAGCCCTCGCCATGCGAATGGTGTCGCTGCGAGCCCAGCAATGAAGTTCACTGTGTTGTAGCAGACTGCGCAGTTCCCGAGTGTGTCAACCCAGTCTATGAACCAGAGCAGTGTTGTCCGGTCTGCAAAAATGGTAAGAAAGTACTGTATTGGCTTTAACAAAGAGATATGAAGGAAACATTTTCTTAAAATGTCATTACCGATGTATTGCCAGGATATTCGCTTCCATTGGCACAGACTGGCGTTGGTTGGGGCTGTTACTCCTCCGTGTGTATGGGCTTCGATTATGAGATGACAGCTACAAAAATGTAGGCTCCCCTTCCTGGCCTGTGTCATCTCATTGCAGGTTTTGGGATTGCTGACTTAAGTAAGGCTTTATAGGATTAAGTCCTGATATCGGTGATGGTCATTTCATGTCTTTGTGTTTTTCTCATAGTCCCAAACGAAATCAAGTATATAAGGAAAGAGCAGAGTCTTTGTCCCTAAATTAAGAAACCAATGATTATTACCAAAGGCCAGGGGAAAACTCATTGAAATCAATGGCCAAACTCCCACTGGGACTGCTAAGATACTGGCCAAGCCCATAACGTTGAAAGTTGTGTGCTGGAATCTCTGTATGTAGCATTGGCCCCCGTTGTTCTGCTGCAATTTCATGAACTGGAGTAGGATTCAGCAAGACTTCCAAGAAGGGCTTTGGGATGACTGAAGGTACCTCTTTGGAAAATAAATGTTTCCAAGAAGGTCTCCCAGGTCTCGTATCGCAGCCCCTACACACATACATCGCTGGAAAAACACCTTTCTCCTAATGTAGATATGAAGACAGATTAAGAGAGGGGCTGGCTTCACATAAACCTCTTCATGGCTTTCTTAACATGAGAAGTGGCTGCTTCGACTCATCTACGCGCGTTTAGACTTTGCTGTCCATGTGTATTTCCTCTTACATGCATCACCACTGCTGGATAAAAGAGTAATGGTTGCTTTTGGGTCACAAATGAAAATGTTTTCAGAGAAATAACATTTTCAACACATTTTCTGCTCTTTAAGACAGAGGAAAAGGAAACTATTGGAAATCCAAAACATTTTTACTAAAGGAATTGGAACAATTCTGAGCAGTCTGGGAAATTATGCCAATGGTATTGAAATCCAGAAGTCTATATTAAACGATGCTCAAAAATATTTTAAAAGATACCATCTTGAATTTTATGTGTCTGTTGGAAAGCAGAAAAATGTCCATAGGAAATTTCATTAGTTTGTTGCAAGTGAATTTCAGAGAAAAGGGTGTTTTAACCATTTCTGCATGTGGCCCACTGTGGTTGGGTGCAAAGTTTCCCATCGCATTCAACAAGAGCACACAGAAAAGGGTGTCATGAGGCACCCTGCTGATCAGGAGAGGCTGGATTGGCCATCCTGGTGTCTGTCACCATAGCTCGGTCTCATTTGCACCCAAATAAACACTGTTGGTGTGGTTTTGGACTTTGTGTTCCCATTGCTTACAGGGCACTGTACTGAATCCCCCTCCCTTGCCAGTTCCTCCCCACCTGGTTCACATCGCACAAATCCAAGCTGTGAACATTGCTCGGGCTTCCCAGGACTGCAGACTCAAAGGTGGCTTCACAGAGGTCCAGGAGCTGCTGGATTTCCCCACCAACCCCTCACCACCATGACCATTTCCCCCAGTAACTAGACTCCCCCATGTCTGGTGGACTTCGGGGGCCAGTGGCTCTAGTCCCCAGCATCCCAGTGACCGGGAGTGGGCAGCACCATTCTTCCAAAAACAGAGCCAGGAGGACAGGGAAAGGAGCAGCTCCTACTGATGGGAGTGAGGACAGGAGGAAAGAAAAAAATCAAATACCTGCAGAAGGGGCTCAGGGCATGGTGTAGTGATGGAGGCCCTCAGCTAGATGCCAGGAGGCTTCGTCCATGGGTTTGCCAAATTGCTCTACTCATCTGTTGGAGACAGAGCTATAAAGTTCTCTGAAACCTGGTTTAGGCAAGGAAATACTTCTTAACATCCTGTTAAGAGCAGTCTGCATACCTCAGGGGTCTCTGGGGACCAGTTCTTGCTGCTCTGAGTCGGCAGTGGATGAAGGGGAGAGGAGGCGTGGTGGCGTGGTCATCCCTTGAGGATATCTGCATGGGGGTTTTCTGTAGGGGAGCCCCTCTTTATGTCCCAGCCTGGCCGTGGGGACGAGATGCCAGGACCCCCCAGAGGGCTTTCAGCTCCTCCTGCTGCAGTCCGTGCTGACTGGCTGATATTTGGCTAATGCTTGTAATTTTGACTATATCCTTCACAAATAGAATGAGATAATATGCAAAGTGATAGAAATAAGTAGGCGCCAAGATAGTCTTGGTTGTCACAGGGAACCAGATGAGCAAATTTTTTTTATTCTTCTTGGATGTAGCTTCGAGAGTGGAGCCAGCCTTTGCTTCCCTCTAATATTTTGGTAACTTCATGTGAAAGAATAACAGACATTGCTGTGCCTCTTCCCCTCCCAACCCCTCTGACACATCCTAATGAATGAGGATCACAACATTTTAAGCTGTCTGCTCATCTTGAGACCATGATTTTATCTCTCAGCTCTCCACCGCAGCCAGTCAATTAAAGTTCAGTTTCACAAATGCATGAAGGTAACACAAGCTGACAGTCCCACTTAAATGACCGAAATCCCTCTTTTTTGTAATTTGTTTTTTTTTTCTTTTTTTTTCCTTCCATCCAGTAGCTTTTTCTTTCTACCAAAGCAGTGAAGACATTACAGTGCCACGTCTCGGTGTGATGAAAAGATTTTAGCTTAGTCTCAGTCCCTGTGGTCATCCTTTTAGATCGGCAGAGAGAAGAGCTCAAGGGCTACAGCTGTTGGGGGGAAAAAAAGTTAGTCCCCAGAACAACATGTACTACAAATCCTCGTTTCAAAAGCTGCTCCTTGAAATTGTGGTGAGGAAAATCCTTGTTTTGGTTTAAAACACAGCCCTGCATCATTTGCTGCGCTCTGCTAGCAGCGTGGTTTGCCTGCTTGCTTAGCTGTTGCTGCCATTAACTGGAGAATAATTTCCTCTCGATACATTCAGATAGATTTTCATGCCTTTCTTAATTATGTCTTGCCAAGGGCAAAAGTGCTGTGAAGCAGTGAGGTTAATGCAAAAATCTGTTGATTCTAACGTACCTGACCTGAAGATTCATAAAAAGCCAATATCAATTTCCCTCCCTCTACCATCGTTTAGGAGCAGTCTGAACAAGCGGCTTTGGAGATTTATTCCTTAGTGTCAAAAGAAATGGAATTGTTACCTCGTGCTTTGCTAAATGCACATGGCTCGTGCAATGCTGGCTCTGCTGGGCACGGGACCTGCACTGCACGCAGAGCAAGCCGAGTTCATGGGAAGGCCAAAATTTGGGGGTGAGGGAAGGAGAGGACATTTCCTCCTTCGTGGCCAATCATCCTTGGGTTGTCAGAGCGTGTTTTAAGGGCGATGGCTCCAGGTGCTGCGCAGCATTTCTGTCGTGGAGATGAAAGGTCACTGGATTTCACGTTTCCTGGTAGTGACAGACCGCAGAATCATGGCCCAGAGTTGTTATTTCTAGTCATTGTGGCTTCTCCAGACAAAAGCGTGTCAGCTCCTGTTAACTCTCTCCTCCACGGGACCCAGAACTTGCCTACTACTGTTAAAGTCAAGCTGGGGGCTGCCGTGGGCTGTGCCATCCCTCCTGCCCCCAGGCTCTCTAGCAGTTGGGCAAGATCATCCATCCACCCTGCTCCCACCGAAGCCTTTCTGAGCAGAAATCCCCCACGAGGTCCCATCCTCCTGCACCTAGGGCTGTAGGCATGCCCAGGTGGACCCATCCCCTGGGTCCCACCCTCTCCAGATTCTGCAAAGCGCTCCCTCGGCATTGCATCCAAAAATAATCCTGACATTAGCAAAACTTCATCATCGTGGGGGATTTTTATGGCACAGCTGTGTTGGGGAAATTAATTTTAAAATTCCAATAAAAGCCACAATAGAATTGTTAACTTCTTTCCCCTCTCTGAAGTGTGAAATTCTTTTCAGCACGTTTCAAAGGCGCCTTTGCCCATTTACACATACATTAATGCAATTGCTAAAATATTAGACTTTGCCTTGGCACTTTCATTTTCTTGAGGGATGAACAGAAGAAGCGTTATAAATCTCTGTTTGGGGGTCTGGTTTTGCTCTTAATTTAATTTTTGTTGCCACCAACCCTCAACAAAAGAATTTGTTACACAACAAGACAGATAAAAGCTAACATGTCTGTGGTGAAATACTTCCTGGCAAGTGTGCTTACTCAGTTTAGCACTGGCTTCTGGAGGCATTCATGATGAAATAGTGGGCAGCAGGAAGACGTCTCGTAGATAATCTGTCACCGAGTCTTTAATTAAAGTTCTAAATTACCACAGTTGATCCAGATTTCAAAGTAAAGAGTCTGGCCCTGCCCTCCACACACAAGTAAAAGACCCGTTTGACCTTCAGTAGACTTTACCTTGGGAAAACAGCAAGTATTCAGGCAAAGCTGTTATGAGTATTTATTATAATGTGCTATAAATATTAATAATTCCATACAAACATCTTCATATTTGAGGGCATGAGCACAAAACCAAGTAAATAATAATTTATTTCCATGCATATAATAATTTATTTCCAAGCGCATAAAGCCATATTTTACCTAAGCTTCTCTCTTAATTTGCTGAGAATATAAACTCGCTGCTCATTATTTCTCAGCTCAAGTTAATTTGAAATCAGCATTCAGCGCCCCAGCCTGTTCCTTCTGTACCACGGTGTATTTTGCCCAGAGCATCCCCCAAGGAGTTTCCCAGCCCAACAAAGCCAGGGGCAGCGTTTCCTTCACCAAAATAAATGGAGATGTTGCCGTTCAGTCAATGCTCAGGGCTCTTCCTTCTGAATCAGCAAGACAACCCAATCAGGGCCCAGGTATTGTGCTGCGGGAGTGTTAATTTTGCAAAGACCTTTGTGATTTTGGGGGACAAAAGGCTCCATATAAATGTAAATTGCTTACTGTATTATAGGTTAGAGTAATGGATTAACAGTGCAAGTCGTTAACCAGTATTGACAGAAAGAACTTTCCCATGTGGTCTTTATTGTTCCAAATTATTGGATATCTTGAAATATGCCAAGATTTTAATACCATATAATCCAGTGCCTGGCTATTAAGTTACCTGTGCTTTACTGCATAAATATTGCTTGTTCTTTATCTGCAAGATGTGGATCACTGACTCTCCAGGTCATTGTTTTGGAAAGCATCTGCTTCTAACATGATTATTGACCCAAAAAAAGTCAATGAGATGAGGAAAAAAATTAAAAGTGTGAGGAAAAAAATGAAGGTTTTGGGGAGAGGATGTTTTGTCTGCCATTTGATTATATACAACTGTTGCAGAATAAAGACAACACAGAAAATGTGGCAAGACGACACGAGAAGACTTCATATTCATTTACTTTATGGAAAGCAGTGGTTTGAAGCCATGGGGAAATTCCTTTAGAAAAAAAGAAAAAAAACTAAATAAAATTCCTCTTCTAATTTATTTCAGGAAGTCCTGAAATGGCCAGATTTTAGGATTTAAAACCCCTTCAGTCAAAGTCTATGCAATATGCTGATTGATTGTGCAAATGCGAGTTGAGTGTGACCGGCCAAGAAGAAGACGTATCTCCCATGCTGGACTTTGCTGGACTCCACAACCCTCTTCGTAGGTCGGGGAGACCGAAACCAGTAGCGTAGCATAGCCACATCACCCTTTGCTCTTGGTGGATGAAGAATTGATGGCAGCCAGCCAGCTTTTTGGGTACTCAGTTGCCCCCACGGCCAGCAGCCCTTTCGGACGGCACGCTAAGGGTCCACAGGAAGGATCTGCTCCTCGTCATGCAGCGTTCACCCAGGGCATGGGGGCCGGTGGTTGTTCCACAGCTGACTCCTTTTGTGCTGACGAAAAGATGCCAGCCCAGATCGGGAGTCTTCTCCCATTTTGGACACCATCCCAAATCAGGAGTCTCCTGTTTTCTGCAGCACATGTAGAAGCGGCCTTAACATTGCGATGGCAGAGCCCGGTACATCAAGGCTTCGTGCCTGGCTATGAAAATCAATGCTTATGGAAGACTGAACACAGAAGAAAATTCCTGAGACTACAAAGGATGCGTTTTTGATTGTTTGTCAGCTAATGTTCTTTGTGTTTACCAGCAGGAGTATAAACTGCGGTGCCGTGTTAGCTCAATTAAAGGAGTGATTTGATTACCAACCGAGGAAGAAAGGGATTGATTTAAAAGCTGGTAAAAGATCAAGACTGAAAACAAGGCTGTATATTTGGGCCAAGCCACCACTGACCCAACAAAATACTTCAGTACTTGCTCTACTGTTCCTTTAAAAAGATGTTATTTCACTGAAATAGATTTTCAGCGGAGCTTGTTCACCTCCATTACTTCAGGCCAACTGGTTAAAGGCTGGTAGATGCCGAATTTTCTGATGAGAGTTAGGTGCATAGGAATCTGTAAACCCTTCTGCTGCTTTTGGAAATCTCACGTGGATGCTTAAATATGCTGCTGAATCAGGACTATGACCTGCTCCCTGTGGACCCAGCTGTTGGAAGTCATCTGATACTGGTGAGAAGCTTTGGAAAGCTATACAAATAAATCTTCCAAAATGAGCCATCCCGGTGCTGGGTAGAATCAAGCAGGGCTGGGTTGAATTTACCACCTCCTAAAGCATAGAAGAAGGAGAAACTATAAGAGGGGAGGGAGTGGAAAGGCCTTTAGAGAATAAAAAAGACATGAACTGACCGGCGGTAAACGTGATTAACTCCACCGCACAGCTCAGTGCTCACACGAAGCAGAAGCTGTGGGACTGCGTATCATGAGAGTGACTGGGACACTGCCAGGAAAAGCCTGGTGGACGGAGTGCTGCGGTGGGGAGCCGGCAAGAGGACGGCCCATTGCGACCCAAAATGTTCATCTGTGAGCTTACAGGTCAGCTAAGTGCTTCCCAAGTGTTTGTGGCCTTTTCCTTTGCCCAGGAAGCAAGAAAGGGATCATTTACATATTAAAGGCAGGAGAAGACTCTGCCAGGCAGGAGCTGAAAGCCACCATCCTGAATGTGTACCCGAGGTCCTAACCATGTTTCCATGCCCCAGAAGAGCTTTAAATGAATGTCTGCCATCACCCTGAAGAGAAGGTTTGGGGAGGATTACGAGAAATCATTTGCTGGATGGGACTTGCTCCGAAGCTCTCATTAAAAGGACACAGCTCATGGAGGTGTTGGAAACATGTTATGTGTGGTCTGCGTTGGTCTTTAAACTTGGAGATACTTATAAGAAGCATTTGCTTACTGGGGATTGTTTCCCGTTGGGAAAATGTTGCTGAAATCTGTGTGCACAAGTCAATGGCAGAAGTGGTTCCAGATCCACTGTTGTCACAGTAGCATTTTATAGAGGAGGGGGTGGGCTTGGGTTTTTTTGGTGAAAAAGTTCCTAGATTCCTGTTGGGAAACCGGGTTCCTTTTGCAGAACATAAGCAGCCCAGGCAGTACTGAAATTCAAACAGGGGTGGTTGTTGCTGTCCCCCACATAATCAGATTCTTCGTGCAATGTAAAAGACCAAAAGCGACATTTTTATCCAATTACATTGCTGTAAACCACTTTGCTGCAAGAGAAACCTGGAGCCAATTCGTGAGTCCGTGTCACTTGGTGTAATGCCAGCAGCGTTGGTTTGCTCGGATTTACTCCCACTGAGGATCTGACCTGCAAGAGCTAATATCTCTGGGTGACTCACAGGCAAATTGCAGGAGGCTGGGGTGTTTTGCATGGTCAGGCTTTCTGAAAGGATTAGAGATGGGTTTGCTTCTGTTCCTCTCGAAGGTTGGGATTATTAAGCATATCTGTATGGGAAGAGTGGCAGACACTGTCTTCATGTATTTCTAATTTAATGAATGTTTAATGCTTCTTTTATTGGAGCCAACATATATGTAGAGTAGAGGACTTTAACAAGGGGTTGACTTATGTCAAATAATTGATGTTTGAGCTGCTCCTTTTACATAAAATGCAGACTTTACAGAGCAAAGAGACTGTAATGAAAATATGAATTAAAGATTAGAGCTAAGCAAGTCTGAGAAAACTTAGAATTAAAAAAAGGCACTTAGAAGTTTTCTTCTCCTGCTTCCTCTCCTTCCCCCCACCTTTTTTAGCTTTCTCCATCCCCTCTGCTTCTTCGATAGGGTTCCTCATCTCAGTCCCAGACGTCTGTCTCTCCTACCCCTGCACACCTTTGCGAAGGAAATCAGCACAGCAATCTCATTCTGGATATTACTGCATATTTGCACATCATCCTAGCCTGTTACACTTGCAATCTCACCAGCCAGTTTGTCTGGGGAGATTAGAAAATATTTTTACGGTGCATTTTTTTTCATCTCTACCCCTGATTTTCTGGCAGAGTACATCTCCTGGACAGGGCAGGTTGCAAAGAGCTTCGCTGGCTGGGGGGTAATTTGTTGTGGTGTTTTTTTTTTTTTTTCTGTTTCTGTTTGGAAAACCCATCTGCAATGTTGATCTGAATTAGTACCTAAGATTGAAGAGCTTAGGCTTCATCATCAGCAAATAAAAGCCCAGTAGAAAAGAGGAGAGGACGTTGCCTTCTCTGCTGTGGCTGGTTTTGTTAGTCTGTCTTGGTTCCTCGGTGTCTCTGGCCCTGCTGATACAGCAAAACAAGGGCTGGGAAGTTCACCGTGGCACCCTGATCATCAGCACCACGTAGCTGCTGGCACATCTGAGCCGCAGTAAAAACAGCTCGGAAAGCACCAAACACTGCCAGTCCCATAGAGCAAACAGTGAAACCTGCCCTGTGTATGACCAATGTACCAACCAGCACAAATTCCAGATGTCATCCCATCAAATACATGATTTAACCTTATTCTTGTGCAAAAGATGTCGAATAAAAGTTAGATTTCATCTCCTAGGAATGTGGAAAGGCAACCAAGTCTTCCCTTAGATACCCCAGAGCCCCTACAGCCTCATCACATGCATCCTATGCTACGTGAACAATGTATTCCTTGTGCATGGGGACTCACCAGGTTTATTCTTTTCAGATAAACTCTAGGATGTACATATTCCACTTGCACCCATTTCTGCAACTGGAATTGCCACAAGGAATACAACAAGGAGATTAGGAAAAAAAAAACCTAGATATGTTCCAGTCCCACAACTGATGTAAAGTGATGTATCTCGTTTACATATAGAATAAGCCATGGTTTCGTCCCAGTTAAGAGCATGTTGTGGCAGCAGTTTTGTGCTGGTAGAGAAGCTCACAGTTCTGAGCATAAAGGGAGCAGGAGGTGAGGTACCACAAATAAAAGCACCGGTGTCCTGCACAGGGCTAGATCGTGAGAAGTGGTCTGCGTGAGGGTGCACACAGACTTCTCCAAGACTCTTCAAAGCTCAGACTTTTTTTCACCGTAGCTGGTCGAGAGCATTTGAAGAGGATGGGGATGTGCTGGTCAGAAACTGCTGACTCACAGCCGTGTTCCTTGGAAAAAGGCCAGTTATTGCAAACTGGCTGTTCCTACATTAAAAAAAAAAAAGATGGAAAAAAAAAAAGCTTGGAATGATCAGATGCCCCATTTCAATGCTTTCAAAATGCACTGGCTCTAACCTGGGAGGGTGGCATGATCTTGCATATAGAAATTTTTTAATAAAGAAATATCAAATGAAGAGGAAGATGCAGGGGCTTTTTGCCTGACGGATTATTTTAGAGAACCAGCTCTGAATTTATTTTGGGGGGTAAAACAAGTGGGAAAGGACTAGCAGAGTTCTCAAAACTCCGACTGTGGCACGAAACATCCTTCCCACTGGGCTGTCGCCCTCGCTGGGGTAAGTCGTGAGGTCCAGGATGGACTCCATGGAGGGGTTGCCACCATCCACGCCTGGCTGGAGAGAGCTGAAGGCACCCAGAGCTTCCCAAGAAACCCTCTGCACCTCGCAGGATCAGGCCCGCAGGCTCTGCTACTCACAAGGGACAACTTGCACTTTTAATTGCTCTGCCTCGCCTAATTACAGCACCCGGGAAATGTCAGGAGAGGCAGATACAAGAGTCCTTGTTCCATACTGCAGCATTTCTCCTGCATCTCATCGGCACAGGTCAGCGCATCCCTCTGGTTTGTGGTTTCTGCCTTGGGAACCAACACACCATCCTTCCTTCACGCCGCCCCCGGGAGCAGGTAAATCCCCAGCAGCTCCTCGGTCTGCCTCTAAGGAACTTCACACAGCCACCGTGCAGCATTGGAGCTTTCATCTGCAAGGCTCCAACTTCGTTAGCACCGAGGAGCCATGGGGTGTGCTGCCCAGAAGAGCCTCGCTGCGATCCCTGACTCATCGCAGCCATCGCTGACATGCAAGGGGCTCCTCGTGCATGTGGATTACTCACCTGCACTTGTGCAGCATCTCCCTGCGTCAGCCCTCATCTCCTGGGCACCGGCCCCGTGCCGGCAGCACAGCAATCACCACCCTGCTCATCGGGCTGCAATTAATGCCAATTAACGGATACATTTATCCGGCTTCTGTTTGACGCGCTGTGGTCAGTGTGCGCAAGGCTCCTGTGCCCTCCCCGTGCTATGAGGAGATAATTTTTGGTCACTTTTCAAGCTGTGTCAAACAAAAAAAGAAATGTATTACAGAAACCGTCAAGCAGTAATTTCTAAGGACTTGGGAAACTGATTAAAAATGGGAATCTGTCTGCAGTATTAATAACTAATTTGCTATATTTTTGCACAGAAACCACATTTTTTCATGGCTACCCCTGAGAGAGTGAACGCACTGCTCCAGGCTCAGGTCAGGGATGCTGTGATGTCCCCTGGGGATGAAGCGCGAGTCCCTATGGGGATGTGGCACCCAAAGGAGGTGCCCCCTGGGTGCCAGGGTGAGGTGGAGCAGATGGCCCTGCAGCAGACTGACGAGCAGTGCTCATTTTGAGGACATTCACACGCGTGTCCCCCTTGCAGTGCTGAACCCTCGGGTGCTGGAGCAGAAGGAGCAGGACCCCAACACCCACACAGGAGGAGCAGGGACGTGTCCCAATGATGAGATGGGTCCAGCGTCAAGCTAGATCGGTGTTGGAGACCTCTTCCGTGCCGAACATCAAGGTGGTGCTCAAGGAGCACAGCCTGAGAGCTGGCTACTCTAAAGCCCCCCTTTCAGTGAGTGTAAATGAGGCTTATCCTCCCTGTAATGCTTTCCAGGAGAGGTTATGGTGTTGGTTCGTGTGCTACAACCACGGTATTTATGCACGTGAGACCAGCAGTCAGCAATTTCACTCGTACCACCATGTACACGGTGAGGATCTGGCTTTTCTCCACTGCAGAGCGCTTGCACAAGGGGCAGTTTGCAGCAAAACAATTCTGCAGGTGCTTCAGCCTGGTATCATCAGCTTTCCACCAACCTGCTGGGGAAAAAAAAAAAAAAAGAGCAAAATTCCCCACATAAGCTCCAAATGGCCAAAACGTTCCCAGATGGTAAGGTCAGAGCAGTGGTGAGCCTGGCAGGCTGAATTTTTCAGGGACCAAACCTCACCTCACCTCAAACCTTTATGCTCCCTCACCACCATCGTCATCAGTGGCTTTTAATTAAGGGAGAAGGAAATCTGTTGCTTTTCGGCCGCAGGGGCAGGAATTGGCCGTGGTGTAAATAAGGAGTAAATAAAAATGTAAAATAAGGAGTAAAGGTGTAAATAAGGTGTAAATAAGGAGTATAATAAGGAAATAACAATTTCCCAGCAAGGCATGGGTGGTGGAAAGCCCCATGCAGAGACGGGTGCCAAAATTCCTCGATCTTCCGCAGCAACTTCTCCTTTAGTTGAGAAAACCTTCCTCTGATCTAAATTTTGGGCTTCATTTTTATTTTTTTCCCCTAATATTCCTGCATGTGGTTGTCGAGCTCAGCTTTCGCTACGTGCATTGAAGAGTACAAGACCGTGTTTCATTTTACAGATTAGAAAATGCTCAGAGGTATAATCAGGTCCTTCCACAGTATTTAATTATCCATAATTAAAGGCATCTACACAAAGCACTGGATTTTCAAAGACTATTCTTGTGTTACATTGCTAATGAATTAAGTAATTAATTGGCATTGAAAAAATACAATAGGAAACATCAATCTTTTAAAGTAAGACATTTTTTAGGCATTTTGTAAAATCATTAGCTCGTATCAGGTCAGTAGCTGTTCTAACGTCTAAATCCCACTTCTGGCTTTTAAATAAGTTTCTGGAGGCAAAAAGGAAGGCAAGACGGAGCAAGGCAGGAGCAACTTTTGAAGTGATGCCTGTGGGATTTCCTTCTGGGGTCCTGGTTCAGCGTATTGCCACCTCTCCCCTGCCCATAACGGGCCCTGTAATGCCAACGTAAGGTGATGGCCAGCCTAAATCCCCCAGAAAAACCCTGCTGGTGAGGTGAATCTGCTGGGTTTTGGGTGCTGTCTATCCACACGAGGGGGTGGGTGCCCACAGCTGTGCCCCCCCCACCCCTACTTGGGCAGCATCACCCCAGGTCTTCTCCATGCAACTCTAGGAGTGGTGGAAAAAGGTCATAAGCTGCTCAACAGTGGTGCCACCAAGACCGGAGAATAAAAAATAGCTTTACCCAGTGACACCTAATTAAAATAGACTGGCAGCGTGAGGGGTAATGAAGCATTCTGAAAATTTGGGGGGGTGTTGGAGAATAGCATGTACCCACCATAAATTTTCCCCAGCCTTTCATCATTCCTAGTTGCTACCTTGCCATGCAAAATAGCTCTCCCGCCCTGTCACATCAGAATAATGTCACCCGGCATCCGCCTGAGTGTAAGAGCCCACACAGATTGTGGTAATGCATTTGTAGTGGCACCCGGAATTATTAGCGACGGCAAGTACGATCCCTTTCCATTTGATGGTTTAGTTAAATGCAACCATTCACATGCAAAACCAGCACTGCTCATTTTATTTTATTAGCAACCTGACTCTTTGCACGGCCCCATTAGAAAGCATTGTGCAAGTGCCATGGATACCATTAAATTCAGGTAGCATAATGGGCCCTCAGAAGAGGGAAACCAGGGGACGGAAACGTGGATCAAAGCTGCTCCTGCAGCTGCTGGAGGCATCCGTGTGGGTCCCAGCAGAGGGGATCAGAGCATGTTTCTCATAAAGGTGCTGCCCAGTGAGCATCCGTCTTTATTTTCTCTTATTTTTCACTAGATTGCACATTAAATGCACCACCCAGATGCGTATGTACTAATCCCATTTCCTCTTTCCCTGCTGCTTCACATACTAGAAGGCTTGTTTTATACAAAATCAGCACAGTCACAGTTTCCGCCTCCTTTTATGACCGATATGGAAAAAAAAAAAAAAAAAAGCATAAAACATGTTGCACAGCTGTAGTGACCAAGTTATACCCAATTCTGGCTTTACATTGATTTGACGTGCAGCCAGCTTGCTTCCGTACATCATCTGTGATTGCAGTTAGGGGTGAAATACTGTTTTAATTCTTACATCAAACGTGGGGGTTTTTTTCCACAGAAAAAAAAAGACATAAAAATGTTAAAATGGGCTGTAAAAATGATTAAATTTTCACACGGAGCACAGCTAAGAGGTGAGGAAGTTGGCTAAAAAACCTCAGAGGACCAGCGAAAATGTCCCGGCTGTTCTACTTTTGCTGTTAACCTTCGCCTTTGAATGGAGACACCCTGGCGGAGAGCACAGACCCAGAACTTGGGGAATTGATGGCTATTTGGCCACCTCCTTCAGTAGACGAGGGCTTCGCATTGCATCTCTGTGCTCAAGGAGCTCTTACTGCCTGCAGAAGCCCCTGATCCCTGCCCCAGCAGGTGAATGGGTGCCCCAGCACTATTATGTGGGCAGGGCTAACGAGGCAGTACCTTAATGGTAGTTTTATTCATAGATTTATTTTAAATTAATCCCTTTTATACCGGCCCCCCCTCCCACCAAAAAAAAAAAAAAATGATTTGCCATGTTGGATCCATTAAAAGAATTAATGTACCTTCAGAGCAGCTGGAGTTCATTTGGGGAAATACCCATTTAGACAAGTTTTTAAAAGCCTATTACTTCCCTGAAAGGTTAGCATGACCTAGGAGTGGCTTTCATTGCCTGCCATTAAAATCTACCTATATTTTTAAAAAACTATTGTATTCCCCCAAAGCTCTATGCTGTCTGCAAAAAGATTTTAAAGAGATAATCCTTCTCGTTTGGCCAGGTAACTGCTGAAACCTCAGTTAAGAGGTGGTGGTTGCGCTATCTGAGGTGTTGCTTGTTTCCTTCTAAAAAATCTGACTCCGAAAAGGCCTGAAGGTGCTTTATAAGTACAGGCTCTTCCTTTGCATCTGCCTTTTTTTAACAAAAGCTGTAATTTTCAGTGCCGATTGAGGTATTTGCACACCCAGAGTCTTTCAAAATGAATAGGACTTCAGTGCGCGTATCCCATAGGTGACTTGGAAAACACCAACCTGCATTTTGTAAAGGGGGGGGAGGGGGCAGACAGGTGGATGGACAGATGAACCTGTCCTTGAGGTCCATGTGAGGTCTGTAGCTCCTCTGCTGTCCGAGATGGGAGCTTGGACACGAGGTGCCCTGCTCTTCCCGAGCTCCAGTTCCCTAAGGTGCGTGAATGGATTTTGTCACATCCCAAATGCGTCCGTCCCTGAAGGAGGACGCGCTCCTGCCAATGCCCTGGGGCCAGAATTCAAGCCACGCTCTTGTGAGGCGGGCAGGGCTTTTTTTCCAGCACCGAGGCCGCTCGAGGCAGCCGAGGGAGCCGCCAGGGCCCGGCGGCCCTGTGAGGGAGGCTGAGGAGGCGCGAGGGGAGCCGGCAGTGCCCCTGCCCCGGCCGGACAAAGGGCACGGCACCTCAGGCAGGGCATGGCGCCTCAGTCAGGGCACAGCTTCCCTCCCCTCTTAGGAGAACAGCTCATCTACTGGCTGTCTACCTAGCTGAACCTCCATGGTCTCCTCTAGGCAGAAGGCTCTTTCTAGAAAGTCTGTGGTGACCCAGACTGAGTGCCCGCTCAACAATGCGGCAGTTCAGGTCTCTGGTCGCAGGGAGTGCCTGGGCCTGTCGCTGCCATCTGAGGGCGGCAGAGACACCGTGTGTGTGAGGTGTGAGCAGCTGGACGGCCTGCTCAGCCTGGTGGCAGAGCTCAGGGAGGAGGTGGAGAGGTTGAGAGCCATCAGGGAGTGCGAGCGGGAGACAGACCTGTGGGGCAACTCCCTGCCAGGCCTGAAAGAAGGACACCGGGTTGAGACACCCCAAATACCAGCCCTGAGGCTCAGGCAGCCAGCAGAGACTCCACAAGAAACACATCACCCCCTGCTGCCTTGTGAGCAGGTAACAGGATGGGACCAGCAGGCAGACAGAGCTCCTGCTGCGGTGAACCCCCTCTCCTCTGCTCCCCTAACAGCGATGGTGATGAACTGGGGGACAGGGAGCAATGGCAAAAGGTCCCTGCTCGGTGTTACAAACATTACGTGCCCGGTGATCGCCCTACCTCCCCAGCTGCCCCTGCAGAACAGGTACACTGCTCTGCGAGGACAACTGGACAATGGTGAGGGTGACGGTTCTTCCTCCGTGGAGGTGTTACCAAAGTACAATCAGACTACCCGCTGTGTTAAAACTTCCTCAGTAAAGAGTAAAAGATGGGTCAGTGTTGTTGGCGACTCACTGCTGAAGGTAGTGGAGGACCCGATGCGCAGACCAGACCCGCTACACAGGGAGGTCTGCTGCTTCCCAGGGGCCCGGGTTTAAGATGTAAGGAAGAAACTTCCTTCACTAGTATGGCCCTCGGATTATTATCCTCTTTTGTTGTTTCAGGTAGGCAGTGATGAAATAGGAAGAACTCCTCTAAGGCCTATGAAGAAGGACTTCAGATCCTTGGGGAGACTGGTCAAGGGTTCGGGAGCACAAGTCGTGCGTGCTTCCAATAGAGGGAAGGGATGACATCCAGAGCGACCTGGACAGGCTGGAGAAGAGGGCTCATGAGAACCTAATGAAGTTCAACAAAGCCAAGTGCAAGCTGTTGCACTTGGGCTGGGGCGATCCCAGGTATTTATCTAGACTGGGAGAAGAAGAACTTGAGAGCAGCTCTGCAGAGAAGGACTTGGGGGTCCTGCTGGACGAGAAGCTGGACATGAGCCAGCAGTGCATGCTTGCAGCCCGGAAGGCCAACTATGTCCTGGGCTGCATTAAAAAAGGGGTGGCCAGCAGGGAGAGGGAGGTGATTGTCTCCCTCTACTCTGCTCTTGTGAGACCCCACCTGGAGCACTGCGTGCAGGCCTGGGGGCCCCAGCACAAGAAGAACGTGGAGCTCTTGGAACGGGTCCAGAGGAGAGCCACTAAGATGATCAGAGGGCTGGAGCACCTCTCCTATGCAGAAAGGTTGAGGGAACTGGGCTTGTTTAGCTTGGAGAAGAGAAGGCTCCGGGGAGACCTCATTGCGACCTTCCAGTACTTGAAGGGAGCGTATAAACAGGAGGGGGAATGCCTGTTTATGTGTGTTGGTAGTGTTAGGACAAGGGGGAATGGTTTTAAACTAAGGCAGGGGAGATTTAGGTTGGAAATTAGGAGAACGTTTTTCACTCAGAGGGTGGTGAGGCACTGGAATGGGTTGCCCAGGGAGGTTGTGGGCGCCCCATCCCTGGAGACATTCAAGGCCAGGCTGGATGCGGCTCTGGGCAGCCTGCTCTAGAGGTTGGCAACCCTGCCCAGAGCAGGGGGGTTGAAACTAGATGATCTTTAAGGTCCTTTTCAACCCAGGCCATTCTGTGATTCTGTGATTTGTTTGGGGGACTGATAACGATTAAGACTGATAATGAGCTGCGGGTAACAATTAACCATGTTGCAAAGCAGCGAGGATTAACTCCATCTGCATCACTGGGACATGGGTCATCATTCAGGGGACTCAAGTCCCTGCCCTGCATTCCTCAGATGCCACCACAGGAGATGCTCGGGGTTGGCCGATCACGTTCCGGTTCAGATTTGGGTCCTCTGCCCGTGCTGTGAGCAACCTTTCGTGGGGACAGCCTGGAAGAGACACAGAATTTAACTTTTCAGCTCAGTTTCACCTTTTTAATGCACTCCTTTTCCTGATGTAGTGCTTTATTAGAGTGAGCAACTCGGATTTAGATTAGAGAAGGATACCGCAGAAATATATATATATAATTTTAATGCGGAGATTAAATAACTTTTAGGTGTCTTCAGGCACCTAGCAAGGTGAATGATGGCTGGGAAAATCTCTCCTAAATAGGCAGTGCAAGAGAAAGGCGAGCAGCACAGTCTTGTGAGAAGCGAAGTGCAGGAAAGGGGGAAAAGAAACTGAAGGTCAGCTTCGGAGGGACTCTGCCTCTTCTAATTGCTCCTGGCCCATGTCCCACCCAGTCGTCACTTTGTGCATGGTGGTTTTGGCCAAGCAATGATGGGAGCACACTGGAGACACCACAAATTGGGGATGCTCTTGGTGCAGGCTGCACGCTGCCTGCCTCCCCCCACAGAGGGCACCCGGCCACGTTGCTCGAGCTCAGCACAAATTGCCAGCAGTTAATTCCTACGCATTATTGCACTCATGGTCGAGCTCCAAAAGCAAATTAATCAAGGCTCATTCATCTGAATGAGCGTCCGTGGGGATGCCTGCAAGCTGTATCTGTTCCTGAATGCTATGGGAATGCTATGTCCACCAGCTGAATATGCTGAATTCCCCTGGGGCCAGCCCTCATCTCTCCAAAGGGCTGGGGAGGCTCCTGGAGGAGCAGGAAACCCCAGCAGACAACGTGTGCCATCCCCCGGCTGTCCAGTCTGATGTCCAAGGATGGCAAAATTGGCTTCCAGGCAACTCCAGGACCCATGTGCTGTATCACCGTAAAAATCTCACCAGTTGTTCTAGCAAACAGCCCGGAGTGCCGTGCTCTTTTATGAGTATTAATTATATTAAGCAAAGCAAATCTCACCATTGTGTTGTCTGTGGGAGCAGCAAACTTCCCCCATCTGTCTCCCTGAGCGAGGGAAAAGGGGGATTGCTGAGCTGTTCCCATAGCAGTCGGAGCCGCAGATGCTTTTACACGTATCAGGACACGGTGGGAAATGCTCGGCACAGTCAGCAGGTTTGGGACACGGAGCCTTGGACATGCTGGGAGGTTGATCTGAGGGATAGAAAAAGTGAAAAACTTAAAGGGGGCAGTTAGATCTGCTGCAGAGTGTGAAAATATGTATATTGAATTTATTTTGTGCCATGTAATCTGGTCATGGCGTTGCTTGCTGCAGCTCCTCGATGTCACGTTCACAAGTGCTGTTTGGTGTCTTTGTGGCAGTGGAGCAGCTGCCATCTCTATAAAAACCCAGCATTGCTCAAAGACTTGCCAGTGACCATGCCATTGCAAGAAAAAGATAGAAAATGCCACATGTCTGGGGGTTATTTTCCACTACATTTCAGCAGAGCAAGTTTCCCTCTGAGCGCATCTTCCTCGTACCTCAGCACGGGGTGTGATGCTGCCAACAGGTTTGGAAAACCAGGACTCACTTGTGGATCCAAGGTGGGAAAGGTTCAGGTAGGGGTAAAAATGGGATGGCTGACGGGGATGGTGCTGGATTTGGGGCGGTGGGAATTTAATGTTTTGCTCTGGGTGAGCGGTGGAGAGCAGAGAGAGAGGAGGCAGAGTGCTCCAGCCAGCTGGCTGTGGTGTGCCAAGGAGAACATTTCGGTTTGGTGACTGTCAGTGGCTATTTAGAGAGCATGCAGAGAAAAAAAATCATCTGGAGCGGCGATGTGTTGGCCTAAATCAAAAGAACAGAGGCCTGATAAAAGAGAGGGATGATCCTGAGAAGGCAGCGAGGCATCTCCCAGGGAGGCAGTTGTCAGTAGAGCCCAAAGCCAGGTTTCCACCCGTTTGGTAAAAGAGAAAAATAAAATCAACCCCACTTCCTGTACTTCTCCCTTTCTCTCCAGCCTCTGACCACAGCTGGTCCCTCGGGTGGCCTGATCGGGACAGCCCGGGGGTGCTCAGTGCTGCTTTGTTCGTTCCCCACAGCTCCTCCTCACCTCCGGTTCCTCTGACTTACCCCAAATAGCTGCATTTTTCCCTTCCCCATTGATTTGTCCCCAAAATGGGGGATCTGGGGACCTCAGCCTCCCCTCACGTATTCCCCTGGGTGTCGTTGGCTGGTGGCAGTGTAAATCTGCTGTAAAAAAAGCAACCCTGAGATGCCGTGCAGAGAGCTCAGGTCTTGCCCCACTGCTGGAAGGCAGCCGTGTGCCTGTTGACCCCTTCGTGCCCCTTCAGCCTTGCAGACCTTGCTGGAAGATTTTCTCAGCCACATGGGTGCCAAAAAAGCCACGCAGAGATTTTATGTGTGTGTGTGTATACAGAGTTTGGCCTTTCCGTTTCCCTGAATGCCCGTGGCTGGTAACTCCTGGCCCCGAAGCAGAGGTTGGAGGGACCTTTGGGGGTTGTCTGGCGCAATCCCCGGCTGAAAGCAGCCTTAAAACATCCCCATCTCCCATGACCACTTAACTTTTTCAACACCTGATGCTGAATTTCCTTGGCTGGAGCAAAAGCCTGCTTCTCCCTGGAGTCCTAAGGGAGGGGGCAGCCACAGCCCCCTGGGCAGGATGAAATGCCAGGTCATACCCGACTTAATAAAATTAAATCTTTTATATATAAAAAATAAAGTGTATTCATTTCTACCACGTGTTTTCGCAGGTCCCAACTGCTTTGCAGGAACCACCATCATCCCGGCTGGCATCGAGGTGAAGGTGGACGACTGCAACATCTGCCATTGCCACAACGGGGACTGGTGGAAGCCGGCGCAGTGCTCCAAGCGCGAGTGCCAGGGCAAGCAGGCGCTGTAGCGGCACAACCCCCGGCGCTTCCCACCCCCGCCGGCCGCAGCAGGGTCACCAGCAAAGCCCCGGGGGCTCCGAGGGGTTCCTCGTGGGAGGGGGGGGTCCCCCCCCTCATCCCTTGCTTTACACCCCATGTATCCTCCAGCACCTGGGCAGCCGCTCCGCTTTGGTAATCATCAGCGCTTGGGAGGGATTCGGCGGTGAGATCTGGGGAGGAAAAAGGAAAAAAAAAAAAAGCAAAACAAACAAAAAAAAAACTCTGTGCAAGCTCTTTGACTGGCGACGCCTCCGAGGCACCGGTTCATCCACTGCTCTCACTTTCTACAGAGTGGACCGCGTTTTTTCACGGTTACTTAATTTCTTTTGCTGTCATGATTTATTTATTATGATTTTTTTTTAAGCCTCTTCCTAAGCTGGGACGGTCGGGGCAATACAGCTATGAGCGAAGCAATGGGTAATTTCTATTGTGTCTATGCCAGCGGGGGCGGGGGGAAACATAGACCAAAAGGGGAGAATGGGGCTGAGAAACACAACGGGAAGATGCCCTGCAGGAGGCTGGAGATGGATGCATGGGTATGAGGTTGGATGGCCACGAGGTGAGCTGTACCTGTGCTACACCTTCCCCACCGCGTGGGGACAAGGCAGATGAGGACTCCTACCTGGTCACCAACATTGTTGCAAGGACGTCGGGAAAGCAGCCGCTCCCCTGGGTTTGAGAGGTTTCTCCCCAGCTCTTTCTCTTGGGCCAGTTATTCTCCCTGTGATATTTGGGGCCAAGCTTACACAGGAAGGGAGTTTTGGGGGCTTGGGTTGGGGCTTGGCTCATCTCTGGATGTGATGTCCCGTTGGGGTGGTGGAGAGAGCCTGGGGCTCTCCTCGGGGGCCAGGGCACAGCCACCCATGTTCCTGGGAGCAGCCAAAGCCACAAGCATGGGAGGGCTGGGACACGCTGGCCATATCCTGGGGCAGCAGGGACCAAACCCTCACACACCAGTTCCCCTTCGTGCCAGTACGGCGAGGGAAAAGCCACCAGGGTCCCTCCTCTACCCACAGTCCGGTTGCTGCTTTTTGCCCATCACCATCATTTTGGCCAGATGTCAGCCCAGCACCTGCTCTGCGCGGCGATGACAGCAAATCCTGCCCACGGCATCCTCCACCGAAACCAGTCAGCACACTCATCGATGATGCACCGCTGCCTTTATATTTTTATTTCTTCCCCATTTTGTGTTTCGGCAGGGGGCAGGTCCTCGGCTGTCACAGGACAAGCACTAGGGCGGTGCTGGCCGTGCTGCTGCTGAGAATTTGCTCCCTGCAGAGCACCATGAGCGAAGCCATCGTCACGTTTATTTGTAAGCTGTTGCCTGTCAGTGACTACCCATCTTCATTTTCAAACAATAGTGTGCCTGAAACTAGTGAGAAAAAAAACAAAAAACAAAAAACAAAAAACAAACTATTCTGTAAAAAAAAAAATGGGGGTTCTAGAAACAATATTTGATGTGTAAAAGACTATATTATTAAAAAATTATTTTGTTAAATATAAAGTGTATGAACCAGCAAAAAAAAAAAAAATGCTAAAAACAAAGTTCTCCATCTGTGGTGTATGTGACTCTGCTGACCCCGATTCCCCATCACACTGCCGCCAGCTCCGGCCCCTCCATGCGCTTGGTCCCCCCACAGGTGCCATTTTATATTCGATGCCACTTCCCAAACCCAGAACTTTGCTTTCAGCCCGCAGACTCCTTTCGCTACCTCCAGATGCATCATTATTTACAGTGATTAGCGGTTACTCTAATTAATTACAGCTTAATTACTGTAGTTAATGTTTGTACAGTGCTTGGAACAAGTGCAGCGCTATACGTGCCACATATTATTATTTTCCTCATTATTAATTAAACGCCATCTACATCCCATGCTGTGCTAGTTAATTATTTCCAAGAAGCAGCGGCAGCACCCTTGCTCTCTTGCCCCAGCTCCCCACGGGAAAGCCCTTGTGGTTCTGCTCTGCCCGTGGCGAGGTGGATCACTAGCACGTTATTTCCCCCCACAATTTTTTAATCAAAATAAATAATTAAATAAATAAATCCAAAGGGAGCCCCGGGGACCACGCACCACGAGCTGGAGCATCACTCCCAGGAGCATGGACGTGGGGGCACCAAGAGGTCCTGGCTTAGACCTCAGAAGGGATCTGGTTCCCCCAAATCGAGCAGTGTTAGGCACCAGGTCCTGCTGGGGGATCCCGTTGCTCTACTGAGTGCCTCAGCAGTGGTGGGGCTGGGACAGCAATGAGCACAAATCGGCTTTTCTGCAGGTTTGCATGAAAGATGCATGGGTCACCTGTGGGCAGTGCTTCAGCTGCACCTGGGGTACTCAGAACAGAAACCCCAAAATCATCATAGCAGCCAGCCTCAGGTCCAACATAGTGGATCCGGAATTGAAATCCCATCCAGCTCTCTCCAGATGCACCTTTTTTTTTTCTTCTTCTTTTTTTTTTTTTTTCTTCTGAACCTGTTTATTTAGAAAGAATTTCAACCTCATTTCAAACTCCTTTCTTTCCGCCTTTTTTTCTTTGTGTGTGTGTGTGTTTTAGTTCATTTCTCCTTTTAATTAATCACAGCTCTGGGCCAGCCAGACCCATTAACTACTCTTCTCATTTAGACCTTTCAGAGATGCAGTTGCAGATGCAATTTAATTTGTTGACCCATGATCGATAGCAATTAATACCATCTCTTTCATCTTGTTGAAAGGTTCGTCTTGGGCTTCCAGGGGCTGCCGTCTCAAGGGAAAGGTGTCTGATACATGTGTTATTTGATGGAGGAGCACAACCTCCCCCCGTCCTTCCCGTTCCCCTGGGCTGATGCTCAGGGACAGGTTTGGATGGCAGCAGGGTTGTTCTCAGAGCTGCACAGGTTCGACAGGGCGCATGACACGGGATGTCCTTGTAGCAGGTGGCACATCTCCAGGACCCCATATGTGCGAGCTCATTTGTAAGGCCATCTGGGACTATGGGGTCTGCAGATTGAGATAGGGATGGGTGGGTGGGTGGGTGGGTTGGTGGATGGGTGGATGGATGGAGGGATGGAGGGATGGAGGGATGGGTGGATGATGATCGTGATGACGACCAAATGATGCTACCACTGTAACAGCTGGACTGGCCCAGGTTAGGTCAGAGATTAAATGGGAGACAGAGGAGATGAAAATGTGACCAAAAGGGAGGGAACTGGTGAAGGATAGAGAGAAGGACAGGCACTTGGTAAGGAAGAGAGCCAGGGAAGGTGGAGATTTGGGCTGGAAAGATGAGGGATGAAGAGCACAGAGTAAGAAATGGTACAGCCCGGGGCGTGTAAATAGAAAAAGGCAATGAATGCCCTTGAAATGGAGTAAGAGAAGAGCGGGGTCTTACAGGCAACACTTTCAATGTGAGGAATAGAGACTTCTGCAGATGCAAAAGTGATTGTGGAGGGAAGCACACAAATATTTCCCCTGGGCAAAACCCTGGCTGCAGCGAAGCTGCACGGCTGGCCCAGGCATGGTGGAAGATACGGAGAAAAAGAGAAACATGCATGGCGCTAGAAAGGCAATCCTTCCTCCTGGGGACCTTTACCCCTAGTTTCACTTTGGTGCCACTTCTTAACCCCAAAGTGTCCCCCAAACAGCAGCAAAGCTCCCCCAGAGAGCATTGCTTTCCTCCATCCTCGTTAATACGGCATGTGGCACATCGTGAGCTGAGTCCCACTGGACATGGCCGTCCCTGTCCCCACTGCAGGGAGCCTGGAGCCACACAGCATCAGCACAGAGCTGCAAAACATGAAGCCAAAGAGCAAACCCGCAGCCTCTGGCACAGCATGAGCAATAATGTGTTTCTCTTCGGCGGCTGTTGAAGGGAAAAGAAGGGCCCTGTGAATGTATAGTGAATGAATGCCTTTTATATGGCAAAATTATGTTTTTGCAACAGCGATTCAATATAGAAAATGACAAATTTCTTGAAAATGGACCTACCTTTGTAGTGGGGAAGGTTAGCTTTTAAAACACAGAGAACGGAGCAATAACATACTGAAAGGAAGTGTCTGCATGCGTATATTTAACACACCATATATATATTTATAGTTGCAGATGTACCTCCTACATTTCCAGAAGCGATTTGGGGATAGCGTGGGGGGTGTTTATGGGTTTGGGTTTGGGTTAAGCCAAAGCAGGGTTAAATACACAGGATTTTCTAGGCAGACCATGACCTCGATCCACCCTTCAGGCCATGCAGAGGCTGGCTCTGCCTTGGACACCCTTTGGCCACCGTGGCTGCAGGTTGAGATCTGAATGAGTGGCAGAGCAGTGTGGAGTAAATTGTTGTTGGGTTTTGATGCATGACGATGACGATGAAGCCAGGCTGGAGGCTGCAGCCCATGCCTTGGAGCCGTCTGCAGAAACGGAGCGTCGTGGTGCCCACCTCAAAGGCTTTTTGGAAGGCTTTTTCCGTGGATTTGCTCTGGAGCCATGCTGTGTTAGCGATGTCTTCGTCCCCCACGTGGATGGATGCGCGCGGTCCCAGGGAATGGCAGGGCTGGGGGGAAAGGGGACGTGAGGAACCTGTCCTCTTGCAAATAACCCACTCCCATACGTGCTGAAATGCTCGTTTTGCAGTCCATTAAGCTCAATTTAATGCAGGTAGAACATGCCTGGAATTGAGAGGATGGTAAAAGGTTTCTGGCTTTAATTTTACTCAAATGAAAAATTCTGCACGCTCCCGGCTGGTGTCGGCACTTCTGCAGCAAAGACAACAGGCCCCGCAGGAAGCATGAGGCCAAGGTTAAAGCACTTCTAAGTCAAGATGCTATGATACCCAAAGAAGCAATTTTCCATTGTATTGCATATCTTCTGGCACTTTATCAGCATGAATAGAAACTGTGAGCAAAAGGGGTGTGCAGGGACCCATTGGAGCTGCAGATGGCTTTAAATTTCCCCTAACTTTCTCTGGATTCAAGGTTATTCTCTTGGCTTGCTGCAGCCCCCTGCACTTGGGTTAATTGCATCTCTAAACAAACAGCAGCGTTACCCCTCCCTGCCCCGCCAGCATTAAAAGAAAACATATGGAGACACGCCTGGAAAATAAAGCCTGTTTGTTACCATGGCGTGAAGTCCCGTAGGATGTGTTAGCCTTCATGGTTTTACTAAAACCTCCTAAATCCCACTGTTTTGTCAGCAGCATGAGAAATATCAAATAGAAAGAAGCCCAGGGCAAGGAGCAGAAGGCACTTGGGGCACTTGGGGGCCGCTCTTCATGACCCCTGCTCTGTTAAAATTTCCCTGAGGGTGAAGGATTTCCTCCCCAGCAAGGGGACAGCGCAGGGAAATTGGGGATATAATTCCTACCAGGTGGAGATATCACAAGGGCCACGAGATGATGGAGTTTTCCTGCCTGCTTCTCTTGGTTGCAGAGATCCAAGACCCAAGATCCAAGCTCGGTCTCCATCCAGCTGGAGTCTGGGGACCGAGGCATCATTTGCAGTCCCACCTCTTGTAAACCATTACAGTACGTAGCAAGGGTTGTGTTACCTCCCTGTGCTGGGGCAGCCAGCGGGTGACCATTCTCAAGCCTTGTCCTAGGGAAACCTTGAGGTGTCACAGCCTTTCTGTTACCATTCAAGAGAGAAGAGACATTGAGGAGGTTAGAAAACACGGCAAGAAAGAAGCACAAAAACAGCTGAGTCACATTCCCTTCAAATAAGCACAAATTTGGGCCAGAGTCTGCTACTGGAAAAGAAAACCTGGCTTCATGCTACAGGGCTGCAACCAGCAGAGGGGACACCAGGCATCTCCTGCCCTTCCCCAGCCCTGATATCAGAAGCTCCATTCATCACGCTTAAAATTGTTCCCCTGGGTAAGAGTAGCAGGCCCCACAATCCAATTTTCTCATGTCCACTCGAAGATGAATGTATGTTAATGCCAATGTATGGGACCTGCACCACCCTGGAAACTTGTGCCCGTTGTGGGTCTGCAGAAGTGCGGCTGGTGGTTTTCCAGACGCCGTCATTTGGATCCATGTGAAAATGACTGGAAATGTGATATCAGTAGGATAGATCACATCAAAAAAGGTCCAATTTAGTTAAATTAGTGCCTGACCTCCAATTCCTAAAGAGAAGCAGCCAGTATAAAAGTGATATAACAGTGTATGCAACGTATTATGAGCTTTATTCTTCTTATTTTTTATTAACAGATTTTTCATTCTCTCCCTGCTGTGGAAACTCCATGCAATAACAGGCAAGGGCATGCTTACCTGCAAAAGAAGAGCTTTATTACTTGTCCTGAAACAGATCATTTACGGCAGCAACAAGTGGTATTAATAAAGTTTGGGGCCAGCCAATTGCAGGGAGCTGTGCTTCATATCGCTGCCAGCGAGAGCTGACTTTGGGAAGGAAAATGAAGTGTTAACCAAAGACCCATTTCCAAGAGAAATAGTCTTGCCGCACACCATCAAACTAATAAAAGCACGCCATCATGTAACACAAGGCAATGCCTCCTCCTCCTCCGGGGGCCTGCTGCAGACCTTTTTTACCCCATTTTCCTGCAAACACTGCTTGGTCTCAGTGCAGACTTCCATCAGGGCTGCTCATGAATTTATGCAGGCTCTTTCCTGCTTGCCTACTTCTTCTTGTCTCGGTCCTTTTCATTAATGAATCACGGAAGTATTAATTAACATTTGAGAGGCAGATTGCATTTTTTTTTCTTCCGTGGATCACTTAATCAAAGGTGGGCTTGTGTTCTTCAGTTGTAAGTGGAAATACAGAGATAGAGAAGAGCCACACTTTCAGGTTGTGCTTTACACACCCAGCAGGAAACATTTTAAAATTTCCAGTAAATACCTAAAGAGGAATTGGTCTCCAGAAGAGGCCCAGCCTTCAGTGACTCTCATGCAGGATGCATTATAACTTTTTTTTAATTCTTCTTTTTTTCTGGAGGAAAAAAAAAAAGGGATGGGAGAGGAGACACAACGATGGCAGCTCGGGCCCTTCTGCTCCCACCACTAAGGGATGTCTTCTCCTGAGACAAACTCTCCGACAGTCCCTCCCGAGACACAAATCATGGCGTGTGCCATCTTTCTAAATGAAATGTGGCTACAATAACAGATCTCAAGTGTCCCCTGAAGGCGCGCTGCTCGATATTTATAATCGCTTAATAAACACATGAGAAATGGCACCGTACGGCCCTACATAATCTACGCGCAATGATCCTTGGTGACAAAGTGTAAGTGACCAAATCCCTTTCCAGGTCTAATGATATTTTGCTCTAGTAAGCCGGTGATATATCGCGTATGGCAAAAATAAAGCACTCATGCATAAAATTAATACGGTAAGCTCTGAAGTCATAAAGCTTTCAGTCTGTGATATATGAGACGGGAAAATGACTAACCTGTAATTCAAGACCTCCCAGTGCCTTATTCCCAATAGGTCCTGGGGTCACCTAGGCATTGCATGATCAAGCTGGGCCATCTCAGCATGGTGTGTGAGTGATTAACAAACCAGTTAGGAGACCTGTTTTAGGGTCACAGGCACAAAAAGCCCTGCGGGGACACTGCTTCTCCTCCTAGAGGTCAAATGTTTCTCTTTTTCCCAATATAATAATAACAGTGATTTTAGCAGCTTTAATAACAGTATCATAGAATCATAGAATATCCCGAGTTGGAAGGGACCCATAAGGATCATCAAGTCCAACTCCTGGCACCGCACAGGTCTGCCCAAAAGTTTAGACCATGTGGCTAAGTGCACAGTGCAATTGCTTCTTAAATTCAGACAGGCTCGGTGCAGTGACTACTTCCCTGGTGAGCCTGTTCCAGCGTGCGACCACCCCCTCGGTGAAGAACCTCTTCCTGATGTCCAGCCTAAACTTCCCCTGCCTCAGCTTGACACCGTTCCCGCGGGTCCTGTCACTGGTGATAACAGAGAATAGGTCACCTGCCTCTCCACTCTCCCTCGCGAGGAAGTTGTAGACTGCGATGAGGTCCCCCCTCAGCCTCCTCTTCTCCAGGCTGAACAGGCCCAGTGACCTCAGCCGCTCCTCATACGTCTTCCCCTCCAGGCCTTTCACCATCTTCGTAGCCCTCCTCTGGACACTCTCCAACAGTTTCACGCCCTTTTTGTACTGTGGTGCCCAGAACTGCACACAGTACTCGAGGTGAGGCCGCACCAGCGCAGAGTAGAGTGGGACAATCCCTTCCCTCGACCGACTAGCGATGCCGTGCTTGATGCATCCCAGGATACAGTTGGCCCTCCTGGCTGCCAGGGCACACTGCTGGCTCAGTATGATCATCAGCTAATGTTGTGGTCTTTCGGCAGATTACCTCCCTGCAGGTGTGTGGCATACCTTTCCATCGCTGGCTGTAGTAATCCAGGGATCAGAAATCCAAGCCACAAATAATTCTTCAAGCTTCCTCCATAAGAAAATGCTCTGATGGGGTGCGGCAGGGATTACACACAAGAACATACAGTGGACTCCATCGATCTGCAATCCATCCCTTGTTTCAACCACAAAAATAATTATCCTTTGCATGCGAAATGATCAAAGTGCTTCAAAAAAAAAGAAAAAAAAAAAAGAAAAAAAAATCAAACTCCAGCTCCTCAATCAGGAATGCTGCCAAGCCATTGAATCAATAGGTTGTTAGACAGTTGAAGTATGGGAATATGTGAAAGCCATCAAATGATTTCTCTGTTAATAAACTGCTACAGTAATTACCATTAGAATAGAAATGGAAAGATACGGATCAGAAATGGGAAGATGTGAATGGTTTCTCATTAAGTGAAATCAAAGCACACAGGATTTTTTTCCCTTTTGGCCTTGATCCTGCATCATTTTCGACTTGCATATCCAGCGTTGCTTGTGCACCCCTAATTTCACCTAAACATCTTCAAGTCAGTGGGTATCCAGAAAAGGAAAGCTTACCTGGGATCTGGAGAACAGTTGGTTAACGTCAGGGGCACGGGCGTGTTGCACCTTTTTTCTCCAGGGGCCACAGATTTTAGAGCATGTACTCATGCTATACAGCCTGAATAACGGCATGGTACCTGGAAATAACACGGAGAAGGTGCAGGAGGAGGGTGGTGCTGGGGCTCTCCAGTAGGGTGTTGGGAGGAGGCTCCAAAGGCAAGGCCGACTGGGTGCTAAGCGTGAAGACAACCAGCGTGCCAGTATCATGACCTAAACTCTTAACTTTCAAAGGGCTGCCTTGCTAAAATATAAGTTTTCAGTTAAAGAACAAAGCCCGTTCTGCAAATCATAAACACATCAGGAAGCAAAACAAATTGCCAGTCCTCCTCCCACTTGCGACTTGAGGTCATTAGAGTAATAGATGGGAAAAGCTTCAGAAAAGTCTGAAGTGCAGGTCAGGGAAGGCAATGAGATATACTTGGGGTTCAGCTTTGCTCCAATTAGCAAGAAATAAATTGTTACATGGGCTTTTTGGGGAGGAGGGAGAAAACTATCTGCTGCAGGTCCAGGAACAGTCCTGCTCCAGGAGAAGTGAGCTTGGTTGTCCACCCGGTGCCCTGGTATCGCTCCTCCGTAGCTTGCCCAGAGCTGAGAGCACCCAGGTGAAAGCCCAGCTTCATGCAGGACATAGACAAGTCAAAGTAATCCACTCAGCAACAAAAAAACTGGTCTCAAAACCCCAGCTCTTTTCGTGAGGAAAAGAAAGATCGTGGAGGCTGGAAAGTGCTTGACAAGTATCACTCAACATCTGCAAATCCTACAGTGCTCAGGCAGGACAATATTAACAGCCCCACAGCTTTGCACATAGAGAGTTTCAAGTGCTTCCGGACTTTTTCCTAGGCCTAATGTATTTACTGAAATTGGTTGTCTTCTACTAGCACGTGAAAAAGGGGAGGGAAGGAGGGGAAAGGACTAATGGATGTAAATTAACCTTTTGGTACTAGATTTCCCGATACTAGCTACTAATGCAAAATCCATTAGAAGGAAACGTCGGGGAACCGCGGTGTGCAGATGTTGTAACGCAGGGAATATCTGTAAAAATCCAGCGTGGGCATGGCAGGGACAGAGGTGGTTGCAAGTGCAGAAGGACTAAAGCCAGCTCCCAGGTTTGCTCTGGGCACAGAAACCCAGCAAAAAGGGCCTGGAGAGGGGAAGGTCTGGAAGCTGAGCACTGGTGATGAGCTGAGCACTGGAAGCTGCACCCCGTGTTCATGGCACGGTGTGAAGCAGGAGCTGAACGAGGTGGGGTGACCCTGGCTCTCCAAACACAAAACAGCCTCAAATGTCTTTATTTGAGGTTTTCTTCACTCAAGCGCTTCTCTTTCAGGGATGTGAAGGGGAAAGAAGGAAAGCAGGAGAAGTGGATATTATCATTTAATACGCAAAGACAGTTTCAATAGTTACCTTAATGTGCTCTAATTAGGTGTGGGAATACGCAACACATCCCAAGGGCTGGTTATAGCCTCTTTCCCTGCTGCACTCAGACGTGTTTCGCCACCGTGATCAAATATTTAAACATGTACAAAGATTTATCACCTGTAGGGCACAGAAGAAAATTATGATTTAGCCTCCTCAGCAGCCACAGATCACAGCCACCTTCCTAAAGCGGAGGAGCCCGCAGCCCAGCCCCATTTACCCCAAAAGGCAGCCAGAAACCATTGGTGTGAACTCATGCTGGTACCTACCAGCCCTGCTGCTTAGCTGAGGAGCAAACACATGGAAAAAAAAAAATGGGATTTTCCTTGGATTCAACAAACGTAGGTGGAATGAAACAAGAATAACATAGCAATAAATAAATAAATAAATAAATAGATAGATAAATAAATAAATAAAACAGAGGCCAGAAAGCTTGCACTGTAAGTGGATTGAACTGGGGAGAACATCTGCCTCTGATTTTTCAGTTAAACAAAACCATGAAATTTAATTTAATAAAAACCTTCTGCTTACAACCACAAATAAAATTCTTCAAGGTTGGCTGAGTTTAAAGCCAGAACCTGGCACCCCTTCAGAAGCACGTTAGGGAGCTTATGGGGAGGAAATCTTCCCGTTTTGACACAGCTGCTGGGACTCAGCTGCTAAGGGAGGGACTGGAGCATCGCATCGGACCTGGGTTCCAGAAGCAATGTGTATGGGGGTCACGGGCAATACTTACACTAACAGCAATATTGTCTCTGATCCCCCAGCACGAGACTAGGGCAGAGCATAAGGGCATTGTGCTGCTGCACAATATAGAATAAATACAGGGAAGGAAAAGGTCCAGCACCGCAGACTTATTGAATTAAACATTATTGTGGCTAACGCAATCAATACGCTATCGATCGCATTAGCTGTATTAATATTTAATTCAATTAAAAGGCCCCCAATTAGATTTTTTTTTTTTAATGTTCTTCCAGGTCTTTTATTCTGCAGGAAAATTGTTAAATTTTGCTACAGACCACGAGATCCAGCTGGACCCAAACTATAGCCAGGCTGGGTTTTGTCTTGCCCCAGCTGCTCAAAGCAGCACCAGCCCCGGTGAGCAGCACTCACCGTGGTAGCATCTTCAAAAAAGATGCACCCACAGCAAATACATCTTCAAAAAATATATATATATAATATATATATAATAATAGACAGAAGGAAGGTGAGAAACTTCCTCACCTTCCCCCACCTGATTACATACAAAGCGTTCCTTGGCTTTTAAGGGTAATTTAATGGTAGTTAAACTAGCGTTAATTTAAGTCAAAGTGGTCTGAAAAGACAGGACATGCTGTACTGCTTTTAAAAACAGCTGAATCTTCATTTGTTCCGTAAGAGACGCTACTGCCCGCTTCCTAACCACTACTGGCTGTCCAAAGACCTTTCCCTATAGATTTTAAAATAATATTCAAGCCTACTTTGAATTTTTCTTGCAAAGTCTGGGAGAAAGTGAGAAAAAGGAGTTGGGAGCCAAATTGATTAATATCGGTTAATCTGACATCAAAATTCACCCCATGAGCATCTCCCACGTGCCCATTCTGAGACCCAAAGCTTGCTTGCTATCGCTGGTTTGTTTGCCTGTTATTTCCCCCAAACACCTGCAGAAATAACCTAGCTCCTGGCTCTCCCACTTTACTCCAGGACCTTCTCACGAGCCACTCACTTCTTCCTCAGAAGCCACTTCTCAGATAACAACGAACCAATCCTCAGCGTAGGACAGTTTTGGGTTTACAGCTGCAGGAATGAAGTCCAAAGAGAATTATTTCCCCAGGCATCCCAATTACAGTCCCCCAGGCTTGCCCAGCATACATTTATTTCTTAAGAAAATTAATCTCTCTCCCTCAAAAATTTACCTCAGTTAATTCAGACAGGAATGGGGGGAGGATCTTTTAGGGATAAAAAACAAGTAACCAAATAGCAGCAGAAACACATGGGAATATAAGCTATTTTGTGATGGCATTCCCTGGGATCTACCCAGGACACTGATGCAAGGAAGCACCTCCATACTCTCAGATATGCTTCACTTCAATACACACAACTATCCATTAAAAAAAAATAATAATTAAAAAATACTCACCAGGACTCATATTATCCCTTAGACCACGCAAACAGGTTGTACAAAATTGATTTAAAACAACATCTTCCATTAACTATTAGCAATGTTAAACTGATGCCGCTGAGCTGCAGACCTTGCTACTGCAGGTGCTACCAGGTGTCCCAGGTGAGCTAATTCATAACGAAATACGGAGAGAAATTTCAAGGGAAGCTGCCTGAAAAAATCATTAGTCTTTCCGAGATTCACAGCATTTTTGAGGTAGAAACAAAAGATTAATTAAAACATCTATAATCCAGGATACAAGACTGTTTTTTACCTCTTAAAATGACCCAGTCATCAACACACATCAAGTATATGGATTTTAGGAGAATGCTGACAGAAACCCATGTTATAACCAATTTTCTTAGCAGCATTTAACATATTTTTGCTGATGAAACCTACTTCATACCACGCTGTAACCCCATAACACTCAAAGCAGCTATCAGTGCCCCATGCCAACTCGAGGGGCATGAAATACCTCTTCTATTTTGAGCCTGCCTCCTACTAGCCTCCCTCAACGCGCCACTTGAAAACAGAAAAAAATGATCCCTCCCCACCCTTTGCCACATGACTCATGATTTTATAACCTTGTTTTTGTGCGCCAAAATCCATCCGTTGGTTTGAGGAACTTGATTTATCCTTATAAGACCTTTTATTTTTTTAGACCTGCTTTAACCAAGTGCCATACCTCTGTTTATGATTAGCAGCACTGAATTAATCAGGGTCTGCATCACTGAACTTTAGTTTTTCTGTTTGGTTGTTTTTTTAAATACTTACCCATTGCTTCAGTAGCGTTTGACGACCACTTCAATTCTGGCATCGAAGTCTACTTATTCCAGTTCTGTCGGGCTCTTTAAGCGTAAGTTGTCCAGGTTCCATCTCCAAATCCCTGAAGGAGAGTGGCCAGAGCTAATCTCAAGCATACTTCAATTAGAGGGGTAAGACTTGCTCCTCAGCAAGAAAAGGAGGGATTCTTAACATGATTTGATAGTAACTGTGCTTGGGAATGTGACTTGATTCAAAGGAGTCAAATTAAATGGGTGCAAAATCATAAGTGACTTTTTTTTTTTTAAATGGCAATTTTCTAACAGCTTCTTCTCAGCTTCCAGGGAACAATAGCTCAAAATTTGTAAATCTGATCTGCCTTTAGGTAGGATCATAGAAAGGGATGCCTGATGGACCAAAACTTCTTCCTGGCAGAGAGCAAAAAAGCTCCGTGTTTACGAATTTTGCAGAGACTCACTGCTACTTTTGCAAAGAATACCCCATTAGGTATATCGATGTGCTATGAAACATCAAGTTAAAATGTGCTACAATTGTTAAAATAAATGACCAAGTCCACACGGTATTGACTCAGTGCCTTATTTGCTTCCAGTGTTTATGTGCGCAAAAACCCCAAACACATTCATCCTACCTGTTACTCCATTTATTAATGAGCCTTACATTTCTGCTTGCTCACCCAGACCCGCAAGTACTCGAGAACTGCATTTAGCGAAGACCAATGATTCAGTCTAGCATAAGTGATAGATCAAGACACTCCAGCTACTGGGTTCTAGTAGCTGCTATTGAAAAGTACACCTATTATCTGTGAAGCGTCTATTTCTAACAGTTCTACAGAGGACATTTAAAATGGGCATGGGATCTCCAAGCATAATGGTTACACAAAACTCTTACGCTGCAGAACTACTCATGCAGATGGGATATGCCCTCTTAACAGCTTATCAGGTGCACAGAGAAGTACTTCCATTCCCATTTACCTGTTGAGATACAGACACACTGTGTACTTATTCTGCAGCTCAGCTCATGCAATAAGACACTCCGAAGTGACCGACACGGTAAGTTTTATTACAAGCAATAAAAACCCTAACCTCATTTTATCCCACAACCATCATTTCCATTGTATATCATGGTAAGACACAATCTTTAAGTTATGAATTCACAAACTAAAGGAACACACGGGATGTAAGGCACTGCGTGACATAAGAGCACAGAGTGAGGCAGCAAGATCAACAATAACTTATGATCAATTTGAGGAAAGAATTAAAAACTGTAACAAATACATAAGAATCAGGTACTGCTCCAATGCAGCCAAGTTTAAGTACAATTGTGCAAAGCAAGGCATAATTGTTGCGTGATCATTAATTTTTTCATGTAACCATGATAGCAATCTATACTTACAGGAATATTTTTGTTTATAATTTACTAAGCGTTCTGACTCTTAAAATCCTCCAGAAAATAGTGTTGAATTCAAATTACACATTTACAGGCACAAAGATGGATGGAAGCAAATAAAGCATTACTCTTGCTACAAATAAAGAATTTTAGATTAAAATATTTAAAGATGCATTTTCAAAAATGTTTCTGTTCAAATGAATTCAGGCCATTAGTTCTACTTTAATTTCCACAAGGCTTACCCTATGCCAAGAATTTCCTACAACATTCAGTTGTAGTAAGTTATGACACTTGATGTTCCCTATTTGAGAGAAGAGGTGTCTATACAGGCAAATGACTATGTTCAAATGAAAAAGAAGCTTTTAAAATACACATTCTGGCCTGGCTGGGAAATCTTGACACATACAGTAGTAGATCCTTGTCAAAGGATATTAAACACAAAAGAAATGGGGTTATGTTCTATCACCCATGAAGGTCTGATTTATGTCAAGAATGCAAAAGGTTTCATTTTCCAAAATCTTAGTTACAAAATATCATTGATTACTACACTGAAGTTAAATGCAAAAATAAAGCTTACTAAACAATCCAAGGCACATTTTTCAATGCAGCATCTTTACCTCCCTCCTCCATCGTAAGGTCATTTATTCCAGCACATCACAGTGAACTTAGCAACTCATTTACATGGTCAAAGCTCTCCTGTATTCCAAGTGCAAAACATAAATCATAGCTTCAGGCCAGTATTTATCAGAGTTTCCCAACTGCTCAAGAGTCAACACTTTTTTTTTTTTCACTTTTTTTTTTTTAATCTTGCTCTTGAGACAGGGATGTTCACTTTACAGGCAACAGCTGAAATGACATTACACAGTCTATAATCCAGCTGGAGGGGGCCATCCAGACTTTGCCCTGACGAATTTTCTCTGGCTTGAATTTAGAAGACACATCATAGATGACATACTGAGTACAAAATCGCTGGTCAGAAGTCGATTCTGCATGGTATGCCACCGTGTTGATCATCTGCGTCACATCACTGTCTGGTTTTGGCTGCCTAACCAGAATTTGGCCTCCTGCTGCTTTGACCAACTCCACAAGATCACTCTTCTGGTGACTACTGAAAGATCCCAGAAAATAGAAGTAGCATCCATCAAACAACTTCGGCAGCTAAGGGAAGGAAAAAAAGAGGAAGCATAAACACAGGACCACCCAACTGAGCACACAGGAAAAAAGCAAAACTGAATGATCGGTGCCAACAAAAAGTACAATTGAAAATAATCAACACTAGAAGCTAGAACAGTTAACACAAAGTCCTCAGTATAAGTATACAATTGAGCAAAGTTTGCTTACACGGTGAATTCTTGCTTATGTTTGATTATTTTCCAGCACAACAGGGTCTTCAACTATGAGCTACGCCTATTCACAGCTACTATTACAAACACTTAATGAACTCCTCCAGGGTAATCCAGAAATTAAATATAAAGAGTTCCCATACAGAAACAAGGTGTAATTCAAACATTTTTTTTCCTCTTTCAACTTTCAGATCATTTCAGCTACGTTCTAAAGCTGAGCAGAGAGGTCCAAAGCAGCATTACTTCCTGTCCCATGCAGCTTCTTCCATAAACTGTTCCCTCTGACAAGGTTATGGCAACATACCCACTAATCGCGAAAAATGACTGCTTTATGGATGTTCGCGGTTCTTTCAATCACCTTGCACATCATCAAATTTCTGTACAAGGCCACATTAAAATTTTACATCTATTGCACCAGCCCATGTGGCAAAGGGCAAAAATATGTGAACCAGAGGTCATTCAGACAATCTGTCTCAAGCAATAAAACCCACCAGCTGTTCTCTGTTGAGCCGGCTTCTTTGTGGGCCACCTTGGATTTCATACTTCTCTTCTTGTTCTCGGACTGTACTTTTCAGACAGGCTCGTACCCCTACAGAAACCACAATAAGGAAACCATTAGTTTTAACTCTCACCATTATTTTTAGACAGAGGTTCCATGTTTTAACAGAGGCTTGACATTTCATTTCAGGGACTAAAAATTTGCACTAAGATAAAAGGATTACTCGTAATGCAAAATGCTGCATCCATAATAGCATCCCATCCTGTACACGTTAGTGATTTCATTTTAAACTGGAAAAGAATTTACAATAGTGGTTGTAAAGATGTAGGTCGGATGGAGAGAAGCAGTATCACACTAAAATCAGTGCTGTAAACACAAGGAATTATTAGCGGTTCCTCTTAACCACTACTAAAGGTCAGCCACTTAATGTCAGATGTCAAATTGCTAATCATTTAGAAGCTTAAAGCCAGCATGTAGAACCAACTCCGCAGTTATGAAACGGAAGCAATTGCCTGATAAAGAGCAATTACAAAGCAAGTACAAAGCTGTTTCTTGAGCAGCTATGGCCTCAAATAAATCAGATGGGATCTCGAAGTCTTCAAGATCAGCAGAAACTGGAGATTTAGGCTGGGGTTTTAACAGTGGCATTCATTTTTGTTACCACTGCTGCCTAATGAGATTGTCTTTTAGAGTCAATGTGGTTTTACCTTGTTTTAAGGCTAGTTATTTTTTCCAATCCAGAATGTGCTGATGCTAATGTACTGCTAACATTAGTGGAACGTACTACCTGACCTGACTTTGGAAAGAGGAATTGCTGTGGTCACCGATTCAAGGATGAAACATTTTGCCTGCAAATACAATGTACTCATTAATAAAAATTACCCGAGAAAGAAACTTTGCAAACCATGGCTTGAGGATTACGGTGTTGTTAAGGTTGCAGCTTTTCTAGTAGTACCTCACTCCTCCCACAGTGTTTCTTGTTTAGGCAACTTATTTCTGCTGTGCAAATATGAGAACCACAATATCTAAAATAATACAACCAGCTGAACAAAAACATAAGTAAAACAGGGGTGTTGATCCTAGAAAGGAAGAAAGCCCAAGAGAAGCATCACTGATAAAGGTACTTGAATACCATGGCAATAAGTACCAATATTTAATCCTAACCCAGAGAGATCTTGAAAGCTAACCAGCAGTGATTTACCACCAGTTTACACAAGCTCACAAAATGTAATAGGAATTCATGCTTTAGTTACTAGAAGTCCTCCAATTTACTTAGATGAAAAAAAGGATAAACCTATATAGAAAACCACAACTGGCTGGACACTATGACTATACATATACATTTTCCTCCATGCACAAGTATAAGGTTAATTGTTTGTACTTTTTCCCTTTGTTTCCTATTTTGTTCCTTTCTTCAAGGAACATTACTATGAACTCATTAGAAGAGGAAGCGAGTAATGTATTTTCTGGAAAAGTAACATATATTTATTATTGGCAAGAACAATGCATAGTGATAAACTGTTTTTGAAGTACTCCTAACTCAAGAAAAATCTGAAGGCTATACCAATATTTTATTTGATCAACACTACTCAACAGGATTTCCTCTCTCAATTTGCCTCAAACTTATAAACCTATTCTTTCCTTTCAAGAAAATGCAGATGTTAATGGGCATCACTCACAGTAAAGTAAAAAGTCATCTCAGCTAGACTTAATAGCAGAACTGTCCACTCATTAAGAACATGAGTTATTTCAATCTACCATCAAAAGCTCAATTTCAAGGATATTCACTACAGAGCTGAAGTTTTTATATGATGAGTACATCACAAATTGAGCATCCAGTGCCAGCATCTGTAAATGGAGCAAATTTGATATGGAAGTAATAAAAGGTTGAACGAATACAGAAGACTATGATGTTGTTTCGTACTGCTACTTTCCTTAGAAATAAAAACAAACCATGGAAGTGACTGTAACATTAGTAGAACGTGTATTTTCACAGAAAACAGACCAAGTCTGTTTTGCATACATATGTCCATCCATTTCATGCCAGTTTCTCCAAGTAATTTGTAGGCCCTAAAGTTCCTTGTTACTTGTAACGAAAATCTGCCAAGACAGCAAGACTCAACTAGATATGTTGTCCTTCACTGTATCCATAAGAATCACAAATATTTGTTTCCTTGAAAAACTAGAAATATGCAAACACACCACTTGTCTAGCCAATATTTGCATCATCAGTGTCCTCATTAACTTTTCTTAGCAGGCTAGAATAAGAAGAGATCTGTGTGTGAACAGATTGGTGGCACAGAAGTTATGTATTCCAGACAGAGTAAAAAGCCCTGAACATACATTCCTAGCGCCCAGGTGTATTGCTTTTTTTTTTTTTTTTTTTTAAAAAAAGAAACACATTAGTATGTTAAGAGGCAGCACTGTAACACTGTTAGGCCTACACTCCTTTGTGGAACAACAAACTCTCCATATGTTTCCTACTGATGGAAAAACAGTGCATTATTGACTCCAGAACATATTTTTTCATGCAAGATGTAGAAGCAGAACTTGCTCTGACTCATGGGTCTTGCCACACTTGACAAATAAGAACAAATGCTTTTTTGTGAAGCATTGTGCTCAGGGACATCTCAAGAAGTTATCTAACACTTTGCCTGTGTGCAGGTAGCAAAGAGGCTTTGCAATCCTCAAGCTCAGGAGATGTGATGCTTCAGGTTTCAACATACAATCTTCTTATTGTCAACAGCACTGTTAATCTGTAGTAAGAATATCGTTTGGACAGACACAAATCCACACAAGATAACAGTGGAAGGAGAGCATTAAGAATAAGAAAAGACAAATTGCATGTTGTATCAGAACTATGGTCAGGGTATACATCCAGAAAATTGATATCATCTGATGCTAGAGGAAGGTGCTTACAACCCTAAGGTGAGCAATTAAGGAACATCTGTCCATGGGGAAAGGCTTCCTAGCAAGAAGTAGGAAGTAAAAATAATTAAGTAGTAGAGACCACTACGTCCTTTAACTGCAGACTTTGTTCAGACTGACTTGATCCTAAGTTGGTCATCTCCCTTCAGCAACCCCTGCATACTAGAAAGAGATTTTGTATTCAAGTGTTCAATGCTTCACATACCACAATATTTAAAGAAAAGAAATCAGCAAAAAAGTGAAATATCCATCTGTCTCATATTTGAGACAAAAAGACAGTGCTAAAGTTGTATTTCTATCTTCACAATGTGTTTCATTGCACAATTGTCTATATTCTTAAATGCCCCTTCTCCATTTGTTTCATTTTTCTCCCTCTGCACACAATACTTAGTGTCAAGTCACTTTTTTCTAGCTTACTACTTTTGCACTACCATTTGCAGATGCAGTGACTCCAAGTGGATCTCAGTGAGGTTCTCAAAGACAGCATCGTTACCTTCAGGTGTGGTATGGTGTCTGTTGGAAGCAGCAGGCATGTGCAAACTCTATCTTTCTTCTAAGGTGTGGTATGACCACCACAAGACAACCTTGTGCTGGAAAGCCTCAATTTCACAGTTAAGAGTATGAATACAAATAGATTAGAGCACATTGTAGGCCTTTTAATTGTTTAAAATTTTATTTTATTTTTTTTTTTAAATACAGCTAGGGACTTTATCTTCTATGACAACTTCTAAGCTGAGTTGACTCAATAAAGCCCAGGTCTTTTTCCTAAGTAGATCTTATTAATTTTAAAGCTGCTAATGCGTATGAGTGGCTGGATAACATGACAGTTCCCTTTTAATAGTCTCTCCATCAGGGTGAGTGTCATCCTGATTAAGAGGACACATAAAAGGAAATAAAACGCCATACTGTACTCAAAGGCATAACACTACTGCTTTTACAGAGACATTTCCAGAAGCTCTGTTGACCTCAGAGTACTCCTATTTAAGTTATAGGCACAACACCCTTTGACTTCAAACAGTAGTCATGTTAAATTGATTCCCAGAACACCTGAAGTTACAGATTCATTTGTCACGGCACTGTATTAGAGAACCACCAGTGAGAACTTGATGCTAAGACACTGGAAGCTAAGTCAAAGGAATAAACTGAAAAAGAACTGCTATTATCCTAATTAGAAAAGCAATTAGGACACCATCAATATGCCACCTCCCTTCTAAAATTGACATGGATATCTTATTTACTTATGTAAAATAATCAGAACAGGATTCTAAGTCTTGGAAGGACAAGAACTGCCTTAAAGAAGCTTTCTAAAAGCAGAGGAGAAAGAAAGCTTACTTTTGAGATGACACCCACAATTTTAGGGGGGGTAGAGACCAGAGTTGCATTATTTTCTTTCCCAAATTCACAGTCTGGGCATTCTTTCCAGGGAAATCTGCTTAAGAATCCAGTTTGTTACAAGACAGAATGAGATCACTTTTTTAGTCAGAATCTCAACAATTCTGTTTATTCCTTGATACTACTGCCAATAAGAGCTCTGATCTCACCAGGTTTGAGAGTGATAGAGTTTATTCATTTAGCATGTTCTCTTCCCTAAAGAGAAGAGGGTGATTACTGCAACTGTGCTTTAATGGCCCTCTAGTTTAATCACAGTAGCTGGATCAGTTCTGAGCTACCGAAACAAGTGGCTTTCTTCCATTTCATGTGGATCAGAGCTGGTTTGTGACGCCCATCACAAGTGTGCAAGCACTCACTGATAAAGCTTGCTGCCTGCCTGACAGAAGATGATGCTGGGAGGCAAGGTCACACATGCAGAAGGGTCACGTAAGGTTCTTTGATAGAAATATGGAATGTTTGAAGTTAAGAGCCTCTTAAGTAGCTAATTTCACACTTGCAATTTGTAGATATGAATAAGATCAGTTGCACCAAAATCTAGCAAAAAGAGCCTGCATTAAAGGTCTCTAGAAAATATTGGAAAAATAAGGTTATAGTTTAATACCACTGCATTTTAGCTTGATGCCACCACATTTAGCAAGAATACTGCTGCCTTTTTTTTTCCCCCTCATTAGCAAGAATAGTAAAGCATCACTACTTATACTGACCCTTATTACTTCACTGAACATCTGCCCCAACCTCCTCACCTTCCAGTATGTAAGGAGCAAGCAGGTTAAAAGGGAGCCCACTCTAATGGCATCATTAATTGACCTTTGATATGACTGTAGCTACTAGTACTGGAAATAAAGAAAACATTATTTGCAAAATTTGAGATCAGAGCCCTATAATCCTTGTTCATGCAAGTCTTACAGGTTTATAATGAAACTAACTGCATCAGCAAGAACAATTTAAACAGGGTGAAGTACAAGACAAACTGGATGCCAAGAACATGTTATAATCACCCACAGATGCCCACGGGTAGCTCTCAGTAACTCAATTAGCCTCAGTGGAGTTTTGTTGGATTTGCATTAATAAAGCAAAGAGCAGGGGTTAGCCACAAAAATCTTTCAGAACACCTAAAAGCAATTTAGAAAGATGTGAGAGCAACAAAGATAAAATACTACACATCCAAGATCTGGTAGAAACCGCAACTGAAATTTTCTCAGCTCACTCTGCACTGGGTTTTAAGACTTGTATGCAGATTGAGTAAAGCTTCATGAGATTATTTTAATAGGAAAGGAAGAAAACTGGACTGAGACAAAGTCTTAGAGGAGCTATCTTCAATTTGCTTTCCTCAAGAACATTACTGCTCTCTGCCAAAGCATGGAAAAGAATTTTTGTATCTTATCAACCTATAAAGTAACTTTAGAACTGCAGATTTTCAGAAGCAGGGTAGAGATTTCACTTTGTGAAACAGTCCATTTTTCCTAAAGATGGAAATGCCACAAGATGCTGCAGAGACTAAGATGAACTTCCTTAAGAACGGGAGTTAACAAGTTAATCCAGATGATATTTATTAAAGATGATGGAGCAGATGCTTAGCAAGTCCTTAAACATTGATTCCCAGAAGCCAGGAGCACGTAATATGTAAATCATCTCTTCATTTGGAAAACAAAAACCCCACAAATGTCCCATCTTCTTTAAGAAACCACCATTTCCCACAGCTGTTTTCTAGACTGGACAAAGTTAAATGGAGGTAGCTGAAGTGCAGAGGTTAGGTTAAGTTTCATTGGCAGTGCTCATCCTCACTCTGCATCTTGTCACATGCTTTTAAATCAATAAGCTAACACTCCCCCATCCTTTTCCTCACAAGGGGCCTCCTTGATATAAGGTTTTCTTCAAAAGTGAATTAGAATGAAAAGACTCGCTAATTAAGAACTGAACTTCTGGATGACACAGAACAGAACTTAGGGGGCACTGGAAACAGATTCTTTTTTCTTTAGACCTTATTTCAAACTAGTCTACACCCCAGCCATGCAGACAAAGGCAAACACCGCATTCCAGACATTCGCACCCCCATTTTCTCCTCTGGGAATCCCAGCAGCTGCACAGTCCAAATTTGTGAAGACTTTGACACAAAACTGCTTCCCCACCTGCCAAGAGGTGCCATCCACTGTAGGAGTGGAGAAGTTTAGACCCTACTGACATGAAACATCCCTTGCTGCTGCACACCCAGCACAAGAACACACATATGCACATTAGATCTTTCTACACCTGCAGCTGAAATGAGTCTCCAACTACAGAACAAGTGGGAGACTCCAGTGGTCAAAAATCTTAGGTTGCTTTAAGGAGAAAGAGCTTTGTCTTAAATAACATCTTTATCTAAAAGATATTTACGTGTGGAAAAAAGACAGCTGAGCCTAAGAGCTCAAACAGGCTTTGCACTTCCCTTGTCTAACAGCATAAATAAGGACGCTCCAAGAAATTCAGGAAGATGCTCTTGCTTGAAATGTCAGTCATGCAGTCCCCTGGCTCCTCCAGCCAACTCCCAGTTGTTCCAAGTCCTTACAGGAAACACAGGATTTTTTGCATTCTTGTAAGTGATCAGAGCTGAATCATTGATGCTGTTCCAGGTAAGTAAAACAGATGAAGGAGTCAGCAGATATTTTGAATTCTCAAAGAATTTGCTGCAAAGACTGACACAAGTTTGTTTCAGTGAGCGTTATTACTGAGACAGTTTTTCATTCCCTGCTTTAACAGATAACAATCAGAGCTTAAGAAAAATAGAACAGCTGAAAAGCTATTAAAGATTTCTGCTGGTTTTAATTACCTTGTTCTATGATCTACAAAAAGCACAGGGGAAATAAAATAATACTTGAATCTTTGTCTCAGGCTACTTGCAGAGGGATAATGATATGCTACTTCGTGCCCTATTGCAGTCCCAGAAATAATGAGGGCAATAAAATAATGAAACCAATGAAAAATATGGCCAAGGGCAAGGAGCACAGTGACAACAGTGTCTGAATTGAATTCTGTGCTGTTCTGAAAGCGGATATATTGCTGACAGTGTATTATGTATGGAAAATATCGAACTGCAAGTGGTAAGGAGAAATTTTTCTTCTAAAATTGCATAGCAATGGCATCCTTTCATCTTAAAACTTCCACCTGAAGACAAAAGGGAAGCCTCAAACTCAAGATATATGTATTTTAAATCCTGCCTCTCTAATTCTTAGAGGCCTTATTCTTTGCTCAAACTCTGGTGGAAAATTCCATATTACTTCCCCAGTGATGCTAGAGGATGTTCTATATGTGTATAGACGTGTAAACAGAAGCACCATACAATTATACAGACAGATTCAAGCAAATGAAGAAGACTGCTTTTTGCTATAATGAAAGAGTTAACATAAGAAATATACGGCTATAAACCTAACTTTAGAAATCACAGTTAAACAGCTTACCTTCTGGTAAAAAAAAAACCTCACTCACTGTCATGATAGTCAGCATTTCATTAGGGCTACACTGAACTTTGTTTTTCAAATAATTCAATGTCATTTTTTAACACAAATTTAGAATCTACTTTAAGTGTGCAGTTTGGAACACCGAAATATAAGCAACACCTCCAATTTATTTGCAGTGGCTATGAAAGAAGTAAGCCAGAGTACACATACACTTTTGGAAGTTTATTTGCATCACTTGTAAGGAGAGTTATCCAAACAGAAGTCAAAAAGCCATGATAAATAAAGAGAGAAAGTTATGAAGAAGAAAAGCAAAGACCTCCTTTCCTTAGACAAATGTTCCATCAGCAGGAGTCCCATTATTTGTTATAACAATCTTTAACTTGTAATGACTCTGAAGAAGACTAATAACAGACTGGTGGGAACAGATGGAGTAGTGCTGTTAATTATAGGCACTTAGCTGCATCAGACCCCATGAGTTATTACTAACACTTCCCACTAGGGAGGAGAATCACTCGCTTTTAAGTAGTATGTTGCTTACTAAGCTGGGAGCATTAGCAGTCGGGATTGTACTAATCAGTACTCTAACGCCACAAAATAAAATTCAGCTGCAAACAAAAAAATATGAAAATATTCCCTGAATAACCCCCACTCTAAACTATTTTTTTAATCACACTTCTAAAAATAAAGTTCTTCCACAAAGATTTAAACTCAGGTCTCACTAATTTAATCTCCCTACTACTGAGCTGAAGAAAGCTACATACCTTTACCAGCAACATTAGTTTTCCAAGCAACTGACTAGCAAGAAGATAAACTGAAGTAAAGGAAAACAACCCTGATGCATACGGTGAAGGTATGCAGACCTCCCGAACCAAATGAAGCCAAAAACCTGCATCAAAGTGATTCACCACACAAAAGTTTTTCAGTCTTAAACAGGATATTGTTCCAGATCACCTGAACACACCCTTTCCAGTTACCCAACCCAAAAATCGCCTCTAGGCCTTTGAGTTTCCTGCTGCATTCCCACCTCCAAGCAGGAAACTATCACCCCTTTGCTACCAGCAAAGCATCTGGAGGCTATTAAACCCATCTGCTTAAGCATAAACAGTATTTCTCTGTGTTAGATATTCAAGAAGTTACTGCTATTTGCAAAAGTCACAGTAAAAAAACAACACAATTTTCCTTTTGCGAGTGCTTAAGCCTACAAACAGAAGCTACTGTAGGCATTGCAGAAAACATCTGAGAGTACACAGATTCAGCAGACCCTTTAAAAATCATGGAAGAAATATATCAGGAAGCCAAATGAACACTGTAAAAAGTGTCCAATGTCAGAGTCTGATGATGTGCCTTACTTGAAAGGCCACTCTGCACCTTTTGAAGCATTAAGCAGTGCTTTCGAAAACATTAGTGAATGTGGAAAATTCAGACCGTTAAAGAATCCTCACACTCTGTTTAGTCACACAGTAAAAAACTGGAATGAAATTTGTCTATGAGTTTTCCATGGATAATTAACTCATTTGTAGTGTGGTTATTAGCTAAAAGGACTTAGCCACGAAGGTCAAGGGGAAGAAGATGGCTTTTACAACTCCACTGAAAGCAGACACTAACAAGTACATTAGAAATTATAAAAACCAGAACTCAAGGTCTAACTCCACAGCACAGCCATATAGCAAAGCACACGCTCTATAAAAACTAATGATGGATTACATGACAGACAACACAAAGACAACTACTTGCATGCTAAGGGGATACTATGCAAAACATCTTTCCTTGGAGGTTACTGTTGTAGTGGAAGAACATTCGTCTGCATAGCTCGTATGTACAGAAACAAAAAAAAAAGTAATGTGATTTGTGTGTGCTGTTAGATGAATGAGCAAGACAGCTATACCTGGTAGTTCCTACCTGCAGTTGCATGGAGCCTAGTAATTTTCTCAACCAACGTAGAAAGTACAAAGAGGGGCTGAAATCAGCTGACTGCATACCTTTGGTTATAAATTCTAACTCTCAAAAGATCTCAGCTTCTATATAAATAGGCAAAACCTTACCTTCCTACAGGCTTTGATCATATATCTGAAGTAAGCAAAAATTTCCTATCAATTTCAATGGAAGCTGCTCGTAAGAAATACAGGAATTAGATAGATTCCTTCCCTCCTCTTTCAGGGTATTTCTCAAGGATCTTCAAAATCACCCTTAAGGTAGCACTGAACAAGTTCATTCCCCACTGCTGCTGTGACCAACTCAGTATATACTGTACTGCAATGCACACACTTACCAAGGAAGGAGTAATTGAATTTATCAAAAATCTCCTCATTCAGGAGCTTAAAACCCTAAAACCTCACACTTTTTGTTAGGCTAGCATGGACAAGCACCGTCAGGATGGCCGAGCGGTCTAAGGCGCTGCGTTCAGGTCGCAGTCTCCTCTGGAGGCGTGGGTTCGAATCCCACTTCTGACAAGGAGCTGTTCTTTTCAAAACCCACTGGGACACAGGCCTGGGCAAGCTGCTTGCAGGGGTCCCTCCCTGCTCGAGCAGGGCATTGGACCAGATGACCTTTAGGGGTCCCTTCCAACCTCAACCATCCCGTTATGTGTCAGCATAATGTTATCTCTGTGTGGAATTCAGTGCTATTAAGGAAGTTGTTGAAAAAGAATTTTGTTTACAAGTCCATCCACCATTCCTTTTTTTAAAAGAAGGAATTCCATATACTTAATACTTACATTCAAACTTGAGGACCCAACATCCAGTCAGAACAGCCATCAAACATTTGACGGTGCTTGGCATTGGAACGTCGGGGATAACAAGATGAGTTACTAGGAAAAAAGATTACATCAGGAGAAATAAAAGCACATAAAAATCAGAACCATGCCTGAAAAGCAATTAATTACTATTTAAGAACAAGCTAGAATTTATTTGTACTGGGAAGAGTGGTTGTGATTTTTGAGACTAAGCTACAATACGTAGAAGCGCTATTAGAGATTTTGTGGGTTTCAACATGTTCTTGCTGTGCAAAAGGGAAGTCACATTTTTACGGCTCTAAGCTAACACTTAAATCTTCAAAGGAGACTCAGGTTTATGGGGTATTTTCATCAATCCTTTTAAAATTATCTGACTGACAAGGATCTTACTGTGGTATCTCACTGCTTTAACACAAAGCTAACAGAACTCAACGCAACTCTGGAGCAGTATTCAGGGTGTGAAGGGATGCAGGGGAAAAATTACCTTAGCATTTCCTTCACAAACAGAAGCATCGCTCCAAAGAAAACTTAATAGGAAGGATTAATACCCCAAAAAAGAAAAAAGTGAACCCAGTAATTCAGCTCCATCATCTTAATAAAGAACACCAAAATCTGAAGGAAGGTAGCACATAAGCAGAAAGTTGTCAACCATCAGTGATAACACTGTCAAAAGGCACCATTTACATAAGGCTTCTAGAAGATAAAAAGCTTTCACGATGTCTCATAAGAGCAGAGAACTTAAAGTTGCTAAAAAGTGTAAAGAGAAGAGGTCTCCGAGCAAGACTTAGGGATTTTAAATAACAGGCAGTATCTTGTCAGACTGTGGCTCCCCAAGAAGTCTCCTGCCCCAGGAACCACAAATGCTTAACGTGTTTATATGGAACACACCACACCATTATTCGACTATTGCTGTAACTGCAGTTATTTAATAATGATAAAAAGAATTGTTGCAGCCAGCATCTATGCATGAAGTGCAGAACTGCAATCATTTATCACATTTGGACAGAGACATTTCAGCATTAACTACGTACCTGTGCTGTTAAATTCGGTACACCTTCTAGCCTTCAGGACTGTCACTAGCTTGTTCAGCAGTTTCTGCTGCTCTGAATTAAGACTGCTCCCCAGTATGCCAAGAGGTCCATCTCTTGGCTGGCTAGGGCTCTGTGACTGCATGAAGAGAGAATCCTACGTAAGCTGAGAGTTTGGGAACAAATAAAGTAACTAACTTGCTTGGCAGCTTTATAAGAGTAAGCATTTTGAAAAACAATTCATGGCAAGCTTAGTGGACAGGGTCCATAATTAAATTTCTATAAAAAAACGGTTCCAGAGAAAAAAGCTTGACATTAGAGGTGCTTTATTTAGTTTATAGAAGTTACCAAAACCAGCTTGTGCATCAGCCTTTTTTGTTGTTTTTGTGTTTTAAAAAGACTGCTGTGTGCACATTTAGCTGGTTGAACATTATGTAAACAGCCCTGCTGACTGCAGTGTTGGAGGAGGAGAAAAATTTCCCAATAAAGTAGTAAAATCTCCTTCTTGTAGCAAAGTGTGAGTTACCTGTAAAATTAACATCTGCATTTTCTTTTACTGAGAAGTCCCTAATACGTTGCTCTGGAAATAATGAATGTTTAATTCGGATTAATTCAAAGCAACAGATGATGATTGATTAAGTTTTATGCTGATAAGGGTGTGATACTTCAGCTCCTGGGTCTTGATATATACTCCCAGATCTCACAGTATGTAACTGTGAGACCCAGGTACCCTAAAGCCTCAGGTTTTGGATCAAGTCCTCCACATGAGCTGGTGGTAACCTTCCACTGGGCACACACTCATCCCAAAGCCAATGCAAAATCTGTTTAGCTTGTGACAGTAGAGCTGTGTTATCTTGCATTTGCTACAGCTCAGATCAACAGTCATACTTTTGATGATTGAGCTGCAACAGTTTTCTTTTGGCCAACAGACATTTTACTACCTCAGTGGGGTGGGATCATAGCAGGCTGTACACCCTGAAATAGATTAGGACTGCTTGTGTCAGCCAGCTCAGTTTAATCACCTTTCATTAGGAAGCACAAAGCATTTCATAATGATAAGTCTGGACAACTTGATTTTGGTCACAAATCCAAAGAAGTCTTTGGCAAAATTAAAAAAGAAAAGAAAAACAAAAATGATACCCCCAAAGCTGTTTTCAGCTATTGAGCTGATATCTTCATTGCTGGACAAGTGACAATATTGGAACGATGCAAGAAAAGCACCTGGAGCAAGGACTACCACTGCTTTCAGGCAGTTTGGCAAATACAGCAAATTTAAATATGCAGAAAAACACCAACAACAGCAAAGTTCACTCAACAATAGTTCAGGAATAACAGTATTTATTCTTCTACAATGAATCCCCACTGCAAGAAATATCTTTCATTTTCCCAGATAAAGCTACTATAATGCCAAATACCACAGCTTGTAAGTATCCTGCATGCAGCCTAGAAATACTACCCAAGGTCCCCAACCTATTTTAAATCCCCCTGTAAAGGCAAGGACTTAAATAATCTACCCAGGACCAAGCCTTCATCACTTACAGCATAAACTTATGCTTTTTTTTTTTTTTTTTAAAGTAAAAAACCCCACCACACCAAACACTTACCTCAGAGGGCTGGCTAAGTGAAAATGATTCATTCTTCACTGGTAACATTAGCACAGACTTCATCTTTTCACTGTCTGCATAGTCCACAGGCCGCAGACCAAATATATTACTGGCAAAACAAGCACAGATGGGTTTAAGTAAATAAAATGTGACTTGATTCTTAACTAACTGGGCACATTAGCTGGGTAGCTTCCCCACCACCACTTTCTTATTAATATGTAATTTCAGCTAAAAAAACACAAAGCTTCAAATAAGAATTACATCCAAGACAGATGGATACTGAATTACAAGCTGCTGCATTCAGCTGAGGAATAAGGGACGTTCAGAGCACTATGTTAAATAAACCACAGTCCTTGTTACACTCTTTGGAGATGCATTGTTATCATCTGCGAGACCCAGAAATTTCAGCTTTAATCTTCTCATTGGCATCACAGAATGAAGAAAATGCGTTTTTGGCTTACCCCTTTGCCACCAAAGAAATATCAGAAGATTCTTTCCTACTGTGCTAAACACTGGAGCTTGATGCAGTTACACTTTTATGGGAAAAGCTATCTGCATTCTTCTTGGGAGCTGGAACTCCCTCCTACTTCCAGAATTTGAGTAAGCACCTTATTTTCCTTAGCATGCTGGTCCACAGAACACATTACAGCCAATTCATTCAAATTTGACTTGGCTTGGTAATTTTGTTGAAAACTATCCATCCTGTGTGGCATCTCGGTTATTAGATATGCTTCAAGACCCCTCTCCTCCCACATTCTTTCATCATCACTCAGACAGCCATGATTTGCTATAAACACAACACCGAACACAGGCATGGCTTCCATCTCCTCCTCACACGACATTGCAGCTGCAGGACAGCAGCAAGCAGAGGAAAGCCTGAAACTGGTGTAACTGTTGTTAACAAACAGTCCTCTGCCAGCACTTCTGGGAGATATTCTGCTTGCTTTGCCCTTTGCAGGAATAATGCCTATGCCAGCTGATCCTCTTCTCCCCACCTCATGTAGCTCTGGCTCTTAAAAGGCACAAGGAGAGCTCATTATGAAGGGGAAGCTTGTCACAAGAACAAAGCCCTGGCTCGGTACCTGAAACCTGGCAAGCTTCATCATCAAACGATGAAACATTTAAAGAGGTCAGAAAACTGCTGCATCTTTGAAGTGCTGTCTCTCAGCGAGCCACGTGTTCTTGTGCAGAGTGAGAATCCAGGAGGATTTACAGGGAATTCCACATAAGGCCATAACCCAAGCCAGCCCCAACAGAAGCTCAGATCATTAAGTCTTCACCCCGACTCAGCTGGGGGGCTTTGGCCAGTGCACAGCTAAGAGCTGTGTCTGACCTCAGCTTCTTTCTGTGCTCCTGACTGAGCACAGCTTGCTAACGGAAGCTCTTGGGAACACTACAATCCACAGAAATCCCACACAGGAGATCCTGGTATTTTACAATTTCTCCTTTCACATCATTGCCAAAGTTGAGCTTGCCGGTGTTAATAATGAGCAAGGAGCTAGCCTAATACAAATTCTGCAGACTAAAAGATAATTGGTTAAAGCTCAGCCCAGGCCTGGGAGTTGTAGCCCATTAAATATTGTCATGCTGTTCCTGCTTTGCCATGCATCATCGGGATAGCTTTTGCCTTTTCTTTAAATAAGGATCACATTCCACTCAAACTGCTGTAGGACAGCTCCTCTGAACAATGCTTCCAGAGAAACAACAGTGGCACGTACACCAAAGTCAACTTTAGGCTAGATGACTGACCTTTCACTGGGAAAAAAGTGGGAGGGAAAAGAAATCACGGCATGTTAGTTGGAGAGATTTGGGGGTGTCCCCCCCCAGAAAGTTACAGTAAGATCCTTAACCACTGAAAAAACACTTCATGAATGTTTACCTTTAGGCCAATGCAATTAAATATACATGTTTATATTCAACGAATATGTTTTGCCAATTAAACTGCACAACCAGGAGCCCAAGCTACTCTCCCTCTATTCACTTAACTGTTTCTTCACCTCTCTCTTCCCATGTTTCAGAACATTTTAATCTCTTCTTACCAGAGCATTGCAGAATGCTATCCTGTCAGTATGCAGCAAAGAACTACCGGCTAGTCATCGGATGTTAAGGTCACACGGTTAAAACAAACCGTGACAGGCCTGTGAGATCAGATCTGAAAAAAAAAAATGCACAACAGCCCAAGTGATGGGCTTAAGTGTTGTGAATATCTGTATTAAAGCAGCTTGCTGACCTTAAAGAAAGTGAAGAAAGAAGAGGTGAAGAGCTGAAGGGTGAGAAGTTCTTTTACAAAATAAAACTAAGATGAGGAACACATCCAGACAACGGATTTTGAGTATGGTATTGTTTTAATCTATGCCTCCTGTTCAAAGAGGACAAAAAAATTGTTCTTTTTACTTCAGCACCCACTAACCACCCAAGAAGTGATCATAATCAGAAAGAAAACGGGTCTCTCTTCAGCTGGTACAATTATTGACGTAGTTACCTAAGGAACCCTTTTTAATGTGTTAGGAACATATGTTGGTTCTTAAACCTATGAGCAGGTTTGGCAAAAAAGATGTGCTCAAATCTGTCTTTATTCAACAAAGCTGAAGAATGAGAGAAATCTTGCTCAGGATTAAAAAAAAAAGATCCAATGTGTGAAATAAAAGTGAGTGGCAAACACGCTAGGTCCATTCTGTCACACAAACAGCATTTTTTTTCTAGAAGTATCAGTAACTGCTTATCTCTTCCTAATACAGGTCTGGGTTTGTTGAGAATCGCTCCAGTCCATGTGGCCACTGAGCAGGACAAGTTCCACCCTCAGAGGGAAGAGGGCCAACTGTTTCCATAAGACAGAAATAAACATCTCTGGTGCTTATGCCAGAACACAAGGTCTCCAAGGCATACTTCTTTCTACCAGAGTGTAAGTGGGCTTTCTGTAAGTTGATTTAAACATTCAAGGGTTGGATGATTTAAACATTCAAGGGTTGGATGTATCCTTTGATGCAAACATTCTCTTATTAGTCACTCATCAAGGTCGTGAATAGTCAGCAGAGGGCTCTTAGGGCTAGTACAAATTCCCATCAAAGAGTGGGATATCTGTGCTGAGAACAAAGAGGAGCCCAATGAAGAGCAACTCAATATCAGCTGCTGAGTATGACTTAGATGAGATGACAGGTGATATCTTAAGGACTCACAGATCAAAGAACTTTCTAAAGAAGCTTTAAAAATGGGATTCAGTTCATGGTGCAACACTGCTGAAGTCTTCGCTGGGAAGTCCACAGAGCTGAATTGCTGTAGTCAAAAAGAAATTTAAGTTACCTTCTAAATGTTTCAGGAAGCTTTCAGGAAACAAGTGACCAGAGAAGAAAAGATAAACAGGGAGACACCCCTCTCAGTTCCTTAGAAGCCCCAGACTCGCACAGCTTCTGACACAAGCAAGCAATCACTATGTAATACTTCGTAATCACGAATTTTTAGCTGCTACGCTTTGACACCAAATATTATTTGCTGCTCCACAGCTGAGCAAAGCCCAAGGTTTACCCCAGTCCCAGAGGAGAGCTCAGTACTGATAGGAAGTCCCGCAGCCAGGTGCCAGCACAGCCCCAAAAACACCAATCCCCACAGGGAAATCTGACCAGTTTTGGTCTCTCATGTCAGCATTCACATCTGAGTGTGTAAATTAGCAAAACTTTTTGATTCTGACAAAAGGAAAAATGAAGTCATGTAGCCAGAAAGACCATCTTACATACCCAAACAGGGCTAAGGTTTCCAATTAACCTGCTCTCAGCAGGAGGCTCCAATCTTGCACATAGCCAGTGAAGTCCCTGCATTGTCTTGACTAAGAAAAAGCAAAGTTGTGTGTCATGGGTCCAACGCCTCCTGGAATTACTCTCAGGTTTTAATAGCTTTTACCTCTCTGCCATTCATAATTGGGGACTGCAGTCTATCCCTAAGCACTCCCACAGGCTTATTGAGAATCAGATTCAACTATTCAAAGACAGCTAACATCTTAAAAAATAGGGCAACAACAATTTTTACTAATGCTAAACTTATTGTGCATGAAGAACTGGCAAGATAGCCCATTTGAGTGAAAGCACTTAGGAAGTACTGTGAAATTGCAAATGCACAGATCTAATTTTTCAAATCACTTGGCTTGCTGTGAAGCAAGGAAAAAAGACAGAAGTTGAGAGAGTGAGCACATGAAAAAAGCTATAAAAATATAAATTAGCTATGTGTAGGAGATTAACTTACAAAAATTAACTAGACCAGTGGGACAATTAATAGGTCCACTGGTCCATATAATATTTTTCATTTGCAGTTCATGTCTTTCCCAGTCAGTGAAAACTTCAAATGGTAAATGAAGTGCCACAACTACTAAACCTTATAGATTTCCAAAAAGTTATTTTGCCAAGGAATACTGAAAACCGAGGATAGCTTTCTGGAAAGAAACGTACCTCTCACCTGTTTTCTCTTTGTCCAAATGATATGCAGCTGCTCCATATGATATAGTTCCTTCTCACACTTTATATATTAACATGCAAGGGAGAGGAAGAGACTGGACTGACATACATTCAGAATGAGACGCACTCGATGGGTCTGCAAACCTGGCGACCTAAATCTGAAGTAGCAAAGCCTCAGCTCCCTGATGGCTAGGCTTGTGCTACTATCTGTGTGCTTCATGAATTGAGGCTCACGGAAAAATGGCTGTGTTTGCTCCCAGACAAATCTTACATCCCTCTACAGCCCAGCAGATCTTACCTGCCTTGAGGCCTGCAGTTAAACATCATCCAACTTTACAATAATATTTTATCTTGCACAATCAAGCATCACAGTAAAATTCAAAACTACTGCTCTAAGCAGGCTATTTAACATAAGCTTTGCTTTTATTCCAATAGATTAACTCCCCAGCACACAGGGGACATTAAAACACAACTGAGTTATTTCTACGGTCAAAACAGCTGCAAGACATCAGCCACTTCTGGGGAGTTTGATGTTATATATACCAAATAACATCTGAATACATTTATCATGCTCACAATTTACTCAGGTTAGCTAAAGAAAAAGAGTAACCACAGTGAAATACTCAAATGTTCCTCCTCCCCCCCGCATGGTAATGAAGAATCACTATAATTTGCTAGGATAAAGAGGGCCCTCTCCTGGGCTGAAAGTTCGTTTACTGAGCACCTGGAGAGTCCATGCAACGACCAAAATGAATTTCGTAAAAAGAATTAATGCGAAGATTTAGTAGTTCAGCAAAATTTGTTTGGTATAGTCCTAGCTTACACACTGCATACCTTTAAAGTTAAGGCACTCCTTAATTACATTCCTAAGTAAAATAAACGTTTGAGAACACCTGCATGTTTTGCTCATCACTGCTCAACTTCCAATTTAAAGATCCCAGAGTCAGAACGCAGAGATTGTCAAATCCTATATTAAGTACAAAGAGGCCAGTTATAACCAATCATCCCCAAAAGACAACTATAATTGCATTATCTGTAGCGATCACCCTGTTCTCGCCTCCTGTTTTTACAACTGTGGTCTTCAGGTCCCAGGGATCTAGGAAAACACTCTGAAGAAAAGCAAGCTTCTTGTCAGAGTTGTGACTTCATTATAAGGATTCCTGCATCCACTAGGAAAAAAAAAAAAAAAAACCTACACTGAATAGGTTTCAAATCCACTTACCTAGACAAATCCAACCACTGTTTAATTAGCACTACAGCTTCCAGAGTCACTGGCAGGAAAAAAAAACTGTAAGATTTGCAAAGTCATGGTCCTGGCAAGGATCAGAGTGCAATTTGTTGAAAACTAGCAGGGCTCTGTCGAAAAGGGAGGGAGGCATAAAACATTTTCAGAAGGCTCAGCCATGTTGTTCTTATTTATATTGTTTCTTGATAACATTTGGAAGAGGTCAGTAAAACCTTACTATTCAAGCCTGAACACTTCACTGTTAGATTCCTTCCTCTTTATGTCTCTTATGCTCTCTGTAAAATGGAAAAAGGGTCCTCGCCTCATCACTACAATAGGAATACGTACAGTAACACTTCAGCAAGGGAGAGAGTCTACAGAAGATCTGGAGGCCTCACTTTTTCCAGAGGAGGGAGGACTGGATTTTTGCCAAAGGAATGAAACAGATCAAGGAAGACTAGATTTGTTCCCCAAGAGATTTTAAGAAAAAAACATATATATTTATGAACACCACACGGTAGAGATTCCAAGCAGCCTGGAGATTAAGTCAAGAACACTGCATATTTAGAAGTGGGTAAGAAGCCATTTGTGATGCTTAAAAGTACTGCAAGAAGCAGCTAGTTGCAAGCTGTGACCTATCCTATGTCACGCTGTTTTAATATACAACTGAATGTTACCTATTTCCAGGGAAAACTAAACCAGAATTTAAGATTTACATAAATCTTTCCATCCGTGATTAAAAAGCTCCTGTTTCAATAGAAGGTCGTGTTTGCTAATGCAGAATGAGCTGAAATAGGCTCAGCTTCATCTCAGTTTGTCTAAGCACATGTGGTAGAGACTAAGGCTAAGAGGAGAGCTGAAAAGCCCACTGCTGGCATTTGGAGTCTCTGTCACGCAAATCCTCCATGCTTAAGTCCTGTCAAAAGCCTGCAGAGCAGGTGTCTGTGCTACACTTTCAAATACCAGGCAGACAAGTGGGAAGTGTCACCCAACTGGAGACTAATACTCAAGTGGTTTGAAAATGAGTTTCTGAAGTTCATAGAATCATAGAATATCCCGAGTTGGAAGGGACCCATAAGGATCATCAAGTCCAACTCCTGGCACCGCACAGGTCTGCCCAAAAGTTTAGACCATGTGGCTAAGTGCACAGTGCAATTGCTTCTTAAATTCAGACAGGCTTGGTGCAGTGAGTACTTCACTGGGGAGCCTGTTCCAGTGTGCAACCACCCTCTTGGTGAAGGACCTCTTCCTGATGTCTAGCCTAGACTTCCCCTGCCTCACCTTAACACCGTTCCCGTGGGTCCTGTCACTGGTGATAACGGAGAATAGGTCACCTGCCTCTCCACTCCCCCTCGCGAGGAAGCTGTAGACTGCAATGAGGTCCCCCTCAGCCTCCTCTTCTCCAGGCTGAACAGGCCCAGTGACCTCAGCCGTTCCTCATACGTCTTCCCCTCTAGGCCCTTCACCATCTTCGTCGCCCTCCTCTGGACACTTTCCAACAGTTTCACGCCCTTTTTGTGCTGTGGTGCCCAGAACTGCACACAGTACTCGAGGTGAGGCCGCACCAGCGCAGAGTAGAGCGGGACAATCCCTTCCCTCGACCGACTAGCGATGCCGTGCTTGATGCACCCCAGGGTACGGTTGGCCCTCCTGGCTGCCAGGGCACACTGCTGGCTCATATTCAACTTGCTGTCAAACACAACCCCCAGATCCCTCTCTGCGGGGCTGCTCTCCAGCGTCTCGTCGCCCAGTCTGTACGTATAGCCAGGGCTACCCCATCCCAGGTGCAGGACCCAGCACTTGCTCTTGTTAAACTTCATGCGGTTGGTGATTGCCCAGCACTCCAATCTGTCCAGATCTCTCTGCAAGGCCTTTCCACCCTCATCTGAGTCCTCAACTCCAAGTTTAGTGTCAGCAAATTTGCTCAGAACACCTTCTAGTCCTACATCCAAATCATTTATAAAAACACTGAAGAGGACTGGCCCTAAAATGGAGCCTTGGAGGACCCCACTACTGACCATCCGCCAGCCAGATGTGCCCCATTTACCACAACCCTTTGAGCCCTGCCCATCAGCCAATTGCTCACCCATCGCATGATGTTTTTGTTTAGCTGTATGCTGGACATTTTGTCCAGTAGGAGCCTGTGGAAAACTGTGTCAAAAGCTTTGCTAAAGTCCAAAAAGATCACATCAGCTGGTTTCCCTTGATCGACTAGATGGGTGATCTTATCATAAAAGGAAATCAAATTTGTTAGGCAAGACCTACCCCTCATGAACCCGTGTTGGCTGGGACCAATGACTGCATTGTCCCCCAGGTGCGCTTCAATAACTTCAAGGATCATCCTCTCCATAATTTTACCAGGCACTGACGTGAGACTGACAGGCCTGTAATTGCTAGGGTCTTCTTTCTTACCCTTCTTGAAAATTGGCACAACATTTGCCAGCTTCCAGTCCAATGGGACCTCTCCAGATTCCCAAGATCGTTGAAAAATAATTGAGAGAGGTCCCGCGATGACGTCAGCCAGCTCTTTAAGCACCCTGAGTTAAGCACCTTAAGTTGTCAGCTTAAGGTGTAGTGTGATGGTCTTTGTTGTTCAAGAACAAAGTGAAGATGAACAACTGAACCTTGTTTTACTTTTTCACAGTTTTGGTGGTTTATTTTGTGTGGGGTTTTTCCCCCCCTCTTCTCCAACTCCAGTGTTTTCAAGACCAGGATTGTTTTTGCAAACCCTGTGCTTTTCCTCAGAATACCTTAGTTCTGCGATCTTTGAGAGTGAATATTGTGAGTTGAAGTGATTAAGCTGAACGTGTTTATGTTCCTTTATGCTCCCGGCAAGGAAATTCATGTCATGCAAGACTTCATCCTGTCTTGTTACTTTATACACACACACCCCTATTGACATGTGTTAGACTCAATTTTTATAAATAAAGCTCCTGGCATAACAGCAACACTACAACACCTAAAACTACATTTAGCACCTGATATAATAATAGTTTGCAGGGTTATTCCTTACCTAACATACACTTTAGCACTTCCTGTACATAAATGCCAAAATCTTCAGCACGAATATCAACACAGATTCATTGAGAATGTGTCTAAGCCTTTTAGGAATTAGGAAGCGTACCGAGGATTAGTGCTTTGAAATGACAAAGAACAAGAAGAAAAAAAACCTTCACAAATCTCGGTTTGTCTACGCCACTTAAAAAGTTAAAAGAGACTGGACTGAAACACCTTCTGCTAGCACGTAGTGTAGGGAAAGTAAAAGAGAAAAACAGCTGTAGCAGTTCAAAGCTCATATAGTTCAGCATCCTGTATCTGACAGTAGCTATAACAAGATGCCAACAGAAAAGGGTGAAAATTGGGTAAACATATTTTGTTACTTTCCTACTTTGGTCTCCAATTCTCCAGCTACTTATGACATTCTCAGAAAAGCTTCGGACAAAGTTCAAATGGGAACACCTACCTTGAAAAGGGGGATACAAGCATAACAGAACATACGTTTTACACCACTACCACCACTTCTAATAATCACATTTATTACTAGCTTTGCTTCTTATTTACTTAACATACACCCTGGAGGCTGCAGATGGTGCCCCAGCTAAAGTAACATTTCACATCTACTTACACTGCATCGCGGGAGGCCCCGTGCAAAAGCAGCAGCTCAGCAATGCTCACGTGCCCATTCTTGACAGCATCGTGCAGGGGCGAGTCGTTCTGATAGCCCGTGGTGTTCACCAGTGCTTTGTGTTGCAGCAGCAGCTCCACCACCGCTTTGTGCCCATGGTTACACGCCTCGTGCTAGGAGGGGAAGGCCACAAGCGGTAAGGAGGGAAAACTCAAGTGGAACACAGTTCAGAGCAGGTACCTCTGTCACACCAGCCAACACATTCAGACACCTCTCAGCAGAAGGCCAGGGAAGACAATGCAAGGATGCTGCATTATGTTCCTGACATGAATTAACCTTGAAACCTGGCACTAATCGCAAGCCTAGAGAGAAGCTGAACAAAGGCCAATTGTGTGCAAATTAGACCAGAGAGAACAAAGCCTCCCTGCTTACAGACTCAGTCAAAAGTACTCTTTGGGAGAGAAAGAAGTCATCACTGAAAAAAACTTATTTACTATCATTCAAGTATGCAATATTTTTTCATTCAACCACTGCATATATTTCCTAAATTGTAAGGAAAACACCAAGGGCATCAAGAACCCATAAAACATACAAATTATCTGCAATTGATCCTTTTGTAGTTATCAGTTACATTTTCTGCATTTGCAGAATCTCTGACAGATTTGTTGGCACGTTCTAACCTAGCAAAGGAGAGGTGGATTTGGCAGATCAATAGCTGCTAATAATAAATTTTTACACTTTATCATTTCTCCACCTTGCACAATTCTTTGTCGGTTAAGTGTGTATGAAGGGAAGCAAAATACGAGAGAAAAGTAGGGATGGAATGAAAAGTGAGAGAGACACCGATGGCAAAAAGAAGTCTACGACTCACCAGTGGTGTCCAGCCAGCATTGTCCTTAACATTGGGATCTGCCCCATTTTTCAGCAGCTGTTCAACAGCTCCTAAGTCACCCTGCAAAAGTAAGAAACATGGCTGTTATTAAAAGGTAATGAAGAGACAGAACTGTAAGATGCAGAACTGTTGTCTCTGTGTAAGTCTACCTGCAATAAAAACACAATGGTGTAAGTCTTCCAGGATAACAAAATCTCAGCTGGTTTGGAAACCACTATTCCTCATTGTTGCTCATTTAAAAGCACCTACATACTTCATACAAATATTTTAAAACTAAAAATCAGGTGCATAAGAGTCCTAACTCAGAATTCTGAAATGGGCAGGTTTGTGCTGATTACTATCCATACACTAGAATCGACTGCAAGGTTAAGATCAGGAATGTTTATTCAGAAGTTGCTTCTCATTCCAACTGGATGTTTTATCTTTTACATCTAAATAACTGTCTAGAAAATGCATAGATAAAATAGATTAATAAGCCTGACAAGCTGCTAGAAATTTTTCCCCACAAGTCAAAAGAAAAAGGATTTCTATTTAACACTAAAATTACTACCCACGTTGAATCTTACAGAAACTTTCTCTGACAGTTATTCTAAAAAAAATGTTTTCATTTGATTTTTGGAAAAAAAAAAAAACACGCCACATTCAGGTTTTACTATAAGCAAGGAAATGTATGTGGAAAATACAAGAAACTGATGCACAAGATTATAGAAAAAGGAAAGAGGCCAAGCAGAAATAAGATGAAGGAAGCAACTGGGGAGAATTTGTGAATGTGAGGTTTTGATGTTCCTAAAGGCAAGCAGAAAACAAAGTTAGCGATAAGATTGGATCGTGTACAGGTGCAACTATAAATAGGCAAGGAGAAGCCTCCTGCAGAAGCTGAGGCAAGGAAATCTCTGCAGTGCAGGTCTTAAAGCAAGAAAAGAGTTCATTCCATAATACACAGAGTTCTGTGCCCTCATGCAGTGGCAATTCAAGGAATCCCTGTTATTCCACAGCATACCTTAGGAATAAGTGAGAAAATAATAAATTAAACCTTAAATACAACAAAAATAAATTCAATCCCATTTTTTGTTACCAAGGAACACGGCTGATAAATAGAATAGCTTTAATCTTCACTCCTTAGAGAAAATATTAAGTCATCAAACTCTGCTCAACAGAAATAAATCCAGCAAGCAACAAATGTAAACTCAAAATTCACCAAAAAAAAGTGCCGAGAATCACCGGCTTTAAACTGTCAAGCAAATTAACACATGAGGGAAGCTTCATGCATTATATTCACAGCCTGGATGTCCCAGCAAAACGTTACATTTCAGAGCAATTACAGCGTGTGCTGCTTTATGGTTGCAAGGTAACAGACACGTATCAAGTCTCAATAGTTATTCAGAAGCAGCTAAGACAGTGATCAGCATTAGATCTTCTCCTACAGAGAAAAGATACAATTATCTATAATAAGCGAGATCTGAGCTTATCATTTAAAGTTAAGTTTGCAAACACGTTCGGCAAGGGTTTGACATTTCAACAGTACTCCTTTAGAGCAGGAAGCATAGCTAATAATTTGTGTGGGCACTGGCATATCAGAGCTTTTCAGAACAGCAATGTAAATGTTGATTTGTAAAGCATCACTGGAGTTTTATCAAAGGAAGCGTCGCTGGCGTGGACAACAGTACAGCATCTGCAGAACGAAAACCAGGTCCAAGACAAAATTAGGAGACTGGCGTTTTGCTGTTACAGAAGAAAAGCCTGTCATTGCCTCGGGTGGAAATGGAAGCTGCTCTCCGCAAGTGGCACCGCACAACCAGAGGGGCAGCAGGGACGGGAAGCTCTCGGTGCAGCCCATCAGGATTACAAGTGGCACGTTAAGAACATCGTTCAGAGCCTCAAAATTAAAAGAAACATAGCCAGAAATTAAGTTTTAAATTCACATCTATGCCATATGCTAGGAGGACATGCCTTTGTCCCCTAAGAAGCTCTCCAGTTGGATATTATATTGTGAATATTTAGCTAAAAACCAGGCAGGCAATTTCAGGAAGCAGATCCTTAGCAGATCTGCTTCGTGTTAGAGCCCTGCCTGCAAGGAGAGTCACCAGCACCTGACGGCGATCCCAAGAGTAGCAGTGACTGCTTGACACATTGACCAGATCTATCAAAGTTGGCAGAATTCCTCGCGTGTGTACAGTCAGTCCGTGTTTTGCACAATTTTAAATGTGAGAGGATAAGCACCCAGCAGGGATAAGTCCCAGCTGCAAACACCAATATACCAGACTTCTTTCCTCCCCAAGCAGGAAAGCAGAAGAGACTACACCAATCCCCAGCTATTGCTTTGAGATTTAAAGATATGCTTTTGAGATATAAAGATTTGAGATATAAAATTATACTCTGACTAATATTGAAATGGATTTTGTCCATGGTCCCGTGAGTTCGCTTATCCCAGCAAGACAAGTCAGAGCCCTAACTATACCAGGTAACAGCAAGAGGAGCCTAAGAGCTCATCTCGGCAGTCCATAGCAAGAGTGGAAACAACTGGAGATGCTGCTTCTTCTAAAGTTGTCCAGAGGACAAGCACCACGTAGAAGAATGCTATCTGGAACAATTAGCAGGGAAGCATTCATTTTTAAATCTCATTATCAATAAAGGATTACAAGCAGCTTCTGAAGAGGCTGGAACCACCGCAGAACGTAGAATTATTTGCTTGGAAGAAGTAAAGCAAAGGTCATTTGAAGCTCGTAACCAACCTTATGTACAGTGACAACAAAACAATGCGTCGGGTTGGCTCTTCCTCTGCTACAGCTTAAGGGAGCTCTGAAAATCTCAGAAGCTGGAAAGGCTGTGGGGCCATCTGTTGGCAGGTCTAGAAGACAGCGTGGCGTTAATTTGCACAGAGAAAGGTGTTTACACAGCTTTAAAAGCACGCCCCTCCCAGGGAGAATCCAGCTCCTGCAGATGCTGATGGCAGAAGCCCAGACAACTTGGCTTGGACCAGGTTTTGTTCCCCAAAAGTCACCTTTAAATCAAGTTACTGAAAATATTCTACCTGTTCAAAGAAGAGACCCAAAGAATTACGGCAGTAGATGAAGGCAGCTAAAAAGCTGCACCACATCAACCGAGTGCTTCTCCCTTTGTTTGCAAAGGTAAATGAGAAACTTCAAGCTTTAGGTCAAACAAATGAGAAAAAACACCTTTCAAACCCAAATACATTTGCTTGTTAGGATATGGCACAGCAGGAGGAAAACTAGGTTATTTACAGCTCATGCTAAGTGGTTAAAGAGGACAAAAAGTGAATTACAGAGTAATTGTGAATGCTCCAACTGTTTCCAGAAAACGGGGAGCTTCTCACCTCAGATTTCTCTAAATTATTTCTCTATCCATGACGGGAGCAACCGTATAGGCAATCTGGTTGTAACAGGAAAGATACTGACAGAGGAAGATGTCTGCTGGCCTGGGAGCCTGGAACATCCTTGAGACGTGCAGCTGGCATCCTCCAAGTGCAGCTGGGTACCTGAGAACCTGAAACATCCTGAAACACCCTTGATAAGCTCAAAAAAGCTGCACTAATCATCATCAGCAGCTGAAAAAACAGAAATACTTCTGAGGAAAGTAAAAATCAGACTGGGAAGGCAAAAAGTGATCTAAGAAAATACAAACCAGCAACATCTATTGGCTGGTCCAGGTTAAAAAACAGAAGTCAGCAATAGGGTGCTGCTGTCCTACACCCCTAAGGTCCCTAAAAATAGAGAAGTCACTCTGTCTACCCAAAGCGGAGCATCTCTCCAAGAGCTTTCCCTGCATGAATGTCTCCAAACGATATCTCCTGGACAGCTGAGGACACCTGGCTGACACCAGACCCCGTGACACAGATCATCACTGAACCAAGCTTCAGCCCACCGTCGCTGGCCCCGCTCCTGGGAGCAGTTTGGTGAGAACTCTGCCAGTAGCACTTTGAAATAATATAGATAAGCACACATACGGGGAATTAAGCTAAATACAGGCTTGCTTTACTAGTGGTAATTTGTGGTAACTTGCAAGAAATCACTGTAAAGGAATAAAACTTTGTGTGCTTGTATGTTGCAGAACGCAAGGAGCCCACTATCACCACGTTCACACACCCACAGGCTGGGTAACTTACGGGCTGTGACAACCCAGCAGACCATTTCCTGACCAGCAAACATAAGGATGCAGAATTGCTTATTTGTGACAAAACAACAACACGGAAGAAATTAAGTAATACAAAAAGTAATAACCAAGCACTACAGAAAACAAAACGGCAATGCATTTCTAAGCTTTCGGAGTAGTATTTAGGAAGATGGACTGCTTTCACTTGGTGCTAATTTTCACATTCTTAAGTTCTGCATTTAAAACATGACCTCACGTTTGTCTTAAGCTACCTGCTGGATACTACCGATAACGAGGGGGGCTGTGCTCCTGTACCACGGGCTCTTTTCTGTACTGCCACGCAGCTGAGTCACGGAAGCAGGAGGCCTGAACACGAAGACCTTGGAGAAAGCGATGGGTGAATTCAGCACGAAGCAGCTGGCAGGAGGACGCTGCCTTGCTCAGGAGAGGCTGGGGCTGTCAGAGGTGTAGCTCCTGTACCCACCATGCTGCTAGGAACCTGGAGGCTGCATGCATGATCTGGCACTTAACCACGAGATACGTGCATGGCTGGTACCAAAAGCAAGGGACTGCACAGCTGGCTCAGGCAGCAATACCTGCAAAAGGATCCCAGCTGACGTGGTGGCCAGCTGATGCTCACAGCACCTCCCTTTGCGCTCTGCTGTGCTGTTACACAGCTAGTAACAAAGCAATAAAAAGGAAGAAGAGTCTCCCAGGCTCGCAAGGAATTATCTAATAGTTATTGCAGCGCTAAGTATAATGAATATGAAGAGTCCAGCAGTGCAGGCTAACCGCAGGTAAAGCCTTCTGAAATCCCTCCCAGCCAGAGCTGCCAGATCTAAAGGGCTCCTGGAGCTGGAGGCAACCACAACTGGTCCTTCTGGCTGGAAGCAGAAGTCAAAACCTTCTCCCAGCCACCCTGGTGCTCTCCTCCCTTCCCATTCCTCCCTGCCCAGCCCCAGCGACCCCGCTCAGGCTGGGCAGAAGAAAGGCAGCCACCACCAAGACCCAAAATGCTGCACCAAAGTACAAAAAATTTTGATTTCTGCACTAAATTTAAGACACTGTACCACCTAGCTAAATAATACTGTGCCACAATTAATTGTCATATACGTAAGAGCTGGCACTGCGAACAACTCATTATTTTACTGGGGAAAAAACACTGTTATAGAGAAGGGCTGGTGATGGGGACAACTTCCCACCAGTTTAGAATATTAGGAGTGCAGGAGGTCACGTTTTGCATCCTTACTAATTGGAACTTTTTACCTTTATTGACTATGGAGGAAGATGAACATGACTGCTGTCTGCTCTGGGAAGAGAGGCATTTATTTCAATTTATTAGGGTAACTCTGCGTGGAGCTGACCCACACTAGAATCTTTCTCGAGAACCGTTCTGATTTCAGTAAGCTTCTCACTAGGGTAAGAGTAGTAAATGGGGACAATCCCTCAGAATTGGTTGAAACAGCACAATACACTTAATTTTAATGCCCCATAACGTTGTTAATTATCTTTTAAATAAGAAAAAAGTTGATGAGCTTTCATTACATTCAGAGTATTAGACCCTAACAGCTAATGAAAATGGTACAGATATTTATTTTGCTAATTAATTAAGTCCTAGAGAATATGACTGTTTCACTTTGGGGACAAGGTGGCTGTTTTAAGACTGTTTCTCACTACACACAGGGAAAAATATTGCTGACTGTGGAAACAAGGAGAAAAATTCACCTGTAACACAACTGGAAGATAAACACAGAAATACTTCTTTCCGAAACCAAAGATCTGACAGGGCTATTTTTAAAGGCACAATGGGAATATACATACAGGATAAAACCCAGTATTTTCAAGACCAGCTTCTTTGAGAACACATTCATCAGTCCCAGCACTTGTTACGTGTAATAGCAAGGCTCCTGCACCTAGCAATCTAGAAACACACGGGTTATAATGAAGATACTTGCATGCAATAAGAGGTTTTCTTGCAATTGGCACACGCTCCCAGCAGATTCATGGTGATGAACCACTATTATTTGTTCACTGCTTTGCAAAGTAAAAATTAGCAAACCCCATCGTGAGTAGTTCTCTGGAAAGACCCAGTCCTCACGTCTCCTCATCCATATTACCTCCTTCTACAGACAAGGAGCTGAGGTTCACACAGCAGAAGAGCTTTCCCAGTTGCACTGAAAGTTTAGTAGCTAGAAACAGATACAAGGAAATTAAGACCATAACCAAAAGACGACTCTCCTTGCCTTATTTTGACTAGATTTAAAGGGGTATGGTAACTTTGGGATCACCCCAGAGCCCTAGTTAGTTGACCATGCCTTTACCAAAGAGCATCTCAGTACAAACAAAGGAGCTTTACACAGCTGAACCAGTGAGGAACAGAAACTACTTCCCCTCTTGCTCAATGACTGAAAACGTTAAAAAAGAAACCAAAATGAATTCACTCACAGGACTGAAATAGCATTTATTCAGGTGTCTGCCCACCCCACTGCCTACAGCACAGCTGGAGCTCAGCATTTCAGCCGACTGAGGCAGAATGTAGCCCTGTACCAGTCCCGAGAGGCTACACCACCAACCTTGGACAGCTGTAACATGCTTGTTCTTTGTCTCTACAGCACCAACTGCCTAATTTTTACCCCTTTATCTTCAAAATGCTCTGCAATGAAAAGCCTGGCATATCACTCTACTCCGAGTCTCACAACAGGCTGCAGCGACGCTCTCCTTTCTGGGATGAAGAACTTGTGTGCCAAAGAAGGATGGGGCGTAGTGCTGGAAGCCACACCTGTGCGAAGACTTGTCAAGGTAGCTCAGTTTTTAGAACCAGTCGCGATGGTATTCTTTAGAAATTCCCAGAAAGTCGTGGAAGAATAATTTGTAAACAGTGCTTTAATAAAGAGGAATATAGAAGCCTTATGAAGAGAGGTGGCAAGATCTATCCTCTAAAGCTCTTGAGTCCTATGAGGACAATGTTTCATTTTCTCCTCCCTAATTCAGTATTAATGGCATCGAGTAAGAGATTTGAACTCAACTCAGCCCAGCTGCCACTTCCATTTAAAAAGGTCTCATGTGCAGCAGGAGTGGCTTATTAGAGTGCCTTTGAAAGAGGACACCGTTATTTATCAAGAACAGCCTTTGTCTCGACAAAGAGAAGTGCTGTATAAATGTCAGGACGCTTATAGGTGAATCAATTCTACCAGCACAGGCAGTTTATTAACAACACGGTATTTCTATATTATGATTTAGCACAAAGTACATTTAAATTGCCAGAATACAAATTCTTTGAGATGCCCTCACAGAAAAGAGCTGCCATATTAGTGCGTTTGATGAGTCTGACTGTAAGCTTTCAGCTTACCCCACATGTGTGTAGCTGTTAAGCAGTAAGAGGGAAGGATAACCGCTGCAAAGGGCAAAGCCCACAGTGTTTTATCCCAGCAGAATTTGGCTAGGACAATAACTCGCAACAAGATGAGTAGCAAGTGTCACTGAATAATATTGATCCTACGTAAAAGCAAAGTCTCATGAGAATATCTCAGCTCTCCTCGTGCTCCCTCTCCCTTGTGAGGACTGCATACTGAGGGCATAGGGCTTAGCAAGGAAATCCCATGGTGCCGTATTTTGAGCCTTCTGAGCTGCCACTGCCATCAGATGGGGATCCCAACGATTACAAAATATGTACCAAAGGTTGCACGGTCATCTTTATGTCAGTAATTCAAATCCTGCCCTGACTGACTTACCAGGTCAAGTTAAACCGATCGAGGTCACTCACGGAGATCTGGAATTACTAGTAATACTCCTTGCAAAAGGTCACAGAGACAACTTCCCAGCACAGAAAGCCAAAACACTTGAATGGTTATTGCTTCCCAGAGCCCAGAAGCAGAACTGACACTGTGATACACTGAGACTCTCCAGTATGAGATCTTTGATCATTCCAATAGCCATTTCTTTCTGAAGGCACAGAAACAGGTTGCAAGCTCCTCACTAAACAAAGACAACAAAGACCCCAAAGTGAGTTTTCCCCACAAAGCCAGGATGCAGTGAAGTGGTTTTCAGGATATTTTTAAATACAACACCATCTTTTTAGACCCATTTACAGCTGAGATAGAAGATGACAGTCCTACCTTGATGGAAGCAACGTGGAGCAAAGTCTCTCCTTTGTAGTTTCTTCGGGCAACCGCGTTAGCGCCACCAGGGGACTTGAACACAGAAGGACTGTGTGGTGTTCCTACTTGATTACATGTCTTGGAAGTAGAGGGAGTAGAGGGAGATTTGGGAAACGAAGGACTATTCATTGCTGCAGAGCTTCTTGTCTTCATCGCAGTGCCAGCGAGCTTTGATACAGAGGAGGAAACCTGAACAGGTGTCTTGGGTTCAGTCGCTTGGGAGATGGGGCTGCCCTGAGGCGACTCCTCCAAGCGAGCTGCCTGCCTGCCCGCACTCCCACTAGTGCTCCCCTCAGCTCTTCGGCGCCTTTTAGTCTGAGACGAAACTGGGAGGCTTGATTGCTCCCTTCCACGTTTCAAAGGCGTAGTTTCATATCCTATTGATGGGGATTCCTCTGTAGCACAATTTTTTTCCTTGCTGACATGCGCAGGACAGGCATCCAAGCTGTTATCATTCTCCTCTGAGGATTGTACCTCTGGTGACGTTTCTAATTTCTCCACATTTGTGTTGGAGTCAGCTTCCTTTAGAGGCTCCTGTGGAAGCGTCTCTTCGGGGCCAGTAGGCTCTGGAGTGCACAGGACAACTGGCTGGCTACAAATGGTCACACACTTTTCCTTGGAAGTCTTCTCCTCAACTCCTCCTTTGTGCTCAGGTTTCCCTAAGCCCCACACTTTGTTGATGTCTGCTAGACGTTTTTTCTTCACGTTCTTACTCTGCCTCTGTGCTGGCTTTTTTGTTGGCTTGGGTTTTTCGTGAGGAGGGGAAGGAAAGAAATGATAAACTGAAGATGGGTCTTGGCAAGGGCTATCGCTTTTAGTCTTAGGCTGACCCTTGTTCAGGATGCATCGAATCTTCCTGCTTCTTGGGCTGAACCACATTTTTATCTGTTCCTTCTTACTATTTTTCCCAGAGTCAGAGCCTGTTGGTGTGGATATACATTCTGTTGAATCTAAGTGGAAAAGGGAAGAGGAAAAATAATTTAGAGTACTCTTCAGCAGAACACCTCAAAAGAAAAAAAGAGATCAGAACAACAACAACAGCAGTAATAGCTGATGACATGTTAGTAAATAGAACCTATAATTGCCTTCATTTCTTCTGAAGACATGCAACGGCTTGCAAACAACTGGCACTGCCAACAGAAGAGAAAAAACAACACACCACTGGAGTTTGGGGATCCCAGTGCAGCTAAAGCTATCTGCTGGGCAAGCGAGCATCCAGGCAGAGAAATTCTATCAGCTCTCCGGGTTCAGAGGGCAGCACATGCACACGAGATTTCTGACCAGGCTGTACAGAGGAGAGAAACTGGTTCCCTCCCCCAGTGGTCTTTGGCAGCAAGTTTAACAAAGTAGCCTCTGCACATATACAAGAGCACAGAAACAATTTTCTTAAGAGATATTACAGTTCATCTGAGGAAAAACACAAAGAGTAACTGTAATCAATCAAAAACAAAATGGTTATACGAATGTTAAACATTCCTGACAAACACTGGCTAATTCCACAGATACAGCAGGTGAGTCAGAGGAATACACAAAACCTACAAGTAATTGTGTCCTCTCGTTTCAGCCCTTGCTCCTTGGTAGTAAATAGCTCCGAGGAATTTTTTTTTGATGATCTCAAACATTTTAAAAATATGCAATGGAACAATTTCAAAAGTCACACTGCACAGCATATTGCAAATCAACAGCCAAGATGACAGAGGAACACCCTGTACATGAAACAGCAGCTGAGACCAAGGGCTACAGACGTCCCCTCAATGGCCACAGAATCACAAAATCACCCTCACGCATGGAGGAGATTGGCCTTCTTTTCTCCAGGCTGAACAGCCCCAGCTCCCTCAGCCTCTCCTCCAGGAGAGGTGCTCCAGTCCCTTCGTCCTTTTAGCAGCCCTTCGCTGGGCTTGCTCCTGGAGCTCCAGTTCTCTCCTGTACCAAGACCCCAAGACAGGGCACAGCACACTTACATTTTTCTTTGAAAGGAACGTTTCAAGGTTAAATGTTTCCTCGTTTTTGATTTAAACTAACCTACTTACCCCTTGAATTAAAATAGGCTCCAAGGCACGAGGAGATTTAGCTAGAGGGATATGCACGGCATCAGACCACGAGTGTCTTTAAGAATACAGCTTGAGGCAAGCTAATCAATCATTTAGTTATTTAACAAAAACTACACCGTACAGGCAAGATAATTGCCAAGTACAGAACTGCAGCTATTTGCTCTTCCTTTAGGGCTGGGCTTGGTGCAAGCAGAATAAAAGGACTGAAATTGAGACTGAAATCTCATAACTCACTAGCCTTCAGGAAGATATCATATCCAATTTCCTTCTGACAATAACACTGAAAAAAAAGAGCTTGATTGCAAACAGATGCAAAATATAAGACAGTTACTATTTACTTGTCTTGCCTTCACTGTTTACACAACCACCAATTCCCTTCTAAAATATTTACCTTGCTAGGACTATCAGTCACCTCCAAGTAAGGAGCAAGAATGAAATCAGCCTGCAAAAGTAATTTGTCTGACAATTTTGTGATGGCCAGAATTCTTTTTGATGTGTAGAGCACACTAAGACTTGAAAGTCAAGAGACAAATGCAATCAAAGGCACTGTCCTTCAGATGTAGGATCTAAAGCAGCGTAAGACAATTAAGTATTTACACTGGAAGCTCTGTATATGCCACTTCTGGCAGCCAGAAAGCTTGTGAAAAATCAACCACGAGGGTTCTTAAACAGATCTGCTCGTTACTAGTTGCTCAGCGGGGACTTACCAGCCAGGTTACTAAAAACCTGCTGAAAATACACCAAATAAATGCTTTCCTGGGATTACTCTTCCTCACATGCAACTACCTGCCATGTAAAAGAACAGGGGAGGCACTCAGGGAACATGCCTAAAAGGCCATCTAGACTGCAAAGATCTCCCTGCACGCACCCAGACGCCGGCTATGCAAACCCAGGGAAGCTCCTGCTACTTCTGCCGGGGAGTTTGTCGTCTCCAAAGGGTGCAAGTAGAGGTAATAAGGACAAATGGCAGATCTGCCCTCCCTCAAAATCCAATCCTTCAAGGGACTCAGAGCTGGGAGAGGGAAAAGGCAGTGCTGAGAAACTGAAGGAAGCTGTTACAGTTTAATACGTAAATGTTCGTTTATAAAAAGAGGGCATTATCTGGTAGCTAAGTGTGCTCAGTTCAACTACCTTCAGAGAAAATTGCTTGTAGAAAAATTGATCCAAAGGAATTCTTTCCTGTCTCCAAGTTGGAAGCCAATCAACGGAGCCTGCATCTCAACAGGGATGAAAAGTGACTATGGATGATTAAGATTTAATTGGCTTATTAATACATAACAAGTTTCCCCACAAATTTATTTTTAGAGATTCATTGAGACAAGGTAAATCAGTGGAGCATGACTTACTAATTCTCTATTTCAAGCATTTGCACTAGTGTAAAGACTATCCACAACAGCAGTATTAGAACCAGCCTAAAAAAAATGCAATTTATTTACTTACCAATGCCTACACATTAACCATAACGTCCATATACACAATATTAACTAAATCCTTTCTAAATTAGGCTTCTTTGCACACAACAAACACAAGTTTCTTAATGATAACATTTAATAGAATTCAATTTCTTGAGTATTAAAAGGGCTGAGAGTAGACAAAAAATAGGAGATGCGCGGTGCCTTGCAACTGGAGAACTACATTTCCAAGTTTTGCTGTAGTGCAGTAACAGACTAGAACAGGAAAAAAGAAGCAATTAGAAAACGCGGTTTAGCTATCATTAATCTGCATCAAAGGAATATAATGATGCACATTGTGTGCCTTTCAAATTATTCTCTATTATGGGTTTCAGAACAGAAGTTGAGAAATCTCTTTGACAAACTAGTCCCTTATTAAAAATCAAAGGGAAGTGCTTTGGTACCATCTGTGCAACATTAGTGCCTTCACTGAAGAATGATTATTTTGGAAGTGAAGTATTCAACGGGGGGGGGGGGGGGGGGCGGGGGAGGGAGAAATTCCAGCTATTCAAAAAACTCAGCTTTGGCTATTATGAAAAATGTCACAGCATACATGAAATGCAATGCAGACCCTTACAACAGGAGTTTGGCGTCCTCCCCTCCACATCAGAAAATGAGAAACTAAACTGTGATACTATAAAGGCTAATCAAAAGTTAATTTCTCCTCCTGTCCACAAGCACCAACACAAGCTTAAGAAAATTTGACCAACACCTGCAAAGTTCTAGCTCTGTATGAGAAGAGGATGGGGGGAAAGAAAAATAACATGCTTTGTGACTGTTGGAGTGAGGCAGATGACATTACAAAGAATAAAGTAAAATCACCTACAAGTGGTTGTTGGGATAATTTACGGCAATTTCTTTCTAAAGAATACCACCCAAACATCTGAAGTATTTAGAAACTCGTTTTCAAGAGCATCTCTGTCAATGAACCGCCTTCACCTCTAGTACCCTAGATACTATGTCCATGATTCAACAAGTTCTGACTAATTACCCAGCATAATTACTGTAATTTTATATTGTAGAGTAAATGCAAGTAATAAGTTTCACTTGCAAAGGGAATCAGAAATAGTGGTGGGGGGAAGCCTTGCAAATTCTGCAGAAAGATAGACAAGAGAGTGAAATAATCCAAAGATTAATGCTTTTTCCTCCTCCCAAAGGAAACGGGGACATTTCTACCCTTCAGAAGGTTAGAAGTGGAATAATACTTATATTATTAATACTGATCATCAGCTGTTACAAAAATAACCATGCTCTCAGGAGAAAGATGCTATCATCTCTCTCCTAGAAAGTTTGGAGACATCCGCAAAATGTGTAAGTGATAAGCCACAGAGTACTTCCACACATCAGAAGTTTTAATCAAACATGTTCTTAGTTCTATAAAATAAAGCATTCTTGATACTTTGCTGGCCAGATTAAAAAAACAAACAAACAAACAAAAAACTTCCAATTTGGAACTTATTCTGGGATAAAGAAACCATGAATTAAAAGATTACTTCTCCATCTGATGTTGCCACAACTGACTACATGTTGTTGCCAGCAAGGTTCCTTTCAACATGCAACCCGATTGGGGTATTTTTCATGTAAGGTAGGAAGCTTCTTTAGAAAAATTGAGCTTTAAAAAAAAATACGACCGACAAAAAATAGATTTTCTCTATTAAAACCAGCAATTAAGAATTGTATGTAAGTTGAATGAAACTTTGGACAGCAAGGCATGCCCGTGCAGATTTACCAGCCTAATTTGAGCTGGTATGCTTCGCATGCTTATAGCTAATCGCTTGCATGTCCAAGGCTGTTTCAACATGAAGTAACACAAATTTGTTTGTGTTTGTCCAGCATTGAAATGAAACTGGAAGATTCAAACACATCTCATCAAAAATGGTGATAATGTCCTAAACTGCTCTGTCAACGTTCACAATGGCACTTCTCCCAATCTGGTTTAAGCCTTTCCTCCTCTGCCTACAGGAAGAGAACACTACTCAGATTGAAATGCTGACCTTGCTAATAAAAAAAATAATGATCTTAACAATGGTTTCCAAAGCTAGTGGATTTGAATCGTGTGGAGTGAATGCTTGTTCCATAATAAAGGCACAAAGCAGTTAGCCAACACAAATGCCTTGCCACAGACCTTGGTCCATGTAAGTTTCTTAACCTTGGTCCTTGCATCTCTCAATGCTTCAGACACCCAGAGCTAGACAGAGAAGAAGCATTCCCTTGTCTCCTGTCTGTCTTTTGTGTTGTTTATCAACAGCAAAGGTTTATTAGTGTGTTATTCTAGCTCAGCTGAGAAAAAAATAAATAATAATTCTAAGCAACAGCAGACTGTCCAATTCTGACTTTATTTTCTCACCTGTAAGTCCACCAGCAAAAGTCCCAGGGAAAAAAGTCCCCTTCTTTTCAAGGAGGCTGCCTTTTGGTGGTTTGGTTTTTTTTTGGTTGGTTGGTTTGTTTCTTTGGTTGTGGGGATTTTAATTATTTATTAAGCTAGCCTGCCTCTAAAAACCTTAGTGGCTTTTGCTGAATTGGCACCTATGGAGCTGTTATCCCATCAGCCACAATTCTCAAGATGTCTTGGATTTGGCAACATAAGCACCAAGACTGGAGTGCAGATATCCCATCTATTAAACAGCCAGATTCCCACCGTCCTTGTAAAGGTACGAAGGTGGACAGTGAGAAGGACAGGCTGCTCTTCTTACCTTACTACATGCTACGGGTCTAACATCTCTAATGAATTAATTTTCAGACTCAGCATTTGCTACTTACAGTTTGCATTTATTTTCTAGCCAATTCCAGGTCCCTTCTGTCTGCCAATTCCTCTCCAGTGATCCCCCAACAGTATTCTGTAGTGTCATCTGTTGTGCTTCCCTTTAAAAGGGAAGCATGAGCTGTTTTGTGCAAACTGTCCTGAATTATTTGCTGCTGCTTTTTAGAACAAACAAAAAAAGCTATCCTTATCCCACCTTATCCCAGCAGAGCACCAGGTGAGATCCCTCTTCACATGCACCATGGAACCAGCTGGGTACATGGATTTGTACACTTGAAGTGTTCAATGTGTGAGCTTAAATCTATCCCTTTCAGCCATAGCAGTTCTGTGCATTTCTAAAGACAACACATGGATCTTACCGGGCTCCAAGATCTGTCTTCTCGTATTAAAAAAAAGCTTAGTGTGACCCATTTTCATCAGAAACTGAGTGTCAACAACGTTCTCAGACAGATGCCTCTAGAAAAGCCACAATTGTCTCAAAACCAGACACATAAAACAAATACGCAAAACAGAAAAAACAAATGTATGAAGAGATCCCCATTTCAACTCCTTTTCAACTGCTTCATTTCCTTTCCTCTGCAGAAGGATTTTTTTTTTAGTGTGCCTCTTTTACTGGAAGATAAAAATACAATTTCTGACCTTCTAACAGAAGGAGAGAAGAAAACATCGCTGACGGGAACATAGCAAAAGTAGTGCTGTAAGAACACGAAAGCAACTTCCGAACAAGAAAAGCCCCGATTCTCCAAACTCAAACATATTTCACTTTGTATATATTAAGTTCAAGACATACGTCTATGGGAAGTGACAGATTTGCCAGAGATATGAGTGACAAAACATCCTAAAGGATTTGCTCTCAGAAACCTGAAGGTACAGCATCCTGTAATTTGCCATAGTACGAGACAACTGATTGTTGTTAGAGCTGTGCTCATTTACCTGTGTCTGAACCATTCACGGCAATGAAGTTGGGAGACTTTTCCCCTTATCCTCACTACAAAACATCCAGAAGACCACTGATGTTAATACAGGGCAAAGACGAAGTGCGATAGAAAGCAAGCTCCCACATGAGCTCATAATTTTAGCTCCAAATAAAACGCTTGTAAGCTTCCATTTTGAGCCAGCCTTTAAGTCACAATAAAAATCATGATATCGTTTTAAGGAATGATAAAAGGACCTCATCTTGTTCTGTGCTTTAGCCACACCACACAAAGCTTATTTTCGAAGAGCTATGGGACTGAATGTATTATTTAACTTGTAGCACAGTGAAATTTCAGGCCAATTTGTAAGAGTTACTCCAGCCATAAGTTCTGCAAAACGTCTAAACAGTATCAATAATCATAACAGGCTGTATGTTAAATGCTGCATTTTAGCATTACAAGTAGCTCTTCTCAGAGATTCTCCTGCAGCTAGATTTTCAACAAGCCTTCACCACTTAAAATGTTTCCCTGAAATCACATTTAAGCTACAGTTTTCTATGCTCTGGAAGATTTTATATCTCTATAAAACGTATTCCTATGCAGTTGGACATAGGCTTCCAGTCGCATCACTTCAATCTATTTTGATGTCAATAATGAGCTACATCGTTATTGAACACGAAGGTGCTGATGGGATTAGACTTAGAAAAAGAATCCTTTATTTAGACAAACACATTAGGAAGCAACAATGAAGGAAGAACTACTTTTTCTGCATCTGACAGCTAAATGAATGTTTTCTAAAACTTGGAATTACATAAAATGCTCCTCTCTGGGCTTACAGAAGAGACACATTCACCTACGCTCGTTTCACTTCATTTTTCCCTACTTTCACAATCAGCCTGAAATTTGATAGAGATGAATTCCCGGAGCACAATCTCTGCAATCTTCTAGCACAGTCAGCAATGACAAAATGCCATTGTAGCAGACTAGCTGATTGTTTGGGTCCAGAATAAAATAAACGAATTAAGACTTGTCTCCTTCTCTCTTTAGGCAGGGGGTAAGGAGAGGCTTTCCCTGTGCAAAAACCCAAAGCTGAAAATTACTGGGACACCATGCACGTCCTGGTGCACAAATAGGTGAGAGGAGTGATAATATATGCCTTAATCCTTTAAGAGGGCCCCCCAAAGAAGTGTATGCTGGAGAATCACGCATTTGCGTTCCCTTAGGAGCACACGATATGACAACTTGTGCCCCTGGTGTGTGCAACTAACTGCCACATGACTTGGGAATATATCCCACTTTCATCTAATTTTGAAAGACAGATTCTAATGAATTATGGATAACCCGCTCATGCAGATTTCTTAGTAAAACAGATTTGAAGAACAAGCAATCCATACAGACAGTTCTCTTCACATCAAGTTTTCCAAACGTGGTTGGGAACAGACTTCCAGAATCTTAAGCAGGGCTGCACTGCTCATTCTCTACCAAGCACATGCATGGAAGGAAACAGAGCGGCCGGGACTCAGTGGCTGTCGGAGACCCAGATTTGCTCTTACCCGAGGTGTCTGCGCCCAACAGATGCCGCAGTTTGCTGCAAAGCTGGATCATGTTATCTAGCTGCCGGTTTATCTGCACATCTTGCACCCAGGCTGGCATGTGGCACACCGGGCATTCTGTGCCGACACAGTCGCTCACACAAGATCTGAAAGTCAAAAGTAAAAATCCATTATTTGCTGTAAATTATCTACAGTGCTTGCAATTAACCTTCCCACAGCCAAATGCTGAGAGAATCCCTTAGCTTAACGTTGACAAACTACTATTGTAAAGCCCATACGAGTTAAACACAAATGCAGGAGAGGACATTCATCAAAGCAAATGACAAGCCATAATTAAGCAAGCTAAGTCCAGAGCCTTGTCAGAATGCTGCCATGGTTATTGTACGACACCTACAGTTGCAGTCTGATCCAAATTTTCCAGGTATGCTGAAGCTCCATTGCTGTTTGTCTCTCGACAACAGTTTGAGCATAATTGTTAAAGTGCCACTTTTGACAGCTCAGCAAGAGGTATGGCTATTCTTCTACAGCCAGCTATTTTTAAAAGAAGTGACAGAAAGCCAGCTCACACTAAGTTCTCTTCCACTTTTGCCTGCTTAAAATTTTCTTGATGTTGCGAAGTTTCACCTGTCTGAACGTTTTTTCCCTAAGAAGTCCCCCAGGGATCTGCAGGTGTTCAGAGTATTCCATCACTTGTCTTTCAAAGCATTTATGTCATGAGATGAGCAAAGCGGGGCACAGGGGAGAAACAGGTTTATTTAGGTAAGGTCATTTAAACACTTGTAGCTTCTTACTAATATCACTTTCTTCATATCAGCTTAAAAACTTTTCTTCATTTGATTAGGCCAGTGAGGGGACCTTATGACTTGCTACCTGAGCTGCATCATCCAAAAGACGTTTTTTCTTCTCAGTTTCAATTTATTCTAGTAAACATGTGTTATGGTTTCACATAGCCAAGACTGAATTAATTTCAGAAAAGTGTCTATTAACTTACCACCATGTAGCATGCACAATTCTAGCCAGAGGTACAAAATTAAATATGAGCAGATTATATTAAACATTTGGAGCAACAGAATGCAAGTAATACTGCGGCACTGTGACCTCAACAGGAAGATCAAAGTCAACGCACATAGACTCTAAAAGTAGTCAGGTTCAAAGCTGACAGTCATACACCCCAAAACTGGAACCATTATCAGTTAACAGCATCAGAAGTATAACAACTACCAAAGACGTTCAGAGAATTTTTTCAGAACTATTCTCTGCACTGGCATCTCTCCCTCAAACACAAGTATCATGTTTTCAGTTAATTTTCAGAAGGATGTAAAATTTGCCACGTAAAAATTGCTGCTAGGTGTTTGTGCTTTGCACTGTAATCAGCCTGCTCCAGGAGCGCAAAGGACCTCGGGAGCCGAGACACTGCTGCGATCAGGGAGGCTGATGCACAGCTCTTGGCTCTGACATTTTCTACATGACATGGACAGATCACTTCAAGCAAGAACGAGAACCGACCAGGTCTTGTTCTCTAGGAACACTGGCCTCGGGTCTCCCAAGTCTGTAAAGTGTAGTGCAAAAGAAACACAGAATGACTTTTATACAATGACATTTGCTAATTATTCTATCTGTTGGCTTTTTACACTCATTACCCATTAGCCGTAACTAACGCTGCAGAATTACTTAGACAAAACTGCAGGAACGGATCTTAATAAATATCCCTGCCCATAATAAAACACATGCTGAGAGAGAACCTGTTACATTAGGTGTTACCTAATTATCGCGTCTTGTTAGTTTTACATGTTTCACTTAATACACCAGAAGCCAGCTCTTGCCATTCACCCCACTCCTTCCCGCATATTATATTAAGGAATGTGCTTCTTTAGCTGTGGATCAAAAGCAGTTCATGTCCAAATACTGCAGGTCCATCCCACGTCCTACCAGGTTTGTTTGTAAACAAATTACCCTAAATTTCCTTAGGTCTATTTAAAAAGAGTAGCCACAAGTCAAGACTGAACCACCAACAGACATTAAATTGATGAGTAAAAGGCTGGATAAATGAAAGAGAAAGGATCAGGTATAACAACAGGGGTCATGGCAAGTAAACCTTCTCTAGAGCACAAAACAGCTGCTGGGGAACGCTTAAGGATCCTACTGGCTACTCTTTCCAGCCTCAGCAATGCCAAGTGCATCATGCATCATCTTCTGGTGTCTCGAAAGTTTTTTAAAGCCGAGAAAAAAAAACCACTTCAAACAGCAAGTGTTTGAAATCCATCCTCTAGAATACATCAGGATCATCCAAATAAAATCACAAGGCCTCAGATGCCCAACAACTACACAGTGGTTTATTAAACCACTGTTACTCTACCCTTCAGAATCCATATTACCCCTCATAAAAAGAAACATTTCACAAGATAGATATGAACATATTTATAGCTCGTACAAGCTCCTGGGGATTATCTCACCGAGTAGTTTGTGGGCAGGAGTGCAAATGAAAGAAGGAACAAAGAACTGCTTCAGAAGCAGAACCTCCTACAGCAATTAGGGGCCTAAGCTGGGCAAGAACCCACACGCCTGGATGGCAATGAGCTCCTTGATCCGTACTTGGGATCAAGCATCCTTGGGATCTATGCTGCCTGACCCATATTGGGGGAGGAGATGCTGAGGGCATCTGCTCTTTAATCACTTTCTCATTAAAAAGCAAGAAAGTATCTTTTGCTACTATTTTAGTCATCAGGCCTATAACACCTTAAGTCCCCATGAGAAAGATGCAGCTGAAATAGGGAGTAAATACACAGCCAGTATGGCATGAGAGTGAGTTTTCCTCCACATTTATTGCCAGGGTGACTGTAGTATTAACAAGGGCCAAGGCTGAACCTCTAGACTGGCTTAGAAGCAGAAAGCGTTCATCATCTCCTCTGGAACAGGTGTAGTATTTTAATAGAGTTTACATCCCTGCAGTGCAGCAAAACCGTTTAAGGTTTATGACAGACCCTTTAAGTACCTGTGTTTGCTTTTGTGTACCACAAAGAGCAGTGAGATATGGGAGAGCCACAAGGTTCAGCTGCCTTCCCCTTAGGATGCTCTGGGGCAGGAGCCATTCGCCTCTCCGCCTGTATGGGGAACGCAGGCAGATGCCCCAGCACAGGCTATGTGATGTCTGCCTCCTCAGAGGTGGTTAGCAGGATGTCAGGAGACATGAATACGGGAAAAGTTACACTGACAGGCCTGGGGGAGCAAAGGAGTTGTCCTTCCAGGCTGCTATTTAGGCTGTTTAAGGAGCTGAAGATGCAGAGAACCTCAAGCTGTCGTGTACCCTCACCCCACTTACAGCTGATGCTGCCTTCCCCACCAGGCTGAGGGCTCCCTTAGCAGCGGGCAAACGCCCCAAACCCTTCACCCAGCGCCCCAAAAAGCCTGGCCCCGGCCCCCACAAGCCCCATAGCGGTGGAGGGCAGCAGCCCCCTGCCCAGCCCGCGGGGCTGCGTCCCCCGAAGCCCCCAGCTACTCACAGGCAGAAGACGTGCTCGCACCGCCCCAGGGACACGGGCTCCCTCAGGATACCTGCGCTGAGGGCGGAGGAAAGAAAACGCCATTAGTTTTAACGCGGGAGGAAGGGGGGGGGAGGCTCGGTAACAGAAGGGATGAAGCGCCCGTTACCAGCGGGAGCAGCTCAGCGCCCTCTCCAGCCGCCCCAACGCGGCTCGGGTGAGCGCCCAGGGGTGCCCTGGAGGCGCCATGGGGCCGGGCTGCCCGCCCGGGTCCAGCCGGTTGCCGGAGCGGCCGCGCAGCGCCTCACGGGGCCCCGCCGCCATCGCCGCTCCGAATTGCCCGCCCGCCGCCATCGCGCATGCGGCACCCGCCGAGCCCGCCCTGGGCCGGGGGCGGGGGGGCTGAGGGAAATGGCGGGAGGGCCGCCCCTCGGTCACGGTGTGGGTGGTTGGGGCGTCTTTTTTTTACTATGTCATAGAATCATTAAGGTTGGAAAAGAGCTGCAAGGTCGTCTGGTCCAACCATCCCCCTAATACCAGTATCACCATGTCCCTAAGCACCACGTCCAGCCTTTCCTTGAACACCCCCAGGGACGGTGACTCCACCACCTCCCTGGGCAACCCGTCCCAACACCTGACCGCTCTTTCTGAGAAGAAATGTCTCCTCATTTCCAACCTGAACCTCCCCTTGAGGCCATTGCCTCTAGTCCTATCGCTAGTTACCTGTGAGAAGAGGCCGACCCTCAGCTCCCCACACCTCCCTTCAGGCAGTCAGAGAGAGCAATGAGGTCTCCCCTGAGCCTCTTCTTCTCCAGACCAAACACCCCCAGTTCCTTCAGCCGCTCCTCACAGTACTTGTGCTTCAGGCCCTTCACCAGCTTTGTAGCTCTTCTCTGGACATGCTCCAGGGCCTCGATGTCCTTCTGGTAGTGAGGGGCCCAAAACTGAACACAGTCCTTAAGGTGCGGCCTCACCAGAGGCCCCTCTCCAACACCTCCCCGTCCATAACGAACAAATCTAACATATCAGAAATACCTCCCATCTAAATAATACCTGAAACCCTCAAGCAGGGGCATCACAGTGCCCCCAAACCCCTGAAACATCTCCAGTACCCCCAAAACTCCCCAAAATGAGTGCAGCGGAGGCTCAGCTCCATTCTCATCATATAACCCATGCATATCCATCATGACGGCCAATATCTGTTTCTTCCCTTTCTCCTGCCCCCCAGTCAGAGCTAGGTGGGAACGTTTCACTGCTGTTATATGTTTTGAGGTGTTTTTTTATGTTTCCTGGCCTGTGTGCCCGGTAATGCCTCACAGCTCAGCCCAGCCTCCTGCTTTTGGTGGGCTGCTATTTTCGTCGGGATGCCTCTGTGGAAGCCTCCCCCGCCTCCGCTGCACGGTGTAATTACTGAAGCACATAAAGAAGCTATAGCAAGAATTTATCACTTTCAGGTAGAAATACTCCCGGCCAAATAAAAGATAGAGTAGAAATGCCAGAAGCAATTTATAACAGGCTTTACTGACATTTTGCATTGAGAAGCTCCACCAGTGAGCAAGCATCACGCCATAAATCTCAGTGCAAACACGATTAAAGCAAGCGAGTTATTCTTTGAGGGAACTTCATCACAAAAGTGACGCGGAGCAGGCAAATTTGGCTGGCAAGAGCAGCAGAAAACAGATGTTGGTACGATGTCACCAGCTGAAATTTGGGTGCTGTTTTGGTCATTTATGGAAGGTTAAGTATTGGTCTTTGCAACTGATATTAGCCACAGGTACAAGGAGAACATCAGCCATAGGGACGGGGAGATCAGCGCCATGCAGGATGCAGAAACCTGAAGTCTCTTAGGTTCAGGATGGTCATCTGGAGCACACTGAGGTGTGAGAGGCTGAAACACCATCAGGATGATGGTGGGGACCAGTACGTCCCTTGCTCCTGGTGGTGCCTCATCCCATCATACGCTCACACACCAAAATGTCTGGATACAGGAGAGGGACGATGTCAGGGCACACAGCTGGGACCGGCACCTGCTCCATCAACCCTCTGAAACCAGGATAAACTTACAAAATAAGCTAATACTGTCATTTGGCCATTAAACACCAGTGGTTTCCAATATTAACATCCTCTTTCCTCTTGCTCAGCTCCTGTGAATTTGTCCTGCATTCCAAAAAATGAGTGCCTGGCATCTCCTGGCATGTCCCAGTGTGTCATGCCAGAAGATGGCAAAAGGACCTGCTGCTCAGGTGCAACTTCAATGCAACTTGAGGCGTTTGAGCACAAGTTACAAAAAACACATGATCCATAGAGCTCTTGAGTCAACCTGGCATTTATGTTCACAAAATATGAGGTGTCGATATATACTGTATAGGACAATAAAACAGATAAGCACCTCGTCTGCCTTTCCCCTCGCTGAAATATGTTTACTGTCCCTCTCGATAAATCTGCTTGTGTGAGCATGGTCTCCGTTGTGCTGAGACATTATGTGAGCATTTACAAACGTTTACAACTAAGTTAAACTAAGGCAAAGTACTGCCCTGGGCAGCCAGCCTCAAACAAATACTTGTGTTCAAGAAAGATGTAAAAGTCACAAGTGATTCATTTGCCCTAATTTTATAAAGGTTAAGGAGCGGACGCTCTTGGAAATCTAAGAAACATCTTCCCCTGAAGTGAATTACTGCAAGCAATTGGACAGTCAGGAGCAAAAAAAAACGATGCAGAGAACAGGAGGAGTGAGAAATATATTGCCAAATTTGGTTTATGCAGTATTTAAAGTACAAGGAAAGCCATCCCAGGCAGTATAATGCCCCCACACTTTAAAATAAATTCATAGTGTGACAGCAAGCCGGCAGAGTGGTTTCAGCAGTGGTACGATATAGTGCGGCAGTGGCACGGGGTACACGTGTGAATCGGCCATGCTGCACCCCACCAAGACAGCGATGATCCTGGCCATGCTAAGCTGATAACATGGTTTTCCAACAGTATAGGGCTTCAGAGCAAAACAGGTGCTGAAGGATGGCACAGGTAAAATCCTACTGTGTCATATCATGCGTGGCCCATCTGGTAAAGACCCTTCTATGCAAATACACCGCTACCTGATATCCCATTCATTAGCAAGGTTGCCCAGCTGCTTTTCAATAAATGGACCACCACTATGTGATTCATCACACAACGACGAGGAGGGTGGCTGTTCCTGCATCTCGCATCCTGCCACCGGGACAGGTCTGCTCCAGCAGAAGACTGAAAGAGCAGTGCAGGAGGAGCAGCCTTGTGCTTGCTGTTTCCTCAAATGTCTGAACCAAAGCCTTCAGTGGGCTGAGCTCGCTTGAATATTGAGGGATTTGATCCCCAAAAGGAAATAGCAATTGTAAAAAAGAAAAAAAAAAGAAAAAAAAAGTCTATTAGGCATTCAGACTAAGCAGCACAGTCAGCATTGCATTACACAGCGTTAAATTATTAGTCGAGGCTCAACAGCAGGAACATCTGCTGGTGTTAGACATGGCATTTTTAATTAAAGGCAGCAGCAGCCTGTGGTTCATCGGTTCTGCTTTCGCCGTGTGAATTGCTAAATCCGAAGGCTGCTTGTACAGAAGATCTGGTCAGAGCATGTGCTGTGGAGCCGATGCCACAGAAGGGCAAGTGACAAAGTCACCAAGGTGGCAGATAATTCGCACCCGCATCCGGTGGGCCCATCACTCAGCAGGAGCTCTCTGCGAATCCCTGGCTCAGTCAAAACTGCAAGGGATTTTGTGAAATTGAGATTACCCTCCTGGTTTTTCCTCTCCTCACCCTCTGTGGGGTGGGGAAAGAGGGGTCTCCTTCAGAAAGCAAAGTAACAGAGAAAAAAAAATGCCCTTGGGAGTTTTACTTCCATAGGCAAAAAGGTTTGAACAGGGAATACACTGACCCGTGCCATCAGCCGCCCACCGTGGCCCCTGGCCCCAAGCAGGACCAAAAACTGCCATCAGACCTCGGCCAAGGATGTGAGCATGGCTAAAACTTGCCCAAAGCCCCTGGCAGCATGGGTGCATTCAAGAAATCAAGAAATAGCTGTGGACGGAGAAGAAAAAAAAGTCCCACAGCCTGGCTCAACGTGAGACAGCCTCCTTTGAAGGGAGCCAGCATTTCTGTAATATAATCCAAATTTTGGGTCTGTTCAGAAAAGGCGAGGTCCTCACCCATCGGGGGGGGGGGGCAGAGAAGGGACCTCATCCAGGGCAGGCATCGATGGCAGCGGCGCGGAGCCACGTGGACGCGCAGGGCTGGCATCCCGTCGGCGCGGCGGGGGCCAGGATTTCCCTCGGCGAGCCCCGCAGATGGTGTTTGTTTGCTCAGCCACGATGAAAAAGGAAAATATTTGGTGCAATCTGCTCGCAGGCAGAGGCAGACATATGGTCGGCGCGCTGTGAGCCTGGATGCTCGGGAAAAGGCAGTGAGAGCTTTGCAGTGGCTTTTAGATGTTGGATTACCTTCGAGTGGGAGGAAAATCCAAGGAAGCCTTTGAAGAAGTTGGGTGCAGATTTCATAACGTGCGGGGGCTGCTGTGGCGTGAACCCTCTTATTGTTAACCCCACTCTAATTAGTCCTGTTACACTATCCCGATTGTACTAGAGCTATCGTAAATAACCCAATTATAATTAAAAGGAGCCTCAGCTCCGGCTCAGTGCTCGGAGAAGCTCTCCCTGGTTGGGTGCCTTTTCCTCTGGCACACACCAAACGCAGGTTAATAAAGACGGGGGCGATTAGAGGCAATCGGCGTGGTGGAGCCAAGATGTGGGTGCTGCATCGCTTTCATCCTCTTTACACCTGATTTATGAGCCCGTTTTTGAAGGTATTCTTGCAGCATGAAGCTTGCTGGAAACCTTTGGGCCACCCCAATACAGAAAATCCTTTTTATTTCCCTTTTAGTTAAATTGGAAAAAATAAAACCCCTAATATTTCTGACTTCTGTTTCCCGAGGCCCATTTCTTGATCGGGACTAAACCCCCATCAGGTCCCATTAAAGGTTCTGGTGAGGTTTCGGCCGTGCTGAGGGGTGCTGGGGCAGCTGACCACCAGCTGTGATTGGACCCTGAACATCCATCTGATGGGAAAACACTGAGGGCAGTGCAGGCTCCACTATAAGCACCGGTTTTTCGGGGTGTTGTGCTTTTTCTTTTTTTTTTTTTTTCCAAATGGAGAAAGCATGGAAGCATTTCCTTTCTGCCAGGGCGCCTTTGTCAGGATTTAATTCCCTTTTCCCCTGCACATCTCCTTTTGAAGACGTACAGCCGAGCGTCCCTTTGAAGTTCTCGCTTTTAAATTTGCCTTTTGGCTGCTGTCTGCTCCGCGACATCGATCAGGGCTTGGCACCTGCAGTTTCAGCAAGATGAGACAGATTGCTGGGACCGCAGGCACCGGGCGTGTTTTGGGGGAAAAAGTGCCATGACTTCTTGACAGGAAGCCTTCCTCTCCTCGAAGAATTCAGGTTACTCGGGGGGGCAGAACAGACCCCCAGCTATTCGGGGGGGATGCATCCAAGCCCAGGATGGGGATCCCCATGGAGTGAAGCTCCATCCCTGCTGAAATTGGGAAGGGGTCCTGGCTGCCCCCTAGGCTCTGCACACAAAATGCTGGTGCGGCCCCAGTGGCCAGAGATGAGGGAAATAGAGCAACAGGGAGTGCAGCATTTTGGCATTTCAGGAGAATATGAAATGTGTGGGTAATGCTCTCTTGATTTAAACCCAAGCGCTCCCTCCCTGCTCAGCCATCCTTCCAAGTGCAGGAGCAGAGGGCTTCAGCATCCCAAAATCATGCCTTGTGCTTTTTAAATATAAGACCCAGAACTGAGCTGGAAATGAAATTAAAAGTAATTTTTTTTTAAAAAGGGAAAACCATGGAGTTACTGCAGAGGTACAAGGATACCATGCATGGGAAGCATCCCCCTGGTGCCCTGGTTCTTCCCCATCTCTCTTTTCCCCTGGGTGCCATGTCCATGGGTACCACAAGGCAGGTTGTGCTCAGCTAAAACTCAGCCAAACCCACTGCAAGCCCTCACATTCAAAGCTCCCGTGGTGTTTTCCCTGGGAAAACTAAGAGGCAAACACCCCAGCACACCTGTGTGTGCTTGCAAAGGATATGCATGTTGTAAATAGGTAAGGATGTTCTTTTTTACTAGAGTAATCCCTCCTAAACCCAAATTAACACAACAGCTCCCGATGATTTATGCCGTTATAATAAGCAGCAGCAACCACTTGCTGCTTAGCTGCTGATTAATGTTTCTTATTTACAGCGTGTCCAGCTCAGGTCTGCAGTTTACAATTGCAAACATCAAAGGAGAGTTCAGCTTTTCCTTTCCTCCTGTGTTTTGAGGCCACATCGTAAATCCTGTGCGAGCAGCCTTGACGGCTGCATTTTCACCCATGGATGGGCTTGGCTACAAGCTGCAGAAGAAGCCCTGCACGAAGTGAGAGCCACAGGGGCTGTTTGGTCTTGGCCTGGGGGCCTGGAAGAGGTGGTGTATTGCTCAAAGGGGTGCTATATTAAAGTGTTATATGAGCTGATTTCAAGCACTGAAATTGCCTTGAAATTACCTTGTAATTTCAGTACGTGAAATTTCAGTATGTTTCAGTGTTGTATCTTCAGTGGATGTATACCAGCTGATGTTCAGCCTCAACCCAATGCAGGTCCTCGTTGCTGCAACTCCGTGGTATTCCCTCATCCTGCCAAACTGTGGTGGTTTTTTTTTATAAATCCCAGTTTATAACCCGGGCCCGAGGAGCAGGAGGCAGCGTTTAACCCAGCAAACCTCAGGCTGACAGCCGGGGGGGTACATAACAAATCTACAAGCTTTGCCTTTGCCACCATCCACCCATGCGTGGCAAAGAGCTGTTTACAGGGTGGGAAAAAAAGAAAAAAAAAAAAAAAAAGTTGCTTGCTGAGCCTATAATGAGGATTTTCAAATGCCGAAGACGTGGAAAGCAGGTTAAAGGAGCAGCCTTGCTGCCCAAGTGGGGGAGGAGACGGGTGCAGCTGCTCCAGCACATTTGCACGGAGGGTTAGCACGGCATGAAGCAGCGTTCCGTGAGTAAACGCTCCCTTTGCAGCGCTGCGCTCCCTGGGGAAGCCTTAATAATTTCTAGGGAGGCTCTGAAGGCTAATAAAAAAATGAATAAAGAAGTCAGCCTGAGCAATCGGTCTCTTCCTCCTTCCCGGGGAGCCTCCAGCTGCCCTTGCTGGGCTGCTCAGGTGCGGCTCTGATTTCCCCAGTTCCTGAAGCGGAACGGATTCAGCAGTGCTGCAGCCTGCCTTGCGCCGATGGATGGGCATGATTGTAATTGTTAATCTGATTAAGGCAGCGGTCTCAGATTTTGCTTGTCTTACTGACACTGAAGGTATTTAAAGAAACACTCGAGAAGGAGCATATGAAGCGGTATGAAACCCCTGCTGCTGTGCCCCTACCAGTGTCACACCTTAGGGCACGATTTAGTGCAAGGTGACATGAGTTTGTATTAAAATCAGATCCCTGGGTTATCAACACACATCAGCCCTCAGGCTGGTGGCACAACTGGTGAAGAAGAGTCCCCTTCAGCTTTGTTTTCTCTTTGACAGGATTTTCGATAGGAATTTTTGGGGAGCAAGGTGTGGTCCCACAGCCCTTCGACAGGTTTTGCAGTAAGGCTCCAAGCCAGGGGCTGCACTCCTGGCTTGCACCAGTGGGGTCTGACTGCTTTGGGGGTGTTATGCTCAAGGCTGGGGGTGAAAAGGCATTTTGAGTTACTACATTTCATCCAGCTCCCCAGAGGGAGAGCCTGAGGAGAGATGAGGGCACTTACAAGTATGCTGGCGTTTCTAGCATCTCTTAAGGCTTGGATTGAAAATATCTCTCTGCATTTTTCTTACCAGTTTTCTTATCAGAGTTCTTATTCTTTCTTATTCTTACTCAAATGCTTCAGCCTCCAGGAAGTGCCTGGCCAACACGGCAATGCCTCACACTGCTGGGTCCTACTGGCTAAGGAAAAACCTCTGGTTAGGGCCAGCATCGCAACGAGGTGAGCAGATATTATTTTCCTGAGAACAACCCGAGTAGCCCTAGACCTGCCTGCTCTGGTCACTTTGCTCTGCGCCACGCACGCTTCCCCTTGGTAGGCTCTGGCTGCAAATCAGCCCCTGCACGTTAAAGCACAGGGCTGTGTAAAACCCCTTTAGCTGGCAACCAGGACAGAGATAGGAGAGGGCTGAGAGCTCACCTTGACCTGCTAATGGAGGTAAAAACCTCAATTATTACCCTGTCTTCACTTGGATTTTATCGTGTATGGTTACCATAAATCCTCCCTCCCGCCCTGAAGATGCACTCTTTTGTTTCTTCTTTTTTTGGAGTCAGCAAAGAGCTGATCTCCCTCTAAAAGATGCTTTATTTCTACAAAATACTTGCTTGTAGTGAAAGACCTGCTGCTTAACATTCAAGAGCCTACATTAAGACGGAGGTTGGGGCGGATGGTCAGATTGCTGCCTTGGGCCCTAAAACTTGTGGGAAAACTATCATTTATTTCTCTCATATCCCAGCACGAGTCCCTCAGAATTGTTCTTCCTGGTGACGGCCTATTTCCAAAAGTCTCCCAGAGCAGTGATTAGAGGTGAAGCAGGGGGCTGCACCCCACGAACCGAGCACGTGGCCGCTGCGACCGTCCCCTCCATTTTGGCACGTGCTGCCTTTCAGACACCGCAGGTTCATACCAGGTCCCAATCCCCCTAAAAACGTTACCCCTTGGGGTGATCGGGGGCCTTGCGCAGCTCCCCCCAATGCTGTAGGTATTTTTGGGGGGGACTGGCATGGACCGGTGTGGCCCCCAAAGCAGGCTGCACCCCAGCACCGTGGAGCTGATCGCCCTCCCTCATTACCAGCTCTGCGTATGCGAGCAGCGTGAGGAGCAAAGCCAACACTAAGTTACTGCTGGCCGTGTCCCATACTAATGTTGTTCTTACTATTTCAGTGCCATCTTCCTTATTTCCTCCCTCTCCCTGAACAACTAAATTAATTAGAGTGATTTTTTTTTTTTATTTAAATACTGTCGTGGAATAATAATCCTGGCAAATTCGTTTTTGTCATTCCCCACTGCTTCTTTTCTCTGTTGCACTCCCTTCTAATATGCTGTTGATATTTTGTTATAGCTATGCAAGATCACAGCTGTTGTCTGGAAAAAAATAGGGAGTAAAATCATGCTATGTGCTGTTGCCATCCAACAACCATTTTTCTTCCTCCACCAGCTCACAAAAAAACAATTCCCCTATTAAGTGCAGGAGCTTACATTTTTCTTGGCTTGTAAAAAGCCCCAAATCCTCGCAGCAGATTCAGTGAAGCTGCAGGAACTTAAGGAAGCTGAGGCCTCTGGGACAGGCTGGGGCCCCTTCCTGAGCCTGTTGCGAGGTTGGACGCTGCAAATTTTGGATCCCAAGGGTGACTTCACACATGGCAGCAGGTCTGTGGGCATCACCAGCTCCTGTGCTTTGCTGGTCACTTGAGCAAAAAGCACTTTACCTGGACGTGTTTGACCCATGACCTTGCTCGCTGACCCGATCCGGGGACAAAACCACCGCTGCAGTTCTCATGAAAGGACACAGAAGTCCTGTTAGGCCCTTAATTTATATTCACAGTAGCGGTTAGGGCTAGGATAGCTGCTGTTTAGTTTGGCCCTTCTGGACAGCTTTCCTTGGCTGCCCTTGGTGGCCACTTGCATCGGGGCTGAAGCCAAGCAAGGATCAGGCTTGAGAAGTGCCACACTCTCATCAGCGGCGCGAAGAGATAAATGAAGCAGGGCTGGGACAGAGATTTGAGTCGCTGTCTCCAAGTCCACATCTCCAATTACAAAATTGATTTGAATCCATCTCACAATCCACATAACCAATTATGAAATTCCTCCTCGACTCCCTGGACTTGTTTAGCTATTGCACTGTGTACACCTCGTGTCTCTAATATTTCAGAGCATTCTTAAATTAAGCCCAGCTGTAGCCCGCGCAGTTCCAATTAATACGTACAGGCTGCGCGATCGCTCTGGCAGGGCACTGTCACTCCCCGTTGCCTCGAACAAAGGTTATTAGGGTGGGTGAAGTGAGATTGCGTTAAAGAAGTGAGATGAAAAGATTGTTTTCCCCCTGGACTGCAGCATTCATCTCTCGCTCACGGAGAGGTGCTGTGTGGCAGTACGCAGAGCACTCCTCTGTCCCTTCCAGGGACACTGGGGTCAATGTTTTCAGTGACCTTAACTCCCTGCTCAGACCAAAAAATAGGACCGGGCTTGCTGGCTTTATTTAAAAAGTTGTTTCTGAGCCGTAGCTCTGTATTTCCAGCCACCCCTGCAACCAGAACGAGCTCTCCTTGGGGAGACTGAGGGGTGATGAGAAACCCAGAGCCAGCTTTCGGAGGCAGGATATAATTAGCTTCCACGTCTCTTGTCCTGGAGTCAAGCCTGGAGCATGACCTACCTTGGAAAAGGACAGGTTAAAACAACGAGGCTCTGAAGTGAGTTTCTAAGATGGCAAAAAAGATAAATCAGCCTCCGGTGATGTTTTATACAACGTCCTTGCCAGATGCTTCAAGCCCCTTAACAGTTGTAACTACTTCTCCACAGGTTTCAATTAAATTCCCTTAAGTACGCAAACTTTTGCTTGTTTGGACCAATACCTACAGACTTGATTGCAATAGCAGATGTTTTATTTTTACCTGCAAGTGAAATCGGAGAGTGTATATCATGGCGATGACACATTTCACACGAAGCAGATGTTTCTATTAATGCCAGAATTGGGTGGAAATTCAAAGAATGCTCTTTGCCTTTTTTTTTTTTTAATTCTATTTTACCCAATTAAACTGCAACTTGCTGAAGTATTCCAATGAATCACTTCCTCTTTTTTTGATTAGCAGACTCTGAAGGGACAAAAGAATAGCTTTGTATCAGTCTCTCTCAATTAAATGTAAAGTACATCTGGACAGAGTCTGAAGATCCATCTTTCACTGGCAGTTGCAAAGCCATCGACATAATAAAATAATACTCTGATTGGTATTACAAGGCTGCATTTAAATCATTGGCATTCATGCTCTGAGTCCTTTGCAGGGAGCGCAAGCCCTCCATTAGAGAGAAGCTTAATTTTATACTGTGATCTGTGTAAGATATGCAATGAAAATGAGAGGGGGAAAAAAAGAGCTTTTGCAGAGCTGGAGACATAATAATAGGAGCCACAATGAATGTCTGGGCAGCATTTTCAGTTACTTATAAACTGCAGGTGTCAAATACATTCTGTAAAGAAGCTGAATTCCAGTTTTAATTACAGTCAGCAGGTTGAGGAATAATTCAAGGCTTGATAAAACCTTCAATCCATAGCAAAACTCCTCCTGCTATCAGCAAGAAGTTTACAGCGAGATGAAGGAGAAAGCGTGACCTCCTTGCAGTAGCTAAACTCTCTGAACTTCTGTATCCCACTGTAAAATCCTCAACACCTATTCCTTGCATGATTATTTCAGCAAGCCTCAGCATCAAATGGGAACTAAAGTAGTAAAACTCCTCTGATGCTCGGGGTGAGAAAGATGTGTCACTTTGCAGCTTCCACCTAAAGTTTCCCTTGGCTTGAATTAGGTGTGGGGGTGGGATGAGGGTGGGAACAAAATCAACCTCCCCCGAAAAAACCCTCCTCTGGTTGGAACTGTGCATGTGAACCCAAAATGCAGTGTCACGTGGGCCCTCCCAGGTCTTCCCAAGGTAAGTATGACCTGGCTGTATTGGCACTCTCTTTTCTTTTACCAGCAACAGTAAATTTGATCTCGAAGACTAAGCTCATTATGTGCTTTAATAGCACCACATGCACCTGCCCTGACCCAAATGTGAGTCTTTGAGGCCTTGTGGCTCCCACAGATAATGAAATGCAATATTTAACTCTTCTGGCTGTTAATGATTCTGGGGGAAAAAAAATGAGAATGCGTGTGCTGCTGTGCTGAACTCAGCTCCTGGGGGTCTTCTGCTCCAAGGTAAGCAGAAGTCTCATTTAAAGCCAGTGGGCAGTCTGTGAAGGAGGAACTAATTGTGCCTTAATGCAGGAAAACAGCCGCTGAGCTACTGGGACGGCCACAATGGCGGTGGTGAGGAGGGTCACCAAAATGGAAGCTGAGAGGCAGAGCCTCATGAGAGGGAGGCTGTCAGAGGGGCAGATGCACAGATTTCTGAGCAAGGCTGCTTCTCGTGGCTTCTGCTTTGCTCGGGGAAATGTGACCTTCTGAAGCAAACATCTCCATACAAAAGGATTCAGGAAATAGTGCTGCTTCTGTTCTTCTTCTGCTGTAATGAAGGAGCCCTGGCCACCAGCCAAAAGGACAAGGAAGCTGCTTGGGGTAGAGACCTTCCATGGGGTACCAAGAGCCAAGAACTGCCTGGGAGCTGAGGACTTGCCCTAGGTATTACAAGGAGCTGTAATAAAGCACAGCAAGACACCAGGGGAAGCAGTGACTTCTAAAAGAGTTATATTTGTACTGCCATAACCCACACATGCAGATAAGCTCTATGTCAGTACTGAAGATGGCCCCACCAAAGGCATACGCAACTCGCAGTACACAACACCTACATCCTCACAACACCCCTGTGAGGTAGGGCAGCACCAGGAACCCTATTTCAAAGGTGGGGAACCTGTCACAACTGAGCAACTTTCCGTCCTCCAGGAAGTCTGCTGCAGAGCAAGGGGGGGAGTGTGGGCTTTCAGAGGGCAGCCACAGGGCTGCTTTTTTGTCAAACAGCCTGCACTGCCAACAGCTCCTCTGCTCTGCCACGGCCATTTCGGCTGTAAGCGAACAGCCGTGACCAGCAGGAGCTGGTGATGCTAACTAAGTGCTCACAGGTATAAAAGTCATCAGACAACAACTGGGGACCAAAAACCAACAGCTGTGGAAAGACCAATCTGACTCGTAACCAAATGCTAGTCTTAAGTGCCTACTGTGTTCCTAGTAACAAAATACGTGCATATTTTAAAAGTACTTTAAGAAAATGTGACTTTGTATGCCTGCCATCCTGGAATCGTGGAAAACAGGAAGAAACTGAAAGAACCCTGAGGGGTCATGTCAGTTTTTTTCCCCAGCTTCTGCGATCCCTCGTGGTTGGGCCTCTTCAATAGACGGAGCTGAGGGTGCTGGCTTGGCTGCATGTGTCAGAGCTGTCTGATGTCACATCGGGAGCTACATCCACACCATCAGGATCTGCTTGATCTTTGGCAAAGTTGATGAAAACCTAGAAGTTTAAAGGGAAACATTCAGTATGTGACAGCGTAAGAAATTCATAATACGAATGAATAAAAAAGGGGAATGGTTGTTCATTTGACTGTGAGCCTGGAGAGAGTGCTCGGGAAGGGATTCACACTGGATTTGAGAATTGCAGAAGTTGGGCTTCTATGGCCTAATGTAAATAAATGGATGCACGCTCCTCTACTGCTGAATGGACACCCGGGGATGCAGAGGTAGATGTTCCTGTGCAAAACCTAATTGTCCTGCAGCTCATGTTTCCAAAGTACTAGTGAGATAATACCCCTGTGTGGTAGTTGGTTTTGATCACAGCGTAATACATCTATATTATTACTTTATAAACCCATCTGTCTATATATAATTGACATCCATGCATGCACAGCTGCATATGATATAGATAGGTATACATAATCACACATAACAGTCTCCGTTTGAACAGCACCTAATGAATACATAAAATATTCTTACTGGAACACTATCTGCAATCACATTTGCATACACACAAATCCATGCTGTCCTCCCACAAAACACGACTCAGGGCTTTCTGCTGTTTGTCGGCCCATTTCTCTCACAACCATGGCCCCTTATTAAAACAATATCAAGGACCTCCTTCCCTCCTCCCCCAGATCTCTGTTCGACAATTTATAGGATTACAGGGCTTGCAGTTTTGCTCCTGTCTCTGGGGCAGACCGAATATATCAGATGCTGATGCTCAACAGAATGGTTTGTTCTGGGTAGGTGCTTATGGCACCCCTTCAGCTGAGACACTTCCTACAAGATTTTGATGGCAGTGGCAATGTTCTTCCAAGGGAAAATGAACTTGCGGTCAAATACAGTACAAGAAAGGGCAAAATCAAGCAAATTTCCATGACTGGTGGTAAAAATCTGCTATCACAAGGCCTAGCATGGAGTTCTGGGGTGATTCATAATCCTGCTATTCATCCATGCTCACAAGACTGCTGAAATCAGCATTGGCAGAGGGAAGAACAGATCCTTTATGCTACAGGCGGCTTTCTATGTGCAATTTCCTAGCACCAGCACAGGTATCTGGAGGCAGTAGCACTGATAAAGTATCCCCAGGAGGAATATAGATGGAAATCCCTTTCAAAACGTAGTCTATTGTGTGCAGCAGTCCATTATGTGTAACCATCAGTCTACTCCCCTGTTAACAGTTTTAAACGGATGGCCACACATCTTTAATTCCTTACCTCCTCTAGTGTTGTTTGACTCACTGAGAAGTGCCTGATTTTAAAGGCTTCTTTGCTGGCTTCCAGGAGATCAAATATATTTGCTACCCCTCCTGCAGAGACTGGAACGTGGTACTCCACCATGTTGAAATGCCGATCCTGCGGGAACAGGAACGATGGGGTAGAGTTAAGAGGTTGCTACCTGTGAAGAGCAGACAGATTTGATGGCTGTCTGGATGAAGATGGAAGCACAGAGGAGCCAGACAATGGGAGAACGAAGGGACAGAAGATGTGTTCTGTCCTTCTGGTTCCCAAAGGTGAGGAATATTATGGCCTGCTAGTGACCAGTGTTTCCCTATTGGGAGTTCTTGTAATTTTGTGACTGGGAGATGCTTCACCAGAACTGGAAGCTTGAGGGTCACCATAGCATTCCCAACTCTAAGTTTGCTGTTGTCATTAATGCAAAGATTGGGTTATGGACAGGATTTGTGACTCAGTGATCTGGTTTTACAGTTATTCAGTTACTGGAAGCACTTGACCATCTCATTACCCACTGAATATAAAGTGCATTTCCTCCATGCAGTCAGGCTTCAGTGGGACAACTCACAGGGGCAGAGGGTCACCTTGCAGCTGCCTTACAGAATCACTATAGCTGTCTGGCTGAGATTACTCAAGCCATCAAGGAACCTGGATGCTCCAGCCCTTGGGCGATGCTGTTGGGAGCTGTAACAAGTGCGTGAATCCCTTAGACTTTAAGAGCATGGATCTCTGTGTACTGCGTGTTGCAAGATGTCTTCCTTGCAAAGATACTCTTGGTTAAAATGGAAAGGATGAGAGGGCATCCCCTGAATGCAGTTGTCCTGCTTACCTTCAGGCATGTATTTGGAAAGTGTGACTTCATGAATTGTGTCAGTGTCTCCGTGCTAACTGTGTTGCTATTTAAGTGCATCTTCACAGTGAATCCTCTTCCAAACCTAGGGGAGAAAGAAAATCACAATTAACACAGTAGGAAAGAGAAACAGATAAAGAAAATCCTTTGAGAGTGCTGCACAGCCTCTTTGGGAAAATCTAATGCAGGCAGAGTGCAGCTTGAATGGGGTCAGGGTTGTTAACCTGGAGTGAATCTCAATAAGAAACTGAGCTATTGTGATAACTAACGAAATCAAAGCTCAACCCCAACATGCATTTTACATTTTCAGCAGTAAACAGATTACTTTGGGGAACACATCTCTTGGAAAAAAAGGCTGTGAGAGAGCAGAAAGCGCATTAGTTAACAGAATTTCAATGGTGTAGTAGGGAACATAAAATAGAAAATTGCTTATTTTGATGCCCTGTTAACAAAGGTCTGATGTCCAGAGCCCTCAAAGCTGTGTGCTAGTAACTCCACATGCCAATCAGTAGAAGTGAAATTGGTACACTTTACTGACCTGCTCTTGATATGCTGCAAAGAGCCAATGCACTGAAAACTCCCGTTCACCATAATAGCCAGCCTGGTACAGAGGGCTTCACATTCTTCCATGCTGAAAAAACAACAAAGAAACTCGAATAAATCATCAAGAAGGCATAAATAAAATAGTTACTTTGGCGATCAGAGAACATTACTGCATTTTCCCTAGAGTACTGAAGTGCTGTGAGTCTACGTGGGCACCCCCATTCAGCCCCAGCAAAACCCCAAACCTGTTACAGCTCAGCGCCCTGAAATTCTGCAAGAAGCAATCAAAATTCTGGAGGATGGACCTCTCCACGCCTCCTGAAGACCCTGAAACTGGAAAGAAAGCCAAAAAACCCCTACCTGTGGGACGTGAGTATCACTGAGCATTTGTTCTGCACTTCCTCACTGATGATTTTCCAAAGGTGGCGTTTAGCATTTGGATCCATTCCAGAGCTTGGTTCATCCTATTGGGAAAGACAGGACTAAATGTAATGCACTCAAAATCTTATCTTCCCAAGGCTTGTCCTATTTTTAGCTTCATCATTAGTGTTACATTTGCTGATAAGGACCCCCAGGTGAGCTGCCAGCGGTACAAATCAGGGAGAAGGATACTCCTGAACTGCATTATGGTTATGACTGACACATCCCAGGCTTCCTTCATGCAAAAGCAAGTCAGCTTAAGACTTCCATCCTCACTGCCCTTGGGAGCTGCCCAGCTCCCCTGGTGACTGCGGGGGAAACTCCCAAGCCCCCATCGGACTCTTTATAGGAACTGAGTGCCTGTGGTAACACCAAGATCAACCTGATGAAGCAGGTCTTGCATTTCTCCATTTACATATACAATAAGCCAGAGATGAAAGACAATATATTGTCTCCTGTTTCATGCATTGCTGATAAAATTGATAGCCAACTTTCCATCATCAAATTGTTGTTATGGGTAATGCATTATATGAGGAAGAAAAACAGCTCGGGTTCATGTAGCAGTCAGTATGGAGGAAATTTCCCCAGCTTCTCTTTTTATTGAGATTTTACATGTTGCAAAAGCAGCTGAGGGGCTTGTGTGGTCAGAAGTAAAGGCAGAAGTGTAGGGCTGGATATGTGTTTGAGCAAGGGAGGTTTAAGTCCACTTAGGCAACAAGTTTAACACTGGGAAACCTGCCCAAAGAGCACTGCACACATCCAAAACACAACAAGTAACAAACTGCACAAAAAAAATGTATTTCAGCAATAGCATACCTCATGGAAGAAGTGGAAAGTTTGAAGTGAAAGAAAAAAGGGGAAGCCAAATCTAGAAAAAACTGTTTTATGTTCTAACCTTGAAAGTTGCTCCTTTGCTCTCCTATTTATTTGCAGCTTTGGATGCTGCTTTTCTTGCAAGACTACACAAGGTAGTCAATACACAAAAATGAGAAAGAGCTGGGAACAAGGAAAATTTAACTGGCAAACAGAGGGCCTATTTTTGACCTCTAAAAGATTCTAACAGAAACTGACAGACTCACCACTCTCTGATACGCTCAGAGAAAATGTGGGTGCTTGCTGGAATCTAAACTTTCCTTGGATGCACATGTTGTAAGGCTAATTTATTCCATATGAACACTGAGGAATGTCCTGCAGGCCATGTCTAAGAAGGTTTCATTAGACTGCTCAGGTTCCGCTGCCAGCGGAATCTGCTCAATTCCACCCAACAAGGCTCCCATTTCTCACCAGCAACAGAATAGATGGATTCCCAATGAGAGCCAGGGCAGTTGACAACTTCCTGTTGGTGCCATAACTGCACATAGAGGTGACTCGGTCTTTGTAGGCCATCAAATTCAGCCTGTGGAGAAGCTGGAGTACGATCTACAGGCAGAAGAGAACAACAGTGCCCAGGAATTACCACACACACACCTACAGTGAAATACTAATTAAGTCAATGGAAAGGCTCTCAATAACAAGAAAATGCTTTAAGTCAAGCCCTAGTGTTACTCACTCCTTTGATCTCTCTCTCTGGGATGCCGTGGAGCCTAGCATAATAATACATGTGCTCTTCCACTGTCAGCAGGTCATCCAGGGCATCTTCCTGAGGACAGTAGCCAAACAACGACCAGTGTGCCTCGCTGATGTCATTCAAGGACCTGTGTAAGGAAGTCAGCAAGTCAGTTTAAACACACTGAATTGCTAATGCACTTTGGAATCAGATAGCAGAGATAAAAACCCTTTCTCCTGCTTCCTACCTCCTCCCCAGCCCTGGAAGAGAAATGCTATGAATTTACAGACTTTCAGCTTTCAGGCCCTCAGTTCTGCAAAGGAAGAGCTGTATCTGTGAACCACAGTGTCTAGTACTTAAGTCTCCAATTACCATCAGCCCTTCGGATAGCATAGCTGCCACCAGGCCCACTCCTGTTAAACAGTGCTTAGAGATGAGTCCTTCTGGTCTCCAGAAGTGGAAGATCTGAGGATCTAGATGGAATGAATGGAATGAAGTGGAAGAAACACCACTGAGAACAGCAGAGGTATGACAGCAAAATGCAAATGGTAAGGAAGCAAGTATGCCATCTTCAAAGCATTAAGCTCCCTGCCTTATTCATTTTTGCTCTGCCTTGAATGTTTGGTTTTGTTCCAGACTTTTTTTTTTCTTTGCCATCCAGCCTTATAAACTGTTTCCAGGCTGATCTGCTCACGCGCCTTCCCCTGAAATCACATCTCCATACCCAGAGTGATCCTGGACCTGCAACCTGCCGCTGGACGCTCCGATATCACCTGTCAGCATCTTAAAGATGGTCGTCTTCCCAGCTCCGTTCACACCAAGCAAGCCGAAGCACTGGGTTGTGGGAAAGAAAGGTAGAAACATAACCATGCTGTATTTATAATGCAGAAATATTGCACTGAGACGAGCGCTCAGTGCAGCTTGTCACTTCTTTCCTTTGGACCCTTGAGCAAGATGAATTGCAAGAGAGGCAGAGATACTCGGAGCGTACGAACGTTATAATGGAGGTTGTTTATGGTACAATATACCGCAGCTTTTATTAGGATCGTTTGTTTAATATGGTGAAGAATCAAGGACGTGTCTCTAATAGAGTCGTTCCTTTTACTGCAAGGTGCATTTTTGCAGCGAACTCATCTGACAGGCCAAATCCTGATCATCTCATTTGTGCAAAACATCCCATTGACAGCAACAGAGCTATTCATAGGGATGAGGTGAGTGAGGTTTGTCCTGTCATTGGTAAAACCTTAATGCGACACAAGATTTTCTTCAAATAATCTCACTAATGCACTACATTAATAAGATTAAGAACTGGCTCCCTGTAGTGCAGTTCAGTATCTCATGCTAAAATCCATGTTTTATTGCTGAGGTTGGAGATATGCAGTTGTGTGTCGCATAAGCAATAACCATTGTGCTGATAATTACTGTTATTTTGATATCATTAACACAGACCAGCTGATCTGAAAACCCTCGTGTGCTGGGCCCTGTCCAGAGGCCCAGCATCCATCCAGAGCTCATCCCCACCTCGAGCTCCACTCAGGGACAGTGTCTGTGCACAGCCTGCAGTGATCAGTGAGGAATGGCACCCCAAGCCCCACCAGCACTGGGATGACTTTTGCCAGGAGTTAGAAGCCTCGATGCCTGTTGTGGTTTGGAGAAATCCTCTGCCAGAAAGAACAGTGGCCACACTGCCCATGTGAAGCTACTGTCCTCCTGCCCAGCACCCTGAATTCTTTCACGTGCCCAGTAGCTCAGCGATACCCAGGATTATTTCCAAGCTTCCCCACTAGTCAGGTGAACAGCCTGAGATAGGATCTGGCCTCCAGAGGCCCCGTACATTTTCCTATGGGTCTCAGATAATGTTCCATGTGCTCCTGTCTTTTCTTTTCTCCTAAGTCAGTGTTTTTATAGGTAACTGAACTGATGTGACTGAAGAATGTTTTTCTCTTTAAAGTCCTGATTCATGGAAATGCGTGTACAGCTGAAGTGATTTTGCTTTCTCTGATGGGCAAACACAAGCAGATAACCCTGACTCACTGTCTCACATGCAGTTTGGTTTAGATGAAGAATTGCAACTGGCAAAATGCTGCTGTCTTCATTTATGTTTGGCAAGCCACAGTGATCCCTCCAAGACCACGCTGTGCTAGGTGCTTTGCAAACACAACATACAGACAATTTGCTCTAACTACAGCCCCACACTGTCTCGTCCACTGTTCCTGTTTCTAGGGCCTTCAGCTTGGTGCTTGGTGTCCCAAATCTACCAGGAGCCTTTAGTTGCTACTGGAACTCCAAGAATTAATATATAGTAAGTGCAAGGTGAAGGAAGGAAGAAAGAAGTCAGAGCAAAGCTAACCATTCCATTAGTACTGGGACAGTGGCAAGGACTGGGAGAGAAGATGATGGTGGGACTTTGGATCTGTCCCAGTGTCCCCCCTGTAGCCTTTCCCCTTGGCTTACCTCTCCAGCTGGAATCCCCAGGCTGATGTTTTTCACAGCCACAATGCGTTTGTGGGGAAGGTGGTAGATCTTTGTGAGGTTCTGGAGCTGCACCACGTCAAAGTCAGCTTTGCCGGACTCTACCCGGTTCCTCTCTGCCTGGACATCCCCGTCCTCGTCAGTCACAGGCAGCAGAAGCAGTGCTTTGCCATGCACTCTGTCAAACAGGTACCTATGTGGAGGGAACAGGGGCCATTACCCTCTGGAAATCACAGACAGTAGGGGTCTGTGTGTTTGGGATACTGAGGAGCCGTCCTGCGAGACCCCAGAGCATGCAAATACACACAGGTATGCAGTTTCTATTCTATTTGCTCCCTCTAAGGCATAAAAAAAAAAGAAAGAAAAAAAAGTGTGTTCTCTTTCTGCCTCATTTTTTCTCTCATTCAGGAAATATTCTGAGCTGGAGCAGGTCCTGCCTTGTGGCCACACTCATGGTGCAGGGAACAGGTTCTCGCTCCTCACTGGAAAAAGATGGGGAGATTCAAACTGAGGAGGATCTCAGTGGACTCACTCCTCTCACCAACGAGCTGAACATCAGCTCACCAAAGCCAGAGCCCTGAAACGGGGGCTCAGTCCCTGAGCCAGCAGGGACTAGGAAAGGACTCCAGTAACCTATACCTCTCTTAGTTGATCACTGTGTCAGAGAAAACTTATTCTGTGTTTGCAGAGCATCTCGGAAATTTATGGGCTGAATAATCAACAACGATGGCACAAGAGCCCAGAATAGAACCACTGAGCACTGGCTCGGTCCATTCTCACTGCGAGACTCCAGATGTTACTTACTGTAGTACGTTGTTCCAGACCTTCTGAATCAACCTGTCGTGAACTGTCAGACGAATGGCAAAAAACACAGTGCCCTGGATAAACATGGCAAACAGCTTGGATGTGGTCTTGTCCAGCTCAAAGGTTTTGTCAGGGTAGTCCACTCCGTAGGCTTTTAAGAAGCCCAGCAGCGCCTGATCCTGCGACAGTTCAATCAGGCCATAGCCAAAGCAAAATTGTGGGAACAGAAGGAACACATGCCTTAAGTTTTCAGCGAGATCATGCAAGCCCTGGAGAAAAAATAAAACAAAACAAAACAAAACAAAAAAGAAAAAACAGCAGAGTCACTGTCTTTATTCATAGAATAAATTCACAGGTTTCACTGTGTGACTGAAGTGTAACAATTACATTGGGATTTGCTTGTGTCTCAGAGCAGAGATAAATTGAGAGCAAAGAGCTCTGGAGACAGCTTGTTTCACAGACACAAGGTCAGAGAAGTCAAGAGGCTGTGATCACCCATAGTAAGCAGCATCCAGTTCCTGGAGCAGCCACCTCACCCGGTGCACGCAAGCAGCCAGAAACCCACCCGTGAGCCAGAGCTGAGTCCTGCAACGGAGCTGCACTGCCCAAAATTACTGTTGCTGCACCAACCCACTGCAGAGCATGGACTGTTCCCCAGTCTCGCTCCTCTGGAGAGCTGCCCTATCTGGTTTTCTTGGAAAAACATCTCCATAAAACACAAGATTTGGCACTAATAGACATAAAAGGGCTTTTCCAGTTAATTCATGGCAAAAGACCCAAGTGCACGGCCTAACAGTTACGCACTCTCATATGCAGAGATTTGGTACATCTCTAGCAGAAGAAAGGATTAGTACATGCTGCAAAGTGGAGAGGCAGTAAATTAGCATGGGGAGAGGCTGACTCCCTGCCTCTGGAGAACAGAGAGATAAAACCAGATTATATTCTTACATCCCTAAAATCCAGGGGGTTGCTTAGCAAGCGCTATCCACCTAGAGAGCAAAATCCACTGCAGCTATTGTTTTACAAAGCAATTGCAATTTATGTAAAAGAAAAAAAAAAACAACATCTAGATATAAGGTGTACATTTTACGTTTTTATCCCACCGATTCCTAGGGATATCTCTATTTAAGAAAAGGCTCGACTTTAGGGAATCATCACTGTCTCAGAGTCATTTTTCATCCTTGCAGGGAGAAGATTGCATTACAGATCTAGCTGACAGACAGCTGGTGCTGGGCTTAATGCAGCACACTTCACACTCAGGGCAATCAAATCTAGTCATCACTCTCTAGTTTGTACGGCAAGAACTTAGCAATGGTTGAAGTTCCTGTCAACCTCGTATCAAACATCCATGCCCACTTCCTGCCCTTCTCTGCACGGGCAGTTTTTGACCTCTCTTTTTATATTCTTCCCTCTGACACCATCCTGTCCATTTAAGCTGGGGGAGCAGATTTACACAGACAAGCAGGATTCCAATTTGATTCATGTCCTGTCTACAGGGAAGCCCACAAAGTCCTGCAACTAACGTCCTCTGCTTGGACTACATTACGTATCTAGAAATCAGCCAGGAACCTGCTTAGGACACGATCAAACCCACCAAACTCAACAAGAAGTGTCCTGTCATTCTGCTCAGGGCTTGCTAATAGCAGGGATCCTACCTGGTCTGTGGCCTTTTCCTGGGAGAGCAGAAACACAACTGAGTGCGTGATTATGGTGTTGATGCCAAAGAACAAGTTGACGCAGACATAAACGATGAAGGCCATTCCTGTCTCTTTGAAGAACCCAGCCAGCAGGTACATCCATGAAAACGTTGCATATCTATAAATTGCCAACAGCACAAAGAATACTCCAGTGATTAAAAGAGCAATTGAAAACCAACAAGTAAAGATCTCAGACAACATAACTGTCTTGGTATGTAACTAGCTTTCCATATTATAGGATTGTAAGGGAGGAAAAATGTCTTCGTATCTGTTAGAATTTGGAGAAGTTTATGACAGAGGCTTTGAACATGTAGCCCTGATTGAAAGCAGACAGACAAGGCCTGGGGGATTTAAAGCCAGGGAGACCATTTTTCTAACTTTTCTTGAATTTTCCTGTGTTTTTCATTCCCTTGTTGATTTTGAAATGTTTCTGTATCAAACTTTGCTCAGTAAATACATGCTTGCAGCCCAGGCTATCACTGTGAACTTGCATATTTTGTACCCTCACACAGATTTTGCTTTGAATAAAGCAGGTATGACAATAGCTTAGCTCACTGTTCCTGGAAGGAGTCACCACTTCTGAAGTGAACACTGAAGAAGAAAGCCCACATATTCCTCTGTTGAGTCCCAAATCACAGCAGCCTGCAATATCCAGTTCCTCACTCTGATATTTAAATAGCTTCACACTTACCCAAAGAGTAGCAGCAGAAGAAATACTGCCAGTAAGTTATTGTTGTTGCAGAAAGCTGGTATCTGGAAAGATGAAATAACTCCTACTGAGAGTCCAATAGGGACCATAAAAAGCACCTGTAAAATGATATTAAAATGATGTTATTAGGATGGTAATTCTTATGCATTTTTCTAGAACGATATGAAAGCAGCAAAGTCTGAATTTGTTCCCACCATTGCTGCTTAGGTTTTCTAGGAGAAATCAAACACATTTGGGGGGTCTCAGTCCTCCTGAAACCCTAGGGAGTCTTCCATATGAATCCTGCAAAGCCACTTTGAATAGGCTAAATGTAAAAAAAATAAAAAATAAAATTAAAAAAAAATACCCTTTGGGGTTTCTGTTAGCCTTGCAGTTCATTGCTTTCTATAAATCTGGTCTCCATAACGTTGTGTCAAGCTATCGCCTACCATGCATCTGCCTTGAGAGGTTCCTCTCTTCCTCAGTTTTGTGATTTAAAAGAATTGACTGGTGGGGAGTGCTGGATTAGTTGCAGCCCACTGAATAATGATTGTGGCAAAGATTCTGGGGATTTTTCCACAGGCTGATTTACAAATATGCAGTGCTGGAGCAAGGGCTTGGACTGGGCAAACAGAAACACCATCTGCCCCATTCTCCAGCCCCCGTGCCATGGCTCAGGGATGCTGTGCCAAGCCAGACTGAGGCCACAGCTCACATTAGCCAGAGGATTTCAGGCCTTAGCCCTCACTGCATCAGAGAGGGGCTGGCCACCCAGATACCCTTGCAGAATTCCTATTTTCAGGATCTGATGTTATTGCTGGGATTTTAGGCGCTAGAAAAATGCACTGATGGAAACCCATGGGATATGTGGAGCTGGTCACCATTACAGCACAGGTGGCAGTGCCAAAACTCCAGAGCAGAGACAGTCTGCACTTGCAGATTTCTAGCTATGTGAGGGTTTGACATCGTGCACTGAAGGTAATTCATAAGACACAAAGCACTTTAGTCTACAGACACTGTGCATATTTATCTTCTTAGCGATGCTTTCCAGCAGTGCTATTAACCCTCTTTACCATGAGGAGACTAAACTTCAGGCAGTACAAGAGCATGCCTACACCACATAATGCAGCACAGAGCTGGGGAGCTCAACTATCTATAGGAACAGGGTGGTAAATCTATACAGCGCAGTGCAGCACTGTAGAAAGCCACTTGCTCACATCCTGGAAGGCACAGAGCTGCATTAGTAGCTCTTCTTGGCTTAAAAAACCTTTATAACAGATAATCTTGAAGAGAGCATTCAACCCAGCAATGGATTTTTGCCCAACAGAGGACTGTCAGCTGTGAGATGTCTGCTAATGTCACACCCTGTGGTCCCAGGGTTTCCAAAATGGCTGTAGCCTCGAGCCCCAAATCCTTACCCGAGATGCATAAAGCCTGCATGACAACTCATCTAGCCCTGCAAGCTAACCAAAAAGCAGCTTGCTGCTTGCATGCTAAAATTGAAATCAAGCTCTGGCCTGTTCTGTGCTGCTCTTGTATAAATGTGCTGAGTGTTTTGCATACACTCGAGAGAGAAGGAATGCCTTTGCTTAGCAAAATCCAGTGTTGCGGTTCACATTTAATTGTCTTCAATGCCTTTGAGAACAATTACTACATAACACACTTGGTAGTGATAATATTAATAAGTCTAGGCAACCAACTTTAAATAAAGAACATTTTTCCCCTCCTGCTGCTGAATGCTACTCTTGATGCGTTTAAGAACGTGAATTATTTACCAGATCATAAACGAAGTTAGTCACCCAGTAGCTTGTCATCCCAATGCCTGAAATATGCTGCAGTTGCTTGGCTTTGGTTTGATGTTCTTTCACCACATATAGCACAAAGCTTGCGGTTGTGATAGAGTAGCCAACCAGAACTGACATTGAAACTATGATATCGAGTAAGCTGTTGAGCCTGGGGAGAAAGCAGAGAAAGATGTATATCATGAGTCAAAGTGGCAGACATCCCTCATCACATTGTTAGAGCTCAGAAACTAAAAGGGCCTGATGGGGTGCCAGTGTCTTTTGCTAGTGTTTATTATTACGCCTAGCAAAAAAGGACTCACAACACTGAGTCAAGACAGCCACAGCATTGATTGGAAAGGCCAAAAGGAAAATTATGTAATTAATATTATGCTGAAGCACAACGATGTGATACTGTAACTGTGACCTCCAGATTTAAATGGGATCCTGCAAAAATACCCTAACGGGAATCATCAGTGCTGTGGCATCCAGGATCCTACTCATGCATAAAGGTAATGAAGGCAAGGATGGGAACAGTTTCCACATTTGGAGGGAGATATTTAGTAATTTTGGCTGCTTTATGGTTTTCAAGAAACTGGTTTGCTTCTTTTGAAGCTAAACAATTCAGGCATCGGCCAAATGAATCTTCTTACATTACTTGTTCTTGACTCTGTCCTCCAGGATATGGGTGAGCTGATAAGAAAATACCTAAAAAGAAACAAAAAGAAAATAAATTTAAAATGTAGCTAGCTTAAAGTTTCTTTCCCCAGCTCTTGAGATTGGCAGTAATACAGAAAACTAAGTACAGAAGAAAAGCAGACCAAAAGTTGTTCTTGCTCTATCGTCTTGGTGTGACCTTGGGCAGGATTTTGAATGTCCCCATTTTTCCTAGGACTTCATGTTGCTGCTCAGCAGCTGTGAAATTCAAACCCTAGGCCTCGTTTCTGCATCTGTCCAGCTTTAAGGGCTGTATCACTCACTTCAGCAAGAGCACTCCTACACCTAAAATTAGCCACGTGTTTGTGGGCCCATGTATTTTAGGTTAGATTCTTCAACACTGATGCATTCAAAATTGGTGAATACGTTTCATTTGAAAGCTGCTGCTTGATGATTTCACTGCATTTCATCTTTTATTTTATCATGAGAAACAAATCATTCCCTACTGCCTTTCCCCACAGCTATTATCTTCCTATATTATATGTTTTTACCTATACGGGGATCTGTTGAGAAGCTAGCATTAACCCAAGTAAGCTGCAGACACCTTTGTCCCCAGTTTGACAATGAGTTAATTCTGAACAATTGTCTCATGCAGTCAAAAAGCCAAAACCAAAACCAGAGCATTTTGTTCAAAGGAACTAGTGAACATTGCTTTGTTCAGGGGCAATTTGTGCCCATAAAACCAGAGGTTTTTTTAACAGGAGGAGTAACCTGGGGGACTCTGGTGGGGCAGTTCCAACCTCCAGTGAAGGTCAGTGCCTTGGTCACACCAAAATGACAGCTCAGTCTCTACGGCTCCAGCAACCAAGAAAGGGTTTAGGTCAAGTTTGTGCCCAAAAATGAGGTTCTCCACCTGGACTTCGGCACCTGAATAAATGCCTCAGTTCTCAGCAGGTGCTGGAGAACCTCTGGCTGCTATTAAATGCAAAGAGATTTGCTAGCACACAGCACCTCTGAAATGTAAGCTCCTTAGTGCCTGACTTTGGGCAGCTGTAAAAGGAAGGACAATTTTGGGCTATTTTCCTGAAGAAGGAACACTCTGACTCGGGGGCCAGCAAGGAGGAAACTGTGGTTTTAGGTGACCAACTGCCATACTGAGCAAATAAATCTGCAAGGGAGGATTTCCTAGGAAATTCATTTCCAAGGGGAAAAAAATCCTCAGCCTTGTCATAAGCGAGCAAAATGAAATTAAAATCTTGGGCTGCTGATAAAACCCCATAAACAGTCAGGAAATGTTTCCCTTCTCTAAAAGAGGGAGAGAAAAAGATACCGTCTGTCTAATCTGTTAATGCTCTACTATAAAGCCATTTTCCTTTGCTGAAGCTTAGGCTAGAAGTCGGAATTTCCATTTCAATGCTTTCTCTTTTTTGTTGGTTGGGATTGAGAGAAGAGAAAGCACAATATACATAAGTCAAAAGCTATTATGACTTGCTTAGTGACAGGGTAAAAAGCTCTTCATGTATTTTTTAAAAAAATATACACTAAGTCAAACCTCTAAAGCAGGACTGGCACCTCTTTCAAACTGCTGAAACGACAACACACTTTTATCTGGCCATTTCAATGCTTCTTAAACTGTCATTTATTTGTCACAAAAACAAATAGATTTAGCTGCCAGGGACGTACCACACGGACCGTCTGTTCAATTGTATTTCAAACTGGATTTACACTACCCCAGGGGAGCTATCCTCGTCCATTCATTTTATTTTCCCCATTCTATGGATCAGATCATTAGTGGGAAGCGGAGAATTATCTGCCTGGTCATTTACTACTGAGCATTTCGTTCAGAAAAAAAAGACACACACACAGCAGGACAGACAGAATAAAAACTGCTGCTATTCTCTCCCACTGAAAATTGTTATTTTGCTGGTATCAAACTTTCCCTGTGCAAACTTTCTGACTGTTCATGTGAGCCTTTCGTCCCACTACCACATGCGTTGGGAATACAGAGATGGGGAGAACATCACTGCTTAATAATTCATCTGCTTTGGGAGGTGCCTGTTGCTGGAAGCACATGGCTCAGGTCTCCTCTCTCTGCACCCTGGCAGGGGCTCTGGCTTTGCCATGTGATTTTGCAGTGCATACTGAAGAGCCTGAACCTTCTGACCTCAAGGGCATAGTGTGATCTCAAAGGCACAAGCCTTTATTTTAGGACAGGGGTAGAGACAAGGCGCTGGTTTTGCTTGTTGTGAGGGGACTCGCAGTGCATCAGTATGTGGAGGTGGGAAGAGAGATGTGCTGCTTCGACTTGCAATCGGCACTCTGCTGTGCCTTGGATTCATGGCATGGCACTGAAGGCTTCAGAGCAGGTGCCTTTTCCCTTATCGTTAAATTCAGGCACATCATCGAGGAGTAGTCTTATGAGCAAAGTGACCCTGTCACCTATCTCACTGTCACCTGGAACAGCAGGCATCAGAGATGAGGGGGGCTTGACATGGCCACAACATGGCTGGAAGGGCACCGTTTGTCACAGAAAATCAACTGGGGGGGGCATTCTGCACACAATCGCTACTCTTGTCAGGGCCAATACACCTCTGTATAAGGCTTCTCAAAATGACATCCATAAAAACCGTCCCCTCTTCTCCCTGCACCCCTCCATCCCCAGGGACAGGTGTACATACACAAACATATTCGCGCCTGTGCTGCACCCTGAACGTAGGCTAACCAGCAAACACTAAAATAAGGTACCCAGGTTTATCAGCAGCAATTGGGGTTGCTGCATTGCATTACTGAGAAGAAACTATGAGAACTTATGAGCCCAAATGGGCTACTAATGCTCCTTGGGATCTGTGTACTTCATGCGTGAGAGGAAAAATAGAGCTGAAAATGATGTTTCTCACTTAATCTCACTCTCTCTCATTCACACTCAAAGACAAACATACACATACCCACACATCCCGAGCTGCTCTCAGCAGAAGGGTGAAATATTAAAATTAACTAATCTAAACCACCCATGGAGATGACCTAAAGTAGCCTTTCTGTGCATAACTAACAGGCACCTAACAAAAGACAGCTATTTCAGTACCATAACGAGAAGCAATAAATCCAATAGCAACCGTTGCCAGTTTTTTGGATGGATGAAGAAGTATTTTATGTAGAAGCTGGGGTCTTCCCTGTCCAACTCCCCTGAATCTTTGACAAAGGCACATAAAATATGCCTTATTCATGTTTTTCAATTCTGTTTTTAAAGGAATCTGCATCATTTGGAATTTAAAAAATGGCCTCACTGAAGTCAAGGTAAGTGCTGTCATTGATTTCAACACAACCATGATATTCCCCGAGTTGGGAGAAATTGTCTGTTCATGTGAAGGGCCACCTACCATAACTGGAAGAGTCATTTTTTGGCAGATTAGCTCGAAGAATGAAGTTGTTCAAGCTGTTCAGATAGGCTGGAAGGCTGTGATAACCTTCGGGATTATACCACACCTGCACAGAATTGAGAAATTGAAACAAATTGGGAGAGAAATTGTTACTGATAACATTTTGGTTTGTTCTGCTTGCACAAATGAATCATTCCATAGCTGTTATCTGAATTCATAAGGCTCTACAAGTTAAAGTCCAATGATTAAACCACATCAAGCACCAAATGAGTATAAAAGCACATTTCACTTAAAACATGAGCAGTCCCATCAGCTTCATTTGCCTTCTGGGAGAGAAGAAAGAAGCACTAGCTGGCTATGTGACAAAGCATACAGATTTTCTTTTCTGTAATAAGTTGCTCAGATCTTAAGAGTACCAGCAGTGGTGACTTCCAAAAGAAGGCTGGACCAGTCAAACATTAAGGAAAAGACTGCTTTAGGGCAGAAAATAGCCGCCTTCTCTTTTAGCAACAGCCATTCCCACCCTCATAGTAACTCTTTTTTGCCTTTTGTTTAGAGGTGTAAGTTACCTTTCATAGCACAGAGGGCTTATGCTATTAAGGTCAGAGGCTTAAACACAGCCCACAGCATCCCCTTTGCATCTCCCCAAGTTCTACACACTAAACGACTATTTTCCTTGCCCTAGCAGAGCAAGTACTGCTAGAGAAAGAGAGGGCTGGAAGCCTGCCCTGTCTCCAGCACTATCAAGGTTTCAGGTATTAAATCCGACAGATGATAAGCAAATATCGAGAGCTTTCAGATACAGGATCGGAGGGGTGAAAACGTCTGCAAACTGATTATAAGAGCTCTGAGCACTAGTGAAAGAATAAACCCCAAAATTACCTTTTCTTGGGGCCACCTCTGAAAACAGCACAGCTCTTGCAGGAACACTCTACTTACTGGTAACTAGGTTTTCCAAGGAGACAAGAGAATCTTGTAAACTCTTGTGTTTCTTTCCTACCTTAGATTTCAGCCTTGTTTTTTATTTTTTTTTTTATTTTTTTTTTAACACTGATGTGTTAGAACATTTTCACTGAGCAGAAACAGAGAAATGGGTAAATCAGAACATACAAGGCAGACCTAGCTAAGGCACATACGTTCTCTCATGAGATAAAGGTGCCACTAACTGATCTTTTCACTTTTCTGTAATAAAATTATAACAGCAGAAAAATTGTTTCCTACTAGCAAGAGAAGTCAGACCAATAAAGAAGAATGGGGAGAGGAAGGGAAATAAACTGAAAGTCATCTCTGCCATGCCAAGCTGCAGATCTCAGGAGTTTTCGCTTTATTTTCTGCAATATCACTAAAGTCAACATCACTCCTGCATCCCCCACTTCCCCTGCCACGACAAGCTAGCAGATGGAGGTCAGTTACCTTAGTTAATGTTCTGCTGGGTGGCACTGGCTTGATGTCAAACTGGAGATCTCTTGTCAAAGGCATCCCGAAGCTCCAGCCACCATACCTGAGGGAAAAACCCACAAAGAAATGCATTGTTATCCTCACCCAGAAGCTTTAATACCACCGTTGGTGTACAGAAGCATGGACTCTTTGGAAACATTCATGTGCTGCATGCTACCATCACCTTAATTAATTCTTGGTTGACTTGAAACAGAAAATCTTATCCCAGTATGTGGTATGATGCCATGCCAACACAGCTACAGGAGCCCTTATTTGGGGGGAAAGAAAAGGAAACAAACTCAGAGGCACTGTCACAAAATTGCCTCCATTTGAGAAACATTTTGGAGCTGCTTCCTCACCACACTGGAACAAGATGACTGCTTCTTTTCCAGAAGCTGAGCAGCTCAGGTTAAATCAATGGACAGATGAACATATTCCTTGACAACCTTAATGGCAGGCTATTTTTGCCCCAAGACATGCTGTGCAGCTGTGATGCAGACTCCACATACTAATAGCTCCAACGGCCCCCTGGTGCAAGAAAACACTCAACTTCTAACTTCCTTGGAACAGATGCACTTGTTTAAGTGAAGCACACACCAAGACTCTTCAGAGAATTAAACCTGAAGGAGAATCTCTCCCTAGGGTTTGCTTCATGACAGGCTGTGTCAGATTTTCCTCTTTTTAAACATTTCTGAGCCAGACAACAGCTCATCTGTGGATGCAGCCATCAACCCATCAAGTGATTGACATTTTATCCCTAGGTGCTCTCTGCTATGATCGAGCAGAGCACTTACACAAAACCTTTATCTTTAGCTCTGTAACTGCAGTGCATTTTACCTCCTTCCACCAGATTCACAGAGACCATCAGCAGTGGGGTCCTGCTAAACCCTTACTTCACTGCCCCCACTTCGAGTACAGGGGTATGATACCTGTTATATGTGCTCCCATTGCAGTTACAGAATCTCAGAATCATAGAATTGATTAGGTTTGGGTTGGAAGAACTAGGTTTGGGTTGGAAGGGACCTTAAAGATCATCTAATTCCAACACCCCTGCCATGGGCAGTTCAGAGAATGACTGGAGGCATGTGCTGTACCGTTTTTGCAGGAAGTCTTTGGTGGTTGCCAGAATGTAGGTCTCCACATTGTGCCCCGTAACGTTATAAAGCATCCGTGTAGAGAAGGTCCTTCTGTGAGGGGGAGTATAGTTCGTCTGCGGGCACGTCTGAGAGGAGATAAGTGAAAAAAACATTAGTGGCTGTGCTTTAACTAAAAACCTAGCATATCAGGACAAGATTGAGAGCTGGCAATGGTGACATTCTGGTCCTGGGACTGATTCCTACAGAAGCTGGTGATCTGCAAATCAGGGTGCCAAGACCCACAGCATACATCTCTGTGTGCTGTTCTCAATGTATTTAGTGAGGCGCTTCAAAAACAACCTTTGCTTGAGTCTACACTTCAGTTTTACTAACATCAATGAGACCTTGAAATGTGCTTCATGCTAGGTAGGAAGATTTTTCCCGAATTAAGGCTGATCCTATTTAGAAGAGCTTCAGAGTGACTGCACTGACAATGACAGAGGGCAAAACAGCTTCATGGAGCAGAAAACTCCACAGTGGCCTCAAACTCTCATCTTGCATTTCACAGTAGCTATGCTCTACATTTTTACTTTACTGTCAGTCATTGGGAATATTTTCCAGAGCCTCAGAGAAACCTTGGATTAGTCCTGAATATATAATTTAACACACTGAGGGTCAAAATCGCATCGACTGTTTCATAAGGTTGAAACGTCCTACACCAGACAGCATGCTGGCTGCTTCTTTCAACTCATCCATAACAAAAACCCTGGCCTCCCCTATTGTGTATCTGTTCAAAACTTTACATCAGAATACACAAAATAGCTGCCTTCACGCTGAGGAACACCTGCCTGTGCCTGCTAGAAGTGAGAATCAGCTTTGAACATTATCCTGACTTACCAGAGGAATGATGCCAATACTTTTAATGATATGAAATTAAGTGTATGTCCAGAAAACTGCATAAAATAGCTGCATTGTAAGGAATGGCTAGGAATGTTCTACTAAGTACACGCTTTATCTTACAAACAGTGTCAAGCTGCGCCTTGAATTTGGTTTCCTACTGGAAAAAACTGAATACAGGTGAACAGCACTGTGGGGAGGAGAGCTCACCTTCCAACTGGACACGTTAAATTTTAACTTTCTTGGGGCAGAATCTGTCTTTTCCCCATGTGCATCTAAAGGCACTGAGCTCAGCAGGGTCCAGATCTGGTCCTGTATGTACCACCTCAATGCAAATAACTGATATTATTAATCATCACTATTTGTAATGGGGAACAGAGTAAAAGCAGACAGATCTAGACTTTGCATAAAGTTAAATTCTGAAGAGCAAACAGCAATAATAGCTGTGCTTTCACATAATGACAGTGCTGTATAAAATGCAATTTTCCTCTTGAATACATGCTCACCTCTGCTAAATGGGACAATCATATAACACTCAAAAACACCATTAAACCTTCCCCCACCAAGGGGAGCAAGTCAGATATATTAGCATGCAAATCTTCTGAGGTTGCCATTTCCTTTCCTGTTCCCAAACTGGTGCAAACAGTCATTACCCAGGGTACAAAATCATGGAATCATTAAGGTTGGAAAGACCTCCAAGATCATCTGGTCCACCACCAATGTCACCCATTAAACCATGTCCCTAAGCACCATGTCCAACATTTCCTTAAACACCCCCAGGGACGGTGATTCCACCACCTCCCTGGGCAACCCGTCCCAATGCCTGACCACTCTGAGAAGAAATGTCTCCTCACGTCCAACCTGAACCTCCCCTTGCACAACTTGAGGCCATTCCCTCTAGTCCTATCACTAGTTATCTGAGGGAAGAGGTCGACCCTCAGCTCCCCACACCTCCCTTCAGGTAGCTGTAGAGAGCAATAAGGTCTGCCCTGAGCCTCCTCTTCTCCAGACCAAACACCCCCAGTTCCCTCAGCCACTTCTCACAGGACTTGTGCTCCAGGCCCTTCACCAGCTTCATAGCCCTGCTCTGGACATGCTCCAGGGCCTCGATGTCCTTCTGGTACTGAGGGGTCCAAAACTGAACACAGCACTTGAGGTGCGGCCTCACCAGAGCTGAGTACAAGGGGACAATCACCTCCCTGGTCCCGCTGATACAAGCCAGGATGCCATTGGCCTCCTTGGCTACCTGGGCACACTGCCGGCTCATGTTCAGGAGAGCACCAATAAACACCCCCAGATCCTCTTCCTCTGCACACCTTTCAAGCCACTCTGCCCCAAGCCTGTAGCGCTGCATGGGGTTGTTGTGGCCAAAGTGCAGGACCCGGCACTTAGCTATGTTGAACCTCATCCCGTTGGCCTCTGTCCATCGACCCATCCTGTCCAGGTCCCTCTGCAAGGCCTCTCTACCCTCCTGCAGATCGACACTTACCCCCAACTTGTTGTCATCTGCAAATTGAGGGTGCCCTCAATTCCCTCAGCCAAATATCAATAAAGGTATTAAAGAGCATGGGCCCCAACACCGACGCCTGGGGAGCAATGATCAGAAAAAGACAACAGCCCTCCGTCCCTGGGTGGGCTTGAACCACCAACCTTTCAGTTAACAGCCGAACGCGCTAACCGATTGCGCCACAGAGACACAGGGCCCAGCACAAACAGGAGGGATTTTGAACATTGAGTTCACTGTAGTTATTGTGCCTGCTCAGAAAACTGCTCCCAACCCACAAGTGACCCCCCCCAAACTCCTTCCCTTTTAGGTTTATTTGAATTACCTGGATGCCATCTGTGCAGTTGCAGGCAGAATACTTGGTTTGGGGGTTTCCACTGGTAATCCAAGGGCCAAGCATGTCTTCACTTAAACACTGCCTGAAAATGAAACACATTTTCCTCTGAGGTTCTCTATAACAAGGCATAAATGATCCTAACTGATGTCACGTTTAATGACAGCAAAGATGGAAGTGAGTAGATTCAGTGGAATAACAGACCTTCTAGTCAGTTCTGGGGGCTTGAGGGAGTATTTGTCCTCCTGCTGACTTGGTAGAGAACCCTCACCACAGTTCTCCATGCCTGGATTCATTCAGCTGATTAGAAAGAACCCAGACACCTCTTCATTACCACAGTGGGCCTCATAAGGAGATAGCTCACCCAGGCCAAACTTCCCAGGTATGGGGTCAACCTGCTCTCATCCTGGCATCCTGTCACCACCAAAAGTGTTCTTTTACTACTCATAGTAAAGGAATCCACTTAGGGTGGTGGATACTTCTTCAGGCAAACAAAACCACCAGATTCAAGGCCCTGGGACTGTGTGGAAGTTCCAGCCTCAGCCTTAAAGCACAGTATAGCTTGCTGTCTTCAAGCATATCTACAGTTTTGTGCCGGCAGATGTGAGCCTTCACTCCAAGCCATGTGGGCTCTCAGCAGGGCTAAGGTTTGCTTCACACTAAGCAGGACAACTCAGCTCAAGACTGACCTTCATCCAGTCAGCTCCATCTGTAAGGGGAGCAGTGAGCTAGGACCTGCCTTCAAAAGGCCACCTGCATATTTTCTAGTGAGCTGAGTCTGCAAGTCTGTCTGGAGACAGGCAGGAGGTATTTTTTCTCTGTGGCACCCGCACATGCAAATTCTGCAGATGATCAAAGATGGCTATTAAGGGTCTGTTGTCTAATAGGGTTATGTCAAATCTCTTGCAGACAGGATTTAAATGGGAAAATAAAACAAGAACTACTTACGAATTGCTTGCATTCATGCATGTGTTATCTGTCCCAGGGAAAGCAAGCATCGACGCGACTAAAGCATCCGTGGTTTCATTGAAATTCCTAAAATATAAAAATAAAAAAAAAGTTCAAGGTTCTTCCACCACCACTGAGCAGAAGAAAGCTGTCTGAATGAAATAAGATTTATTTATGATGCTAAATAAATGATTATTTGTGGTGCTAGTCTTGCAAACCACTTAAGTAAAAGCAGTACATGAGGGCTGTAGCACAGGTTTAAAAGGACTGGTCATTGCTTAGCACTGCACTCCTACTCCGGTGACTTGCTGCCTCCAGATCGAAGTGAGATACTGAGGAGCTTTTGAACAATCAAAACTCTGTTTCCAGGGAAAAAGCATCTACTGCAATTTTCAGGCAAAACTTCTAGTCTCATCTCAACCAGCTCTCACATATGTGAAGTCCATTTGCTTTAGGTCATTCAGAAAGATGCTCCTCCCTCCTCACCCAGCTGTCTAGCAGTTATCCATCAGGAGAAGCAGAGAGCTTTAGGAATACAGGACTCAGAGACACGTGTCTCCTACCCCCATCTAGCAGTACTGAAGCATAAAGGCATGAGCAGTCCTGGGAAAGAACACCTGAGAGCAGATGTGCGATTTGTAATGATGTTCCAGATTAATTTTGTATTGCTCTCTTAAAGCTGAGAACCACTGGAGAAAGCAGTTCACCTCACGACAACAGGACGGGACAAATTATATTCCTTTTGGTAAAGGGATTTTTAAGCACAAGGAAATCATTCGGTGGTAACGTCCTAATCATGCTCTTCAGATCACTGCACGCCTTGGACTAGTGAGTCCTGGGCGAGACAGCATGTCCTGTACTACCAGAGGGGAGGGCAATGCAGCTGGTTGACAAGATGAACAGAACTTAATCCTGCAGTTGTAATGCTGGAGCCAACTAATGTGGCACCTCCATTTCACATCAGGGGAAGAGTAAATATATTTTTTTTAAAATCCTTTCAAGGCAGCATGGCTGTCACACGGACAGAAGACTCCAATGGCAAACACAACGACGAATATTTTTCACATATTTCAGAGTTAATTCCAACTGAGAGGTTGTTTTTCTAAAGCTTTCTGATTGCTGGTCTGAGCCAAGCCATCTCCCCTAGAAAACCCCTAGGAACAGAATTTTATCACTACATGTTATCTGCATGATACTTTTCCACTGTATTTGCTTAAAAATAATCCTGATGATAACAACTGGCTTTTATAAACCAACGGGTTTAAGGATGAAAACAAACAGCACTCACCCAAAGAAATCTGCCTGGTCAGATGTGCCGTACAGAGAGGGGGAAAGAATCAGTTCTGGATATTCAGTCTCCTTAGTTCTCAGCGTCCCAAGTCCCATTGCTGCCATCACAAAGAGGACTGGGAGGATGACCTGAGCAATGAAGCCTCTGACATCCCGCCGGGTATGGTGGAATCTCTTAATGAATAAAGCTGATGTCTTCTTAAGCAGCAATGGCAAACCTTGCAGGCTCTTTGACCTGATCAGGAGCTGATCTGGGCACAAAAGAACGCGTTTCGTCATGGATCAGTATTTGCAAAATGCAGAGAAATGACAGTTATAGGTCCCAGGGAATAACCTTGGCTACCTGCTCTCCCTTTTCAGATGGAAAAATCAGAACTACTAGGTTGGAACATACCCTCTTTGGACAGGATTCAGGTTTTGTCTTGAGTCATGAGCTCAGTAACACCAGTTTTTAGCTTGATTTCAAATGCATACACATGGTATGCATTTTGACATCTTGCAAGAGGAATGCACGCTTCCAGATGCAACAAGTTATCTACATCCTACCTACCTGGTTGCAACTTTTATATTTGCAAACTGAAAATTCTCGTCATTGAGAAGGCAGGTCCTCAGACAAATCAATAAGAGAATTCATTCAGGAACAAGAAAAAAGGCACAAACTAATTGATCACTTATGTGGACAAGTTTGCAGCACTTTAAAAGCAGAACCAAACCATGTGCAACCTATTCCTCTTCATAAAATATTAACCTATATAATACAACACGAAGCAAATCATCTTCAGTGCTCTCATTAGGCATGACATAAAACACTTCTCTACACGTCTGGGTTACTGTTTATGGAGCTGCACATCTCCAGTGCAGGTCAGCTTTGAGAAGCAAGTATTAAAATACCTCTGTGTTGTCCCTTAACTGTTACCCTAACTATAAATGATATATTCATAAGTAAAAAACTTTTCTTTGTCAGAAAGGATGTTCAAGATTTTTTTGGACCATGCCACCTTCTGCAGCTCTCAAACTCTCGGAGATAGTGGTGTAGCTTGACTCTCTTCTGAAGGGGAATTTATGCCACCGTCTTGCCCTTTCTGCTGTTTGCCCTTACTGGAATGGTTGGGACACAGAAAAGAGCTCCAAGAAAGATCCAGCTCAGAGCTGTGCTGCTTTTGCAGCAGGCTAAGGGGTTTCCACAAAGTTTCTCTCAAATTCTACTAATTGCATAGAAATAAACCTCTGCATCAATTACAGCAATTACTTTCAAAGGTATACATTTGCTCCTTCACCCACATACTATGTTTGATTAGATTAAACCTGAATCAAATTAAAGGGAGGCGGATACAAACAAGCCCCCTCTGTAATTTGTTCTGCGATTCAGACATTCCAAACCAGTGGATCTAAACAACTGTTGAGTGCTGTGCTTCTAGTGATTAATTGGTTTTGTGATTTCTGGTTGGGTGAAACGTGGTTTCCAACATAGAAAGAGGACAGGAAAGCTCAAATCAGTCTGTCATTCACTTTTTGCATCTGTGACAAATCTGGAATAAAACCTGGAGGTAATTCAGTACCATCTCTCTCCGTGAAGGTATCCGTGTTCACAGACATTTCGTCACTGCCAGTTTGACCACTGGCTCCAGGCAGTTGTTGAGGCAGTTCAGTATCGTCTCGTGGGTCCTTCCCTAGCTCTTTTGTCAGATTGAGAAACACCTACACAGCAAGAAAACATAAAGGAAAATTGGTCCAAATTACTCCATTTTGCAAACCAATAATCAGAATCCACTCTCCTACATGCTTCTGTAGCTCCCATTCCTACTCTGTAGCTGTTTGTGGAGCAATCGCGGATGACAATCCTCTTTTTATTCCCTTTGTGTTCTGAGGGAGAAATTCACTTTTTTTCAGTATAAAATAGTTTTTGTCCAGCTACCTGTCACCTCTCTTACTGCAGCAGTGGCAAACTAAACTTTTGCAGCTGCCCACAGTTGGACTTACCTTGCCCTAATGCCACCCCGCTACCATGACTGCTGAGTAGGTGTTAAAGAAGCTGCATTTCAGCACACAGGCAGCTTACCCTGCTTGGCATCAGTAAAGAAACAAGTAGGGTTGTCTCCCTGGGATATTTTCCTCTCCAGCCTCTGACAATCCTGACTACTTCAACACAAATAAACATGGATTTCTGGACAGAAAGGTGACAAACTCTGCGTCTCCTCTGCAAGAGGAAGGTTGCATCATTTAAAACTACTTCTTAAAACTCATCGTTTAAAGCTGCTTTTTGTTTCTGATGTAACTAAATGTTTGTGGTTATTGTGTTTATTATGACAAGAGATTTTCTGTGGGCAGGAAGATGCCTGTGTTACTCTGAGATGCTCCAGGTGACACACTTGTGCATGGCAGCATCCATGCTGAAGTTTAGCATTTAGACTGTTTTCTAACTGTCTAGAGACAACCCCAAATTCATGGCAATGAGAAGCAAACCTCAAACAGAAATGTGTCTTTGCCCTCTCTCCCCTGTCTAACTCCAACATCTTATTTTCTGGGTAAAATGCTGAAAGGTCTTAGCAAGGTAAGACAGTGGTATGCTTTGTGCATTAGTAGATTTAGTAGATCGATGAATTCATCTACACGCTCGCGTGTTCATAAACGTAGCACAGTGAGAAACCAAACCACCTCTTCCCTTGCCTGTGACTCCCACATCCCAAACGTGCCATCACCTACCTCAGAAAGCAGACCTACACAGTTCTGGGAAGTTAGTAACATTTCATTTAATCGAGTCCTGAGCTCATACCTCTTCCACGGTTGTGTTTGAAATCCCGTAGCAACCAAGGTGGAGATCACTCAAGCTGGTATCGAGGGCTCTGAGAAGCGCCTGGTAGGCCCCCGAGACTGTTGACTTGAAGGGGGGAAGCACATACACGAGCTCCCCACCAATGTCCTCCTTGAGATAAGCCTCTGGAAGGTGGGACTGGATCAGGGAGGTCACTGCTGCGGTGTCACACTCCTCTATCATATTCTGAAAAAGGAGGAAAATGCTCTGGTCAACGAGAGGGCTGGGAGGTCAATATTCCTGCTGCAGGATTCAGACCAAATTCTGTCCTGCAGTATAACCAGTGGGCAAACTTAATCCAGACAGGCAATATTTCAGTTTACACACTAAAAGGAGATGAAACTGGGTTTCTGGCGTTTGAAGAAGACTGAAAGATGTGGCACAGACACTCTGCCCCTCACTGTGCTGAGGAAGAGATGAGCTCTGGGGACTTTTTGGACTACACTGTGCCTATCTTGGTCCATGCAGTGCTCACCTAGCTCCCTCTGTCCACAAGCATACAGGGACTGGGACAGATTGGCCATTTTGTACCAGCTAGAGGGTTTACAGTACAGACAAAAAGCCTAGCCACAAGGGAGAGTTGACACCTGAGCTTGGCTGCCAGCACAATTACAACCTTTTTCCCCATGAAAAATAGGGCTTGCACATGGGTCCTTTTTCATTTTTTCTATCTATACTGCCAGCAATTTGGAAGAGGGGCTGATCTCTTACAGTATCTGTGTGTTATTCTGTGTGCTGGGGCTACCAACAGCACTGTAATAAAGGCTTTAAGAACAGAGTTCCTCCCTCCTTGCAAACAGCAGAACATTTTGCCTCAGGCCAGGTACTATCCACAGGCCTTTCCCATCTCTTATCTCTGAACTCCAGAATTCACACTCTGCACCTGGCCTTGCCTTTAACCCTCACAGAGACCCTGTTCTTTTCCAACAAAGCAGAAAGCTGAAATTTCTGCTTGTTGAGGGTCGCAGGGCCTGGTATGATGTCCTCCCTGGTGGCTGGTTTGGAGATCCTCCCTCTGCTTCAAGGAACGTGCTCTGTCAGCATCTCTCCCTGAGACACAGCATGCTCACATGCAGATCTTCAGGAGCTCTTTGGTGCCTCTCTCTGCATCCAACGCAACCACTTTGGTACTGCTTCCATCCTCAGCTCCTGCCAACAGCATCCCTGAGCAAGCCTCGATGCTCCCCTTCAGAGATGAAGCTGCTGAGAGCTCATGCTACATGTGGGCTCAAACACCAGGCATCTCTGCCTCTGCTCCCTGCAGTACCTGCTGCGGTGACTATGCCCACGGGATATGAAAGGGAGCCAGGGCCAGAAGGGAAGGGAGGACAAAGAGGATTGCATTGCTCACCTGGGCACAGGAGGCTCAGATTCACACCTCTGCCTTGTCTGTTAGATCTGCAGCTAAGACTCCTATGTTTTGGGGAACTCTCCATATAGGCTGTCTTTCTGAAGGAAACTTATCTATAAAAGTGTGTGAATTCCAGCACAGGACAGACAGAGTGAGCCAGAGAGCACAGTGCACCGTGTCTTGTGTACCTCAGTGGCTGGAGCATATAAGAAGTGTTCTTAATAGCAATCTACAGGCTGTAGTTACATGTTTACAAAGCCAGCATGTGCTTTAACCTGTGTGTCCAAAACCAAAGGTTTCAACCCAAAATGCATCCCATTTTCACCCTGCAATAAAACGGTCACATAAAGAATCCATTCCATGGAAGAGAAATTAGACTGAAACAACCATTCCATGGCAGAGATCTAAGATTAAAATGAACCTTCTGCAATGTGCTTCATGTCTGTGGGACACTGACTTGCCTCCTTCCTTCACATCATACAACTGACTCAGTTTCCCACCCAAGATGTCTATCATAACATCACACATTTATCTTAAAGTGAGGCTAAATTTGTAGGACTCTGACACAAACCTTCTTTTTTGTGAGTGTCAGGTGATATCCATCACCAAACGTTTCCTTGAGGTAGAACGGCGACCCACAGCATCTGAGCCCCCCATGCTCCAGGAAGGCGATTCGGTCACTCAGTACTTCTGCTTCATCCAAGTGATGTGTTGAAAGAATGATGGTTCTGCCTGGGAAACAGAAAACTGATGTCAACCAACACAGAACAGACATAAAGGATTACATAGGACCCGTGAAAGCTTCACCGAATGAGGGCACGCAGAGCATCAGGTGAAAAATCAACTGTGCTTTTTGGAAATTAATAATGAAACTGGATGAAAGACAACATTAGAGAGAAGTTGAAAGTTACTATCATAAGTTGTGTATTATCGTAAAGTTTATTTTCAAATGACATTGTGAATTTACAAGAAGAGCCTGGAATGCACCCAGAAGCTCTGCAAAGTCCCAGATCCCCACAGCTAGTTCTCTGTGGCCTCCAAAAACTGCTTCTCAAAGCCACTGATATCATATTTCCAAGCGACACAAATCGCTTTTGTGACTGAGCAGCATCTCATCTCATCACAGTACCTTTTTTATTCTTGGAGATAATTTCCCAAATACTCCTCCGAGAGCACGGATCCACCCCTGTGGTTGGTTCATCCAGGATTACCACCCTTGATCCACCCAGGAGAGCAATAGCTATAGACAACTTCCTCTTCATTCCCCCAGACAGGGAACCAGCTAGCTTATGACGATGGCTGTACAGTCCAGTCTCCTTCAAAGTCCTTCAAAACAAAGAAAAAACAACCCCCAGAGGTTGTCCTTCAGGCATCTTTTAAAAGCAGGGAATCTGAAAATACCCAAAAAACATAACTGCAAATGAAAAACTGCTCAAGTATGGACTGCTCTACTAAATGGTCACAGTGCACTGAGATGATTCATCCTATAGCTCAGCCACTGGGATTTTAATTTAAAAAATCTTTTTTTAGGATGTTTTCAAAGTTTCCATCTGACAAGCCAAGGTTAAAGGCTCAACCTCATCAACAGAGAACACCAAGATCCAAATTCCCTGGGATGTTCTGGCTGTTTCACTTCTCCGCAGAACCAATAAAGCCGACATCATCTTTCTGACTGGTTGATTAAATCCCTTTCTGGGGAAAATTGTAAAGAAGCAAGGACCAGACCCTTAGGCCGATAAATTCATCTCCAAAGAATTGCCAGAGAAGCTTGTGAACCCCCTGGAGAAAAGACGTTGTTTTCTTACAGCCCCAGATTTCAACACTCAATATCCTCCTCTAGGCAGACCAAGGCGTTATTTGAACTCCAGGCTGGGTCTGCAACTGTGCTCAAAACCATTCATTTGAGCTTTGTAGGGGCAATGGCACTACCACACAATAATTTTCAGAGCCCTCTCACTCTTCCCCAACCCTGCTGGTTTTATACCTCTTAACTTCTTGGTAGAGCTCTTCTTTACTCCAGTGAGGGACTTTGATGTACCCATAGAGCAGCAGGTGCTCCTTCGTGGTGAGGTAGTTGAAGAGCACGTTGTGCTGCATGCACACACCCATGTTCTTCCTGATAACCTCCTGATCAGTCCTGATGTCTTTGTCATAGACAACAATAGTACCTGATGATGTAGGGAACAACCCAGTCAAAATAGATCTGAAAGGGAAAAATAAATTGTAAAGAAAGTTAAGTAGAAAGCCAGACATGATTTTTTTCCACATGGTCCTGTACCTATTATTATTTGCAAAGCTTCCCTCCATCACCACCGCACTCCTTGCAGCCAGAAATAACTGAACACAGCTTCTTCTGCTGCCTGCCATGCTTGGGCAGAGCAGTGGCCAATTAACATCAAAGAACATCCCCCTCCCTCTCTGTAGGATTGTGAGGGCAAGTACCAAGCTTGCGTATGGAACTCTGGCTACTTTTCACATATACTTTTATCTTCCTTGGTCTTCCCCTCTCCAACTCAGACCACAGTGTGTCCCGTACATCGATACTCATGAATGCCCTTCACTTCCCATTTAATCACTGGTAATTCAGGTAATGCAGTTACTCTTCATTCTTTGAGGTTTGTCTGCAGTATCCAGACAGCCTCATACTGCTAACCACATCAGAGATTGCAAACCACGTCTTTATCATACTAACCACATCACGGCAGGGAAACCTGACTTCACTGCCATTATTAACAAGGAATGGGAGAGGACTTCCAGGCAAGGCACCTCACAGAGGGCAGCACTTTCAACTAGTTCAAGCTAATAATACTACCTACTAATGCTACCTACCTAACAGACCCGAGTCAAACACCTTCTGCTTGGAATAACTACTTACATAATATGGGTTGTTTTTAGAGCTGTCCTGCAGGGAGTAAAGGGAGAAGATGCATCTCTGACTGCCTTTCACCTTCCCCGTGTTGCTCTCTCTCCTGGGACTTTTAACCCTCATTAAAAAGGAGAGGAGAAGTAACTTGTGACCTTACTCGGGATTTCAAGCCTGCACTAAGTTTCAAGAAGCCATTATATTTTTCTGTACATCACCTTTGCCTACACTTCACAAAGAGGACATGAGATGAATTTCTAATAAGCTGAGATGAAGCACACATCTGTCTTACTGATTTTGGCTCTTCTGGGGCTTCTATTTATCAACTTAATGTTGCTTTCAGAGTGATGCATATATATATATCAGTGGAGAAATCAAGTTCTACAGGTTTGTTTTACTGCTTTTATCTAACAACTCAAACAATAATTTATAAATGACAAGGCTAGAAGGGCTGGAAGGCCAATGTATTAACCTACTGCCATCCCAGCCCAGTCAAGACATGAGTCTGTACAGCTGAAATATACCTTTATTAAGCTTTTGTGCTAATATCATTTCAACTTTGGCATGTGCAAAGCTACCCACAGCTTTCAGAGCAACCCAGCCCCAGGCACCAAAGCCTCATGGAACAAAATGCTGGAACAGCTGCTGTGCTGTGTATTACAGTGATCCTACCAGACTAAAAAGCATATTCCTAAGCAGCAAAGGAGCTTTAATTCTAACAGATGAAGGGACAGCTGAGGTTGTCTAAGACCAAGATAAAACTGCAGGAGCGATCTGTCCTAATAAAGCATCTTATTCAGCTCCCCAACCCTGCACAGCCCCATTTGCTCTCTCATTCACCCTGCCATGCCCCACAGTATAAAACATCCCAACTTTAAAGAGCACATACATGGTCGTCGTTTTCCCAGCTCCATTGTGTCCCAGCAGGGAAGTTATATTCCCTTCGTAGAAGTTGAGGCTGAGGTTGTCCACTGCAGCTTTGGATCCATAAACCTTTGTTATGCCACGGAGGGAGACTCCCAAGGTCAGGTCAGTGGGCTCTGGCTCCAGGTGAGGAGGGGGGGCACCTGCAACACCAAAGGGAAGGGGCAGAGGACAGTTACTTTTTTTCATCTTATAAATAAGCAGGGCTTTTTATAGCATAAAATACAGAAAAGGTAGATGCCTTTCAACAAGGAATGTAGAGAACATTTCAGAGGATCTGAATCATTTTGAGCTCTTCCGGATTTCTCCTTTTCACTTCTGCAACTTCTTACAACTCCTGACAGTAAGTGTTAATCACTTCCGAAAGGTCCCATATTTAGATGTTTCAGAGCACCTAACGTAATCTATACTAAGAAAGCACAGCAAAACTACTAAATTATTTTTGTTAGGTAGAATCAGCAAGCTTGTATCTGTGAGCTCACTACATTTTACAGGCTAAATATTTAAAGAAACAAACAAAGCAGCACATATCCCTTTTGACAAGTGGAAACTTCTTTTTGCTTGCACAAACAAAAGTGTGTTTTTCTACGCAGAGCATTGTTGAGTGAGGCATATGCATCTAAGGTATCTGCCAAACTACAGTATACACAAATATGCATGTGAATATCAGTAGTGGATTTCCATATCAAATAGGAAGAAAAAGGAAAATTTAAAAGCCAAATCTCCATTCAGGTAAGCAACAGTTTCCGTTTTTTTCTGTGCTACAAAATAAGGATTAACACAGAAATGCACTTTCTGAGAGCAGTGCCCCTTTACAAATTCCACTTCGTTTACTTGAAGTGTAAGTTGGCACTGCTACCCCATGTAGAATTCACATACATATCTTATTGTTGAGGGGAGTTTCTTTCCTTAGCATCAGCTTGCTGAAGAAGAGGCCTCTTTGTTTCTCACTCCAGAAGGGGAGGTAACTGTTGTATTCGAGCCAGTAAGATGGAAGGAACGGGAAATACCAGGGAGCAGCCATGCCATATCGTCCTGCAAGAAGAAAACGAAGCTCATCCAGGTATCTGCAGAAAGCACCACTATTAGATTGCACTCAAAATAACAAAAAATGAACTCCGTAGAGATCTCTCCTCTCTTGATGTGCTTCATGTACTACTGATACTTGGTAGAGGATTTTCCCTTAATTGGCACAATAGGAAGCATTTGCTAATTTGTTATTCTGAGTAACTTCATAGCCGGAGGGTTGGAGTACTTTACATTTTCCACTGGGTAGATTTCTGTGTGCCAGTGGACTGCTTCATTAGGTGGGGAAGAAAAGCAAAAGATAAATGTACTGGCTCTTGCCCAAGGCAGGAATTACTTTTTGAAATCGAATGATATAAGTAACGCAACCCATAATCACTCAGCTGACAAACGCTGGCTAACATGCTCTGTTCTCATTTTCACCGACCAGACAGCAAACATACCCTCCTGTGTCCTTGGCTTCAGCTTCCTTATGGGTTTCACCTACCCACACGATAAGCAGAAGAACCCTGTTTTTCCCTCTGTCTTGTCCCAGTTTCATTAATACTCAGACATCCACCACTTAAGTCATGGGCCCTTTGGTCTAGGAACAGAAATATCCTGTGCGGGCAGACTGGAATCAGCCAGTGTTGTATTCATTGTTTTCCAAAGGAAATGGTACAGCAGCAACCTCAATGCAACATATCCTTACCTGGGAATACATTCCTTATATACCACCCCAGGATGAAGTAAATGAAGGAGTCTATCAGAATGAGCCAGCACATCCAGCCAAAGGAGGTGTTGTCTCCAATCATTGGGGATTTATACATGTTGTCCCACTGCAGACCTGCAGAAAGGAATTTAGAAATACAACAGAATCCATATTAGTTAATGAAACATCACATCCATGGAAACTCAAATCCTAGTTTTTTGTAAAATAAACATACCTATGCCCTGTGCCTCGTAGCGAGCAATGTATTGACTTGCATAACTGAACGCAGTTGGGGACAACAGGCTCTGAGGAATAAACAAAATTGAAAACAAACAATTTTTGAATTAGTCTCAAAAAGAAATCAAGTCAGACAACCAATCAGGTACCTCACTGGCTTGGTACAACAGCTACAAAAATGAGGGAGATTTTTTCCAACAGTCACAAAGAGCAGTGGATGAGGCTTATCATGGACAGTGCTTCTGGTGATGGTCTGTAATAACTCCTTACAGACTTCCCTCCTTTTGCTTCTACTCCCAGTACCCAACTTAATCCCTCATTCAGGGCTTTAATTTAGGCTTTTGAAATAAAGTTGTGATTGAAAATTACCTGAGGTGGCTAATAATTTTACCACTTGAATTAACAAGTGTCCTTTCTCAAATTTGGTGGACTCAAAGAAAACAAGTACAGCTTCTGGAACCTAATACCTATTTATTTCTACCCTTGGTAAGAGACATGGCTTTATGTCTCTTTCCGTGACTATGAATTTGAGATACATACAACTAAAGGACAAGCAGAGCCAGCCCTCCTTCACAGTCCTGAAACCTAAATTCCTTACTGACCAGCCTTACTGCTCGTGGTGGCTGAAGGTAACCCATTTTTGCCTTTCAATTTGCGAGGGTTCACACTACTCTGATTCAGCAGGCAGGTGGTAACTCCCTAAAATGGCACAAGTATTGTGTTCAGTCCTAGAACACCACTAATTCCAGGCCTCCCTGAACCAGGCCATGGCCAGCTCTCCTGCTACGTGATGTCGTACCTGTCAACACCCACTGATGGAATTTAGAAAGGAATTTAGAATTTAGAATTCATGTATAATTGTGACACAAGCCTTAATAACAACTGAAGTGTACTGAAGGGGAATGCCTGCTTCCACACACATAATCCCTGTTACTGAAAAGCAGAACTTACCAGTAGGCTCTTCACCGAGAAGCTCAAGTGATTTTCAATGACAAGCAACACAATGAAGGGGAAGAAGGTGAGGATGTACACGAGACTGCCCACCAACGCTGCTATGTTGGTGTTGTTGAAGAAAACGCTGATGAAGTAGCTCATGGCTATGATGGACAGGCTGTAGTCCATGAGGTACAGGAACAGGAGTGATGTGTTTGTTTTGGGAAGGATGTCACCCACTTTTAGGATAACAATGAGGAAGGTGACAGTGATTAGAAGGAAGATGGCACATTCTATGAACCAGGCGATAAAATGGCTGCTTGCATTAACACCCATCATTTTCATGTACTACAGAGAGAAGGGTTAAAAAGAAAAAAAAAAGAATTACAAATGGCAAATGTTTATTAAGAGATTTTTTTTTCAGTGATAATAGGGCACACAAACAAAATATGCTTTCCTACTTTGGCATACTGCTCTGTTGATAACCAGGGAGAAACCATGCTCCCACATTTCTGGAATGCCCTGGGTTTGCAAAGCAGTCTATTGCAAACGAACAGCAGGGGCAGGATCTGCAAGCATCATGTGCCGCAACCCACAAGTTGCAAAGCAGCTGCTGGCATTACGTTTGTAACCTTTCTAAAGCATTTTGGTTATTATTATTTTTTTTAATAATGCTATTTGACTTCGTGGCTTGAACATAAAAACTCTTAGGTCTCTTTGAAACCAAGCCATTTCACACACATCCCCAAGGCAATGCATAAGAGATAAATTAGCATGGTTATACAGAAGTGATATTAATTTATATTAGCTGATGATCAAAGCCACAAGACCTATAGAACTGTAAATTTGTATTGCTAAACCCAAAAGAAATGACCAATGCTGTTGTCTTGTTGTAGATAGCACACCTAAACAGAAAACCGACACCCTAGGTCTTAGAAACAACAAAAGTGGGTTCCCAAAACTATACTGGGAACTAATGGGGCCGTCAACTAGCTATTGAGGTTCACTCATTGTCTGTCTCATTGGAGTTCATAGGGTGCACTTTCTTAGAAAGGCTTTTTGGTGAATTAATATATTTCCACGGTACTAGATAAAAACCAAATCTGCCTAAGCTTTTGTTGTTTGCCGAAGCTTAGCTTTACAAAAAGTTCTTTGCTGTTCATCTGTTGCCTGTGCTCATACTGAAAACCCAAGTTACTGCAGTAAATTCCCTATGTTTCAATGTCATTTCTTTTCTTATAGGCAACCTGAAGGAAGGACTTCATTTCAGAGGAGCTGATGTAAAATGTAGCACCTTCTGAATTATTAAGTATAATAACTTCAAGGATAGGAAGAAAGTCCCTTTGTGTCTTTGTTCCCAGTAGGTACGACTCAAACTCAATTTTCAGGGAGCTTTAAATCTTCAGAAAACTTGTAATTTTGTGAGGTCCCCATGTTTCCAGTGTTCAGCATGGCAAAGCAATATTCTCACCACTTCAAGGGCAAATGCCCTGCACTTCTACATTTTTGTGCTTGTTTACAATGTCAGAATTCAAACACTGCAGGCCAGACAATAGGTATATGGAATATTATTTTCCTTAATGCTTGTTTTGCTCCATTTAACGTTGCACATGGGACCTACAACTCACTAATAAGGAAAATCTGTTTATAATTTTACACGCCCCAGAAAGTTTCAGTGTACCTCATAAAGCCTCAGATCTTTCTCTTGAACAAGTGTTTTAACAAAATCAGCTATAAACAGCACCCAGGCAGCCATCAGAGCAAATGGAAGAGAGTAGGTCACGCTGGTTAAGAACCTGTAAAAGGCAAATGTAGGCTTTAGCTGAATATAAAATGTTCTGGGGATTAAAGCTTTATACAGAATATATTTCTCAGAATAATACTTTGGCACAGGAAAAGACAGGCTTATATTTCAAAATGTGAAGTATAATTAATAATTACAGAAAAAAAAAAGGCTATTTTGCCATTGCATTGGATTTTCTATTCATGAAACTCCTGGCTGTTCAAAAAAAAAAAAAATTATTAAATCACATGGGGATTTCCAGCCAGGTTCTGGAAGCAGTTTTGCTCAGCAGCACCACTGGCAAGAGCAGAAGAAACCACCATTGGCAATGGCATCTCCTGGCTCTCTGGTGGGGTGCATCCAACCTGGAAACACCCCATCAGCCAGCCGTTCTGGCAATAAATATAATGGCCAAATTTTGTTATCTGGCCATATTTCCTGGTGCTTGAGGTTGGGTATCAGTGCTTGCCCTCAGAGTGTCTGTCCTGCTGCCCCACAGGATGGGTATTACAGATCCAGGTCTGCAATGTGGGCTTCGTAATTCTTGGTTCTTCCTCCTTACAACCTTCCTCCCATGCCAAATGTGCACTGAGAAAAGACACAACAATGGCCCAAAGTACAATTCTCATTTTGTGATGGAAAGTAAGTTTTTACAGTGGGAGACTGGGAGATTCAATTCATCGTATCTAAAGGGCTTACGTTTTCCTCCCTTATTTTTAAACCTGGTTTAAAAAAAAATAAAAAATCGGTATTATTCCTGGGAAAAGTTCAATCCACAATAGCAATTTTTTTTAATTTACTTTTTTTTTAAATTACATTTTTGAATTGTAATGCCCAAAATGTCCCCAAACCAGTGCTTTTAGGAAATGCTTCCATGCGAATACAGTCATATTTATAATGAACGATGAAAAGGCATTTTGGTAGCTTTACCAATTTTTTGCCACCTTTTTTTTTTTTTTATCACCACCTTGTGCATTATCTCTAGGCTATAAAAAAATCAGTATTTCCCATACTTTCTTTGTAGTAGTACATATGTTCCTCCTATTTCTCTCCAGGACAGTAACTATGTGCTAAGAATCGATAAACAGCCATTTTATGATGACTTCTACTGGATGCAAATCCAAAGCCTTTAGGTAGTTTAATAATTGAGCAAACTCATGGCTCTCTGAATCCAGGGTGGAGAGGGAAACCCAAAGGCAAGCTGTTTTCTCAGCAGCCCAAGAACAAGCAAAGAAACAGATAACACTGTAGTAAGTGCCCCCAGCAGCCAGTTAATCATTGTGCAAAACTATCTCACAGCAATAATCCACGTTTGCTGCAAGAAGTTGAGGCTTGGTTTGAATGTTCCCTGCCTGCATACTGGCAGGCACTTCGCATGCATTTACCCTAAGGAGGGACGGTAAGTTCCCAGCTCGCAGAAGACAGGCTGACACAGGAGGTTAGGGGCTCTGCTATAGCTCCCAGGTCATCTTTCAGCTCATGCAGTTGAGATGCAGAGCTCCAAAGTTCAGTTTGTAAACTTGGTCCACAGGAGACCCTCATGTCTGTGTGAATTGCCTGCCCAACCTACCAATATTACCTGCTGAACATCCTTCAGTGCTTTCTGAGCGACACGAAATCCCTTCCCTGTGTGTTTTCCACTCAGCTTGGCCACCAGCTGTGGACAGGGGAATAACTCTGAGGATGTACCATGTTGCCAGCTTCCCAATGCCGACCAAAATTGCCTTGCCAGAGGGGCAGGTCCTCAGCTGTGAGAAATTGGCTTCTCTCTATTGCACTTGGCAGAGAGATGGTTTATATTAGCTGCAGATCTGGCTCAAGACGAGTGGAAAGGAAGGCGATCCAAAACTTTTTGATCTACTTTACCATTCAGAACTTATTCTGGTCCACACACGGTTCATGCTGCACTGCTCTGTATAACAGGCTGTTAACCCTGACAACTCGGCACATCAAAAGCTTTTCTCTCCTCCCTCATTACTGCGGCGATGAATGGTACAATTTCATCTTCCCTCTTATCCTTCTTAAAGCATCTGTGAGAGAGGCACCTGGATTGAGAACTATTCACTGTACGCTGAATATTAGCCCGAATCAGTGGAATGAATAACAAATAGCACAGCTGGATGGCAATCTGTAGGAACAAAGCTCATAAACCTAGGGGCTCTTTTTGCCCAATAAGTACGTTTTCTAAGTTCTGCCGCACTGTCTGCACGTAAACACCTGCAGAACAAGCCAACGCTCCTATTTAACCCAAGTCCTGCCAACCCAAGACTCAGCTCCACCTTTTGAAGTAAAACAAGAACAGCAAATTTTACCAGCTGTAAAACCTGTAGTTACCATGACAATTCAGGCACATACAGAGCACCGAAAGCAAAAGATTGGGCAAACTAAACAGAGGCCATTTATGCTAGGGTCCAAAATTTCCCCTTTTGTTCAGACCCTTGAAAAATCACAACACAAAATCATTTCCACCCCATGTGGACAGGTGTTAAGGAGACCAGCACAGCTGGTGAAGCCGACTCCACCAGTCAGACAAGAAGAGCTTACAAAAACCAGGAAGATAAAAGTCCCACAAACTTACATATCCTTATTGTAGCAGGGGTAAGGCATGGCCTGGACTTGAACAGCTATTTCCTCCAGCTTCTTGCCAGTCTGTAACTGAATGATGGCTCTTTCAATGCTGTCCTGGATATAGATAAATGCCCGGCTGTAGATCTGGCTCTGCGAGGTGGAGTTGTGTGGTCCCACAGTCCAGATGCGCTCCCTTATCCTGTTGGTGGTTTGTGTAATCCTGCTGCTCATCCTGATGGTGTAGTTGAGTACAGGAGGGAGGGCCAATGCCCCACCGACGGGGCTGCTCCGGCTTGAAGGCAGCTTGAAAATGATACCTTGGAACAGAAAGGGAAGGGTTTTCCTTCAGTCAGAGTTGATAGCATGGGAGCAGTACACACATATGTAGGAACTCCTCATTTTTATAAGCCTTTTCTACATTACAGTCCATCATTTCATTTCTTTGCTGCACAAATAATGCTCAGATGGGCAGGCTGCTTATGGTCACTATCAAGAGTTTGGAAGTGGAAAGCAAACATCACTGCAGCTCCTCCTAACTTCCAAATGTGACCGATGATTCCAGGTGCTAAATACACCCCAAAGGCTTCAAGTCTTCTCCCACTGAGTATTTAAAAATTAAAGGCTCTCAGAGTAACCAGCTGTGTTTGGAAAAATCTTGCTGTTAATACAGACTGTCACAGATCTAGAGGGTATGTCTCTTAGCACATGCATCTCTCGTGAACATGCCCAAACGTACTCCATCACCAGAGCTCACATAGTGATACTGTAACACAAACCTCAGGAGTGTGGCATTGACAACGGTTCATGGACATACTTTTGTGCACACAGAAACTCCTGCAAAGCTGAAAAATATCTGGGAATATAAAAGCTTTGCAAATTTCTGTTAGGAAATGGAATACCAGAAACAGTTTGATAGACAGGACTCCTTTTCTCTTTAAAATGTCTGTTTGATATATATGCCACTACCACATATTTTCTCTCCAGAATACTTTGGCTGATTATTCTGTATATGAAACATGCAATGGAAAGGAAGGCAAACATAGAGGAAACTCCTTTTATGGGATTAGATAAGTATTATTGGGGCCTGAAGTACAAAGAATAGAAAAAGTTTCTATCTACACCTAAATTATGAGGAACAAGACCCAACAGGTCATGGAACTTATGAGTTAATCCTAATTAAGGAGATATTGTGCATTCTTGAAGAATTAAGACATGTTTGTATCATTCAAATGGATAAGTTTTTATTCCCTGCTCTCCTCCCTGCAGTCTGATCTGAAGCTGAAATCCAATCCCACAAATGTAAAAGGTGTGACTGAGAAGACCCATTATAATAATGAAGTGCTGGACCGGAGCATCTCAAGATCTTTATTATCTTCTAATAAATTGAACTATATCATATTTTTTTCAATCAAAGCATCTTTTCCCTCTGGAGGCCTGAGAGAAGGAAGCTCTGGCATGAAGATCTCCTAAGGGCAGCAAAACTTATTTCAATTAACCAAGAGAAAACACCAGATGACCAAAGGCTTTCTTTTTAAAGACGACAGAGGTACAAGAAAAGAGAACGTATAAACAGGATGGTGTAAAACACTGCCATAAGGAGGTCTGAATGTGCAGGACCCATAGCTCTAGGTGAAAATCGATGGCTGTGCTGTGGAAGCTGTGACCACAACAGTCACTGGTGGAAAGCCAACCTGTGTAGGCTGGACTCCCATCCTGTACCAGGCTAACTTCAACTGACAGCAGTACTTGAGACTCTGTTACATACTTGCAAAAAGTTCATTCTTTAGAAAGAGCTCTTTAGCCATCCTTTCCAATTCTTCTAAGCTTTTGACTGCCCAAATGCGATTAAATGAGACGCAGGAAGACACATTTACAGCAAGAGTAGCTAATGTGTTCAACTGATCGACAATGTCAGAGTTGTTCTGTAACTCCAGCCGAATGTCATCTGTAAAAAACAACAACAAAAAAAAAACAAACAGTAGCATCAGTACATATAGCAAAAAAAAAAAATAAAAATCCATCAAACCATTCTGCTCTTTATACCAACAATGACACCAGAAAGGAAGAAAGGACATCATACTAAACACAAAGTGTAAAACACATTTCTGCACTTCGCAGTGCAACGAAGGCATGTTGTTGACCCAATTTTTATGTTAATCATTTGTAATATGTTCGTGAGCTTGCCTTTGGGAGGATGCCAGCGCTGTGATGTGACAGCCATCCCAAATCAGAAGTTGCCACTAACCTGCTGGGTTTCTAGACTTGCATGTGATGCTCACCATTCATTCCACATCTCATGGTTTTTGATGTAATCAACACGTCTGCTGAGCTGCTGTCTCAGGGGAGAATGGGCTCTATCCAAGCACATCAAGAAAAGTTATGTCTGTTGTGCTGATGTGTGTACTAAACCTGATAATGAAGTTTAATAACGATGCTGCTGTTGCCTGGCTGTTTTAAAAGGTGACTGCATAATGTGGTGTAACTAATATGGAACAGCTGCTGCAGGCATGATGATTTTATGGGGAGTTCAGACAGGAGATGCTACTCATGAAATAGCACAGGGGTCATCACGAACAGCGTGTTCACATCATTCAGACTTTAACAGACTAAAACCACGCTTGGCTTACGATAACTTTTGCTGGCATAAACCAGATATACGTTGAGATGTATGCACACACCGAAAATGTGCATAGGGGCAATAAGACCAGCTTGGAGGGGGGCTACCATCACCGTACTGCACACTAAGAAGGGATACAACCACCAGTGCTGTTAGCTGATGATTACCACTGTGCAGATCAGCACCTCTCACCTTGAAGGACTATGCAAGACCATCAGGGAACAGCAAATGCCATCAGGGCATCTTTTGTAATGATGCCTCTGGCTTCACCAGCCTGTGCTCCTTTATTGGGTCCTTTCCTTTTCTGCTCCGGAAAACTTTCAAGCTGAACACTAATGCAATGTAAGTGAGCTCTCCACATTTCCCATCTGAATCCCAGGTAGCTCGTTTGAAGTGATAATTATGGCTAAATAGTGTCCTCCAGTGGCCACAATCAGCTGCAGAGATTCCCATCCTACTATTCCTTCAGCGCTCATGAGAAACATCTCTTCGTACAAGCCCTTTGCTTTCTAAGAGTCTTTTCCCACAGACAGACTTCAAGAGTTTTGAATCATGGCTGAGATTGCCTCACACTAAAGCATCTGATACTGGCCATGGAAGAGCAGAACTGGAGAATGACTGAAGTTTGGTGACTCTGCAGCTTCCGGACCTGAAGTACAAGTAGGAGGGCAGCACATATGGAACAACTTACCCAGCTCATTTATTTGACTCAGCAGTTCAACTGCGTCCAAATCCACCATCAGCTTGATAAAAACCTGCACAAAAGGATTCTGCAGGGCATTCTGTCAACAAGCAAAGAGAAAAAGCATTAGTTTGACCACAAACCCCGCGAGCTTATTTAGCGTATTGCTAAAATACAACAGACCAGCTGCCTTCATTAACGCTTGTTCAACCCTCTCCTACTCCTTTCTTGACCTTCCATTCTTCATTCTCTGTTTCAGGATGGGGAAATGTCAGCAATGAAAAAAAGAAAACTAATGTTACTTGGAGTCAACAGAAGATGCCTTTTGACTCTCCACCAGGCACCAGACTCCCATGGAAAAATCTTGGATACTCTTTGTTTAACCTGAGGCTTAAAAGTGCAGTAAATTTCACTTCTGTCTGTTCAAGTCCTGTGAACACAGCCAGCACGCAATGGGTAGAGTCCAAAATTTAGCTTGGAGATTGGCTGTCAGATTTTTATTTGGCTGAATTGTTCATTGTTCCACCAGCAAGTGCAGTCAGCAGAGAATATTTCATTTCACTTCTGCATAATCCACTCTGGATTTTCTCTCCGTGCCATAGAAATTACAATGATTTTCAGCCACTGAAATTATCTTTGAATGCTTTAGGGTTCCAGAGATCTCATTTTCATAGTTTTTAAGAAAAGGAGACAATTTCTACTGTAGCAAATGTGAAGCAAGTATGCGAAGCATTGCAGCCTACTGCTTTCTGCAGCCAACCAAGGCTAGGCTCCTTAGGAGGGGAAAAAGAAATTTTATTTACATTCACTGAGGTACAAAGACATCTCCTAGCTCTTACGTGTGTACCAAAGCTACATGTTTATTATAGATACTGTTTCATTTTCTGAAAAAGTCATTTCTTGCCTGGTCTTGGCTGGCTGGATCACTCTATCAAGCAGAAAGTTAATTTACAAACTGAAGAGCGTTCCCTGCTCATCTTAGCCCTCCAGCAGCCCTCAGCATGGCCAGTGTCAAGGAGCACACTACAGACATATTTCAGAAAGAGGATTTGCATGGAAAGGTGTGCCAGCAGTATTTCTGTTAGGGGAACAAGCAGACAGGCACAGAAGCTGTGAAGCCAAGGGCAGAAGCCTGAGCTCAGGTGTCCCCGAGGTCACTCCAACCCCAATTTATTTCAGCGAAGAAACCCATCCTCCCTTCTGTGAGAGAGACAGGGCAGGGTAAGATCTCATACCTTGATCATTGGAACGGTCTCGTTTAACTTAGTCAGTGAATTCATGATGGCAGGAGACTTGTCCAGCCATTCCTGAGACTTCAGGGCTAGATCAGCCATCTGCTTTAAGGTGGCATTAGACTATAAAAAAGCACACAACAACATATAAGGATCCACTTACTAATTACCTGAAAGCTTTTAAAAAATAAGTAAGGAAAACTGCTAAGACTAAATTAGGTTTCTTTAGGGTTTTCCTTAGCACCTTGTTACTGTCTGGCAAAATGCCCCTTTAAGTAATTACTTAAAAATAAGGCCTCATAGCTGACATTTGGAGCACGCCTTGGGTGTCAGCTTTCCTTCTATCACTGGCCTGCTTGCCACACGTAGTGGTGAGCATTTGTCCTGGAAGACATCTCTGTTACTTGCCGAAAATATGGAGGTGAAACTTCATACATTGAAAGCCTTAAAATAATTGTACTATTAAAAGTAGAACAACATGATTTTTTTGGAGGTAACATTTATTTCAAGATGAAAGATGACTCATATGACCAGCAATAGAGTTATGAAAAAAATCTAATATTGCAAACAGACAGAAAACAGACTTCTGCTTCCCAAATAAACCAGTCCGTGCTAGACACAAATTAAAATCCTTTTGAGTGGGCATATCCTGATGTACTGTAAACAGAGTCATACCTTTCCCATGATTGCCCGAGTTTCTGGGGTATCTGGAGTATAAAGGATCTTCCCAAACACCATTGGTTTTAGAAAAGACCAAATTAAAGCTCCAGTTGGGGTCTTGACCAGATCCAGGTAAAAGGACAAACAAAATGGTGCTGTAAGGGCAGAAAAACAAATGAGTTGCACAGAGCACAAGTAGACCAGACATGAGAAAGCTTGGTCCGATTTGTTGCTGTGTCCAGCAAATGACTTCAGGGCTCTCGTTGCTGACTGATAATAATGGGTTTGACAAAAGCAATCCACCCCCAAAATCTCCTGTTGCTGAACTCAAGGCATCAAGAATCTCCTCATTCGAGCCAGGATTCTGTGCCTGAAGGTTAAATGCAGTTTTGTGAACTCAGAGGAGCTAATAATGTCAGCGCAGTCAGAAAAACTACGTATAAAGAAAAAGCGGTGACCTGTCAAGTCCTAGAACCACCCCATCAACAACTGGGAAACAGCGCAGTATCAAGCACTGCTGGGCTATGCTGGCTGTTTGTCTTTTAACATTTATGAAAATAAGCCACTGATAATTTGGGTGGAGCAGATCTTCAACTAACATAAATCGTGAGCCCTCCAGAGACATCAAGCTCAGTGATGGATCTCTCTAAACATTAGAGTTTGGTTTTGAAATGTATTTTACCTATGGAAAAGCCAGACTTACTGGAATCGTGAGGAATTCCGTATTTCCTCATCATCTGTTGGACATGGGCATCCTCTACAGAAGAACTGTTTCTTACAGGGTCTCCAAAATCGGGAAGCAAGGACTCAAAAAACAGGGGTGTGATATCCTGGTTGCAGAGAACTTTTGACATGGATTTAAATGTGCCACGTGTTATCTTAAAGTCATTTGGTTTAAATAATGCCTGCAGAAGAGGAAAAAAAACACCCAAACAAATACATCCTACCTGTTAAAAACACCCTATTCTGGAGAGGAAAAAGAGGTAATAGAAGGAAAGGAATAAACATTCTTATACTGATTTCTTAAAATAAGTTTATCTCTACAGAATAAGGGGCTTTCCCCAGAAATCATGATTTTATGGCTAATGTCATTTCAAGGCATGAGACTCAATGTGAGAATCGCCTACCACACGTGCAATAAGGGTGCCTGGTGCCATACATACAAGACTATGGAACAGAAAGGGACGGGATCCAGTGGTGGATGCTGTTAGTGCAACCCAAAGTTATTGCAGCTGTTGCAACAGGACTGGGTTTGTAGTGAATGTTTTGGGTAGCCTTGAGGCTACAAGCGTGATCTAACGCACACCAAAGCTGGAGTGAATTTTTGCTGCTCACTTAAATGGTTTTGAATAGCCTTCAGTGGGCAGCTCTCCAGCTGTTTTCACACACCGACCACTTCCAGTGCATCTGTGTATTTTGTTCGAAGTCTATTCCCCTTCAAGAGGGTTGTTCATCCCTTGCACTTCTGTTCCTAGTGTCACCCCCCCCTCCAACCACACTGGACACCAGGCTGTCTCAATGCTCCAAATCTAAGCACTCCTATTCAGGCAACATGTCAGTTTGATAGAGATTAGTTTTATGGCATCACTATTTTAAAAGAGAAACAGTAAGCCACAATTGAATGCACCTTCAGCTTCTACAATAAGAAATTCCTATGAAAACTGGTGCAATGGTGTTTTACCTCCCAAGCACATGCAGACTACACATACCTTACTCAGTGACATCCTTCTAGACTGGCGGAGCTTTTTCAGTGAATGAATAGCTTGCAACAGTGGATCAACATCAGACTCAACCTGGTGTCTGTAATATTTCATCTTTGTCAGAACGCCTAACATCTTGTCCACAGGTTTCTGAAGTTCCTTAGGGAAAAACATCTGCAAGAGGCAGGAAGGAAATCAATTATGATTAGCAGGAATCTGTGTGCATGTGTATGCACGCACCCATGATCTTCTCTTAATCCCAAAATGGAGACTGTGGGATGTTCAATATTGTTAGGAGGTTTAAGGAGCACATGTCCCATGGGAACTGAATGAGATTAGCATTCCTAAATCCACAAATGGTTTTGCAACCCCCTCCCGTGACTATTACATATTCTAAAAGGTGCATGTTTCCAAACACCTACAGTTGGGAAACGTGCTAGATGTTGGCTGGGATATAATTTGAGAGGTGGCCTTTCATACAACAGAGACGTCAAACACTACAGGTGAATTTTGACCTAAGACAAATTAATTGGCATTCTCATTTAGTAACTTCTGTTCCACTCAGGATCATTTCTAACCTGCTTTGGCAGGGGGGCTGGACCCGATGATCTTTTGAGGTCCCTTCCAACCCCTTCAATTCTGTGATTTCTGTAGTGTTTTAAAATGTGTATTCAATCCACACTTCTCAGTGAACAGTACTTTGACTTGCTGTTTATATACATGTATGTGGGGGATATTTGAATCGTTTAATAACTTGGCAGTGACAACTAGATTGGGAAAATATATTTTACAGGATGTTTTTCAGGGCTTCCATTTTCAAGGGATAGAAAAAATTTAGCCTGGTGTCTTGTTTTTGGGAATCCTGAACTCAGCTGGGAATGTTCAAGAGGCTGTGACAGCACATAAACAATACTAGCAGATAGGGAGGCATTCGGAGCAGGTCTAGTGCCTCTAAATGAGGTTTGCGGGTTTACACCAGCTGGGATCTTCATTTATATCTACACTGTCACAGCATGGATACGCAATAAAAATTACTGCATGAGAAAAGCCTGATCTTTGGCTTGTGTAAATCAGCATTGCTCCTGGCCACTGCAATGATATTTTATGACCTTTCAGCCACTACATGCAGCAAAGACTATAGAAAGCACTCTACAAATCCAGCACTAACCTTGTATAAGAAATTATAAACGTCTAAGTGTTGTAACAGGGTGACCCCCAGGATGTACATCTCACGAGTCCTCTCTGACACAGAGAGATTGCAGAACTCCTCTGCTACGGTTTGCAGCTGTGGGTCGGAAGGACGGGTGCTACAGGACTCCAGCTGGAGGATCTGAGAAATGAGCTGTGTTTGCAGAAAGGAAGAAAAGATTTGTCAGGGAGTAGACTGCTCACTCCAGTATGCATAGTTTAATCTTGCCTTGCTGCTGTTCTTTCCACAATGTCATATTTCAGCCCTGAGAACCAGAATATGCCTACCTACTACTCCCACTGCAAGGGACAAATCCTAAAGATTGTGTTTTACTGCCTAGCTTGCAGAGCAGTAAAAGCTTTTGTGGCTTCAGTTTCCCATTGACTGATGCATGTGAAGACTAAAAAAGACTGCGCTCTTCGGGGTTCACTCCAGACAAGATGGTTGGGAAGGGGAAAAGCATCTGGAGCTCTGCTTGCACAGGAGGCTGAAGAAGGCAAGCTCATCTCTCCTTATGGGAGGCTATTTTTGGACCCCTGACTGCTCTCATGAATCCTGTTTAGAACTGTGCTTTTCCATCTGGACTACAACAACTCCTCAGCACTGAGGACCCCACCAAGGATCTCACTTGTCCTCATTAGGCTGTTAGAGCGAACTGTGCCCTCACTGCAGATCAGAGCAATCACTCACCAGGCAGCGTGTGGCTGTTACCAGCTACTCGTGACAGCCAAAAAGACCATATGGCTCTCGGTCTCAAATGGCTAAACTGATGTCAGTGACATCCTACTGCATTTCTGGTGGCTGTTTTGATCTATGTCCCTTGTCTATCCCTGTGGGACTGTCTACTTCTCTCTGTGCTGTCAACAGGATCTCTCACTACAATGACAGCAAGCTTACGTGACTGCTGTTTTCTGGGAGAGATGTTTCCAGAAGAGCATCAATACTGGCTGTGGACATTCCTGTCATGTTTTTGAGATCCTCTTTGAGCTGGTCCACATTTTTAAAGACATCCCTTAACTTTTCTGTAAAGGAAATCAAAAAAAAGTTGATGTAACAGCTTTCTTCAGATAGACGGTAATCTCAAGCACACAGAGAACTTAATTTTTGGTAAAGGATGGAAGTGCTGCATATCATTGCTGATTAAAACCCCCAAACCTTGCAAAAGAGTCATATTTCCTAGGTTCCACAGTCTGAATTCCACTATGATATAAAGTTGGCAGGTTTAGGGATAGCAAATTTTGCCCAAATACAAAGACTTTGGACTTTCAGCATGTCAGATTTTCAGGCAGTGCAGAAAAAAATGTTGGTCTAGCACTGGCTCTGGAATTACCCTAGACAAAAGGATCCCAAGAACAGTGGACATGGTGTATGGTTATTTCAGTAATACCACTTCTTCCTGGCAGCTAAACAAATCTTGGGTTTTCAGCGGAAGTTATGATACCAGGGATGATGTTCACAAACCAACATTGTAAAGAAAATACAGGAAACTACCTTGCTTGCTGGCATCTGTTAAATTCTCAGTGATGTTCAACATGGAATTCAAAGTTTTAATATACTGAGGAATCTCTTGAAAGAAAGCAATTTCTGGTATGTTTTCTTGAAACCTAAATTGGAAAAACAAAACAACCACAAATTTGGGAATATGAGAAGAAGGCAGGAAGACATTTTATCACTTCATAAATAGAATACTATAGCAACCTAACTCAGACGAAAAGCCTCACCACTTTATTTGTGTCTGGACATTTGTGGCATCCCCAACCAGTACATTCTGAAGCTCCTGGGAGATCCTTCTGCCATTCAGTACGTTGGTCACAACTTGACTGCTCAGTTCGATAGCACGGAGGAGCTGCTCATGAGATTGACTCTGTTCACACAGTTCTCCAAAGCTAACATTAGGGAGATGGCAAATATGCTGTATTGACTTAAAGCTCTCATAGTCACAAAGAAGTGTTGTCAGATCCCGGAGGCGAGTTATCTTCAAAGGAAAATTTGAAAAGGAAGACAAATGCACAAACACCAGTTAGATGACAGAACTATAAAAGGTACATTTTAAAGAGTCTAGCTGGTCCTTCACATTTTTCTTTAGGATTATTATTTTTTTTTAATATCTATTTTTAGTTCCTTCAGTAGGCCTCAAATAGAAAAGCTCACAACCAACAATCCTGCATGAATTGGTAGCAGACCTGGCTTTATAACATTGCACAGGATCTAATAAACCTTGCAAGCCTCAGAGTATCGTTTCCCTTGCCCAACACACATATGCAGCAATATCCCATTTGGGCTCACCTGTTGAGTAATTAATCTTCCCAGAGACCAAAGAAATGTACATTTTGCAATAGGTTAAGCTATTTGGACACCAGTTGGTCATCCCTACAGCAACAGATGAAAAGGAGTTGGCTAGAAGTAATGACTTCTGCTTCTGCCAGCCTGCTGTGTGAAATTACAAACCTTTGCCTACTGTTCCATCATGGGTTTCCCTCTTGTCTGACATCACTCTTTACATTATCAGTCATGCCAAGAACTGCTGTCTGTTTTGTGCCTATACCTGTTACTCAGAGGCTCATTAAATTATTTTTACAGATTTAATAAGCAGCAGCAGCATGACAAACTTTTTTTAAAATATTTTTTTAAATTCTACTTCTCTGCATGAGAGAAATAGAATGAAGAGCATACATGCTATGGTGCAGGCGTGTATAAATGGTGTAAGAAGCAAATGAGACACCGCTAAATCCAAAGGTGGTGAGGGAAATCCATGAATCAATATTGCTTAGGGTCTTAGTCTCAGAAAGTTCTACTGTGTTGTGAGGCAGGACACCTCTACCTTCTCAGAAAACTGTGTATATACTGGGTAGAGACTGGTACAGGAACAAGTTGATCAGCCCAGATCAGTGTTGACCTTTAAATACAGGCAGACAACAGTGTTTCAGTCCTAGCTTTTATCAGATTCTCTTAAGACACTTTTTTTCCCATATGCTGTTTTCCAAAATCTCCATTGCACATTCATGTATCACTGTGGGATGTCCTTCAAGTGAGCATTTTAAGCAGACTCACTTTTAGCTTCAGGAGCTCTGGTATGGATGAATGTTTCTCAGGGGTATTATTTTGCATTAAATAGTTCTTTTTCAGATGAATTTGCTTCAAGAGCAGTGTGATGTTTTCTGTGGGAAGAAGAAAACAAAAGTTACTCAAAACAAAAACACCAGACTTGCAGAAACTTCACAGATGGGAATACTGCCACTTTTAATCCAAGGCCTGCTGAGCATTGCTATTTTCCATCAAATTTGTATGGCTCAGGACCTCTGAAATCACTATCTAAGACATGGATTGTAACATGCTGATCCAGTCTTGGTAGGTGCTCAGCTCCTAAAGAAATCCATCCCCACGCTACAAACAGGACTTCTGGCAGTGAGCTTCAGAGCCCACTTGGTATCTCTCTTCTGTCAGCAGATAAACCTCTCAGGTCTTACAATAAGCACATACCATGAATATCTACTTGAAATATCATGTTAACTCTCAAAATAACTCCTGTCATCTTAAGGGTACATAAAGCTGTGAAGGGAATATAGGTTTCTATTTGTAAGGATTCGTTATCTGAGTGTCAGCAACCTGTCATCACGTAGAGAATAGTACACGTGCCTTTTGGATATCGTTGGATGGAAAACTTATACCCACAACGTGACATAACTCAAACAAAGAGGAGTCTGGCTTCCTGAGGTCTCACAGCTGCAGTTAATTGCCAGCAGATGAAAACATGTAGCACCATTCCTTCCCACCATTAGACAAAACACTTTGAAAAGACAGGCAAAAACACATTGCAGCTGAGGTCCCACAACATTAATGAAATCATGATTACCTGTCAATTTGCTGTCTTCAACTTCAGTGGCATTTATTAAACACATCAGGTAAGGGTTATAGCTGTTATTCACTGTCACTTGTAAGATGGTTTTTTCAAATTCTAAAAACAGAAATCTGAAAAATAAGACAGGAGTTTAAATCAGCTTCTCCTTCAGAAGCAAGGTATATTCGTGAGCGACCCATCAGTTGTGCAGATGCTGTTACTTGGCAGCTGTAAATAAGAATTCCAGATGAAGCCATGCATCTCCTATGACATTTCCTAAGTGGGTACCCACCCAATTTCATTTCATCAATTATTTTTGCCATTATCTCCCAAAGCTGTCATCCACTCTCAAACCATACGTAAAAGAAAACATGCTTGAAAGGTTCACTGTGGATGCAATTTATAGTTGAAAAGGCACACTTAGGGAAGATAAAAAGAAAAACTAAAGAGTCATACCACAAAGAAAGGGATTCCAAAGAGTTTACCACTGGTGGCAAGTCTCCTACAGGATTCTGCTTCTACTGTGAACTGAAACATAGCAATCCAGAAATTTTTTGAAAGTCTACTGTCAGCTGTATGATCAGTTCAAACAGAAATTTCCTGTCCTTTGGTTTAACACACGTTACATCTAGTGTCCGAAATTATGGTGATAACAAACAAAAGTTGATCCACTGGAAGAAAATTACTTCTCATGCTGGAAGTAAATGTTCATCACTTCCCATAAAAGAAATTACAATACTCTCAAACCAAACTCACCGTGTGATCAAACTGGTTGGTGACAGTGTTTGGTCACCTTGAGTCCAAGGTAGGGTCTTGTTGTACAGGGTTTCTGCCAGGACAACAAAGTGACGAGCGACAAGGTCAATCACACGATCCAAACTAGTTTTGTTGGAGAAAGAAGCTGAGCTGGAACTTGTGCTGAATTCATTTAGCAGATCAGAGATGTTCAGCGCCATGAGAACATAGTCAACAGCTTCTATGATGTCTAGAGCCGACACATTGTTGGAAAGGTTGTTTGCCACTGCTTCCAATAACTTTGCAAAGCCAGCCACTTTAGCTAGATCCATTTTGTTGTTCAGTAAACTGTCAACTGCATCCCAGGTGTTTGAGAAATGACTCCATTTGGTGAGGTTGTAGGAACCTTGGAATCTCTGCAGTATGTCATTCATGTGAAGCTCATCCTGTACCATACTGAAGAGCTTGGACAGGTTATTCCAGCCTGCTAAACTGTCAGAGTAATGCATTACTGTTTCATTCAGCACAAAAGGAAGGAGCATCTTCAAAAGCTGAGATGGGAGCATGCCACCCACATCTTTGACTGGGATGGGGCAGGAGGCATTACTCTGCAGCAGTCCCTCCATGACAGCACTCAGAGCTGTCATCTTCTCCTGTACCCAAGAGTTTTCCAGCTCAGAGACGAGCTTAAATTTGGAAAGGAGGTGCAGAGTAAACTGCAGAGACTGAATGGTGCATGACAGCTCCCTGGAGAAGCGTTCGCTGCTGTTCTTGTAGACACTAGCGAACTCTGGAGACAGTTTCAGGTTCGATATGGCAAGCTGGAACAGTTTGGTAAAGCTTTCGTTGTGCAGAGTTCCTCTCTCCACGTCCATGAAAGCAAAGAGCGCTTTGCAGGGGCTCCTGGCTAAGGACTCGCTTAGGGTGGTATTTTCAAAAAGCATCTGGACTGCTATGCGGAGCACATCCTGAGCGGAGCAGTTCAGGATTGTCCTGGAACTGCCATCGCTATTCTCAAGGAAAGGGCTCAAGGCTAAGTACATGAGATCCGCCACTTTTTCCTTCAGAGAAGCACTGTGCTGTAAGGAAAACTCGCTAAACTCCCCCTCCAGCAGCATCTCTGAGACATGAACGACAATGCCTATTTTTTCTTCCAATGTTCTGTTTAAGTTGGGGTCATGAAGGACTTTCATTCCTGCTCTCCATATTTCAAACAGTCTCTGGACATAGTTACTATAAAAATCAAAATATCGGATAACAGTTTCAAGCTCACTGATATTATAACTTTTCTGCAAATCTTTTAAAATAAGGATACTCCTTTGTATGGCTTGCAAGTATACGGAGATGTTGGCTCCCCCGGGGTTGACTTCATCGTACAGCTCAAATACGGAGGACATAATGCGTATGAACTGCTTAAGTTCCTTACTGAAAGGAAGACTGGAGTCACTTTTCATGGCACTGAACAGATTTTGCAGTATGTCTAGAAGTGAGCGGAAAGTAAGACTGTCTGTGCTGTCCCAATTCATGGACTGGACAATTTCAGCAATCTGCAAGAAAGTGTGAAGTTCATTTCCCAGCCTTCCATGAGGGGAACTCTGGAGATTCTGCATTAGCTTAGACAAAGAAGAGATCAGCAGATAATGATCACTGGTATTCACCTTTGCCATGGCAGCAAGAAGCTGCTCAAGGGACAAGAGCTGTTCTGCAAAATTTTCAGAAGTTACAGGGGTCAACAAGAAGTCAGAAAATAATGATGACACTTCTTCATTTGTGCTGGGATAATTTTCTATGTCTTCAAGCAAGATTGCATGAAGTGCAATCATTTTGATAACCTCCCAAGCTTTCTCTGTATTAAAATGAGTCCTGTTTAAGAAGATCTGATTCCAAATCACTGCAGCCGTGGTTAGAATATCTTGATTTTCTTTCCCTTGGGGATTAGTGTAAAACAGTCCTTTACTATCAATCTCATATAGTGGGACTATTTCTTGAAATATTCTTTCCAACTCTAGAGTGCTGTTTGTGGCAGAAGTTGAATTGAAAAGGAGTTTTAATAAACTAAATAAATCATTCAGATCTGAGGATTTCATTCCTCCAGTGGAATTATGAAAAATCTTATGCACTAACGTTTTTCCGTGAGCTACCCCCAAATCCACAAGAATTAGAGCTTTTTTCACGATTTCCAAGAGTTTCACATACTCATCCACTTCTGTCAGGTTCCATTTGGTGGTCAACACCTTGCCAGTGGCATGCCAGAGCCGTGAGACATGTCCCCACTCGGAGTTGTCAGAAGCATTTCCCCCAGCCTTTAGCAGTTCATATATACTGCTGTTCCAAGTGGAAGTAGTCGGTAACAGATGGGAAAACACAGGCAGCCTATGCCAGTCTGCTGAGCTGTTGGATGAATTTAAGGAATGTAGTAGTGTTTCATTCAGCATGAAAGGAAGGAGCATCTTCAAAAGCTGAGATGGGAACATGCCACCCACATCTTTGACTGGGATGGGGCAGGAGGCATTACTCTGCAGCAGTCCCTCCATGACAGCACTCAGAGCTGTCATCTTCTCCTGTACCCAAGAGTTTTCCAGCTCAGAGACGAGCTTAAATTTGGAAAGGAGGTGCAGAGTAAACTGCAGAGACTGGATGGTGCATGACAGCTCCCTGGAGAAGCGTTCGCTGCTGTTCTTGTAGACACTAGCAAACTCTGGAGACAGTTTCAGGTTCGATATGGCAAGCTGGAACAGTTTGGTAAAGCTTTCGTTGTGCAGAGTTCCTCTCTCCACGTCCATGAAAGCAAAGAGCGCTTTGCAGGGGCTCCTGGCTAAGGACTCGCTTAGGGTGGTATTTTCAAAAAGCATCTGGACTGCTATGCGGAGCACATCCTGAGCAGAGCAGTTCAGGATTGTCCTGGAACTGCCATCGCTATTCCCAAGGAAAGGGCTCAAGGCTAAGTACATGAGATCCACCACTTTTTCCTTCAGAGAAGCATTGTGCTGTAAGGAAGACTCACTGAATTCCTGCAGTAGAAGATGTGTTAAGTTATAGACACGGTTAATTATTACTTCAGCGGAAGCTTCACTGGCATTTCTATAATGGAGGATTTTCATTCCTGCCCTCAGAAGTTCAGACAAGCTCTCAAAGGTTTCATTGTCAAAATTAAAGAAAAGGTCTATATATTTTAATTTACTGATATTATAATTCAGCTGTAAGTCCTTTAATATGTACAAGGTCTTTTCTATGGCTTGAGTGACTATTGAGATATTGGCTACTTCAGAGTCTTCCCCATCAAACTCTTTAAACACAGCTGTTATGAATTCCGACAGTGGAGCTAATTGTTCACTGAAAAGACCATTTGAATTATTATTATGCTTTTTTAAATGGCTGCTTAAGACCTCTAAAAACTGCCCGTAGGCTACAATGCCTGTATTATTCCATTTCATTGATCTCAGCTGTTCACCAATGCGCCAATAGGTATTCAACTCATCCCACCAGAATTCTCCCATGGAGCTCTCTACTTTCTGCATCAGTTCAAACACAGGCAACAGTAGGTACTTGTAACCTATGTTTGCATGTGTCAGTATGAAAAATATCTTCTGGAGAGCTAGGAGTTGCTCTGGGAAGTTGCTGTAGGACACAGGTTTAAGCAGATGATCAGAAAACAAAGATGGTATTTCTTCCATTCCATCTAAATGGTCTTTTAAGTCTTCCAGAAATGATTGCATGCTAGTGGTGAGTAACATTTTGAGAGCATCCTCAGTTTGTGCTGTACTAAAATAAGAATTATTTAACAAATCTGGATTCCAAATCATTGTGGCTAATTTTAAAGCACTCTGAATTTCTTTCCACTGGGTCATTATATTGAAAATGGAAGTCCCGTTAAAGGCACTCTGTAATTGCAGTGATGTTAAGTTATAGATTTCATCAATTATTTCCTTATTATAAGCTTCCTTTAATTTATAATCATGATGTGGATTCATTCCCAGTTCAAGAATTGCATACAATTTCTCTAATGTTTCATTCTTCAAATTTCTGAATAGATTTAAGCTTTTTAATTCACTTCTATTCATTTTTTTCTCAAAGCCTTTTAAACGATGTAGAGACTTTTGTATGGCTTCTAAATCATATGAATTAATGGACCTCTTGGAGTCTTTTCCACCAATCTCTGGCGACTTTATTTTTCTGGAAGGGAAAAAAAGGCATTTTAGTGAATATGAAATCAATGCAAGTGGAAATGTAAAGTGATTTAGAGAAAATATAGATTTGAATTTTACTGTTAGTAATATCCCTTTAGCCAATGTCTTACCTCAGAACTTCTTCCAACTCCAATACCAAAGCCTTCTTGTCTTTCCAGTTAAAGTGATTACAAATGTATTTGGTCACCAAACTTTTTTCTTTATCTACAACAAAGAAATAGAGATGATATTCATATTAGGCTGGAAACTGAGAAGAGCTTTATGGCAAATGTGTCAAGGAAAACAAGCATGTGTGTAATTAGGCTCCTATCACAACGTACAAGATCCTGTTCTGACATTTGACTGCGCCTTTGGGGTGCAACTCTTCCTGGGCTTCCAAAGGATGTCAAGATGCTACCTGCCATTGTAGAAATGATTTCCCATCTCAGGAACAACTCAATGGCCCTGAGGTCTGGGTACAAACGGAGCTCTTCTCCTGCTTTAGGAGAGCAATCAGCAACACAGCCCAAGTTGGCCTAATATTTATTATTGGGTTTCTTTGTATAGGAAGATTTTTTACTACCTGCACCTGGGCATTGACTGACTAATGTAAACTGACAGGAAACGGAGTAGAAGAATGGCCAGCCTTGACATATACAAGCCTATTCTCAATCCCTACACCTTGATATAGCCACGTGAGTTTGACAGAGCCCACAGCTAGAGGCAGATTTTGACCCCCCAAAAAATTAAGATAAAAATTCCTGCTCCCCATTTCCATTGAGACTGCAACTCACGTTAATTCATTGTCTGCTGACAAAACCAAGTTTTTTTTTTTACTTTTCCATTCAAAACGAGGTATTTTATTCATGTTTGTAAAAAGCTAAGAAGAGAAATCATTATGCTGAGCCCTGAACACTGTGCAGTTGGTATAGTTACTTATTAGCCCGCAGTTCGCTTCTCCTCGGCACCACAGGTTTTCAGCAGAGATATGACTATGTGGAGGAGTCTTACCTTGCTCCAAGCAGTTCAGGGAATATGGGGGATCTGTAACCCCATTTTGAGCAGTTTTGAATCTATCATCAGTCACAAGCGACGCAGAGACATTCTGAGCTGCCAGCACAACACTAAAGGGAAAAAAAGCAGAAGGAAAATAAATTGTGGTTGCAGGTTTATGAGTAGAAATAAAGCAAGTGTTCAAATAAGACACAGACGTAGTACAGCCTATCATTCTCAAAATGCCTGACAGACATTTTAAGACATTGGCCCTACTTTTAATTATTTGCTTGATCATGCACAAAATACAAACAATAAAGGGCTTTGAAGGGAAAGCCATGGCGGTATATTAGCAGAAATGTGTATGTTGCACTCATTGGATGTACTTATTCAAAGACACGTGCAAAATCTATAGACTTAAATCCTCACAACAGGGCTTAGAAAACAGGTGACATGCCACAACTGTGATTCACTGCTGCAGGTGAATCTCCTCCTAAATGAAACCAAGAAATAAAGCAGACAAGGCTCCAGGGAGAACAGAGATCCCTGGGAGACACCTGTGGATGGAAGAAGCGATCACAAATAACTGTTACCATTTCTAATTTTCCTTCTTTCCTCTTTTATATTGTAATAACCAGACTTTGGGGAAGCAAGGAATGTTTTTGCAGTCTTTGGAAAGAACAAGCTGATAATCAGGCATATTGTATCCCAGGGTAAGTCATTTAAAGGACTGCCTGTTCAATGTGTACAGGTTACAGAAAACTTCACAGTGATTATTAGTCCTTTTGGCTTCTCCTATACAAAGAACAGCCCTTCACTGTTGGTACAGGGTCACCATGAAATGCACAATCTCCTGGCTGCCTGAAGTTCTGTGGGTGATGCACACAGCACCTGGCTGAGCTGATTTCAGTGGCATGAATATAAACATGGTGATTTGTGGGAACAGAGCGCTAGTGAGGACAGAGCATCAGGGAACTATTTTCTCCTCATTTAACACAATGTTTCCATGCAGGTTTTGTGGACTTGGTGGTCACAATTTCCATTCTGCAGAGGTGCTTGTTAGCACCTGTCTCGGAAGGAGAAGAAGCTGCCATTGTAAAACGGCACGTATTTAGTTGAGCAAAAGTTCTTTTCTTCTGTATCTTCATTTTTCTGCTGTAGAAAATTCCCTGCATAGTATTTCTTTAGGAGGTCAGAACTGCCTGAGTAAAAGACATGGCCAGGCTAGCTAAGATGTGCTTTTGTAAGCATCATTAAAGTACTATTTGTGCAATCTATTTGCAGTAACTTTTTACTCATGCATTTACACTGCCCCATGCCAGGCATAAAAGCACTGCAGTTCTGGTGAAATTCTCTGTGCCTCTTTGTTGTGTTTATGATAACTTTGCCCAGCTCTGCAGTCATGGAGCAAAGCAGAGCAGCACAGTAAATATTAATTCTTCCTGGGCACTCAAACAGTGCTGATTCTCAAGCTTGAATCTGCAAGCCAGTAAATGCAAACAAATGCAATAATGCTGTGACTGAAAAAGCAGCATGGGCAAAACATCGCTGAATGAAATTAAAATTCTCACCATACTGCTACCGACTCCTTTAAGGATAAGGGCATTATGACTTACAAATAGTTCTCACAATGCAGCACGGCAAATTACCTGGATACTAAACGTACTGGATTTTAAATGCCTTGGCAACATGCCAGCGATGAAAAGGGAGTCCCTCTAAGCCTGGGTGTAATCAGAATGGCAAAGTTTCTACAACCTCTTTTGGCATCTTTGCCCAACTGCTCATATATCTAATAAAAAAAAAACAAGAAAGTCTGAAGATGTTCAGTAGCTTGCTTTCCTCCATGTGCTGTAACAAGTGGACTATTCTGAATAATTTCTAGCAGTTTTGATCAGACAGCCAGTAGACGATTTGGAAGATGCTCCCACTCTCTTGGGTAACTCAAGTCTTGTAGAGAAAAGCGAGAGTTTAGCTCAACTAAGGGCCAGGAAAGGGATAAACCCATTTGAGAAGAGATTTTATTGTCCCAGCTATGGACAACATCAAACAATTCATCATGGTTAATTAATGCAGTTAAGCCATTTTTCATATTTTTTCATGTATTTTTTTTCTGATTTTTCATATAGCCTTTGAGCAAGAACATCACTGGTACTTTCTTAAAATCAAACACATTCAAAGCCCCATATGTGAAGAACCAGGCTCCCTCTCTCCTCTGCTTCCTTGGGACTCATTTAGAAGGATAAAACAGCTGTAAATCAGGGAACCATTTTCTTTAAAGTGGATTTCTGGCTCCCCTACAAATACCTGAGGTGTTCAAAGACACTTGAATTTGTCTCTGTAGTTTTTGGGAAGGAAGTGGCTAGTTGCTGTTTCAGCAGAACAGCAAGGAGGGCTTTTCTTCAACCAAAGGCAGGGGCTGTTGCTCAGCACCCTTTCTATCTGACATGGGCATGGAAGTGCCTCTAAGAAGCCTGGAACACAACTACTAGTTCATATCAAGCTCCCAATTAAATAACGAACGGGAGTGATTGAAAATCAAAGCACTGCTCACTGTCTGTAGAGACATTCAGAGATGCATTAATGGTGCCATACCATCTCCCAAATAAAGCACGCTTTTAAGCTAACACCCTTCAAGATGAAAAGTGACATGTCTTTACTGTTCAGCACAAGCCCACCAGCTTTCAGTGCCCTTCCTGGTATTTTCTGTCTTTTTACCTGCTTGCATTCTGAAGAAAATCAAGTATGTCTTGCAGTTGCACACTGCCCTGAAACACATCTGGGGCCAGCAAAAGGAGATGCCACAGGGAGGTGTCGTTCTGCACTTGGGAGATTAGTGTTAGAAATGAGACCATTTCCTTGACAAATGCTGCTTGGTACCGTGGGTTGTGCTGCACCTTAAGAAATAACAATGCAAGAAATTATTTAAGCAGAAGAACTCTTGTTGCCAGTGGGTCTTTTCATGTTTTTTAGCCTGCACTGCACTTGTACACAACTCAACAAACAATACATTCAGAGGACTCTAGTGACAGGCAGTAATGGAGAGAGTGACTGTGCTTTACCTTCATACCCCAGACTGCTCAATAAATTTTCTGTTTAGACAAGCCTTAAGATTCAGAATCTCCCCAATAGTCTGAAGACTAGGAATACAAGAAAAATGAATAAGAATCCTCACCATGGCAGAAAAAAAAAAAAAAAAAAAAGGAAGAAGAAGAAAAAAAAGGAAGGCATTACCTTTAAAGGATCCATTTGCTTTAATTATACAGCTTTCCCAAAGACAGGTACTGCTTCAGTCATGAGTTGTTGGATTAGATGCAGGAATTATTGGATGAAGTTATATGGCTGATGTAATACATGGTGAAATTTATGGCCTCCCCTAGCTTTAAATATTCTTATTTATGCCCCATTCTCACATTGTTCTATCTACTTGTAACTGCAGGAAGGCAAATAAAGAGGAGAAACAAAACCTAGGCATAGTGAGGAACTCTTAATGGCCACTAGCTCGTAGCTGGCTGTCCTTGCCTTTCCCCAAAAGCTGTGTGCTCAGCTCTAAGGTGTTTGTGCAAAAATTAGCTCAGCCTCATCATGCGCTATATGCACTTCAGTATAGAGGTGAGCTACTCTGAGCCAGGCGGGGTCACATTCTACCTCCAAAACACCATGCTGAAGTGTGTGAACTAACGTTAACGCAGCTGCTACCTGCAGACATCAGGAGAAGTCCCAGGCACTCACCTGAGCCAGCTGACTACTGAACTCTTGGGTAAATGACTGTAAAAGCGATGAGTCAGTAAAGCAGAAAGTCCTGTGGATGTTGGCTGCCATCTTCTCTTCAGTGAGATCAGGATGGGCTGTGTATCGTGACAAGACCTCACACAGAATGACTTTGAGATTTGCTCCAGTTGAAAATTGTGTCTTGTTCTAGAAGATGTAATGTTAAAGGTAGCTTTAAAGCAATACTCTATTTGTGATGGTTTTAAAGCAAATAGGACTTTTTTTAACAGGTTAGTAGTGACATCTGCAAAGTATAAGTACTTACACACATACAGAATTTTAACAGGTGAACAGTGTCACTGAAATCCCTGAAACTCCTCATGCAGATAAACAGAAATGTGTGTTTGTAGGCATTAATACATAAACATGCTACAAATATTTTTTTCATCTACCATTAATAGCAGACAGTGTCCCCAGCATATTGGTGTCCATTAAGTGGTACTAAAGTTCAGTTACAATGGATTTATTCCCGTATCTATTCAATTACCTATGTAATAAATACACAGTGCCTCTGATGTCACTGCATAAGTATTGTGGGCAAATAACGAATCCAATGACAAAGTCATCTTTAATTGCACATGAAAGAAAATGCACTCATAATACCTTAACTAACAAAAGTTTTGAGCAAAATGCCTCATGGTATTGTGTGCCAATATTTAGTCGTGCACAGTATTACGTCCCAGGATACATGGTTTATCTGTTTTCTGCTTAGAGAATAATACATGTACAACAGAGCTTAAAAGCTCACCCACAACAACTGTCTTCCTTTTCCCAGAATAAAGCAAATTCACATAATGGGGGAGATTCTAAAGCAATAAAAGCCGTATGTTGGTACTTTGAGCTTCTAATTCTTTAAATATAATTACATAAATGATCAGGCACAGCTATTATGCAAATACAGACTTACCTTCCCAAAACTGAGGATTTTGTTGAACATGTTGATGCTGGAAGTCAAGTTGGATGGTGATGAAATATTCCAAAGGGTATTTTCTCTATGATACACCAAATCCCTGAATGCTGCAATAACAGTTTGAAACACTGTATTTTACTTAATGTCTTTTAACCTCTTTGCTACATCAAACCAGGACAGAGGATAGCTAACTGACTACAGCTTTGGGCATGCCATCATTAATCTGTCTCCAAAGGTACAACCAATGGCACCCTGTAATTACTTACTTAAGGTTTTCTTCTGAAGTAATTAAAGCCTGGATTACACTACTTCCTTTTGTAACTTTTTAAAATTAAATGCATTTAACTACTTGCTTGCAGCTCAACATTAACTTCTACCTTTTTTCTCAAGTCCTGAAGCTCCCCCACGCAGGAGAGACACAGGCAGCCTTACAAGGAAGCCCACATCAGCTTGAGCTGATAGCCCTGTAAGGCAGAGCTCCTCAGGTGCCCTTGGCACAGCAGGGTGGCACTTGTTATTCAGCTCCAGCACAGATCTGGAGCGCTGCTGCCTGCTACACATGGTGGCACGCTGCCAGGTCCCCAGCTGATGCACACCAAAGCCAACCTTTGCACTGAGCTGCACTCACAAAACCACACAGCTCTCTGAAACCAAAAGAGCTATGCCAGTTTACACCAGCTGAGGCTTCAACCTATTATTTTTATTTCTTAAATACGAGGTAGAACAGAACTCTTTCTTGACCATGCATGGCCATCAACATGAGTTGATAGTTCCCCTAACAATTCATTGACTTTTTTTCCCCAGTCCCTTTTTTGTGCTGCCTTTTTCTGCCCATGCACCAAGGAGCGAGTGCATTGGCAGGAATGCTAATTGGAACCATGAATGGCTGGGGCAGAACAGTCACGGAATGCAAATCTGTAATCATTCGTTTGATCGTGAGCTCCCCGGAGAAATGGCTATCCATCATGACGACTTGCAGATAGTACTAGCCATTACCACCAATAAATAATAACTGTAATGATTTAAAGAAAATTTAAGTCTGAAAGTTCCTTCAGGAAAGAGAAACACATCAGAGGAGAACAGCATCAACAATAAATATCCACTATGGCACAGAAGAAGACTTGTTTGCTGAATAAATGTGAATAAGAAATGCATTTGAAAAAAAAAAATCATAAGCTGTTTATGGACAATTTGTGGGCAGTAAAAGGGCAGTATTCCATAAATAGCCACATCTTTAATTAACGTTCAAACAGTCTGCGATCTTGCATTGCTCCTGTGAAGCACAACAATTTAATCCTGTTTTCTTGGTCAAATTCCAGAATTCTTTTCTGCAGACAGTTACTTGTAATTATTCCCAAGAATTTACACTGATGTCATGGCCACAGTTACTTGCCTGTATAGAACGTATAAATCATTTTAGCAGCGCTCTAAGAACTGCGTCTCTGTTGAGAGCGCTTCAAAAGATCAGCCTTTAAAGATCAGGCCTTTGCATAGAGCAGTGAATAACCTACCCAGTGAAGCATTCCTGCTGCTGGGAACCTCAGCGCTCCACGGTGATGGATGGTTGTCCTTGGCCGCACTGGACAAGCTCCTCCGCTTACTGAGGGAAAGAAGGAGAAAATGAAGACACCTGTAAAAACTCAGTTTCTTATGATTAAGCTTATGTTTAGCTACTGTGTGACTCAGGATGGGTCTATAGCTGGATTTTATGGCAAATGTGTTGAAATCTGGTCTGTGTAAATGCTGAGTTCCTTCTAGAAGCCTGGTATGGATGTTGGGGGAGCACACTGCAGCGCTCTCAGACACTGATGGAGGGGACTGCATTTATGCATGGTATGCGGGGACACCAAGGACAGGCAAGGCTTGACATATGTATTTGGTCTAACCTTAAACAAATTGCCACTTCTTTGAAAGGAGGCCTCATCATATCAGGTCTGTCCTCTCCCAACACATGTACAATAGAAGAAGCAGTGGAGAACTTCATGGCACTGTTAGTGATGCTCTGACTGACCAGAGAGGCCTTGATGCAAGCTGCAATAACACTAAGTTATTACAGCATGTTGTGTGCCCCTACCAAGAAATCATTCAAGACACCAGAACCTTACTTTACCCTTCCCAAACATTTCACTTCAAGGGAAAAAAATGTTGGAAGATGTTGGTGTTGAGCTCAGTGTTTGTAGCTAGCTGTCTCCTGCTCAAGGAAATCTCAAATGATCATATTTTGCACACCTTGGTAAAAAGGGAACAGAAGAATGAGAACCTTGCCTATTTTCTCTGCTGGCCACTGGTAAGACACGGTTTAAGGGCGAGTTAGAAAACAGTTTAATAACAGCTTCAGTGAGTTGCACAATGGGAGGAAAAAAGCAGTCTGTGTTAGCTGAATAGTACAAACTCTAGAATATTACACAATGATACATCCAGACAGGGCAGGGTCACAGCCCAACTATTTTCCCTTCATGACAAGTTCATCCACAGCGATTCTGCTCCCGAGGCAGAGCTGAGTCCATTCATGTTGGCTGCAGTAACTTTCTCCTACCCAGTCAACCTTCTGGTGAGGTTTCATACTCTGCTGTATCCTGCTAGGTTTGCTGTGGCTAGTTAAAGGTTGTTTTTTCTTGTAAAATATAACGTATTTCTAACGCCAACATTGACCAGACAAGGGCAGGTATACCCACATAGTTGTGTGATATTTCACAAGGCTAATTTCTAGCATCAGTCGTGGTCAAGATGCTTATTAATGAGACATGTGACTTGAGCTGTAGTTTGGCCCTACCCTTTCATTTTCAGTTGGCAGGAAAAAACAGTTATTTCCTAAACAACTCTACAGAAACCAAAACCAGAAAGCAAGGAGCATTTGTAGCTATTAAAACCCATGGAAGACCTCCAGCTTTGGCGCTAACAGTCCCCGTTTCTTTATTTCAGTGCTCCAAATTAACCATTGTTTAACGTGCTCAGGAAAATAATGACACTGAGGAAACAAAGGGCTGTGAATCCAGGCATCCCGTCTCTCCGTGGCTCTGCCGTCATCTGCTGTGTGACCTTGAAGTTGATTAGGATTCACCTTGTGTAAATTCAGCCACCCACGTGTTTAGTCATCCAGACTCTCCTTAACCAACGGAGAGATCCTGACCATTGACATTCCCCTAGAAATTCCGCTCCCTTTGCACTGAACAAGGACCCTTGAGGAGCCACCATACCCAGGATCCCACCTTAGGGGCTCTCTGGTGGAAGTCTTGGGGCCCACCTGAGCTTTTCAAACTCCCAAGCTCTGGCCAAGAGGGCTTTTGAGGTTCTGACATAGCCGCTCTGGAGCAGCCTCTCACCTGAAAAGAAGGACGAGCACCTGGGGACCTTGGATGTGAGATATACAGATTTTCAGCTCCACAAACCAGGCCTCAGGGCTGCATGTTCCCCAGGGGTATGCCAGAACCCGGCAGCCAAAATGTGGAAACAACCCTGGCTAGCACGTCTCAAAGCAAATGCTACTTGGCTTCCACTGGAACGTCAGTGAGATTGAAATCCCCACGTTGTGTATTTCAATTTCAGCAAACCAGTATTCCAACGAGACATGCACAGCCAGCTCCGCTCTGCAAATCTACATGCTTTTGTGGGCAAAATCATTTATTTTTTCATCTGTTTGCCTATATGTTTAATGGTTTGCAGAGAGAACACCCATTCTGGCTGGCGCCTGGAGGCTCTACTGAAAGAGCAATCACTCCAGAACAAATGTGCCTCTGAAACTAGGGCTGGTGAGGAATTTGCCACTTCCACCCTAAGTGTCCTGAGCTGATCACCACAGAAGGCAGATCAGCCCACTGGGCTTGCTCTTAGCAGCTGATGCCCTGCAAGACCCAGCCCACAATCATGCAAATAAAATTTCTTTGCTCTGATTTCTGAAATTTGGGTCATCAGAAGCATTTTCCTCAGGAAGTAAATTTCTCTTCTACTGTCAAGCCTGAAGCAATTGACACAATACTGATAGCTGTCCCTAATATGACCATTTTTAAAGCATCCCACATTGCAGCCCATATTCTCATTTCTAAGTGCTCAGATATCTAAAACTGTATCTGTTATAACAGATACAAGAGAGAGACAGCTGTTGTGGACACACTTGCACATACACACATGCATGGCTGCTCCCTCCACCTCAAAGCAAGTTTTGCTCTGCAGTTTGTGACACCCAGCCATATCCAGATTCCCTTACAGTTTGAGAGATGAGATGTCATTAAGCCTTGGCAGCAGATCGTCTGGTGTGTATGGCGTGCCTTTGCATCTGGCGTCTGTATCACACAGCACAGTTTGCAGGAATGGGAAGAAGCCTGCACTAGGAAGGTTTCGGGGTGCGAGATAACCTGGAGGAAGGGGGAGACAGAAAATGATGTTATTACGATGCAGATACACTTTTTTTGCCATGTTTTTATCAGTATGTGGTACTTTCTCCCCACAAACCAGGGACTTGATTCTCAGTTGCACTGAGGCTTTCACTCCACCTTTGCAATGCTATTTTGCAAAATACCTCTAAAAGCCCCCCTCAACAGAGCCATGAAAGGCTAGTTAATAGGAAAAAGAGTCAAGCTATCTGTTTACAAGTAGATACCTGTCAGTCCCAAAGCAACTGCAAGATTATTTTCTTTTAAATAAAAGAAGACATGGCCATAGCAACCTGAAGCATCCTCAAGAGCACATTCTCCTAGACTTGGTTGGATCAGTTCCTGCGCAAAGACCCAAGATTCAGCTTCAAGCCAAGCTATTAAAACAGGGCTGTGTCTCAGATTTTACCACAGGAAGGGGCAACACATCCAGGACCAGACAACCTCCTTGTGCAGACCTGCCCAGGGAAGGGAGAGGAGCAATCTATCACCACTCCTTCCATGTCTCTTGACACCTCAGAGCAGCTCCGGTGCCATCTGCTTGGTGACCTGCGATGCTGGCAGCCAGCGCTGCAGGGTGAGACGCATGTCCCTGTCTCCCATTTCTGCAAACACGGAGAGGACCTGAGCAATTAGAGACTTCAGTGTTTCATGTGCCACTTGCCCCCCGCTGCTTACTGCCAGCCCGCAGAGTTCACCAAATGCGTCTCCTCGCAGTGAAAAATGCTCTAATAAATCTCAAAACTCTTTTGCTGGATCACAGCAACGTATTATTTAAAATAATCATTTGGAAAATTACCTGGCAAAGGACATGGCTATTATTTCTCCGATGGAAAGGAGCCAGATTTACAAAGGGCCTGCAGGCAGGCTTGTGGTAATTGATTACCTTGCTGCTCAGACTCCACAGATGACCCGTGACTCTTGCCCAGGAACGGCTTTATCTCTAACCCCTCCAACACGTACACCACACTACGTTTGTAGGACATTTATTAGTTAGAGCAGTGCTGAAAACCCAGATATTCCCGGGGGGAATGGCAGTGCTAGGTGGAGCATATGGCTGCCAGTCTCCTCGAAGGAGACATTTCTTAGCTTTCCTCAGCCAGACTGGTCACAGCCCACGTGTGTGCACTGCAGTGCTGGCCTCCAGAGAGGAAAGGGGCCGTTGAGGCCTCGGGCAGCAGAGCTCTGTGTCAAGCTGCAAATGTTCTCGGTGTAGCGTGGGACTTCCCACTGCTTCATGCCAGATAGCACCAGGTACTCCTGCAGTGACAAAGGCACCCATTTTGGGTGGTGGTGTGATTCTCCTGTCCCTCAGCAGAGAATTGCCCTGGAAAGCTGCAGGAGATGTCCTACCAGAGGAGAAAGGTAGAGCTTCACCTGTTCCCCGCGTCCCCCAGGCCACTGGGAGCTACGGGGCAGGCTGAGCCAGCTCCCAGTGATCACAGAGCGCCAAGAAGAGTGAAAGAGCTCCCTTCTCCCTACAGGCAGTCCTTCTGGGTTAGAGGCCAAAGCCCCAAATATATTCTGCTCTAAAGGTTTCGAAGGGTAATTAAGTCTGCTGCCCATGAGGGAAACTGGAGAGTAGGGCACTTTAATCTCAAAGCATCCTCTTGTGAATATCCCCTGCCCTGTCTGGGATGTTGGCCCTTTGGGATGACCAATTACAGCCCTGCAAAATGGCCTTCTGCACACCCTGGCATTTTTCTCGTCTTCCTTCCGATCTCCCGTGCCCTTGTTCCCCTTGCAGGCAATCGACTCACGCCCCAGCCCAAAAATGCACACCACAGACCTCGCTTTGTCAGTACGTCTACAAAATGCTGGTTTAAAGAGCTGGAAAGCCGCGAGGTTCGGGACGGTGAGCCGAAAAGGAGTGAAGCGAGACAGATAGGAGTTAGGAGGAAAAGGGCTACGCCCTCTGCTGCCATCCACATCTACCAACCTTAACCAGGGCCAGCAAGTAAGGTCACGTCTCTCAGGAGACCTGTAGCAACTGAAAATATGTAATCCCTCAGTGGGACAGAGGGGTGGGGAACACAAGCACGTGGCCAGCAGCCTGGGGAGCAGTGTTCTTCACTAGAGATGCAAGACATTTACAGAGACAATTATACAAGAGTTCCTGCTGCATCCAAAGCAGAAGCAATTTCCTTGACATATAAGTAGTGATGATATATTTTAAAATTAGACTCAAAGCCTTTGAGTCTGCTTTGAACTACGAGGACAACTATACAATCAGTTGCTGTATCACGAGCAAGGTGTATGGCATACGAACACGGTGATGATATCAGCTTTTTCTTCTCCTTTCTTTTTAAACGGCAAGCTAAAGACTAAAGAGACAGAAATTTACGACCTGAAGTTTGCAAGTGCTGCTGGAAGCGTTGGTGGTAGCATGATACCTGCAAAGACATCGACAGCCCAATGTTATTGAGGTATTCAGCGAGGCTCTGCCAACTCATATCAGATGCTGAGCAGCTCGCTGGCACCTGGGTACAGCCGCTGACATGTCTCTGAGTCACTGCCGATGTGAACTGGTGTAACCCCACCATGCTCCTGGCACAAAAGCAGCTGAGATGCCAGACAGGACTTCTCTGAACAAGGCCTGGGCTCTGACAGCGGTTTGAGAAGTAAGGAAGCTTTTCAAGAAGACACCAAAAAATCTGAAATGTCTGGGCCAAAGCAGAGCCAGAGCGTGAGGCACCCTGCAGGGAGCACGGCTGGTTTGGGAGCCCGAGCCCAGACAAACATGGTGCAGCCTCAGAGCTGTTCCCTGCAACTCCCTCTTGTCCTGCAGAGGAAGGAATTTACTGATGAGAAGCTAAGCCAAGAGATTAATGCATCTCTTTCTCCCACGGAAGTCTTTGGCAATGCCACTTCCAAGGAAAATGGATTTCTCTTGCCCTGTAGTCCCCACCTTTATGATCCTATGATACAGCAGATCCTCAACACAACACCAGTTTTCATCATTTTCACTACCTTTAAACACTTTAGTGTCCTAAAACTGCAATTGCCCTTGGAAGATCTCACTATGCTGCCTATGAGCCAAGTTGTGGAGATCGCTGCACCCACTGCTGCCCCTTCTCAGGCCTGGGCAGAGGTCACCCCAACAGATTTCTTGCAAATTGCCCTGTCTGCAACCAAAACCTGAGCTCAGAGCTGCACCCTATTGGTAAGGACTGACTTTTGGGCTCGCTGGCAATGGAAGCCCAAGGGTAGAGGGTTTTCTGCTATCCCCACTCACTGTGGAGTGCTTTAGTTTTCAGTCACTGTTGAAAGAAAGGCACCAAATCTGAAGAAAACAAGACAGGCATCCCGAAGGGCAGAAGAAGCCAAGGGCTCAGCACAGCATGGGCTGGCTGGTTCTCCCTGCTCATTAGCACCTACCCAGCCCAGCCGTATCTCCAGGAGCTGAAAAGAAACAAGGCTTTCATTCCTTTGGGAATTCTGGCATTTCCATATTTGCTTTCATTTAGAGTAAAATGAAGCAAGTTGATTTCTTTTGCTTTCTGAAACGTGTGAGATTCCGACACACTTCAACACAAGCAAAACATTTTGTTTTCGCCAGGTAAAGGAGCTTTGTATAATAATGATGAAAAATGCCAGGGTAATAATAAATGTCATACAAGACAGATGAAAATTACTATTTCGCTACGACCTATAAGATTAATCGAAATTGACTGAAACGTCCAAATCTAAATGAACCACGTTTTACCTTGCCACAGTGATTATGTTGCTTTCATCACGCTGGGGTTTCATGCATTTGCACTGGCTGCGTGGAGCCGTTTGTTTCAAGGAATGGGGCAGTTGGCAGGGTGCTGGCACGGCGTGATCACTGCAGCCCCCAGTGCCACCCACCTCGGTCTGAAGGCAGTGAGGGTGTTGCATGGAAGGCAAGTGTTCGGAGGATAACAGCCAGTACTGTCCACTCCAGGGCAAAGGGAAGTAAATAAGCAGTATCTTTGTGTTATTGCTTCTTGTATTTAGTATTGCTGCTGTGCATGAAACTAAGGTTCAGCTCTGGGCCTCTCACTACCAGAAGGACATCGAGGCCCTGGAGCATGTCCAGAGCAGGACTACGGAGCTGGGAAGGGCCTGGAGCACAAGTACTGTGAGGAGCGGCTGAGGGAACTGGGGGTGTTTGGTCTGGAGAAGAGGAGGCTCAGGGCAGACCTCATTGCTCTCTGCAACTGCCTGAAGGGAGGTGTGGGGAGCTGGGGGTCGGCCTCTTCTCACAGGTAACCAGTGATAGGACCAGAGGGAATGTCCTCAAGTTGCACCTGGGGAGGTTCAGGTTGGAAATTAAGAGAGGTCTCTTCTCAGAAAGAGTGGTCAGGTGTTGGGACGGGTTGCCCAGGGAGGTGGTGGAGTCACTGTCCCTGGGGGTGTTCAAGGAAAGGTTGGACGTGGTGCTTAGGGACATGGTTTAGGGGATGACATTGGTGGTGGTAGGGGATGGTTGGACCAGGTAATCTTGAAGGTCTCTTCCAATCTCAATTCTGGGATTCTAAGGTACGAAGATAGGCTCACGTCCACATTTGGTACAGGTTCCAACCAGGTTCACTCTGGTTTCCATCAGCCAGCAAGCACCATATGCTACCAACCCTCCCCTCAGCCCCCAGCCTCAGCTCTGCTACTCCGATAGATGCTAACCATACTGCAGCCACACCATTTGAACATGCAAATCCCACTAAATGCAATGGAGCTACACAGACCCTATTTTTTCCTTCCAAAACATCATCCATGCATTCCTTCTCCCTTTTCTGCCCACATGATATTTCTGCTTTTAGGACTTCCTACCTACTTCTGCCACCCACCCTGTAAAACCAGACCAAATCTGTATCCCATTGTACTCACATCAAAGATATGGGATTTCCATTATGAGTGGCTACTCCCTAAATAAAGTTAGGTACATTAATCTATTTTCCTCCTTTATTACTAATTTAAAAAAACCTCATGAGGTTTCCTGTTTTCTGACTACCCAGAGTTTAGCTTCCTATCACTGCTTGGGCATGAAAAAATTCTCTTGGCTTCAGATTTCACACACCGATACTGCACATACCTTAAGCAGTAAGTCTTTGTTCATTAAAAAATCCATATAAATCTCAACTTCCCAACTGGTGAATTAAAGAAAATAATGAGCTAATGACTTCATTAGGATGTATTGTGTTTAACTGAAAATGCACTCAATCACTGCTGTATCATACAAAGAGGCTTAATAACCAGCTTTCTGCAGCAAAGAAAAAAAATGTCCAAAAAGTGGTGTGATAGGGCAATAATATCGTGATCCATAACGAAAGGGGTAATTGATCACTCCTTGCAGCACAGGACAAAGAAACACAATGAGATCATGAGGCAGCAGGCAAAAAAGGAGAGAAAGCCCCTTTTTAACACATATCAAAATATTGTGAGATGTGTTGAACAGCAGACATTCATTCTACAACAAATTAGACAAATCCCCAAAAACAGATTGTCAGTGGTTGCTGATGTAGGAATACTTGGACTCAACCTCTTCAGCTTCTGGGTGAAGAAACCTTAAACCTTTGACGATTTTTCTAGTGGAAGGATCACTCTGTGCTTCTTGTTCCTCCACGCTCTCAATCACCCCTGAGCAGCAGCAGAGGGTCTAACCCAGAGCAGCGATTCTGACTGTTTATCAGCTGTGATTTATATTTATCTATGCACTCACACAGCACACATGGAAAATATTTACTGCTATGGTGACCTCCTCCCAGCTTTCCAGGCAAAATGTCTAACGAAGCTGGCTACATACAACCTTCTCGCTTCCCTTCTCATCTTTCCCATAGTCGCACAGCATTGCTTTAAACTTTATTTCTTCACCGTTACGCATCCACAGTCAAAAAGACAAAGAGCACGCCTCTTTCATGACACGATGACTGATGTTGTTTCTCTTCAGCCACACACAACTGCACATTTCCAGCTTTGTTCACATCTATTTCTGACCAACTCACACCGCCTATCGTTTGTAGAAAGCTTTGTGATAATGCCAGGAGCTTTGATATCTCTCCAAAAGTGAAATGTGACCATCAAATAACATTAAGTTTGAGGCATTTTTTGTTGTTTTTGTTTTGTTTTTTAATGCATATGAAGAATGACCCAGATAACCAAGTGGCCTAACCCTTCATCTATGGAAAGAGACTATTTAATTGCCGCATTGCTCATATTGGTGTGACGTTGTGAGATTCATGTGCTCTGAAACTCACATCTGACCATGAAGCTGGAGAAGGGGACCCTCATGTTCCTAGTGACCTAGGACTGAGGTCTCTGGTGGGAGCAGGACCAGGAGGCAAATGGCTCCTGGTCAAACAGGTCCAGAGGCTTTCCTCCACCTTTTTCACACCTGCAAGATCAGTGCCCACAGAAGTCCCACAGTTGTTGAGGACAGCAAGTGCTACAGTTCTGTCAGTACAGCCCAAATCTTGTTCAGCGTGTCCAAAGCCAACGGCACAGGAGTGATTAGCACTGCTGCTTTTAATGGGATTACTCTGGCTTCAGGTTAAAGGCATACTTAAGAGCTGTGCTGGGTCAGAGCTAATGCTTTGGTATCGCACTCCCACTGTCCCTAGACTGCTGCCTTTCGCATCACAAAGCTGACTTTTATAGCACTGCAGAGCTAACAGGTGATTTCTTTCATCCTATTCCCTGCAATTTCCCCCATTGAACAGACACCACTGGAAGAAGAGATTCCCTTGAGCTTACCCCAAAGCTGCAGGACACCAAACACCCTTGATGTCTATCATATTGGGGTCATTTCTGCTCCCTATGAGCCTCCCTCACTGCTGTATGTGAGCAGGGGGCCATGCTGCAGGGAGGCACACGTTCAGCTCAGCTACACGTGGTGCAACATGCTGCTGCGTGCACACGGCAGCCGGGCCCAGCACCACCAGGGAATTAGGATGAGCTGGTGCTAGCCCAAGTCCTGCTGGCCCTGGCGTACTCACATTCCTCCTCTGCATTGCTGTTGGCCTTAAAGCAGTGTCATCCTCGGCCACCCTTCCCTCAACTCCAAGTGGTGTTTTTTAATTTCCACCTTGCAAATAATAATGGAAGGAGAAGATGCTGTGAGCAGCTATTACGCACACACCAGTCCACCTCTGATACCGCACAGCCTGCCCTGATTTGCAAGTCGTGTACCATCACCCAGCTCCTGGTTTTCAACATGAAAGCTTAGCAGGACCCCAGATAACTCCATTCAACCTGCCAGAAGCCCAGTGTGGCCAGGTGAGATTCAAATGCTTGATTATTATTATTATTTTTTTAATCTTCACAGCAACATCACTCTTGTTTTCCTGACCGTGCCAATAGTACGATGTCCTCAGTTGTCTGCCTATGACGGCGAGATGGTAGCAGCAGACAATTCGCTGCAAGGCTCCTCCCTGTGTCGGTGGCTTCAGTGGAGGAAGCATTTCGTTGCCCAACTCTTCCCTCTAGCATTTCAGGCTCTGCAAATAATAAGACCAGCCCACAGCAGACAGCAACTGCTTCCATGCTTATTAAGACTAGACAAGCTAGTTTTGCTCGCCCACAGACCTTCACCTCTTCCACCCCCTTATTTAATAAATTAAAAATCAGCACTTGAATACGAATGCATTGGGTTCATGTACTGATCAGGGAGATAATAAAGAGCAGAGCGCGAGCATAAAAATTGAAGCTGAGTGGGAGAAAAAGCAGGTGTAAAGGGAGGAGAAAACCTCCAAACCCAACACAAAGGAGAAAGAAGGGAGATGGAAACCTCCTAAGAGGTCTGGATGGGGAAACAACAGAACTGACGTCTGCACCGCAGGGCAGAGCCGACAGAGGCACTGGAGGTTCCCTGCGCTGTGGAAAGATGCTCCTCTGACTGAAGCACAACCACACAGAGTGGGAGCTGTAGACCAACCCTTTTTAAAGCAATATTTAACACAAACAAGGCTAATTTAGTCTTGTATAATACAGCTACCTTGCTTTGAAGCAGGACGCTGCACAAGCAGGACCTAAAAGGACAGTCAGAACATTTCCCACCCAGAAGCTGGAACCAAAAATATCCTAAATCCATATCTAGACTCTGGGGAAAAAAAAAAATTACAAAAGCTGCATTTACTAAACTTCTGTCTTTCAATGGTGAATGCTTTCAGGTAGTTTCCAGAGCCCACGCTTAGACTCTCTAAACAAAAGTGACCTCATTTACAGGAACTCCACTTCAACAGCTGCTAACTTCAGTGCAAGCCAAACTGCTCAGCGCCTTTGGAAAAATGCTTCTGTCCTTCTAGGTCCCGGCACCTGGCTTCAGGTGCTCCAGGAAGTCAACTGGAATTAAGTGGCTGCCCCAAGGCCCTGTTGTAATGCAGTGGGAAGAAAAAATCCTGGGAACTCGGGAGCTCCCACCTCCAACTCAACATCCTTCAGTCACACCTCATGTGGAGGAACTCTGTAGAAAGAAATGAAGGCACAGAGATTTATGAAATGGGTGTTATTATGAAGAAGGGTTAAGAGATTTGGGGTTGTTCAGCCTGGAGAAGGCTCCCAAGAGACCTTATTACAGCTTTTCAATGTATAAAATATATATGAGAAAGACTTTCTACTGGGGCCCGTCGCGACAGGACAAGGGGCAATGGTTTCAAACTGAAAGAGGGAGTCTGTTAGGCTAGAGGTTTCTGAGTTCAGGGGGAGCTTGGGCGAGTCGCAGGGAACTGTATGGCTGAGCACTGCCTCTCTGTGTCTCTTCCAGCAGGTGTGGGGGAAGATTCATATCCCCCTTCAGCACTGTTGCAATGAAACAGTGTTATATGGCAGCCTGCCTGGCACAGTATCAGCACAAAATAAATTTCATACTAAAGCAAAGGACACTTAAGGAGGGACCTGAAGAGCCTATTTCGCTAATCATGCTGCATTCGAGCACAGACAAAATCTGGTGTTGTCTAGAAAAGGGGAGAAAACTGGTTACCTTCCCCTCTTTGTTGTCAAAGACAGCAAGATAAAGGAAACAGAGGAATGAGGCTGCTCCACCACTGGCAAATGCTGGGGCAGAGCTGGGAGCCTGATGTGTGCCTGTCTGTAAACAGAGTAGGTCGAACCTTTGGGGTGGATTCCAGCTTGCATAAGCACCAGTGACTTATCCAAATGAATGGAGCAGCCTGGGTAGCTAAGCCACCATCCCGACTACCTGTAATTACCATGGGAACCTATTAATTTTTCCACACTACTGGCAAAGAGATGAGCTCAGGTGCTTTTGACTATGAAGTGAATTCCTTTTCAAAATGTTTAGCATCTTCTCGGAGCTTTTTCACCTCCAGGGTGGTACCTCAGAGGAAGGAAGGCATGGAGCAAGGTGGGTCACAGCGCTAGCTGCTCTCACACGTCTTCCTGGCAGCCACAGCCACCTCTTGCACGGAGAATTAAGCCAGCTCAAGGTCCTCTGTTAACTGTGGGACAAAGCTAGTGTAAGGGTTTCTGCTTCTGAGCTGGGATTGAGGCAGGGAACTGTCAGAGCTAGATGTGTTTGAGGTCCTCAGTTATGGCAGGAGCTCCCTGCTCACCTACCAGCTCACTGCTGCAGCAGCCAGAGGGCAGAAACGTGTGGGTGGTGGGGATGAAGGGCTATAGGCACAGGATGCTACCTGTGTTTATCCTTTTCTTCGAAGCTGCGCAGAGTATCCTGCCTCTTTTTCTGATGCTGCCCTGACCAGGGTAACTGGTGCCTAGGTTACCTCTAACATGGCAATGCTGCTTAGCACAGGAGTCACGGGAAAGCCATCTGCAGGTACAGCAAGCCGCAGCCTCCTAAGGCCGCTCCGATCTGCACTCTGGGATTCATCCTGATCTTTCCAACAAGTCCTGGAGTTGTTCCACTCCTAGCTACCAGTGAAACTGAACGCAGCACAGCTCAGAGACCCTCTTCCAGAAGTACTGGAGCCAAGAATGAGAGTGGAGTTTGAACAGTTGCTCCTGTGCCATGTGGCTCTGGCTCTAAACTAGACCTAAACAGCAGGGCTGGTACTGGAACACAGTCTAGTGCTTTGCTATCCCAGTATTCCCCCAGTAAAGGCTCCAAAGAGCAGCCTGGTGAAGCACTCTGGTAACAAGTCTATGACAGGTATCTGAGTGAACGCAACACACCAGGCAAGCATCTCCATGGAGGTGATGAAATTTGGGTGAAAATTCAGGGCAGAGGTGAAGGGTAAGATGCGCTCCACAGAGAAGAGTTCAGGCAGAAGGAGTTTGGTGGATTTTCAGACCAGACCCAAGAGCACGGCTTCCTTCCATGAAGACGGAACAACATCTGTAAGGCATGGCTTTCACAACCCATGTCTAACTCTGTCTTGTAAGGCCAGGGGGAGCAGATCTTGGGTCTAAAAGGAGAGCAAGTTCCTGCCACATTTTCTCTGTAAAGAGCAGGGTTTCAAAATGAGTGGGCAACTCACCACACCCCAAAGAGCTTCTATGGAGAATAATGATGGGGTCAAACTGACAGGAGAGGAAAGAAGAAGAACAGAAAAGGAAGAAAGCAGGCGGGTAGGGTGTGACGGGGTGTGACAGCGCTAGTTAAAGCAAAGAGCCTAATTGGGCTTCCCTGTAGACTGAGTGGGTTGTTGTCCCTGAGGGACAGATTGTATCTCTCACACAATTCCCAAATTGCAAAAACTTGTAGTGATGGAAGATTTTTGTCCCTACTCACTCTACAAAACCTGTGATACAGGCACAAAGGACTGGAACACACTTCCAACACAGTTCACTGGCTTCCGTGCTGCAGGCTTCCAACTCAGAGCTTCCTGCTCCACGTGTGCCACACAGCACATCCCAGTACCTTCCATCACATGCGAGGGCTGTAATGAAAGGTCAAAAGCCATGACTGGGATGTACCCAATGAGCTGGATGGGAAATTGGTTTGGGGAGATGCTCAGATCATCACAACTGGGTATGCAGAGAAACAAATCTTTATTTCTCCTGACAATTATCTCTGCTGACCTGGAAACACATCACCAAACAGATGCCTGCATGGAAGAGTGTTTTCTTTCTTTTTTTTTTCCCCCTCTTAGATACTACAGGCTTCAATCATGAAGCAAATTACATATCAGATGGATTTTAGCTCCTTATTTTACCTCAGTTCTTCTCCTACCAGCATCCTCTTGACTGGTGATGTTTATTTAGCATGTCATTTCTCTTTGGAGTTCAGCCCAGCACCAGATCCCGTTGCATTAGGTGCTACACAAACATGAAGGAAAGCAAGTGAGTTGCTCTTGCAAGAAGCTCTTGCTAGGTAATTTCTCTAAATAATCCTCAATCCATTGAATGTCTATTAGGCATCCTTCAGAAGCACTGTTTTGAACTTGAGCTATTTTAATTGAGCAAATCATAGATTTCATGATCTTGCTGGGGCCCTGAATACACGAGATAAGCTTACAGACAAATCTTGTGGGGTGTCATCTCTAAGGCTTCAAAACTCAGCATCTGAGTCGCATATTCTATCTCTGTGCCATTGATTCCATGCTTCCTGACTTCCATCTGCCTGCAATAATCTCTTGACAGCAGCAGAACTGGAAACAGCTTCTTGTCACTATTTAATGACTGTGCCCTTTAAGGAAGGCACTGGAACTCAGCATAAAGTGGATTTAATTTCCACTGAAAATGAACAAAACCCCCTCCTGTAATCATTACCCTACACGTGTCCACCCACCTTTTTTGTGTCTTTTTTTTTTCTTCAGAAAAGAAAGCTCCCAAATGATTTCTCTTTTTGTTTTCAAACAAAAAGTTGATACATTTTGTCTAGTTGTCAAAAAAAAAAAGAGGGTAACATTCAAGTGGTGTTTTTATTTAACTAGAAAAAGCAGCAGGAACTGGCTGTTCCATGCTCCCATTAACATTCTTCTCCATCCCCTTTGGATTCTTAGATGGCCTCTAAACACCTGGATCATGAGTACGCCACAACCATTAACAACATCTTTTCCAGCACAAAACCTCCCTTACACTAGAGTTCCTATCGCCCTCTTTATGATAGAAAGAAACTCAGATGCTGAGACTTGACCTCAAATTCAGCTATGCAAGAAAAGGGAACAAGTCCCAAAATACAGTCCCCCTCCTGCAAAGTACAACTGATGAAGCTACTTGCTGCTGCTCGGAACATTCCTCCTGATCCAGAAATTCACAGATGCAATCACCCAGAGCAAACACACTTCAAAAAAATACACATTCAAATTAATAGCCACGTACAGTAAAATAAATATTTTACCATCCAGCTGGTACTCTTGACATTCACCTTATCTGAGTTCTCACGGACAGCAAGTACAACCGACGGAGCCATGGGGGAGGATTGCCATTCCACACTTGGCAAAAGCTGGGAATTTCACTAAATACAACGTGCCCAGTCTTGCCTGCTCCAACTGGTTCAAGGAAATTTGGGTAGAACATAAGGTATCTCACAGGCCTAAAGAGGAGTTTCACTGGCTGCCTATGGGCTTGGGTTTAAAAGACCACCCTAACACACCAAGAATGCCTTTCTCCGTTAAAGACCTTGAGATACTTCCAGAAAAGTCCTTTACTCTGGCTCTCCATCACAGCCTACAAATTAGATACACAAACCTCTACTCCCAGAGAGCTTGCAGCCTACTCTGGCGAGGGCTATCCTAATTGCCTATCTGGTGTTTGTCACAACGTGGTCCTTTCTCATACATCATTCAGAAACACTGAAACACTTTTAATCAGAGAATTGAGCATTAACTAGGTTGGAACGTTTCCAGTGCACACATGCCATCAAGTACAAATCTCTCATGACCACATTTTACACACCTGATAGCTACAGACTGGAAGCCAACTGCTTGTCCTTGCTGCTGTCAATCTGTCTCCTCTCCCCCTGCCTCAGCCTCCTTCCCCCAAATAGAAAAACCCAGCATTGCCCACGACACAGCTTTGTTCTTGTCAAGTCAACACCAGCCTGAGGCTGGTCAGCTAGGGGGGTACCTCCCCTGTGAGTCAGGTGTTGCAAATCTTTTGGTAAGGGCAATTTTGCAGGGCCTGTTCCTACCCTGTGCTGGGAAGCAGTGGCTGTCAGTAACAGCTCTGTGCTGCAGCACGTGGATGTGATTCAGCAAACGAGATGTGCAACATGAAGCAAGAGTCTGGCATGCACTTTCAGGGGCTCTGCAATAAGGTTGAGGATCTCCTCTAACTAGGGGCTAACAAAAAGGGTACAGCTCCATGATTGATTTCTCCCAACACAAAGGCAGGCTATCACTGAAAAGAGAGTCCAGCCCTTCCTACCCATCCTTTCCCCTCCCTCGGGACTGCCTTGGGAGGCTACAGAGGGCAGAACCATGGATTGGATCCACCTCAGTTAACACTGCGGAAAGGAAGAAGGCTTCCCTCTGGATAAACTCCTTGCTCTGCTTTACCATGTAACTTCATAAACAGACACTGCCTGGTTTGAGAGGATGACAGGGCTATGTCTTCTGCTGGTGATGGGTATTTACTAAACTCAGCATGAATTTTTAGAGCAGATTCAAGCAGACCCATGCTCTGGGTGCAGACACGTGTTCTCCCGACCCAGGAGGCACAGCCTGCAAGCGAAAGCCAGCTTGTGCAAACTCTTCACCCGTTTAGCCACCACCAACTGTTCACCCACCCACCAGCTGCTCTGGGACTTGCCAGTAAGGGCTCACATGCACCATCATGTGCCAGGAGCCAAGTTACCACTATTCGGGCAGATACTACTAAGGCTCAGCTGAAGAGGAGCTTTTTGCCTGTAGCAAACAAGGTGAAATCTTTCATGATGACCAACCTCGTGTTTTTTACCTTCATAACCTCACTTGAAGCCTATGCCCTTGTTCGTGTTGCTGAATAAGATCTCTCCCAGCTGCTCTCCTGTCCCTCAATTTATCATGTAGATTTATACTGCTGCCTACAACAGCAGTACCTGAGTGCATCTTGATGAGACTGTTCTGCAAAGTTGTTTTCTAATTATGAAACTAATTTAAAAGAAACATAAATAGAAGCAACCTCAGAGGAACACGGACATTTTATTTACAGCATGCTGCATCCCAGGAAGTCTCCACTGGAAACTACAAAGAACCAGATTTGTAAAAGTAACAAAACACATCGAATTAACACATCAGTCACTGAAATGAGAACTAAACCCCAAAGACATAAAAGCAAACCGGTTACTTACAGTTTGGCTGTGGTTCTGGAGGGAATTTGAGACGGATGATGGCCAAGATTATGAAAACAACCACAGGCCAGGAAATTAAAATGAATGACCATACCTATAAAATAGCAATGAAAATATATCGGTTACGTTTGTCGCGCTGATGTGTCCCAGAGCTTGTCTGGAATGTACAAGTACCACTCTAAATGAGTTATAAGATGCATTGTAAATAATGCCTGTCTCGGTGCACATATTATTAAAACCCAAGTATTATCTATGCAGGAAGAAAAACCACATAAGATCATAAGAGCAAATAATGAGCCTGAAGCTTTCCTGTGTTTCAGCTTGGCTGTTTACACAGTTTTGCACAGATCTGAGACACTGCTATGTACGAGTAAAAGCACCCTGACAAGTACGAGACTTTTGGATGCATTGATTGCACGACTGAAGAGCCAAAATGGGAAAGGTTTCACTTTCAGTGTATGGCACTGCTCACATGACTGGTAAAGGTGACCTTGATATGATTAACTATAGCTCAAAATCGAAGTGTTTGACATTGAAATGACAAGGCTACAGCACTTTTTTCCCCCAGAAACTTTCACTGTTCTTCACAAACGGTTCAGCCTTACAGAACAGCCAAAAGAAAGAGGATTTTCCTGGTATTTGTTTACAAGGCATGGAACCAAGCATGGTGAAGGAAGGGATTTACAGAGTTGTGTAACCAGCTGGAGAAGTCCCATTCGATCGCCAACCACCAGAACTCCTCACGTGAGCTCCTGACCACAGCAACCTAACTCCCTGGTACCTTTCCACTTCCAAACTGTAGCAGCCTACACAGGTGAGCTGTGATGGAAGAGAAATGATGTAAAATTGGCATACTATGTCAGAAAAAATACAAAGCTTTATGGACCTCTTGCCGTTGACATGAGGGCTCATCATTTCAATGGATGAGGATGAAGAAAATAGTCTGCTAATCATCTAGTGCAGCAAACCAATCTAGGTAGGAGGCCCAAAGTCAGTATTAAAACTGCAAGCCTCGGAGTTTTGTAAGCTAAGAAAATGCAATTTCTCAAATAATTAACTGCTTTTGTACTAGCTGGCTAGCTCGCTACTGTGCCTACTAGATTAGAATTTTCCATCCATCAGTAAAGCTCAAAGTACCCTGTGCTGCAAAATTGCTGTGCTATCTTCATGCCAGTTTTTGAAACCGCAGAGATGTCTTTCTTCAAAATCATCCCATTTTTCATTGTTGCATCGCTATTTTTTTCAGATCAGCACATATTACCCAAACCCATTTTTCCAAAGGTAATTCCAAGCCCATAACAGTGTTTTCATTTCCCGTAATGCTTACTGGAACATAAAAACAAACAAACAGACAAACAAATCCCGGAGAGCAACTGAACTTAAAGAGGCTTGTTTCACAGCAACTCCCTCCCTACCATCCCCGATGAGATGACACACAGCCATGGAAGTGGGAGCACGACTCATGCCCCAAAATAGGAACTGACAGCTGTCAAACCACAAGGCACCTCCTAACACATCCTTTCAGAGAGGGTACTCCTATAGTTTCAACGTTCAGCAGCATTTTAGCTTTTACAGACCCCACCCCTCCTTTTATATATATACTATATAACAGGATTCATCACTGAAACCAACATTTTTTATACTTTTTTTCATATATCACATGCTTTCCCTGTAATCAGTCCCCAAATACAGTATTTAACTTGGATTAATTCACATGCACACAGCATTATTAAGGTATCCTCCTAGTTTAGCACCACGTAGGCTACAAGAAAATTATGGGGTAACAGCACAGAAACTGATATTAGTCAGAGCCTGCCTAAAGGAAGGGCAAGACATCTTTCATATTCTTGGTGGAGGAAATGAATAAAGATCGTCTCCACTCTGGGAAATCTTTGTGCCTCCCCATTTGGAGCTAAAATGGCGCTTCCACTCCCAGGCAGCTCTTCCCTTCGTATCTCCGTGCTTGGAGTTAATTGGATTTAATAGTAGCTGGGTACATCAGTTACAACACAGCGTTCTCACTGTCCCAGGCATTTCTAGTTAGCAAAAACAAGACAAGCAGCCTGGCCAAGCCGACTGCAGGTAGAACACGTTGACTTGAACGGAGCCACAATCAATGCCAATTTGGCTCGTGGGACACCAAGTGCTGTGCCACAGGTTGCATAATCCCTTGGTTGCTGGATTATTTCACTGCTAAAAGCAGATTTAATTGCGCAGACCTTAGTACGTCTGGATGCAGGCACGTTTTCTCTCCCTTCTGCATCTGTTTAAATAACTAAGCTGCATAGAAGTGACAGATGGAAAGCAATAAAAGTGCAAGAAGAACTGATTTCTCCAATTCCCCTTGGTAGGCAGGCCAAACCTTGCTCCCCAGAAGGCTGCCACCTCCACTCACAGCCATTCCTTTCTCAGCAGGAGTAACCTGTGCCGAGGCTCTCCCTGGTTATGGATGCGGAGCTTCAGCTGATTTCAGCAAACTGATGGCCAAGCAAGCCGCAGCTACCCCCATACAATCTCTCTAGGGGCTCTGCAGAGAGTGTGCAGAGGAAATAAAGTGTAAAGCAAAAGGCAGAATCAAATGCGTTCGCCAGCCCTGGACAGACTGATAAACAGAGCAGTAGCAATGAGAAAGCACTTCAGTCTGTGGAAGGAGAGGGGCTGTGTCAGACTGCAATGACATGCCGATCACACCTGGTGAGGGCAACCAGCACCACTGCAGCAGCAGCAGCCGCGTTCGGGGGTTATCAGAAGCAAAGAAGCACAACAGAGAGCTTCCCCTGCAAAACAAGCACACACTAAAACAAGCTGTCTGGAAGCCTGGTCCACCAGTGTGTTTACATCACACAGGTTAAAAAACCAAACCTGAAAATGGAAAGGATAGAGAAATCAGGATGTGTTTAGGAGCAGCTTTCTGGGTTTACCTCCTCACAGCTTCCGCATTCGGAGCAAGCTCCTTAATTTGGAGCAAGAGAGGGAACAGAAGGAGGGCTGGAGAGAATGCCTGCCCTAAAACAATCGGTGGTGTCCAGACTTTATTTTAACTGACATTCCCATCCTACAGAATTGATGTTTCATCTCTACAGGAAACTGAAAGAAGAATTATAGCAAGTGAGACCATATGGTCAGGGTTTATGTAAGCATTTACTGCAGGTACACAGGAGCTGAAAGAGACCCAAGCCTTCCGGTTTTGACAAGGGTGTTGAAATTGGTCATGTAACTAGAGATAATCTATTGGTATTCCTCTGTATCTCAGAAAAAATATTCTCCTGTATCTCTCACAGCAGCCACAGACTTAACTCTGAGGAGCACAGCCCATCTGCAGCTGCTGGGGAGGGTCACAAGGACTCAGATGAACTCAGCACCTCCTTGAAGCAGGCTCCAGACCCGAGAGGCAGGACAGAACAGGCACACAGCCGACCCTGCAGATGTACGCAGTGCTGGGAAGTCTTTCACTCCATCCCCATATCACACTGTCCATGGGGCTCTTCTCTGACACACGTCCTCTTCTCTGCCCTTTCTGCACCTGCCAAGGCTTCCCGTGCAACCAGAGAGTTTACAAACCATCCCATTGGGATTCCCAGCAAGAGGACGGGCTGCAGCCCAAGTCCATGAATTGCAGTGTGCTTCTGCTGAAATGCCAGTGCAGCTGTATTGCAAGCAAAACTTTCGATACAAAACTACCAGACAGGCTTTGCCTGGACATGCAATGCCACCCGAAGGAGCACTTGCCTCCATGACACTGCAGTTCAGATTCCTTTCTTGGACATCCCTAGCAATGCTTTATTTTGGGAAAAAAAAACATCTGGTGTGGTTGCTTTGCAACACACTGGACTGTGCTGGAAACCTGTCCCACCTGCACCTCTCAGAGACACTTTTTTCTTTGTCCATCCATTACAAATGGCTCTAGGTAAGGACACCCCCATTGTCCCCAGATTGCAGGGACTCCTCAAAGACTGCACACAGACTCTGGGGACTGCTCACACTGGAGCAGATTTAAGCAGCCTTAATTCAGGTCTGCCCGTGAGTTTGTGTAGGGTTTTGTCTGCAGGGACCAACAGCAGCATCCCTGGTACTCAGTCTGGACTCCTGAGCCCTCACCATGATCTCCAACACAAGATGCAGCCACTTTGGCTTAAAATGACCCATCTTCTTTCCGTGCCATTCCCCTCCTTCCCTCTCTCTCTCCTTCCTTCAAAGTATTTCTATTTTAACACCGTGGCTTTCCTCTCCTGTCGTGCCCTTCTTGCTCCTCAGCTCCTGCGGTTTCCAGCTCCCCCTCCTCTACGGCTTTGTTTTCACACTCACCGGCTGTCTCTTGACACTCAGCCAGTTCTTCCACAGCAGGATCCTCAGGTGCTGGGAGAGCGCAGCCATCCTCGGCCGACCCAACCAAATGGGAGCGGGCTGCGTGTTCTTTCTCCCTGGGCTTAGGAGGCAAAAGCGGAGGCTCTGACCCAAACGGGCATCCAGTGTCCAGTATCTGAGCCTCTTCCCCACAGCATAGCTCTGAAGCAGCTACCTCATCCACTTGTGGCTGCCGTGCTCCCCGTAACTGCAGCTCTTGTCCTCGTAGCAATAGCTCCTAGCAAATTCAACAGGTTATTCTTCTCCAGGCAGGCAGGCAGACGCAGCAGCCTGCCTCCACTTGTGTTAATTACAATATCCAGCCTCTCCTGGCTGCTCTTTGTTCAAGCCCTAACTGATAAAATGGATAGCATTCCAAAAAGATGCTTCTGCTTAAACAAAAGGTGATGCATGCCTCCTCCTCCTCCTCCCTGTGATGAAACTACCTGCCTACCCACACACCGCTTCTGCCGGAGAGGTGTCATCAACAGCAGAGTCAGGCTGCTTGCCAGGCCGCTCCGACTTCCCCGAGTTCACAGGCAAGGGCCGGGAAGAACAAAGTATCAACAGCTTGCATCTTCCTGGCACTGCTGAACTGGAATTCGTATTTTTCTTTACTACTTTTTAGTATCTCAAACCTACCCATCCAGGGAAATTAAATAAAAGTTAAAAAAAAAAAAAACACAAACTAAAGCAAGAAAAACACATAAATGAAAATCTAATTGCTCAGCTTCGTGTATCTTCCCTCTCCTTCCAGGGAGATCAGCCCTGGTGTTCTAACTGATTGAATTCAATATAACACATCGCATCCAGTGGGAATGGGATTGCAGAACTGGAGCCCACAAAGATTTCAGAGCACTAGTGTGGCTTGAGTGCTGTTATTATTCACTTGATTACGGATTTTTTTTTCCTAGCTACTGGTGAGATATTTAAGAACCAGCTGGAGATGAAAGGAGAGAGTGAACTGCAGGTACGGAGGGCAGCACTAGCAGCAGAGGGGACTGTAACAAGTGTGAGTGTTGAAACCAGATATGGACTTGCCTAATGAGCTCTGGTCATCCAGCAGAGCTTCTGATCCCACCCGGAGAGGACCAGGTACATGCAAGGACCCCATCTGCTAACACTGAGGTCACCCTCAAAGCCAACGTGCTTCAGCCACGGGTCAGATGTTAGGAAGCCATCGGGCAGCTCAGCACTCAGCGCACCTCCTGTGCAGCAACCTGAGAGCAGTCAAGAAAGAAGTCTTTGAATTAAAACTGGGCTTGTATATTGCATCTCGAGTGTTTGGGTAAAATAAAGCCAACACAGTTTGGTTTTACAAGATCATTGAGGGGAAGGAAACAGGAAGAATGAAATCTCCGGTTAGCAATACGATTTATCAAATGTGTTCATGAACAAACATGTGTCTCCCTAAATTATTGGCAAATATTTCTCTCTCTCCAAAACCTAATCAAACTTTCAGTGAGGCTTAACGTGCATCCTGTGCCTCAGTTTCCACACAGGGCTACAGTAATACCAGCCTCCCAAGGTGGGAAAAAAGTCGAGTTTTTGGAATGAGAGATCCAACATGAGAGGGGGAAAACCACACAAGAATTGCTGCTCCTTTTGAACAGACACCAGGAGCTTTGCTACATTTCCCAGCGACCAGTTTTACATTAGAAACCTCTTTAAACTATTGACTCTCTTCAACGCTGGATGGAGAAACTTCTGTTCTCCAGTGCCGAAGGGCTCTCTGCCCACTGATGAAAGCTCTTGAACGGGTAAGCTGGGCAAAGCGACTCAGCAGGCTGCGATTACAGGAGCTCCAATTACCCCCGAGCACTTGTCATGGCTTTTGTTCCCATTCTTGGCAGTGTCCCACGGACTGATGAAGGGCTGCCCAGTTTTCTCTACCCCAGTGCTGTTCAGCTCACTGTGCCACCTGGGGCAGAACCCGGGACCCTGCCAGCGGACGCAAGCCATTCCCACCACATGCTGTTTTGGCCCCAGCTACTTCAGATACGATACAATCAGGTCTAAACCTCCCTGACTAGATAAAATAAAGGTAAAAGAAATGAAAATTGAGCAAACATGGCCACACTATCAAAACCCTGGAAGATAAGGGTTACCTTCAACACCCAACATCCAGCCAAGGACATGAAATCAACCCCTAATGGGTAACAAAACCCCGGCCAAGCAGCACACCACCATGGCCTTCAGTACCTAGGCAACCTGTGCAAGGCTTTGCTACTCTCAGCGTATTTCACAGGAGATCAGAAAACCTCCTACATGGCATTTCTTCCAACCACAAGCCAACACGGTGCCTCAAAAATGAGGAGCATCTTGAATGAATCCTTGCCAAACTTCACCTAGGAACACAAGTGGAGGAGGCAACCGTGGCAGCCAGAATGACCTTGGAGCAGAGCAGCTTTCATCTAAGGGTGGCTGAAGGCACAGAATGAGGGTGAGAGAGAGAGGAAGAGAGAGAAGTGGTTCTCAGTGAAGAGAAACAGCCTCTCCGGATTGGTTAGGAAATACTTCAAAGATGGGAGTAGCAACAGAGATGGAGCAGTTCCTGCCCCACATACCTTGAGTCTAAATAGATTGGACATTCCAGCAATGGGAGTGGAGCTGGAGCTAAAATAAGCTTAAGCCTTCCCTGGTAAAATTTAGATAGTGATGGGAAGGAACTCAGACATCTAACCTCCCAGCTCTACATTGGTGTTTCTTCTACTGAACGTCCTTATGAGGGAGGTCTGTGGGTGAAGAACAAGCACTGCTCCTCAGGACACTGCTCTAGGTTAGCTACATACAGAAGGCACAGCAGATTTCATTTTGTTGGATCCAGACAACGCCACTTGCAAACTTCATTCACTTCCTCTCCAGGGACTGAAAAAAAAAAATCCCAAAATAGATAACTTTGCTCTGAGGGGGTAGGAGAGAAGAAATTTATGATTTCACCATTTGCTGCTTTGCCAAGGTCTTTTGAGGCAAGCGTTTGATTGCTTCTTTTTGGTATTCAGTCAAACAACTGTTTCAAAAGAACACTGTGATTTGGATAATAATTTTCCCAAGCAAATGCACATCCTTAGCTCCTTTGTGAACTGAGTCAACAAACATTCCCCTTGGGAGGTACCCAACGGGTAATTTGTTCGAGTTCACCACTGTAAAACCAGAATAACTCAATGTCAATTGGCTCTCAGAGCACCCGCACTCAGCTCCCAGAACACCAGACTGCTCCAGCTCTGAAACACAAGATGAGAACTTTATTAATGCCTTATACCTTTTTGCTTTCTAATTCCTTTACTTAATAATTCCTGCAGATGGCACAGGAGGCTGTGCAACTACACGGCCACTCCTCAACCAAGTGACCAGAGCAGACAGATGTCCCAGCGTCTAATAGTGCATATAGGCAGAGAGGAAGAGGAGGGAAAGGCTAAATTCTTTCTTCCACCAGTAAACTTCCAATCACACAGTTTCTCTTGGTGAAGAACTGTATTCCATTTCTTCTGGGCAGAGGTGCAAGTCGTTAGTTCAGAGCAGAACCTGCTCCTGTGAATGTGAAGCTGAGAAAACCTCAGGGGAGCTCCGAGCTGTGATTTCAGCCAAGGCAAGTCTTCAGAAACATGGCTCGTCACCTCAGCTTCAGCGGTGGCTTTGGACCACCACCAGTGTCATGCAGGAAGTGTAGAATCCAGGGCAAAAAGTTTCTTACCTCACACCAGGAACTCACAAACTGAGTCCTTTCCTTGAGATGTTCTTTCAAGCAGAGTTATTCCAGTGAAAATGAATGCACTCTTGCTTCCCAGGCATGTCAGTTACCTCTGTGAGAAATGAAAGCTTAGGGAAGTGATGTAAGACAACTGGGAAGAGAAAAGGATGGAGTCACTGACTGATGATCTGTAAGACTATTAAACACTGGTATCTGGAGCTAAACTGACAGGACAGAACATTTACCCCCTTGAAGTCAGTGCCAATAAAGAAATAAAAAAAATCTTGGCTATGAGGAAAAAAAAAAAAGCAAAACACTAATCCTGCAGTGGTTGTGCAAGCTCCAACTAAACCACAGCAGAGCCTTCCAGAGGCACCCAGGTGAACAGCGGTTAGGTGCCCTCAGGGACCTGGAGGAGGAGAGAGCACACCAGCAGGGAGTGAAGTAGCATAACCAGATCAACTACCGTGCCCAAAAAACACAGGCCAAGCACAAGGAACTGAAGGAGATCTGCAAGGGGAGCAATGGGGCAATGCCATGACTCACTGAAGAGGAAGGACTCTCTTACTTTCCTCTTGCAGAGTCTGAAGTGCCTTTAGTTACCAAACTGCAGCAGCCGGGCTTTCCTCGTGGTTTGTGTAAGCTAATACCAACAAATGTTTGGCTACCCGCATAGAAATCTCAGATAAACCATGCATGGACTTCCTCTGTGATCTCTTGTCCAGCTGACTTAAAACTCGACCTCCTTCCCAGGTAAGGCAGCAGCTGCCTGAGGACTTGACAGCATTAGGCAACACCGCACGTAGTGCTGGATGATGCTGGGAAGGCGTAAGAGTCTTGTGCTAACTGGAACACCACTTGCTAAATGGTAAAACAAAAAAAGGCTTTTGTAATGCAGCCCACGACATTCCCCAGTGCGTGACTGCAACTACTCCCGGGTCACTCCAAATTCCTTCCTAAGGCACGGCAGGAGCCTGGAAGTGTAGTTTCCTGGGCGCCTAGTGTCAGGCACCTGACCAGGGCACAGTTTTTAGAAGGATGCTCACTCAGCACTTAAAAACAAACTAGTCAGAGCCCTCAGAAAGCCTATGATGGGCAGCAATACTCTTGGCCACTATGGGAGCTGCACGTGACATGGCAGCACCACACTACAACTTTGCCACCACCAAAGACATTTCCACAATTTCTCAGTGATTTTTTCTCATTTTTAATATCTGTTCAGAAAAAAGCTCCTCCTGGAAGCAGTTTTTTCCTCCAGTGATCCAGCCATCAGTGAGCTTGGAAATACAAGGATGACACACAGAACGCACCCCATATAGCTCAAGGAGAACTGTGCTGCTGATTTTTGATTCCTTGGGTATTAACTTCCTACAGAGCAGCTCTGTTCCCAGGAGTAAGCCCTCATATTAAGTGTGAGTTTTGGGATATTCCGAAATCAAAGCAGTTAAGCACCAAAATCAAGATGTCTGAGTTTTCTGCAAGTGAATTAGAAGCACCCCATACTAAAAATGTCTGGGATAGGATTTTCAGAAGAGCTTTTTTTTTTTTTTTCTTATGACAACTTTAGTGGGAAGAAGGCTATGGAAGTGTAGGGAAATGCAACTTCTGGCTTTAAAGCCTCTGTTCAGAAGGGAAAGCAGCATTACCAGCCAGTCCTTTTCCCTGCTCATTGGCTCCTAGGGACACCTTCATCTGGTCCTAGCAAAGCTGCAGGCCCATGAATCACATCTCACCACACCCAGGCAGCTGAGGCCTTCGCTTGTGAGGCTCCCACACGCATCTATCTCACCAGGCTGCTCATGTTGCCCTTTGCCACCAGTTACAAACTCCTGTGACACCATTCATGCACAACACTGTGTCAGGATTTAAGGTTAGCTGGAAAAGAGTTGCAGGTGCAAGTAATAGGGAAAGGCAGGGGCCTAGTAGATCCTGTCAGCTGCCAATAAGCCCTGTGTCTGTGCCCGGTACACCAGCAGAGCCGTCCCTTCTGCTTCACCCTCTTGCTCATCAAATAAGCTTGGGCACCACTGTGCTCAGATGGGTATGCGTATTACCCACTTACTTACATCCCTTTCTTCTAATCCTTATTCTTGGGGTCAGGGTCTAACCTCCAATCTCCAGAAACCCACTGGATCCCAAGGCTGCCTAGTGGGCACTGACTGATGCAATGCCTGGCAAGCTTTGCCCAAGAGCCTTGCTTTGTACGAGCAAGCAGATGATATCACTGCAAGTTTCATTACCGTGCCCTTTAACCCTTCCTCCAGCTTATGAACAATGTTCAGACCAGACCCAACGCCAAGGCTTGCAACAAGGCATGAGGCAGCTACCAGCATCCAAATCCTCTGACATTTCTCATTTCTCGTGCATTCAGCTTCCTCCAATCTGCGTGGCAACACTTGTGTCCTGTCACGTGAACCTGGACAGCTGACAGATGGACTGATTAGAGACCACACTGTTCACAGTAAGGCGGATAACAAGGCCAAAGCAAGGTCGCTGCGAAAAATGGATTTGGCTTGGCAAAGAACAGGGGTATTTCTAAGGCTGGGGACAGCCATGCTTCCTAAATGAAAGCATCAGCAACGATGCAAAAAAAAAATAGCAGCTTCCAAATTAAAAGGCCTAAAGACAGACTGCAAGGATAAGGAAACAGCAGAGACATGATGTGTTTAAGACAACAGCTGTACCATTGGTGTGCTGTTCTGTATGCAATGGAAACAGTTTCTGAGAGATGCAAATTGTACTAAGTCAAAAATTAACTGTAGTCATTTGCACTTGATGGGAAGATGAACCCTCAATCGTGTACTAAGAAAAGGTTTTCTCTTTGTTCCATAATAAATGCAGGACTGGCTTCACAGACTTAGAACAGTGGAAAGAAATGGCACCCTGAGTGTATTTCCTGACAGATAATGCAACACAGACAGTGGTGCCAGTATCAATAGAGCAGAGATTACTAGGGCTTAAAGGTTTTTTCCTGCTTCTCTAACACATAAGTGGGAGCAACTAGCAAGTATGCTTACAAAGAGACAGAGAGTGTTCCAGAGCCTCAAACAGTGGGCTGAAGGACCTGAATATGCATCTGGGTCAAGTGTAGATGAATGCAGCTGACCAAAGAGCTCCCTAACTCGCTGAATACAAGGTGAGGCATTCTTAACAAAGTATTTGATGGCTTAGGCTGCATAAGGTTAGAAAAAAGCTTATTATCTCAGATCCAAGGACGCCCCTGAAAAATAACCGTGATTAATTCCCACCAAAACAGAAATAAAGCAAAAGTTTAACTTGTACAGAGGTTAGCACTTGATTTTATTGAACTATTCAAAAGTCAACCAACAAGGCTAAAAACTTGCTCCATATTACAAACACAACCAAGGCAAAGCTTTGTTTAGCTCCAAACAATATAGTTATACAAGTCTGACTGCACCTGATATAAAACATTATTAAGTCCTTGGCTGAGCACATACCTTCCTGGCAGACCACTTCAAAGCCCCAGACAGTTTCAGCAAAACCCTGAGACGTGGCTGCCACATGCTGAAGACCACAGAAGACCAGCAAACTGGGAGACATCACTAAGATGCTGAGATAAGAAGTCTTAAAAGTAGCAACAGAAGAATGCACTCTAGGTTTCTTGTAGGCTAACAAAACACCAACCTACAGTTCAGTTTGCTCAGATTCAGTATCTGAGTTGCAAGTACTATTTTCCCCCTATAACTTGGGTACTCACACATCCTTCTTTCCATGTGGATTTTTTGTTTCATGAACAAGCATAGGGTTATCAGTGAAGGCACTTAAGCTATTCTTACTGTTCTACCTGGTTGCACATTTTTATGAAATCATTTCTGTAGGATTTATCTACCAGCATAACCTGGCTGAATTCAATCAACAGTTATAGAAGTTATTGGGATAGCTGGACAAACAACCCCATGGGCTCAATTTCTAGAAGCAAACAACAATCTGGAAGAGTATTCCAAGGACAAGGAGTCACCGTGCTCCTATTGAATAGGTTTCTAGGGTGTCAATCCCTTACCAAGTCACCTGGGTGTTATTACAAAATAGCTAATTAAGACCACACCCTGAGATCCAAACGAGTACGTGGAGTGCTGATGAGTAACAACGAGTTACACAAGGGCTGTCAGCCTCCTGTAGCTGGGAACTTGCTTGCTGTAGAAGAAAAATATGTGTTGAAATAATCTCACACAAGCACTGCAGTGATGGAGGAGCACAGAGAGAGGCAGTGAAGGGCTCGCTCCCCTTCCAACTGTGGTTTTGACAGCTCCTTAAGTGCTAGCAAAGTAAAGGTTAAACGACCCTTTTTCCTCTTCAGGTCACTGAGAGATGTTCTGTCAAAGTGGGCTTGATCCTGACTCACATGATGGAAACAGGCAATCTGCATTGAACGGCTGAAGGAGCATGGCTCATCCCAAGGCTTCATAATCAGCCTGGAAGAGAGTGCTCACCCCTTCCTTTCCCTAATGAGTAGCAGCCCAGCATCCTTCCCGAGAGAAAGTGTGGCCGTTCATGAAGACCTGTGGTCTGATTCACCGAGCTGAGCACAGGAGAAGGGCTTATGATAAGGCATGCTCTGAATTTATGACCCTCATTTCAAAATCTACGTATGCCTGAGTGCTACAAGGCATGCAGCCAGGGGAGCAGGTGTGGCACACGTGCTGGGGAACACACTGGATCCTTGGGAGGTGCCGTAAGATGCGGGGCCTCAGCTGGAGACCTCAAATTTGCAATTAGCCAGCAACCTGCTACCAGTACACCCTCTCTGGGGGTTGCGTGATGTTTCCTTATCTTGGGAGGCACCTCTGTTACACGTGCAGCTCTTCAGTTCTAATATACCCACCCCTGGCTGACCAAATGGGCAAGACTCCCTGATAGTTTATGCCTCAGACAGTGGTCACTGCTGGACTTATCTAACCACAGGCTACAGTTTTATTTTTGAAACAGAAATGGCAGAAAGACAAAGGCAAGAGTAGATATCGTGATTCTGCCATCACAAGGAAGCTTTCTTATGTATGGAATGAAGAAAGAGGAGGTGTTAAACTGAAGTGTGGTTGGACAATCTTGCACTAAGGGCTCAGCAAGTCCAGCATCTTCTGGATAGCCACAGTTAGCCCATCACCTCCAGAACAGGCCATGTGTGGTGGGAATGGGGTGATTTACCAGGCAGGACCTGGTCAGCAAGTCAGACAGGTCTTGGCTATACTGGTCCTACTGTGTGCGCACTGCAAGGCTGGAAAGCAAGCTGGCTAGAGCCATCAGCTCAGGACCTCTGTACGCCTGGCAGAGCCCCCTGGCTGCTAGCAAGGCCATCTGGCCACTATATTCGGGGCTCCTCTGTCCAAAGCTCAAGCAGTGTGCTGGATTTTGCAGCTACCAAGTTGCAGAACTGGGCCACGCTTCTGGTCACCTCCAGTCTGGACATCTGAAAATCCCAAACAAGTGACCTTGTTTGTTGCTTCTTGCTTTTTTTATTTCTTGCCCAGACAAAATTTCTGACTGTAAAAACTTTGAAATGATGAAGAAAACCCCAGCAGGCGTATGTCTTTTTGGCTGCCATTATAATTACCACAATAAGAAGAATGTTCTGTAAGAAATGCACAGCCTTGAAATGCAGCAGGACCAGTGGTGAGAGAGCAGCACAGGGCAGACACCGTGCCTGTGCATAAAGATGAATACCTTTTGGCAGGAAGTTACAGTCTGCCTAGAAAGGGCCCTGAAGAGCCTTATTATTTATGGATAGTATTATTATTTAGAGTCCAAAGGTCTGCCCTTTTTCTTCAGCTTGTTTCAACAAACATCAAGGGAGGATTGCTGTCGTCCTCTCCGTTGCCAGAAGGTAGTAGCTTTAATAATAATCAGAGCTCTTCAGTCCAAATGCTTAGAAAAACCATTCTCTAATTATTTAATAATGAGACATTTGATGATGCACTGGAAACAACATTCATTGCCTCCAAGAAGACAGAAGTAGGACCAGATGTCTGCTTGAGGAAAAATAACACGAAAGAGCACGCTCTCTGCAGGCACCACTCTGAGTAAGCCCTTTAAAGGAGCTCTCTGATGCCTTCTTTTCCAAAACTAGTTTCAAGACAGACTACAATACACATACATCTCACCAGAAATGGCTGAGCGAGCCTCACTTTGTGCCATTCTGATAATGCAAGGGTGGCAGTAAGGACTTCCGAGGGAAAATGTGACTGTGATATTTATCTGGGATATAATTTCTTCCTAGAAGTTAAACTAGAGCACAAATGTAGAGATAATATCCCGTGGCAGTCAGATGACATAGGACGGCATTAACCTTCTCACCAGCACAGGCTGCTTAACGTGTGTGAAGAAACCTAGAGCGCGCAAATAACCTAACATTTAATAGCAGAAGCCAACAACCAACAGATCAACCATCTCCCATAGGAAACGTTTCTCCTTCCAGCACAAGAACAGGAATATTGAGGAGTCTGTGACTTGTAGACACTGGTTTGCATGACAACTCCAGCTGCTGTGTCTTTTCTGCAGCTAGGACCAACACTTTGTCTCCTGCATTTACATGAAGAGACTTAGGAAAAAGGCTAGCAGTGGAATAAAATACTGTAAGCAATTCTGTGCTGCTTTACTATTTTCACATTGCTTCAGGCACTAAGGTTGCCAAGAACTCATCATTTTGAGCCAGACAAGAGCCTTGGGCCTCCATTAATGTAAAACACTGTGTTCCTACACCACTGGTATTTACAGAGACTCACCCAATCCTATGTACTAATGCCACTTTGAGCATTAGAAGTGGGCCAAACAGCTAGGATGCTTTCAGCATCTTGGAAGTGGTCCAGATGGATGTTTTTGATAGTAAAGTACCTTAAATTTCATGGAAAAGCTGTTGAAAATATTAATTAAAAAGTCCTTATCAAACATTGGCTAAATAATGCTTTTAGGAAGGAAAGGAGATGGATTTTGACCCCTCCAAAAAAATCTCATGCACGTGAGAAAGTGGATTAATGCCTGCTCACACTCTGATGAGGGCACTAAGTAGTTTCAGCAGCACCTCTCCTTGAATATTGAAGTGTCCCTGTAATTCCCTCGGCTTCTAGAGGCACACGTAGCTGGGGCTGCGATGCTGAAAGCTAAGTATGCTCAGTCTGCTGAATGGTAGGGAATCTGGGGGCTTTTGCCTGCACTTGGTAGTAAGGTAAATACATTCAAGCGCTCTCACATGGCAGAGGGCTTCACAGACTGTTTTCTTGCCTGCAGCCAGTTTGGGTACACTGAGTTACTTCCCTATCACTCTCTCCTTGCTGCTGAAGTGAGACCCAAGCAGGGGTTCTCACCACCATCATGGGTTCAGCCATGAGCAGTACCACAGACGTGACTTCTCCTTCTGCTGTGAGCTGAGCAGGAACAATGCAAACGGAGTCGTGGCGAGCGGCATGGTGCATCTGCTAATGATGGACACGTCCGCATGACTGAGGTCTTCCTTGGAGCATGGGGAGGGCAAATTCATGTCTGCCTGCAAAATCCTCAGAAGAAAGAACCCTCTTAAAATTCATAGTCCTTAAATAGCACAAAGCCCCACTTCTACAAACAGTTAAACACATGCTTAACTCTGCAGACATAACATCAGTGAGGAAGAGCTACCCACGTGTGGGCAGAAAACCCTGTGATGGTATCCTTGCAGGACTGGGGCTCCTGGTTGCAGGAGCCAGAAGCCTCTCCTTGCTGGCAGGAAGGCACTTTGCATGCCGTGGATGCAACGCAAAGCACCGCAGAAGTCAAACCTTAATGTAATCATCAGTTAGAACTGTCTCATTATTCAAATCTCTAGAAAGCTGTGGAGTCAGGCCTCTTCTTTTTACATGAGAGAATGCAAAACCCCTTCCTCCTTTGTCCTGGCCTGGAAGTTGGGGACTCTCCGACAAGATGCTGCTGCACGCATTGGCTCTGAGCCTTTTTTTCTCATTTTCCAGGACGCACAACAAGCGTCGCTTGCAGTTATTTTTTTTCCAGAGAGAACAATCAACAGCTATAAAACCAATTCCAAATGCAGCCTGGATCAAGTTTCAAAAGGCCTTAATGCTCTCTGTGTGTGTGTTTGTGCACAATTTAATTTACTGTGGCTACAGAACTGCACTTGTACGACTGTATTTAATTTTTTTTTAATCTCCAAGGCAGTTATCTATGACAGTGAGTGTGTCATAGGACAACATCACTTGCAGCAATTGCACAAATAAGCCTCCAGCCTCTTGCCTTAACAAGCTATACGACCCAGTGATCTTCAGCATGACACTCCTTGCGTTTTATTGCTGGCTGCAAAGATTTGTTTTGAGTCCCTTTCAGTGCCAGAGGTCTTTATTGCTAAATAGCCCTGGCAGTTGAGTAATACGTGAATTTAACGTACTCATACTGGAATGCCCACTTGGAAGGTAGGGAAAATTCAGCTTCAATCATTGCAATCAGCTCTTATTTTTTTGCTCTTTTCCATTCTATCTCTGAGCTTTCTCTTTGCTGTTTGTAAACTACATCCCGAGCTGTCTCACACGCTGTTACAGCTCTTTAGGAAGCAGCCTATCACCTCAGTCCTGCTCGGGCACATGAAAGAGATGATTGAGAGGAGAGAGGGGCAGTGGCAAGTCTCATAAAAGCAGCATCCTACTTGCGCTGCTTTGACAAGACATGAAATAGTCCCGTTCTCCCTGACCACCTTATTAATAATCAAAATCCATCCACAGAACAAAGCTTCGCTGCTAACATTTCAGCTGTCTGTTTGGCAAGATGCATGCGGGGAGGACATGGGAGAATCTTATGAAGAAGAGCACTGAAGCCTATGTGGAACTGTTTCCTACCTGGAAGAGGTCAGAGAAGGTTTCTGCAGGCCAGGCTGTGGACAGGGAATAGAAATAGTGCTTTTGAACATCCTACATCAAAGCTCTCTTGAACGTACCCCTGTTGCCTCTGGTACACACAGCTATGAAACAGAAAACTTCTGTGACAGCTACCAGCAGTTACAAAATGGAGCTGTGTTACTACTGGAGAAGCCGTTCTAAGTCTGTAAATACGTATCTGAATTTTTAAACAAGTCTGGCTGGTACTTCTCGTGGTGCTTTTCAGCAAGCACTCTGCACTTCCAGCAGGAGCACTGACATCTTACTGGGAGCAAATCCTATGTCTTATTAGGAAAGAACATTATGAAAGCAGCTTAGTACTCTCAGGTATTTCATTTTCTCCCTGGTTCTGGGATCTGGGGTAAGTGGGAATACCATCTTTCCTTAAAACAAAAGGTCTGTTTATAGCTCTAACAACTGTAATAAATAAATAAATAAATAAAAATGTAAAGTCTAGAGACATGGGCATCAGAAAGAACACATAGTGCCAAGATATCACAATTTCTGAATGGTTTGGGGTAGCGAAACTGGACTTGTGGTTGTCCCTCTGCCCTTTGCACATGAGACACCAGATTCTAGAAGTTACACTCCCATGACTAGGGGAGAGAAGCACACTAAGCAGCTATCTATCCAGTTAATGCTCCTCTTTTGACCTCCAAGAATTGCAATGAGCTGCTCTCAAACAAGTTACAGATTCAGTATTACTTGCAGAAATAAAAACAACCAGCAGTTTGGCATTCTTGGAGAAAACTCTTATTTTCTAATGGGCTGTTCACAGCGACCCCAAAGAGACAAAATTAACCTAATAAGGTATTTGTTATGTATCGTTTACCAGCTTATGCAACTGTCAGTTCAGAATGCAAGTCCACACCTGACCTTTTAATAGACTTTTTTTTTCTAATAGCTGCTTTCTGTCAGGCTATGTTGTAAAGCAGCTTAGCTTTATCCCTGTGAGTGATCAAAATATCCCTCCGCCCCTCTAGGACTGAGCATCCTACTCAGTTAAAGCTCAGGTGCCCAAAGATGGTGCATTTCTCCAACACTTATCACACCTCTTGTTAAGTCCTGTTCCTGTGATGAAGAGCAGGAGTGTCTGTCATGTCTTCCGGGGCCTCTCTGAACATCTCTATTGCAGGTGAGGGCTACCGGAAAAAAAAATAAAGAAAAAAAAAACGTTAAGCACAAAAGCGGTGGCCTTCTGTTGCAAGGTGATGACAGCAGATGGCACCTCTGGCAGGTCAGCACGTTGGGATGTCCCATCTGTTATCGAGGCAAGTTTGCTCTACGTCAAAGCCCCCGGATTGATATGAAAATGAGACATTCCCCAGGTCAGTGCCCTGACTCTCGAGTACAGACGCAAGCAAGCGTAGCTGTTAAAATGTCACTGCCTGTCCCACCCCTGCACGAGGGTCACCACCTCTAGCACAGAACAGCAGAAGCAACCCTGCCTCTGTGCCAGCGCCACAGCATAGCCATAGCATCCGTCTCCCTGGCAGCCCATAAACACCAGCCACCCTACAAACTAAGAGGTGGGAGTGCTGGGATGCATTCCCTGCTGCAGGACTAGTATCTACCTGCAAGGCTGGTCACTGGTCACCAGCACCTGGTGGCTTGGTCTCGTCAACAGCTGGGCCTCCCCAGTGTGATCTGCTGGGACTTGTGTGGCAGAGCCGCTGCGTGCAGTCAGTTCAAGCTGTAGCCAAAAGCCCCGAGATCATTAAAGCTGATCTTAACAGGCAGCTTAGCGAAAGGGGCTTACAGACGGACAGCAGAGAACCAGCTGCCTGTAAAAGCGGTGTCATCACCCGCACGCTGACTCAGTCAGTGCAGCAAAGCATGAAGCTATAACCCAAATTGTTTGCAAGTGCCCAGCAGGCCAGAAAATACCTGTTCTCAGATACTTGAGAAGTTCTTTTGTTGTGGCCTGGATGTGGGGCCCAAAGCATCTCCCCGCCACCTTGGGCTCCAGCATCCCCTTTCCGGGGTCTTCCCTCTCCCTGTGCAGCAGCCTTTACCTTGGCTGCTTTGCCACATGAAGGAGACCCTTTCACCTAACTCCTGGGTGCTGCTAACTCACAGACACACTGCAAAGAGCAGAGATGAGACCTTCAGATCTGCCCAGGGACAAGCACATCTGGGTGCCTGCTCCTACTAGCTGCAGTGGGGATGCAGATATGGCATTCAATTTCAATGTCCGTGAGAAATCAGGAGCTCTGTAAGAAGGAAAGACAAAGAAAATGCAGAGATTTTTCCTCCTCCCATTTTCAGAAGCGGTGCCTCTGTGTTGTGACTGAGGGAAACTTGTTTTCAGCTCCTGGAGAATTAAAGAATGAATGTGAAGATCAAGAAGATGAAGACAGCTGGCTCAGCTGTGCTGCGTGTAGACAAGCATGGCTCTAAGCTGCAGGTACTTGGGACTCGCAGTCCAAAAGAGTGACTCTCAGTTTCCAGGCAGTGTTTCAGACAAATCCCAGGCTGCCCGCCCACTGTCAATGCAGGACCCCTGGGTGCTCTACGACAGCGTGGCAGGTCAGTTAGCGAGATGCAGTCAAAGTGTTCCCAGTGAATGGCAACTCGATCTACAAGAGGCACGTTGGAGACCAACACACATAGGGCAGAGGACGTTTTAATATGGCAGGTCCTTTTCTTCGGGGTATGGTTTCTTCTCACTTGAATCAATGATCATTTGTTACATTAATTCAGAAACAGAAATCAGCTACATTGCATTTATGCTCTTTAATTGTCCAGCCGGAGAAATCGATGCTTCTATTGAATTCGCTGGTTGCCACAGCAAGTTTTCTGCGATTTCTGAGGCTCCCACTAAATCAATAGGAGTCTGTCATTGCCTCTAAGTGGAGCAGAGCCAGTCCCCAAGTCACTCTGGCTGGATGAAAATACAAACCTTCCTACAGCACCCTCTGCATCGTGTAGATATGAGTCTATCTGGCCATTTGTTGAAAAATTACCTCCGACCACCTCCTCCCCTGCCCCACCAACTGCCCTTGCTTCGTAACTCCATCAATCCTCACGTCTCACACCTAGCATCTACCATCTTCCTGCTTCCTCATCAGCTTTCTCTGTGCCATAGGTAAGATCGTCTGCCACTGTCCCCATATCTGCTCAAATGCAGGTGTCTGTCTTCCTAGATTCAGGTGTCTATGCCAGAAACATCTTCCCCTGCACAGGCCTGTGCACATCTAAACACCTCTCCAGGACTCCCTTCCCTGTGCTGTCAGCAATAAGTCATCTTTAATCAAAGTGCTGGTCCAAATATTTTGTATTTTTTTTCACAAAGGTAATTTCGTTGTTGCTGTTTTCCAGCCTCCCCATAAAACTGGCCATTTTTTATCAGCACAGCTGGCTGGGAAGCATGACTCACACATAAATTACCACTTTTACTGCATTCCTTCCCTTTGTCAGCTCTTTGGCTGTCACCTACGTGGGACAGAACCATTATTCTTCAGTGTTTAGCAAACACTCTACCCATAATAGGTGATACTGTAAATAAATGAGAATAAGACCTGAAATCAAACAAAAGCTGACTGCCATGACTTTTGTGAAACCCTAAAATTTTTGCAGGTCTTTAATCAGCCGTGCTGCACTGTGTAAGGTGGCACAATGGCTCTGCCTCATTTTGGTCGCATTGGGCAGGATCACAAGGGGTTGGCAAGGGAAATCGGGTCTTTCCCTCTTTTACCCATGGCTCGCTTGAGTTGATTCAGGCTGATCTGTGCCTCACAGGCTGAGGAGCATCTTATAGGTATAAGACAATGGGCAGCCCAGCATCGATTGCCTAACCAGAAGTTCTTCCTGGAACACGGGGGGAAGCGATAGAAATGAATGCTAAGGAATGCAGGTTACAGGAAATGTCAGAGTGGACAATTGATGGGGGGAATTTCAAAAGACAAGCTGGCCCATTGTCAGTGAATACAGAAGTCCATAAAAATCCTGCACAAACAAAATTTGATCGCGTTATAGAGAAGTGAACAAGAGGGCAAGACAAGGGCGGCAACAATGAGTAAATGCTAATCTGAGCACAACTGAAAATCAGGGGAAAACAGAAAAGCAAACTCAGAGGGCTGCAGTATTTCAGCTACAGGGTGGAAGTTAAAAAAAAAAGCAAGATGAAAATAAAACTGGTGCATTGCATGACACAGCTCAAACTGGGCCATTAAACCGGTCTGGATAATATTACATGATATTTGTAGGAGAAGTATCAGTGTTTTCACAGGGCCAACAATGAGAGGCTTGTGGATACAAATGCATTTGGAATGGATATTGTTTGTGCAGTACTGCCCACATCAAGTGCTTGAAACTTTCAAGTTAGACTTGGAAACTGTAAAACTGGCTTGAAAACTGATGTGTTTATAAAAGCACTCTGTATATTCTGAATGTTTGCCTTCTAGTTTTCATCCTTCAGGCAACTTTCAGTTGCAACTCTCAGTCTTCCCTAGTAAAAATAAACTAAAGCTTCATTTTCTGGGTAAAAAAGACAACAACACCAAGAGTCTCATCGTATCCTCAGAAAAACATCCAAACCAGTAATTATTGCAATATCTGCAGCAAAATCATCCAATCGACGAAAGCCAGCTGCAAAATAAATAACAATGAGGCTTTGGGCAGAGGAGACCATAAATACTGACGGCAGTGAAAAGGTGAAATCCAAAGATGGGAAAGGACTGGAGGGAACTAATCTAGTAATGACTGGTTCAGATGAGCATAGACAGCTGTACGCTTTTGTTAAAAAAAGTGGAAATTTTGCTATGGATGAAACTGGAAATAGAAAAGCTAAATCTATTCTGTTATAGTCCCACTTTAGTTCTGTTGTGCTAGGGTACAACGTGCTCTAGTTGTTGCATTGGAGATCTGTAACAGAGCTGGAGGTTGGACTTCAAAGGCCAGATTTCCTGCAGCCCTGTCCTGTGACCTCGCTTCTTTGGGAATATGAGGAACCCCATGAAATTCACCAGTCAGGGTCTTCCTTATGGCCAAGATGCTTAGAAGAGGATCTTCTTAGCCTAAAGTGTCTCTGAAGAAAAGACCTGTCCACTTTCCAGAGGGGATGATGCTGATAATCCAATGAAATTAGGAACAGTGTATCAGTAAAGGTGGACTTTGACAGAGAAATGTCAGAACTGAACAAAAAGGCAGAATGTGAATAATTAACTAGCCTTTTCCCAAACTCTAACAGTAGACCCAAGTCTCTGAAAGGGATCCAGGAGTAAAAACCATTTCACATGATTCAATCAAACACGTGCATTCTTAACATCTAGCCTCAGTGCACTCCTTTGCTGTGCTTTATGGCAGCAGTGGGGTTCAATGCTGCCCAACACCAAGACTTGAGCCCCTTGCAGGAGTTAATCTCTAAAGGAAGAATTTGCCATGTTCTATTTAAAGGATGTTTATTGTGATTAAACAGCCTCTGGCCTGCAGAAATCATTTTTCCCCAGTGTGTTTGTCATAATGCCGATGTGTGCTCACGGGCACAAAATGAGTTAAATGGACATGACCAGACCCAAGGAAGTTTTTCTCCAAGTTCTGACAGGGTTTGTATTTATGCAAAAAAACAACAATGTAAATTAAAAAAAATAAATCCTAGTCTCCAGCTCTCTAGAAATAGCTAAATGTTGCATATTGCCAGCAAAGTTTTATGTTTTGGGGATTCTGTCCCCAGCATGCTTGCTTCTTTGCCACTACATTAAATTAGTCAATAAAACACAACAGAATAAACCGAAGTGTTACCCCGTCCTTATTAGTCACCCAAGTCTTATAAGACAACGGGATGAGGCTATAATTACGTGATTAATGATATTATCATTAATTAAAAACCAGAGCTGGAGAAAACATTAGTTAGGTAAATTGAAGAACATGGTTTGAAAGTCTGTAGCTGTGTTTTGCAGGAAGCCCCATTACATTACTCTAACTGTTCCCTCTGGCCCTGCTGCCTTGGCCTGAGTCCCAGATTATTTTCACCACCGAACTCATCCAGGGCCAAAATGTTCATTCCCATGCATCTGGTAATTTAGCCCAGGAAAGGAGCCCTGCCTGTTTGGCATCATTTGACTGTCTGCTCCTATGGTGCAGCACTGGATCTCGCGGGAGTCCATCTCCCAACCGACAATGACTGATGCAGAAAGCCCTCCCGATCGCCCAGAGCCAAGTGCCTGGGGAATGCGGTGATTGCTAAGCCCAGATCTGCCAAATGACTACTGCTGCTCTCTGAACGTGACTGAGGGCTGACATGTACGCTTCCTGTGAGCTGATCCACGTCAAAATACAACTTTATGATAATGGCTGCTTCCTGAGAGCCTGGCTGTCCACTCTTGTTCCTGCTCGCCTCTGGAATTTTGAGTGCCTGTGCCCACAAAATTAGATCTGTAACAGCCCGTGGGTAGACAAAGGGTTAAAATCCCTGTGGAGATCAGGTTCTGGAAGAGCAAAGATTAATTCACATTGAAAAACACAGCATAAATAACCTTTAAAAGATATGCTTCCCCTGCTGACTCTCCTCACAATCAAAGCATGACTCAGTCAAAGCCCCAGTGGTTCTAGAACAGCCACGGAGCAGAGATGGGCACAGTCACAGCTCCAAAAACCCAAACTGTACGGAAACGGCCAAAAAACAGTGTGGAGGAGAGGTGCACCACCACAAAGCCTGGGCTAACCCTGCTCTCGCCCCGGAGGAGTCGGACCCAGCTTTCTTCCGTGCTGCTGAGCTGCAGGAATCAACAGGCAAGACATGACACAGCTTGTATGCTGGCAGGAACCCTGAGCACCACAGCTCTGCAGCTCCAGGGTAATTAGTACCTGCCTCGGCTCTGCCTAATGAGGGGTGGTACTTGTGATCCCCATCCTGAAGGCTCCCTGCCTTTTGCCAATGGATTTGCCACATCAACACGGGCAGAGTCTGTGCCTACAATTAGTCCTGCCCACAATTAGTCCTGCCCAGCACTTTTCCTCAACAGGTTTCAGCCCCACTGCGAGTGTCGATATTGTCCCTGCTGTGTGTGCATTGAAACACAAATGCCCATCACTCAATTTGCACAGGATTTTTGTGCAGGAAGAAGAACCTGCGTTTCCCAAGCTGTACAAAGCTTGCTCAAAAGCTTTCCTGGAGACTCCAGTTAAAGGAATAGTAGTTGCATGAGTAAATCATCTTTTCCTCAGAAATATTCTCTGGAAAATGCTATTGTTTATTCTAGAATGTGGAAATGTTAACTTTAACAACTCCTGGATCATTTTCAAAAGCTTGCTTTTAAAGAAAAACTGAGAAAAATGGGTTTGATTTAGGTGAAGAAGAAAAAAAGGCTTGGTTCAATGACGTTTTCTGTGGAAAGAAATTTCCTTTTTCAGTCATTCTTAGCTATAACACTTCAGAGAGATGATTTTGAAAAGCCAGAATTTGTCCTGTTGTGATTGGAGACTCAGAGTAAGGAAGGTCAGACGAGAAAGAAGGAGCCAAAGCTGATTATGAATGCAGGGCATACAGGATAGCAGCATTGCAGAAAGCACAAGAAATTCCTGGGGAATCCGAAGCCATTGAGTTTTGAACGTGCACACACACAAAAAACCACACTCATTTTCATTTTTTCTCTAAAATTCTTCATTAAGATGTTATCCGTGTTTCTAAGGCCAAAATACATTGACCTGGTGCAGTTTCTTGGGATGAAAAAAAAAAAAGGTGATTTATGAAAAAATGTTTCATTCTCTCTCCTTCTTCCTGTTTTTTGTTAAAACTAGACCATGTGTGAAATCAGCCCGATCTGAAAATGGATGATTTGCTGCAACTAAGAACATCTATAAGAATAAAAACATCTGCCAGTTAGAGACTGCTCCAAGGTTTTGTTGGCTGGGGCGCTGACTGCTGCGTGATGCCGGACATGCGACATGTCCAGCTCCGTGTCCTTTTCCATCCTCCTCCTCGTGTTTTCTACCAGATCACAGGGTCTTGTGGCAGGACGCCCTTTATTCCATATCCTGGCTCTCCGGGGTCCAGATCACAGTCAGCACCAGTGCGATACAAATAAACAACCACCTATGGCTGTCTTTCCAGGAGAGACTCCTCATGCTGTCGTTGGCAAGCTGCCATTTTTTTCGGGCATGCTGCAAAATTGCAGCGCTGTCTGAGCTGGCTGTCAGGTCTCCCATGACCCTGTTATTAATCTGACAAGGTTTCCTGAGTCCCCCAGTGAGCTGTAAATGAATACATGGTCACAGCATTGGCCTTTCCCTGTAAGCCGACTCCTGGATATCGGGCAGAAAGGTGAGCAGGAAGTTTTGATGGGACGAATGGTGCTGCTTGCTGACCAGTGCCTAAATCCTTCAAAGCCAACATAGGCTCGTCTTCTGCTCAGCTTTTTCCTCTCTGCCTTCCGAGTCTCTCTCTTCCCTAGACAAGCATCTCAGGGACTCTGTCGACCAAAGATGGCTGAGGCTGGATTGCGATATAAAATGCATCCCTTCCTTTTTAATCTGCTGCAGGCTCTCACACCAAGCTTCACTGATTTCCAGATCAACGGACGCTTTGCAATCAGCCTTGTGTGCTGAGAAGAACTCCTCCACGATGATCTGCTTTGCTCCTTGCTGCAAATCCCCCACACTCCACAGCAGACGATGCTTGGCAGACAGCAGAAGTATGTCACCTGTCCCTTCAGGCTCTGGCCAGGAGACACCAGAGCACCCCACCCAAGGAGCATTTCACCACCTCTCAGAACTTGGCAGAGCAAATTCCAAGTATCTGGGGAACCCCAGGGAACTAGCATGCAAATTGAATACTAAGCCAAGACTCTTGTCACCTTCATCTTTATGTATTAGACTGTGGGACATGAAAGGAATCACCCTCCAGCTGGCTGGTTAAGGGAACATGAAGCAAACTAGGGTGGCAGACAAGGGGTAGGGTCTGGGAGACCCAGGTTCAAGCACTGGCTGAGAAAGAAAAATCTTGTGTGATGCTGGAAAAGTATTTTAGGGCAGTTTTGAAACGCACTAAGGACAACAGGAGGCCATTAATGGGACCCTGGGATGGACTTCTAGACATCAAAGTGCATGGGGCTCCACAGATTTCCACTTCCCCTGTCATCCAGAACAATAAGCCAAAGGAGATAAAACGGAAATTAAAGGTTTAACAACAAAGCTCCTCCCTGCCCTCACTGCATGGGCTGGGGTCTTCCACAAGGTCTCTTGCAGCGCTTGACTCAGCCCAAACGCCACTGCACTCAGGCAGCCACGGTGAGTGCCCGTTGCTGCTGGCTTTGTAGCACACTTCTCCCTCTCTCGGGGGAAAACCTGTAGCCAAAAGATGGGGAAACCGGCCACATCCTCTGATTTAGGCACTAAGGTGCCATTTCTGAACTAGGCTTCTCTGATGCTTCCACTCTGATCCCAGAAGAGAAATCATCCCCATTTTAACTGTCCTAGCGCGCCCTAGCGGGAGCGCGCTCCCTGCACAGCCCTCCTCACCCCCGCAGAAGTTACCCAGGGCAGGCGCTGGGGGCACGGGGAGACGGCTAAAAACCCTGCTCCCTGGGGAAGGGGCAGCGATTTCGACGCCTGAACTAGAGAAAGGGTAAATCAGCCTGGTATTATTTGAGAATAATGTCGTTTCTTTTTTTTATGGGGGGAAAAAAAAAAAAGCCAACAAAACAACTCATGACCTTTCTGTGAGGCACTGCTTTGTTCGTTTGCTTACGCATCACAGGCTGCATCCCCACTCGCCAACAGAGCCGTACGCTCTGGGATTCATTCTCACTGCATGGGAGTTTCAGACAATAGAGCAGGCACCGATTTGCCAACAGGAGAAACTATTTCTTACCTTTTTATTATTATTATTCTTTCTATGCTTGGATAGGAACAAACTTTGTGAGGAAAGGAATGGGAACATTCGGAAAATAAATTGTTGTTCGGTTTATGCACCTTTGGGTCTCATTCATAATCCAGGGCATTATGAGAATAACTCAGGCTGAAATCTGCAATATTTATTCTGTTACAAGGAAATTGTTTCTTTTGGAGGAAAAACATTAGAAAGCGATAGCAAAGCTTTGGGAAAACCCGACCATTTATGTTGATTCTTGAACTGGGGACATAACCTTCAAAACCCAGGTCAAGCTGTACACTCAGAGCTCTTTGGTGTCTCTGAAGCTGAGCTGATTGTGGGCCAGCAATCATCTCTGCAGCTTCACGCAACTGATTATGGATTTACAGCCAGCCAACAGACTATGCCAGCTCCAGGTAGGTGATTTAAATGGGACCTCCAAGGAACACAGTAAAACAAAAGCTGTTCCAAGCTGATAAGGGTTGAGAAAGAAAACTCAAACTCAGAGCTCTCAAGTCTCCCCAGTTACTGGGGAGTGCTCCTGGCTAGCCCGCCATCAGCACAGCTGCTGAAGTCAGCCCGGAGATTTGGTAACCGGTGGCAAGTGGGCCTGGGCAGCATGGACAAGGTTCAACTCTGCAATCCCTAGAAGCTCTTTTTCTCCTGGAGTACACCAAAAAAACTTCCCCCTGTAGTTCTCACAACGCCCTAAAGCAAAAAGGTAGAAAAAATCAGCACAGCCTGTATTATGTTACCCTCCCACCTCTGCTGTTGGGTTGTATCTGAGATAGGGCATTTGAAGCCTGCTTGAGCCAGCACTTCCATGAGTACTCGACTCGGTGGTGCATAATCCCGTAATACCCAGCGTAAGGGGTTGTAAGGCAACTGGAGAACCTGAGGTCCTGAGTCTGGCAAAAATGGTCCTGAAGGAAGGTACCAGATACCAGAACAAGGCAGATGGTGGCAGTGCCCCTTGTGACCGTGACACCTTCCTCACTTATACCTCCTTGCTTCCCATTTCAGTAGCTGCCAGTAAATAAACCAGGAGCTTGGGTACAGATGTACGCATCTGTCTTACACCGGGTATAAAAGAGGCAAGGGGTTGTACGAATGTATATAGGGCACAGGGAGGGATATGGATGAAAGTAGGGCCTGGTTAAGGAAAATAAACTTGATATGATGAAGAATTACTAAGCTGAAGACTCTTTTTATGCAGGCAGAGATGCCCACAGTAACACATTTGCTCCAAAGCAGCCTCTTGGCAATGAGACACTGCGGTAGTACAGCTCCGCACCAGACCACTGCCATAGCACTCACCACGCATGTCACTTCGTTTCTTGAGCCAGGGTTGCAGGGACTCGCACTTCAGCTTCCTGTATTTGGACTGAATCTTCTTTCGTCCCCTGCCAGGCCCAGCCCACCCTTCAGCTAGCCCCCCGGCAGCTGCAGAGCCAGCTGAGGAAACCTAAGCCGGCCTCCTACACTAACAGATCAATACACAGCCCAATTAACCTGTTTTCTCTACGCTCCTCTTGGTGTGCTACGTGGAAAATAACAGAGATCAGGCTTACAATACGAACTCTAGCTAGGCTAGAAAGCATTGCTATTACTCCCTGCAGTCCCAAGAGAAGGGAATCTAGGGTACTGTCCTGACAACAGCAGAACTAGGAATGCCATGCCTTTTGTATGTCTCTATACAACTTCACCCTCTTTTTACACCTCTTTATTAACACTGCAGAGTACATTGCTAATTAAGCCTGATTTTTCTCTCCTGGATGCAAGCCCTGACAGAATTTAGTAATAACCTTAATCCAGTACTTGTAATTCTAGTATTTACCTCTTTCCATGATTTCCAGTATGATGCTACTGCTTTCTTGGCTCAAGATGAACTTCTACAATGGTTTAAAACACCAGAAAAACTTCAGTGAGACGTCACTCCTATTGAATAAATGATGGTGCATGAGCAGAGCACAAGATATTTGAATATCCCCTAAACATCACAAAAAATAGCTAATTAGTTAAGCTCTATAACGCAAAGCTAAACCTTTTGGGAGGCAGACTATTTGTTTTCTCCACATGGCCATCCTAAAAGCAGGACATATCTGGCACAGCCAAATCCATACACAAGAGCACAGAGGGCACTGGGTAAACCCAAACCGCCCTCCTGCCACGCAAGCCCCTGTGCAAACAGAAGCCTCATCTCAAGCCAAGGAATAACAAACTGCTGGACAAGCAAAAAAGCAAAAGCAAAAAAAGAAAAAACAACAAAAAAACACTATTTACACAGGTAATGTCCCTCTATTTGTCTGAAAGTCCTGGCTCTGTGCTCTTGTGCACAGGCTGGCACAGCCAGCCGCCCACAAGCAGCATCCCAAAACACCCTGCTTTGCAAGCAGCATGCACACTGCTCCTTAGCATCTCAGGTGCTGCACCAGAATATGCAATTGCTCTCCAACACCGGATAAATATGCAGAGCTCCGTCGAATCGTTCATTTTCACGTACATTAATCATCCCCAAAGCCCACCTCGGCTGTACCGATCCGTACTCTTTGTACAACTTCTATTCTCTCCAAGGTATGTATTTTCATAATGATGGTGCTCATGTACCACTTAGCAGTATATTTTCATTTGGCCCCAGCCACGCTTCTGAACAATAATTTATTACTGCTTGTCACTAGCTGCTACTAAGAGTAATACATATACCAAGTTTATTTAGCATTTACTATGTCTTGCTTGACTCTTTCTTACATAGACAACACAGTCCAAGACCAGAGATTCACAAATCAAAACAGCCCAGTTTCTGGGCCTTCCAGAGACACTTGTTTTGCACTTCCCAGCTTTCTGCCTGTAAGATCTAGGAACTTATTTGTTGAACCATTTATTTGTACTTTTCTAATGCAAGCAGAGAGCCTAAAGCAACCTGCCTGCTTCAAGAGCTGCAAGTGTACCGTGAACACCTATCTGAGAGATAAAACCACAAAAAAAGCACGTGGGGATGTCTTGGGGGCCTGTCCCAAATGCATATACCTGAGTCCCCCTGCACTAGAGGTGACACGAATCAGAGATGTACATGCTACATAAAACAAAACAGCTTTCAGCTTGCTGAACCCAAATTATTTGCTGTTTTTCCTGGCAATGCTACTTGCTGGGAGCAGCAGCACTGAGCGAGCACTGCTGCAGTGACAGGACAGCCCTGGAGGCCTCCTCAGAACGTTAGCAAGGTGATGGCTAGGAGCTGGGCTGGAAAATAACTCCAAGAGCTCTCTCCCTGCCTCAAACAGCATGGGTTGCTGCCATCACAACTGCTGCACCTTTTTCTGGGGTGTTCTGGCAGTGGTGTCAGGCACAAGCTAGGCTGAAAGCAAACAAAACTCCTTTGCACAGAGCTCCAGGAAATCTGGAGGCGTGTAGGGGACGAAAGCTCTCCCTTACCAAGAAAAATAAATAAAGTGAAGAAAAATATCATTCTACTATTTGCAAGCTTAATTTTTTACCTTAGACTTGGTAAACAAGTGTTATGCCTTTGCTCCCTTCTCTTCAGTAGACTCTCCAAGAGTTGATTTTCCACAGCTGAAACTGCACTATTTCTGAGGGGAAAACAAAAACTAATCACCCTTATTGCTCCATCAGTGACTGTGCTGGGGTAGGCTGGGCTTCCTGTCAGCGAAGGGCCCTCTGACAAACCTGCACGTCCCACACAGATCCCACATTTGTCCCACATGGGTCCCACACAGGCACCACACGGATCCCATATGGGTCCCACACAGATACACAGGCGCCATCCAGATCCCACACGGGTGCCACACGGATCCCACAGGGGTCCCACACGGATCCCACAGGGATCCTGCACAGACCCCACACAGGTGCCGCACAGACCCCACGCGGGCTGTCTGCCGGGCTGCCACCCGCTGCGCTCCGCGACCGCCCCGTCCCCCCCGCCGCCATCCCCGCCCCTCAGGCCGGGCCCCGAAATGGCGGCGGCCCCCGCCCCTGCTCCCTCCCCTCCCCGGGCCGCCCCACGTGGTGCTGCGGGCGCCCAAATCCCCGCGGGTCGCCGCTGCTCGCTCCTTCCTCCTCGTCCTCCACATCCTCCTCCTCCTCCTCCTCACACCCACCGACGGCGCCATGGCCGCCCGGCAGCAGCTCGGTAACGCGGCGGCGGCCGTGCGGAGGGCGGTGGGGTCCCGTGAGGGAACAGGGGGGACACCGACCGACCGCTGTGGAGAAGGCGACTGTTAAACCGACCGTTAACCGGCGGTGACCGTTAAAAACGACCGTTAAACGGCGGCGACCCTTAAGCCACCGTGAGGGGAAAGGTGTGGGGGGGACGTGGCGGCCATGGCGCCGGGCCCCGAAATGGCGTCGGGGTGAGGGCTGAGGGGAGGGGGGAGCTTGCTCCGTGCGTAAGTTACAGATCAGTTTCCTCATCGTGCCTTTTTCTTTCTTTTTTCTTTTCTATACGGTGTCGCACTCTTAAAAACGCCATCCTCGCGCTCTTCCCGCCTTCCAGCTCTGCTCAGCGTCTCTGAGAAGACCGGCCTGGTGGAGTTTGCCAAGAGCCTGAATGCTCTGGGCCTGGGTTTGATCGCCTCAGGAGGAACAGCCAAATCCCTGAGAGATGCTGGCTTGCCTGTCAGGTACGGGTGCTTTCTTGTGCATCACCATCAGAAATGCTCCTTGTGCCCTGAGGTTGCTTAAATTACCTCCCTTCAGAATGGAGGTAATTCTGTGCTCCATTCAGCACAGAATGGTTGAAAACTGGCACGGGATAAAAAAAGTCTGTAAGTAAGTCTTCCCCGCAAGACAAAGCAAGCAAACACGTTTCCCCTGAAACAAACAAAACTAAAAGCCCCGAAACAAACTTCAGAATCATCTTGGCTACTTGGCTGGCTGGTGACAGAGTTGTGCTGTGCAGCTCAGCGCTGAGACCAGTAGAGCTGTCAGGAGTGTTGTGCTGGAGATGCCTTTTTGTCTGTCTGTCTTGAGCCAGGTTTTTTCCCGTGAGGTAATTAATGGTCAATTAGTGGTCGTGAAATTTGTAATCAGGCCCTAGTACTGCTCTTTACAGCTGGCTGGAAGCTGATCTTTGCCTGGCCCTGGGACAGGAAGAGTGACATGTGTCAGGGATATATTGAAGCTCAGCAGAGATCATTTGTCACAAATAATTTTACCAGGATGATGGCCTGTTTTTTGAGACAAAGCCTGCAAGTGCTGTGCGTTCAGTGTCTGAGAAGCAGCATGCACAGGCACTAGCTGTTTTGGCTCTTGATTTTTGGGAAAGCTTTTTGGGTTCTTCTGTGCCGTGACTCAAAATCAGCTCCAGCCAAAAAAAAAAAAAAACACTTGCAGTATAGTGATGAAAAAATCTGTCACTTACTTGGCAGGACAGGTGACTGTGGCTCCTTTTTGCCTACACTGAATGCAGTGATAGGCCCCTGAGATGCATAAGCATGAATATACACCACCTCCAGAGTTCCCTCTCTGTTATCCAGCACTTGGTTTTGTCTCTCCAGATTCCTTACTTGGCTGTGCTATTGGCAAAGCCTGAAGCGAAAGATGGTCACATTTCCCCTTCTCTCTCCAGTTTATTGTAATTTGTATTCAGCTGTGGGGATGATACATATTTTCAAAGTGGATGAAAGACAGGCTCTAAAGTAACTTCATTGTTTGGGACATTTAATTAGGGTCTACCCAGATAGGATGATATGAAGCTGTTAGATTTATTAGAGAAACCCAGAATTGCTCTGTCTTAATTTGTTCTTACATTGTTTTTCTGCAGTTCTGCTTGTTACTACATTATTGTTCTGGTCCCTTCTCTGCCTTTGGATTCTCTTCTGTCCACCAATTCCTTCATTTTATATCTCTTGAAGCACTGATGCTCATTGTAACTGTCAAAATCTGTTTGGGACAGGAGGACTTTTAAAATTCAACATGGCTCTAGCACATTGGTCTGATCTTTGATGGTGGAGACAGTACAGGGGATAGTGTTTGCAACCTTCCGCTTCCTGAATAAAGCAGAGATGTTCAGCTCTGGCTGTGACCTAAAAGGTCGCATCTTTAATGATGCGTCTTACCAACATTGCCAGTAGATGTAAATTTCCCCTGATGGGAATGAAACATTCAACCTACAGATAAAGTCATTATGGCACTTCAATTAACCTGCTGTTTTTTCATTGAGCAGAGATGTTTCAGACCTGACAGGATTCCCTGAGATGTTAGGAGGACGTGTGAAAACCCTTCATCCTGCAGTCCATGCTGGTATGTTGTTGATGGTGTGCTTTCAATCTGAAAAAGAAATCCATGGGCAGTGAGGGTGGAAAGAAGGAGTTGATGGCTGTCTGTTTGAGGGTTGTGTGGAAGAACTGAGTAATGAAAACAGACTTGCTCTAGCAGCAAAAGGAGAGGTATAATGCACAGGGTGGGGAAGAAGTTTATGATGACTGAAGGACTTCCTCTGTTGCTCTGCAGTTAGAGCTTTTCCTCCCTGGAGCTACCAGTATTTACAGGGCTCTTCTGTAAATGTATGTGTGTGTTCTTTGCTTAGCCAATTTCAGGCCTGTGCAGGCAGAGAGCTCCACTGATTTGTAACTTGTGGGTGAATCTGGCACGCAGCATATGGAGCATGACAGCATAATCTTTAGTGGGTGATTTCTGCATGCTGTAACTTTTCTTTGTTCCTCTTCAGCAAGGAAGAGGTGTGAGGGTGATAGGTCAGTCTGTCTCATCTGCTGCTTCATCTCCTGTAACTGTCCTTGAGATTCCTTGAATTAAACCTGCTGCCCATCACACATTACACACCTGAGAATGCTGGAGGCAGTCTCCTCTGAGGACTTCAAACCCCAGGCTGTGCTGTTGCATACTCCATGCCAGCCAGTCACCTGCACATTTCTTTCTGAGCTCTTAGACCCCAGCTAGCCACCTCTTCTGTTCAGCTAAAGCCACAGCCTCTCTTGCTTCAGTTGTTTCATGAGCTTTGTGTCTTGCTGGCTGATGAGTGACAGGTGCCTTTTTCCTCTCCATGAACTCCTTGTCAGTTTTAGTGTTTCAAGGTTAGCAAGCGAATGCTTGCACAGTCTGCCTTTGAGGTTGTCATTCAGCACTTGAAATCCTCTAGGATTCTGCATTGCAGAAAAAATCTGTTAGTAAGGAATCTGAGCAGCAAGGGAGTCAGGGAAATGGGAGAGGGTAGAGGAATAGGGACTGAAGACTGTGGAACTAGGATTGCAAAGGTTATGGTCAAAAGGCTTTGAGGAGCACAGTCTGAAGAAAAGTGCTGAATTAAAAAAAATGGTGGTGGTCTAGTTTTTTTCTTTTTTTTTTTTTTAATAAGGATTTACTGTTTTTGTAACTAGGCATCTTGGCTCGCAATATTCCAGAAGATAATGCTGATATGAACAAACAGGATTTCAGCCTTGTAAGGTAAATAAATGTTGGGGGACGTGTTGTAAGTCATCAGTAATCAAAAATAAACATTGGAGAACTGTCAGCATCGGTGGATGGGAGCAGTAGGGATCTGCACACCAGAAATACTGCAGTCTCCTTCCTTAGCCCTGTTGAGAGATACTGTTTTTAAAAACAAAATTTTCTACAGATGCATCTTCATCTCTTGGAATAAGAGAAAACTAAAACAAAAGAGTTACGCCGTGGTTTCCACAGGGATCAGAGGTTTTAATTTTTCCAGGTTATCTGTGAATTTTGATGCTTTACGTTTAGTCCTTGTTGGGCCACATTACACTTTTTTGCAGAGTTGAATTCAGCGGTTTAGGAACTGGTGCTGCTCCTTTCAACATGGCTCTGGGTGTTTGATCAGATGGCAATTCCTGATTTTGAAATAATTCCTTAGTAAACATACCCTTTGAGATTTGCATAATGTTTACTGAGTTTCAACATGCAAATAAAGAGTAGACATGAAAAGCAGGTCAAGAACATGCACCATTTGTACAGACAGAAAACAAATTTTAAAAAAAACCTGAAAACTTACTTGGGAGCCATCATGAGAAGGAAGTGAGCTGCAGCCAGAGACTCAAGTAATACAGTTCATGCGCTAACACATACCTAAGGTGTTTCTTTTCTATTTTTGTTAGAATGTATGTACTCAGTATTCTTACACAGGACAGGTTGGGACTATGTGTAACTAATTGGTTTTGTGAGCAACCAGTTTTGTCAGTGGTTAGTTCCTGATTTAGAAATGAATGGTTGAACTGAACATAATAAATTATAGGTATAACCAAGAGAGGAGGCATAGTTTGACTATGGTGATGGGACCAGAATGCATCTTAGCTTTTAAAATTGTTTTTAAAAAGCAACGTGCCCAGGATGAATGGATTTCCAGGCTGAATTTGAAAACCTGGAATTTAAAACCACAGGAGTCCTCATAGATGGCTCAGCAGTGGTGGCTCTTCGTAGTAAACTGCATATTGAAGCAGGCTCTACTGAATTGCAGGCGAAGTAATGGTTTTACATCAGTGCCTTAAAGTGCATTTGTATCCGGAGCAATCGTTTGGATTATTTTATGTAAAACAGAAGGAGCTGATCCTCAGCAGGAGGGTCTTTGCATAGTTGCATTAAAGTTACATACCCAAGTCAAGGTAGGAAACCTTGGTGTTATCTTGGCTTCCACAGAGAATGCCATTAGCAGTGCTAAAGTCCACAGCTTGCTGATGGTTTGCAACAGGTCAGGAGCAGGAATGGATAGGGGAGAGAAATAGAAGTGGAAATAGAACTGAGGATAAAAGATGTGGTAGAGGTTTGAAGACATGAGGGGGTTCTGAAAACCATGCTGGAGGCTGATCATCCCCTCCCCTTGAGTTCATCGCACACTGGAAACAAGGGAACATTAGAGTTGGACGGGTTTGCCTTACAGCAAGTCACTGCTGACGCTGGGCATGCCTTGGTGTTAGGTACCTTCATGCGTTCACTCTGCTGGGTTAAAAACCTCGTATGTGAAAATCAAAACAGATCCCTTGTTTGATCAAACTACAGTTCTCTGGCACTGGTAGGATGGGACAAGGCAAGTTATTCCTCCGCAATTTGTGGAATAGGCTGCTGCTGCTTCTAGAGTAAAAATGGTGGAAAAATTGCTTGATCAGATCAAGTGACATGGGATACAGGCTGTGCACTGAATACCTCTCAGGTTTTGTATGGTGTTTTGTTGTTGTTGTTTGCAGTAGACCTTGCTCTGGGGGCTTACTCTTTTATAAAAAATGGGTTGCTGCCTTTTTTCAGTAGTGCCGAGAGCCTACCTTGAAGTCCTTTGGAATGGCTCCTGTTGCGCACCAGAACGACTAAACATTTAAACATATTTAAAGAAACTCTTTTAACTAACTTCTGTGAATTGTGGCATTGACCACCATAACGTTGTTTAACGCACAGAGTCCACTTAAATTGTGTGTGTAGTTTCACCATTGTAACATCACTCGGGCTGTTGCTGGACACCTTTGAGTCTTTTGGAGAAGGAAGCCTTAGCTAGAGCATTTTATGTTGGTCCCAGATCTGAGAGGCAAGACTGTAAAAACCACTGATAAATAACTTTTGCATTCTAAGCCAAGCTTGGCCTTTCTATTTCTTGCTGAGTAACCTTGTTTCTCCCCTTGATTCTTAGAGTTGTCGTGTGTAACCTCTACCCCTTTGTGAAGACCGTGTCTTCTCCAGGTGTAACTGTACCAGAGGCAGTGGAAAAGATTGACATTGGTAAGTTAAAGGCAGAACAGACCCATTCTCCGGGCAGATGTGATGGTTTTGGTCTTTTAAGTGGTCTCTTCTGTTGATTTGATGGCCTTACACGCCCATAAAGGATCACCAGACATCTATTTGATGTGGGAGTACAGGGACGCAGTTTGCCATTCTTCAGGATTCTGTCTTGCTGGGACAAAATGCTTCTTCTGCACTCCTTTACCAAGCTGTGGTCACAGGAACTGAGCTATTGTGGTGCTGTGGCTGCGGGGAGGAGATGGGAAGCCTGGTCCTGTACCCTAAAATGTTTCCCTTGCAAGTTCAGGTTTCAGCAGTGGTGTCAATGGCCTCCGTGTGAGCTGTCCACTTGCCTCGTGTGGGTTACCTGCTCCTAGCAGTGGTGGCCAGGTCATCTCTGAACGTGCATTTTGGCAGCCACAGGGTTATCCCCATCACATGTTCAAAGCACCATGTCCGTGGTAACTGCCAGGTGAAAAATTCATGACAACCAAGCCAGGCTGCAGTGTGTCGTGAAAGACATCCTTCAAGAAGGAAGAAGCAGTACGATACTGAGAATTTATCTGTGTCAGGCAGTAGAAGATGACTGTGTGCAGAAATGACCTGCTGGCAACTTGCAAACTAATTCCTTTGACAGATAATCTCACCTTGAAATGGAAGAGTCATGAGCGAGCCGCTAACGCTGTAGTAAATCTGCAGCTCTCACTGCAAATCTCCCCCTCTGGGGGAGAGGGAAGAGGGGGGACACAAATTCTGCGTGTCTTCTGTGTTGCTTCCCAGTTTCGAGGAACTTACAGAAAATTAGTTATCTTGGTGGCATTTTCCCCTTCTCCACTGAAGTCTGCTGAAGAGCTCAAGGGTTAGAACTAGGAGAATGAATGCAGGGCTGGGTGAACCTCATTGCTTTTAAGCAGAGCCAAAATTTAAATGGCACGTGGCTGTTTTAACAGGCTGGCAAGGCATAGGTGGGGAAGTCAGGCACTGCCCAAAGGGAGAAGTCTGATGTGCAAGGATAGGGCAGGTAGGGCACACTTGCTACTAAAATGTAGAGAGCCAATTAAACCTTTTTTAGAGCCTCTGGCAGTGTAAGAAAAATAAAAAACCAGGAGCTCTGGAGAGAAGTTGAACCACTGAAAGTGCTCTAGGTGTTGCTGAGAACTAATTGAGGAGGGAAAGAAGTTGGTCTGCATACGTGGGAGGGTGGTTAGGGCCTGAGTTTGGAAGCGTGGATGCCTGTATCCTCAGCGATTCTGCTCTTGCTCGTTATTAACCCCAGAAGGCTTGCCTTTACTTCACTGCAGCAGCTCTGCCTGGCAGCTCGTGAACAGTGCAGGCGCAGTTTTGTGCCATGGGGTTGGAATGGGATTGAATTTTCTTGCAGTAGTTTAGTCCAAACGATGCCCAGCAGAGCTTTCCATTAAGTGTTTTATGGAGTAGTGCTCACTCTGCATGTAGCGGTGCCAGCCTCTGCTTTTCTGTTGCAACAGCCTAGTATCTTGTCTGATTTAAAGTGTTTTAATCGCTGTGCAGAGTCAGATTTAAGGGGGAAGCATGGCATTTTATCTTACACAGAGGACCTGTGCAGTATTCATTAATATTTGCAGAGAGATTTGAGAGCCTCAGTTGCTTGGCAGTGTCAAAGCGAATCTTAGAGACTTGTCCACAGCCCGGTGTTGCAGAGGACGATGCTTTAGCAATATGTGCAGAGCTGTCCTCTTCAGGAAGTGGCTGTGCTGCTGGAAGCATTGTTGCCCCAGGTGCTTAGCACAGCACACGACCTGTTTTCGCAGCGCTGCTGGTGTCTGCACCTTCAGCACCAGGCTGCATTGCACAGGCTGACTGCCCTGTGCTTTTTCAAGATTCCCTTTTCCTCGAAGCACTGGGGGAGGTGGGCACATGGATCTGGCACACATGTTTGGTTGTGCGTGACCCTTCTTGGCCTCAGATGTGGCTCTCAGTTACGCTGTGTCCAGAAGAGAAGCACCTCATGCCTCCCTGCCTCTCTTGCAGGAGGAGTTGCCTTGCTACGGGCAGCTGCGAAGAACCACGCTCGTGTGACCGTTGTGTGTGATCCTGCAGACTACTCCTCGGTGGCTAAAGAGATGGCAGCGTCACAGGACAGAGACACTACCATGGAAACCAGGCGTCACCTTGCGCTGAAGGTCGGTTGTCTTTGCTCACAGCGAAGGGCTGGGCCACACTTGTTTCTCTTCTCCCTTTCTTAAAACACCAACTCCTTTGTAAGTTGATGCCTTGTCAGTTGACAAGCGTCCCCCGTTCTGTCCCCAGGCTTTCACCCACACTGCCCAGTATGACGCAGCCATCTCCGATTACTTCAGGAAGGAGTACAGCAAAGGGGTGTCCCAGCTGCCCCTGAGGTACGGCATGAATCCTCACCAGAGTCCTGCACAGCTCTACACCATGAGGCCAAAGCTCCCCCTGACAGGTGAGGCCCAGGCTGGGCTGGCCCCCAGGGAAAGAGGGTGGCTGGGTATGTCTGCCAGGTGTCTACAGACCTCAAATATCCAGCAGTGCCTGCTTTTATTTACTTCATTACTGACTGGCACTGGCTTTGCGATGAAAAGGTTGAGCTGAGGGAGACAGAGAAGCTTGTCTGCTGACCCCCAGCAACACGTGTTGTCCGCGCTGAAGGTGCTTTGGGCAGATCTGTGCGGTGCACCTCCTGTTGGCCATCTACTTTAGATTTTCCAAAGGAAAACTTGTCATCGGTTTAAGATGCTTTGCTCCTTCCCATTTAACATATTTAGAACCTGCCCAGTTCTTTCATGTCACCATTTGCTGTCTAGAAACCAAGCTGTTCTTCTCTGGATTTCAGTGTTTCTTGTTACTTACATATAAAATGTAATATTACCTTTTTATTACCTTAGTTTTCCAGAGTGTTGTTTCTGGAGGCAGTGGCAGGGGGTGGTACCAGTCTCTCCCAAGAGCCTGGGACAGGTCTGGGGTCTGCCTCTGCCATTTTACAGGGCGTGCCGCTTTCCACAACCTTGTTGCTCTGGGGGTATCACTCTTCTGGAGAGAAAGTCTGGCTAACTTTGTTCTTGAGATTGTTGGCAGAAACAAGCTCTGCCTTGTGTGCAGGCATTGTCCCGCTGAGCAGACAGTGAGGCTTTGTGTGGCAGTATTTCCTTGGACTTCAGCTCTGGTACTTCCTAGGAGGGTTTTTTTACTCCCGCACTGGAAGCTGATTTGCTTTCAAGTCTGCCTCTCAGGCTTGGCAGCAGACCAACGTTGTGTTCACCTGTCCCGGCCTTGTGCTGTTGCTGAAACAACCTTTCCTCCTGTCTCCTGAGATGCTCACGGTCCTGCTATGTCAACACCGACCATGCGGTTTTATGTGTGCCAGGGCAGAAGGCTTTGGGAGCAGACTTTCAAAGAACTCTTACCGTTGGCCCTTTCATCAGAAATCATGCCAGATGAAGCATTTTGTTAAAAGCTTGCCCTAAATTTCATGGCTGTGAATAGCTTTTCTGACAACAGTTAGAGACACAATGTACTTAAAGTTTGGCTAGTGCCTGAATACTTGTTGAATCAGAGACACAGTTGCTCTATGGAATTTCTTTACTAGATTTCAGCAGCCTGGGGTGGGGAAGAGAATTGTATTTGCATCTCCTGAGTCCTCAGCATACTCATTCCTCAAAAGTCACTGAAGCTTTTCAAGGTGCTTAACTAGTTGCTGAGGAGCTAGGGTCATTTGAAAAGAATAATCTTGTAGTGATTTCCATTCTTTGTGGGAAAAATCTCTTCCACTTGTTCTCTTGACTCTAGAGAGAGGGTTCTGCCTGCTATAATGTGTCTGTCTGTGTGCTGTGTTGCAGTGGTGAATGGCTCTCCAGGGTTTATCAACCTGTGTGATGCTCTCAACGCCTGGCAGCTGGTGAAGGAACTCAAGCAGGCATTAGGCATTCCTGCTGCGGCCTCCTTCAAACACGTCAGTCCCGCAGGTAGGGTGGCTCCTTGTTACACCACGCTTTTCTCCCTGAACAGACTCCGTGTCTTGGCAGTTTGGGGAGGTCCCAGGGGCAGGGAGCAGGGAAGGGCTCTGGTGCGAGTGCCCTGGCTTGTGTTTCCCACTAGGTGCTGCTGTTGGAATACCTCTCAGCGACGAGGAGGCCCAAGTCTGCATGGTGCACGACTTCCACAAGACCTTAACGCCCTTAGCGGCTGCCTACGCGCGAAGCAGAGGTGAGAGGCCCAGGGACAAACTTAACCGCTCCAAAGAGCTCAGCTTAACGCGCAGCCCTCAACAGCCCCTTTTGCACTCGGCAGGCTCTTCCCTTTGTAGTGCACTCCTCCTCCTCAGGTTTTGCTCCATAAGGATTCAGCCGGCTAAACGAGCTGCACATAGAAAAAATGGCTCTGCAAGTGAGCAGAACTTGTAAATTGTTGTAATTTTTTTCCTAAGAGGCTAAAATCACGTTGGATGCTGTTCTTTAATCTAAATGAAAGACCTATAAAGATTTTTTTAATTAAAACATATATATATATATATATATATGCAGGTGTACATACATAGACATCATTGTGGGGTTTTGGCTAAAGGATCTGGATAACGAGGTAGCTGTGCTGGGAGCGCACTCAGCCTTCTGCTGCAGGTGGGGTGCTTGGGAACGCTTCATGGGGCAGGAATGTTTCTGCCCTGTACTTGGGTGGTTTTCAGTGCTTCTGAAGTTCAGAGTTCACAAAAAAGAAAACTAACAGTAAATAAAAATTCCTCCCTCGGTTTAGCTGAGGTTCTTTGTTAATTCTGTCATTGTCCATGGCGTTCCTGGAGAAACTGGACAGGTTTTGGAAAACAAAGCAAACTTAAAGGACACGATAGCATGGGTTCGTTTTTCACTATTGTGTTGTTGTTTTTTTTTTTTGATCAAAGGATCACCTCTGATCATTGCCCACAGAAAACCATCGCACGATTGGTAGAAGAGCAAACGTTTAGAATGGCAGTGACAGCAGGATGACCTTGCTACGCAGTAGAGCATCCATGATGGGTGCTGAGTGCTACCTCATTAAATACGGAGAATACTTAACAAAAAAGTGCTCTTAGCTACATTGCTGGGTCTGGTTTCTTGTGGGAAAAACCTGACGGGAGCATGGGCATCTAAAAGCTTGCTTCTTTTTCCAGCTGTCTCCCATCTAAAATCTTTCTGTATGAACCTTGCCTCTCCCTGTCCTCTTTCCGTCATGGCTACAGCAGAGCTGCTAACAGTAGTGGAGATTGTAATTACTGAGTTAGAGCTTTTACAAACGCAGTGAAGGAAGACAGAATACCTGAGCTATGCAAATCTTTAAAGGTACATGGGATTGAGGTAGGATTTTTCATTCTTGTTGCTCTCATGGCCTATTTTTTTTGCTGTGGAATTAAATTACTAGTTCTCTTGGAAATTGGCTGGGTTGTGGGAGCAAAGACTTCTCTCTGCATTATGCTGTAGCTGGATAAGTTACTAGAAAATGTGATTTTTGCAGGTGCTGATCGGATGTCTTCTTTTGGTGACTTCATTGCCTTGTCTGATGTCTGCGATGTGCCTACTGCTAAGATTATTTCCAGAGAGGTTAGTTAACAAGCAGCAGATCTTAGAGGTAGAAGGGAAAATCTCAGTAGCTGGAGCCACTGGTTTGTAGCAGCCGTTCTGTTTGAATTTGACCTGTTTACTTAAGACTCTATATTGATCCATTTGTGTAATTCAGTGTGTGGGGTGCAGAATTTACACCTCTCTCTTGATGCTCTCTTCCTTCTGCCTGGCTGCATGGCAGAGCTTGTGAAATCGTGATGCTTGAAACGATGCTGTCCAAGAGGTGATTGCAAACGTCCGTCTCCCAGTAGGCCCCTGGAAAGGAGCCCTGATTGTGCTCTCAGGAGGATCTGCTTGAAAGGCTGCAGTTGGAAGAGTAGGGGGCTGGAGCCTCTTGCCCCAGGCAGGAATGTGGATGTAGATTGCTGCCTGCCGGTTGGTACAAGTTACCTATTGGCTCAGCTGCTTCCCAGGCTGCACTTTAAACTTCGCTGGGTTCATCTTTAACTCCATAGCTAACCGCATTGCACAAGTTTAAAAGCAGAGTTAAACAACAGGGAGTTAATGCTTTACCAGGCACGTTCATCCTGTTCCATGCTGCTTATGGTTTTGTTGGAGGGGAAAGCACAACACGAAAAGCTGTCTTGTATACTGGAGATTTCTTCTCAGAAAAAAATGAAAGGTCACATTTGACTTGTTTGTGAGGGCAACATTTGGAACACTACCTATTAAGAAACAAAGCAAAAATTAAAAAATGTTGGGTGATGAGAATGTGAAAGAAGTATACAACTTCATGGCACTGAGTAACTCTTCCTAGCTTCAGCACTTTTAAGGCAAAACAAAACTACTCTTTTAGCTCTTTTGCCAATATTTTGTCATCAGGAGGGTGACTGCTGAAATAGGGATTTTTATATATATATATTTTTTTGAGGCATGTTTCCTGTTAGAGCTGAGAAGTAGGGATGTCCTCCACCAGCAGTTTTCCTCCTGGAGGGATACATTAGTTACTAGTTCTGTTGTGTATGAAGTGATTGATTGTGCAACAGCTTTCACTAACTCTGCTAAGAGCTGCCAGTGCTCTGCTGTTTCCTGTTTGAAAGGCTGGAACAGATATTGTAGTGGTATTATATGGTATAGACAGACCCTGACAGGTCAGCCTTCATCCTTTTGGTTATGAGAGGAAGAGGTTTTGGTATTAGCTCCTCTCTTTTTCACATGGACACTGAGATCTCTGTGTGTTGCAGGTATCTGATGGCGTGGTAGCTCCTGGATACGAGGAAGAAGCCCTCAAAATTCTTGCCAAAAAGAAAAATGGTAGTTACTGCGTCCTCCAGGTTTGTATTCCTGCTACACTGTAACCCTCTGATGCTCTTCCTGTATCTGCTTTTCACAGGCGCTAGTGTCCAGATTGCTTTGGGGTATCTGGACTAGGGAATCCAGGCTTCCCTGCAACATAAGGAAATGTTTCCTGGTTTTTGGGGGATTCCTTCAAAATCATCCACTTCTGGTGACTGGACTGACAGATTAATAATGCTGTCAGAGCAGCCAAAAAGGTCCCGCTTCTGCTTGAATCTGAGACAAACCTGCACAGAACTTTACTAGAACATCGCAGAAAGAAGAGCCAAGGGTTACCTGAAGTTGCAATTGTAGTGTTACTACCGAGGGAGCTGTAGAAGGTGGCTCAGGAGCTTGAGGCAAGCAGGAATGAAATTGCAGACAATCTTGGCAGGCGATTACCTCCTGAATTCAATTAGCTTTGCAAGGATGAGGTCAGATTGGTTAAGACTGTAGCTTTAGGGCCTGTCTGAACAGGGATGCTAAGCAAAGTTGATCTGGACAAACTTAAATGGGTTAGGGAAGCCATATAAAGTGTGTGCACGCTTGTATTTAAAGCTGGGAGCCTTAATCTGGTTTACTTCATGCCTCAATTACCTGAAGAGGGGCTACCAAAGTTCTAAATAAGCCTATGCATGGGTAGACCTTAACGAAGCTTAACAGTTCCATTTAACTTGGCCCCTTACACCTGTACAGCTTAATTGTGCTGCATGCTTGCATAGATGAGCCCCAGGAGAGTGAATCTCTGGAAATAATCACGTTCGCTGTTTTCTTTAATGTCAAGTGGCTTGGAAATTGTACCTTAAGGCATATATGAAAGCACTTAAAATATTTGTGAGATTCCTGTGGTGGACTACAAGACTCTTTGTGCAGAAGTTCCTACCTTTCTGTGAAAGACTGGAAGGCTGTAGAATTTTGTGGCTTGCACCATGGACGCTTTAACTTTTAAGTGCTTTAACTGGCCTATCTGTTGGCTTTTAGATGGACCCAGCTTACGAGCCCGATGACACTGAGATTCGGACCCTCTTTGGACTGCATCTCATGCAGAAGAGGAACAATGCAGTCATCGACCGGTCATTGTTCAAGAACATTGTTACAAAGAACAAAAACGTAAGTGTCAGAAGATAAATGAGCTTAAAGACTGGTAGAGTGAGCTGGTATGCTTTCATCAAGGAAGGCAGCGCTGTTCTATTTTGAGAGCTTTTAATATATTTTAATGAGGTTTAACTGGCTTTCACCAAAATAATGCAGCAAGCTTTTTGGCCAACAGTGCTTGGGCAAATCAGGGTGGTTTGGTTTTGTTTTGATTTCTTGCCTAAATAAGTGGAGATGGACCTTGCCCTTTATCTCTGACTAACAAAAGGTTTATTTCTTATTTATAAGAAGCCATGTTGTTTAATTTCTTATGGTGAGACAGCCATATGCTCAGGATCCATCGTGATCTCATTCTGACTCACCGTTCAGTTCTCCCGCTTGTGTACAATGCATAAACTCTGGCCTTTCTGGTGTTGCTCATCACTTAGAGTTGACATCATCAGAAAACTTGTCAGTTATTTCTGTGTCTCCGGTCTTGTTCTCATTAAAAAACAGATGTTAATGAGTGCGTCGTTAGTCATGGGCTCAGGAGCAAGCTCAGACCTTGAGGTAATAAAAAACATATTAATAAATTAGCCATGGAGTGTATTTAAAACACCTCATGAGGATATTGTGAGCTATTATTATTATTGTGGTCCTGTGCGTACTTGAGTATGTGCTTAGCTTTTTGCCTGTGAGCGCTTCTGAAAACAGAAGACGCTGCAGGATTAGGGCCAGTGCCAGAGCCATCTGGACCTGGTAGGACTGAGTCTTATCCCTACCAACTACGAGGTTAGCTGCCAGACCAACTGGTAACAGTTTTGTTGGTAACTGAACAAAACAGAATATTTTTAGCTGTCTTGTTTTCCTCGCTGTGACACAGTCCTTGTGGAGCTTTTGGAGGCTCGCAGACCACCAGCCAGTTGGCTGGCTGTGCCATGCCCATTAGGATGGTCTGTTGACAGTGGCGTTTCGTTTCAGCTGCCCGAGTCTGCTGTCCGAGACCTGATTGTTGCCAGCATCGCTGTCAAATACACCCAGTCCAACTCGGTGTGCTACGCCAAGGATGGGCAGGTAACCAAACCAGGGGGCCCTGGGGAGCGTGATTTCACAGCCAGGCTGCTCGGAGTGCTCGCTTTCCTCAGGCACGAGCCTTAAAATCACTTAGTGCAGGAAGCTGCTCAACAGGTACAGATTAATGGCCCCACACAGTGCCATGCGGAACAGGAGCTAAACGTGTGCTTCTCTCAAAGCTGCCTCAAAACCCAAACTCAACATATTTCTCTTGGGGTAATGACAGGGCTGGCATTTCAATGACAGGGTTGGAAGCGTTCTTATGTGCTTCTGCAAGTTAGGCCTCGAGTCACTTCTTTGTAACTGTTCTGCCTTTTCTTTACCATTTTTTGAGAGCGTGTGCATATGTTGGGGTCTGTATAGAGCCTTAGGAAATTACAGTAGTTATTCACAGCTAGGTTTTGACTGTCCACATGGTTCTGAGTTTTATTTTATTTTCTTATATAAGAGAGATGAGATGTGGTTTCTTTTTTCCCCTTTGGGGAACTAGAAAACTTTCTTGCTTCCTGATTTTTAAATGCTTCTGATGGATGTTGGAATTTACAGGGGTGTTATCAACTGTGTAGGTGAGACAGGAATTTTGATTTATGAAATCTTTTCTTTCCAAGCTCTTACTAGGTGTTCAATTTAAATCAGTTATGCAAAAGTTATTGTAAATGTGTTGAAAATAATATATTTTTTGCCCAGAGGCTCATTCTTGTAACGCTGTTGTTTAGCTGGCTCTGTGTTCTCCATGGCAACTTTTCCATAACTAGGGTTATTTAAAAATAACAAATAAAACATAAAAATCAGAATGCTTTTGATCTTTATCATCATAATTCAGCAAGATGGATCAAACAGTGTATGCTTTAGGTGCAGACTGAATGAACTGCAGCACTGTTCTTTTTGCAGTGTTACACATCTACGTGTGTCAGATTGTTATTACAGCCTGAAAACATTGCAGTGCTGCCTCACAGTATTTTCTAGGGTCATGTGCTGTGTGGTTCTTGAAAACACATCTCTGGAGATGCAGCATTTTTCTTTTCTTTTTCCTGGTTGTTTTTCTTTGCATTTAAATGGCTCTGTTCTCAAGAGCACTAATTCCTGTAGACCCAGAACAAAGGTGTCACTATCTTTCCTCCTTTTCCCTTAGTCCAACAGCAATTTCCTCAGTCCTTCTGTAAGTCTGAGCTTAACGCGGTGCTGCAGCTGTGTCTGAAACGTGTGTGGTAATGCATGCACCATATGGAAGGAGGAAGGTACGAGGGAGGAGTGAGAGCACTGTGGGGCAGACAGGGATTTAACTAGCGTGGCTTCAGGGATGTTTTGTGTATTTGCAGGGATATATTTTAATTAAATACTAACGTGTGTTGTCTTGGTTTGCTGTATATGTGACAAGAAAGGCGAAGATCAGAGGTCTGCACGCTGCACTGGGCAACAAATGCCTTGTTTTTATCAGCAAAGATCACCCATTCAATTGCTTAGTCACAAAGGTGGGAAATCGGTGCTGGGGGCCTCAAATCAAAGCTTAATGTCTTCCTAAAGAGACTCCTTGCAGTCCAAATGCAGAGATAGCAGAGTGGCATGCTGTAGGCAGCGATGGAGAAGCTTAGATAGGAGCTCTCCTAGTTTGAAAATGTCTAAAAAGCCTCTTGGGACTGCTAAGTAGTGAGACCATTGTTCCCAAGGTACAGATGGGGCAGGAAAAAAGGTCCTCTGAAAATCCAGCGCTGGTTATCTCAGGTTCCTTTGGGTGATGCTGTGCAGAACTCACTGCTGGTCACATCACCCACCGAGGCACGTCATCAGATGAGTACAGGAGCGTTTGGGTGCAAATCAAGCACCAGAGACAAAGTGACTTCCAGATCGTTAGGGTTAACGTGCATTTCCACAACCTGACTTGTTTAGGTTATGTGAGCCAAGTTTGGGAAATCCAGAGTTCTTCCGGTTCCATTGCTTTTGTTTCTGCAGGGGTTATTTCAGCCTCGCACCATTCCTGCTGCATTCCAGAACTGGTGTATCAGCTAACCAAAACTTTTTTGACAGCTTGGCTTCATCGGCTGCTCCAGCTGGGGCTGGTGCTCTGTGCTAGTAAGTCCTAGGAAAGGATGGAGTGGGAGGAAGCATTTATGGACTTGAGTGTCACTTAATTTGCAGGAAGCCAGCTGCCACTAATTGCAATAAACACTCTCACTTGTTTTGTCTGACTTTCAGCACAGTGAAGCCAAAGTCTGTAACATGTTGATTTACATTTTGTTCAATGATACCATCGTGTTTAAGCATAGCTGTTTAAAAATGTTATTGCCTGGTTCTCTGCGCATGAGGATAAAACAGACCTGGTGGTTCACCTGTTTTCCACCAATGCCACAGACATTTGTCAGTTACTGCCTTGCTTGTTTGTCTTCCCAATTGTGAAGTCCTTTATTTGATTTTATAATTCCAAAGGCGTTTAGGATTTCAGTTTTCATTCATTACTCAGGGTAAATCTGGCTAAATCCAGGCTAATCTACCTCATTGTGCAAGGACTCTTTGGACATCATCCACTCCACACTTTTGTACGCTATTCCAGCTGTGGGACACGTTTGGCTTTCCTTTGAGCCGAAGTGTTCTGGTCAAGCAGTTCTCAGTTCTCACCCAAGCTTTTTCTGTTAATTCTTCTGCCCGCCCTGTGTTGCTGTCTCCTTTCCCTTGAGCCCAAGCAGACCCTGCGTAAGCACTTTTTTCCCCAGTAGATTAAACTCTGACAGAAACATAATTAACTTTTCTGTCAAAAAGAGGCAGGAAACGGAAAGGGGTGGGCAGGCTTTGGGGAGGATTTTGAAGTTTGTTACGATTTCATGTGGAAGCAAGCTGCTGGTTGAAGAAGGAAGAGATGAGGTGTAGGAAGAAGGAACAGACAGAAAGAAATGAAGTGAAAAAGGGAGAATAGGTACATTGAGACCCGTGTGTGGAGAGATCCGAGTACCAGTCTGTAGTGCGTATTAAGCAGAAGCTCAACCTTCTGATTTCTCCTCCTGAGGCAAGAAATTCCAGTCTAGACTGAAGAAATCTTCCCTAGCAGTGTTGCGTCAAAACATCCTTTTGTACAAAAAAGGGATTGAGCTTTCCCTGACTCAACATTTTCCCATGAAGTGCATTTTATTACCATGTTCCTCCCAGGCTGGAACAGTAAACTCAAGAACAATGTGGGCTCATCTGGAGGCATAAAGTGGAGGCTTTTTACATTCTTTTGCCTTTTATGCCATTATAATAACAGTTCTGTGCGTTGCAGATAGGCTTCCCCAAATCTACAGAATCTAAGTCTGAAGGTGTGGGAGCAGGGACTGGACATCAGGGTGTGTTTCTGGGGGGAAGGTGCCCCTAAGCCATGAGAAGCGTAGAAGCTATTTAATATTTACGATAATACTGACAGCCCTGTGGGTTTATTAAGTGCTGATGGCTGTTGGGTTGGAGCTGAGCAGATGATATCAGATAGCAGCACAAGCCTTTCATTTGCTCCTTGGGGGAACGGTATCCAGCAGCATGTTTTATGGTTCTGGTAAGAGGTGAAGTCACCGTGTCTTGATGAATGAGAAGACAAATGATTCATTCCTTTGAGGGCAGCCTTTGACTTATAGCTTTACCATCTGCTGCAGTCTGAGCTGGAAACTCTGAGGCACTGGCCAGAACTGCTGGCTTCAGTGTGGTGTCCCTGGAGCAATCCCCCCCGCAAATGGTCTGGTGAACAGTTCAGCTGTGGCTTCACAGGAGGAGGAAATTGTGGAAGGGAGTCTTGTTGTCTGACAGATCTCTGGTTCGAAAGGGCAGGAGCTCTCTTTGGGAAGCAGGACCCGGAGATCTGAAAGCCGTGGAGGGAAGTTACCAGCCTGAGTTTGACAACTGTGGTTAGATCGAGCATCTAGCATCTGTTTGTCTGGCACACGCTCATGGCAGAGGCAAAGCTGAGGAACTGCAGACAGCCTGGGGCTCAGGGGACCCCAGCTCAGTCCCTTGCACTTGCAAGCTGTGACTGCAGGTAGAGCAAAATGGACTTGAACAGCACATCCCTGTGCCTGGAGGGCGCTGTGAGGGCGAGTACAGAGTTGGCAGGGACCTGAGGTGCTCCAGGCACTTAGCACAGACTGCCCCGACTGGCACTGCTCTAGCAGTGGACCTGAGGTGAGTGGCCTTGCCTCTGCAGGCAGAGGGACTTGTAGGGCCTCAGGCACTGCAGCAGGGCTTGCCCTGGCCGTTCACATGCAGCAGTAGTCAGCAGCGGTGTTTATGCACTGATGTGTTGTTTTGTCTTGGCTGAAAGGGAGCTGAGAGCCTGCCACGAGTCCAGAGCCCACGGCGCTGTCTGGTTTGGCTCCAGTCTTGAATGTAATGAGGTGTGAAAGCGTGAAATGGTGGCCCTGGCAGTGCTGAGTTTTCCTGGTTCCTGAGGGGACGGTGAAGCAGTGTCCAGTAACCAAGATGTCCCTCGCCACGCTTACCTTTCAGTAGTGTCAGCACTTCGGGGCTGTCTTTGCCTCTAGCGCAAGTTTGTTTGTGTTAGCTAGGATGCAAGACTTGTTTGCCTTGTGCATTGGGCTGTGACACGAGGCTTGTGGGGTTACCTGACCACCAGGCTCCCAAGAGCCTCTGCATACTTTAATCTATGGTCCATGTGCAGAAATTGCCAGAAGTTAAATGTGTTTGAGGAGAACTGGGCTCCAAAGTGGTCTGAAAAAGTGAATGAAAACTGAGTAAATAACGTACTTTCATTGGAGCTTCCTTGAAGGAAAAGTCACCTTTTGGATTTTGCTCCCAGAACCACTAGGTCTGCCTTACATCAGGCACAAGTGCTATTAAATAAGGTTTGCAGGCGGCTGTTTTTAAAACCCCAGCCTTTCTGGCAGCTGCCAGAGTAGGAAATGTGTTGGGAGCTGCAGGGCCTTGATAATTACGTGATGCGATGGTCCTACTGGCCAGCCTTCCTGGTTGAGCAGTGGATTTACTTTCTTGCTGGCTTGACAGACAAAGTGCCCTGTAATCCTCTGCATATCGCAGTTGGTCTGTGATTCTCCCACTGGGAAAGGTAGATGATGGTGTTTGGGTGACCCGGGCTCAGCCTTTAACCTCCCTGTGAAGCGCCAAGGACAGGTAGGCAGCCCACCATCTCCTTACAGATTCATGTGTTCCTACAGCCAACGGGATTTTGCTTTGCCTTAACCAAAAGCCGCGGCTACCCCACCCTCCTGAGGCTGCACAGTTGGGCTCTGCTGGCTGAGGCTGTATTTCAGTGGGTGGGGGAATGTGATGTCCGCAGAGCGACTGTCAGCTCAGCAGGGCCGTGGAAGTTACCGGTGCAGAAAGCTGTCCCTGTGGCCAGGCTACAGGACTGGGGATTTCAGTTTTCCTTGCTAACTACCTGCACTCTTTCCCCGATTCAGTAAGGAGCAGCTAGTTTGTGGCAGGTCTCTCCTAGTCCCTTGGCTGGAACGCGGCTGCGGTTAGGATCTCTGTGAAGCAAGGCGTGATCCCGCTTTGTGTACCCGCTGCAGGTCATAGGCATTGGGGCCGGCCAGCAGTCCCGCATCCACTGCACGCGCCTGGCTGGCGACAAGGCGAACAACTGGTGGCTCCGGCACCACCCGCGCGTGCTCTCCATGAAGTTCAAGGCGGGCGTGAAGAGAGCGGAGATCTCCAATGCCATAGACCAGTACGTCACCGGGACCATCGGTGAGGTGAGTGCCCAGAGGTTCCCCCAAAGGCTTCAGCTTCTGCCAGACAGCTGGAACTACCACTACCAGGGCGGTCAGTTCCCCACGGCCACGTCATGGCCGGGGCAGACTGCCCTGATTTGCCCCGCTGACGCTGCACCCGCTGCCCCAGGTACTGGGACCTGCTCTGTGCTTCGGTGTGCAGGTTGCTGTCCTCCGATAGCTTCCTTCACTGCTAAAGCTGCAGTTAGTTTTTAATTTCGCTGCCCCATCATGCTGGCTGTCCTTTCTTTCTCACACTTTGCTTGCATGGCATTTCGGATTCTCAGAATCCGTTCTCTACCTCCCTGATACAAGACAAGAAAATAGTATGCCCTTTTTAAGTATTGAAAGCCAGGAGCTGGAGTGGGGACCTCGTGAATCATCTCTGAGCAGCTGCTGGTTTTTAAGGGGATAAGGACTGGCGCAGTTGCTGTTCTGAAGGTGAATCACAAACCAGGCTGCTGTTTGCCATGTATTAAGTCATCTCCCAGATCTGTTTGTGTGTGCTGGCATTTACACAGGGCAGCACGCTGCAGGCAGGCCAAGCAGAGCATCTTGGAGTTAATGGTGGGGGGAAATACCTCAAGTCCTAGGGCGCGGAGGGGAAGGAAGGGAGTTCAAAGGATGCAGAAAGAACTGGCAGTGGTAATTTGTTCCCACCATCACTCAGGACCTTAAAATTCCTGGTAGGAAGCTGCCAGCAGCAGAGCTGGGTGTCAGAGGGGTGCCATCGCTCGTCCCTGCGTGCTCCTAGCGGGGCAGTGCCCGGAGGCTGTGCTTGGGGCTGAGCTGGCACTCCCCGATCTTTCAGGATGAAGACCTGGTGAAATGGCAGGCCATGTTTGAGGAGGTGCCCGCACAGTTAACCGAAGCCGAGAAGAAGCAGTGGATTGCCAAGCTGAGTGCCGTCTCCCTCAGCTCCGATGCATTCTTCCCTTTTAGGGATAACGTGGACAGAGCTAAACGGGTGAGGTCTCGGCCGGGATGTCAGGGGGATTGCACAGACCGGGCTGGCCATTTGGATTCTGGGCAGGGTGTTCTTGTGGTCATTGGTCTCAGCTGAATGGAAATTACCCAGCCATTGCTTAGGGTGTTGCTTTGGGATGAAAAGAGTATTGACATTTATTTAAAAAAAAGAAAGTTTAAGAGCAAGGCAAGGCCTCCAGAGGAATGGTTTTAATCTTGCTTCTGAGCTATGAAGAGAACCGACTGCTTAAATGAGGGGCTCCCCTTTGGCTTGCTTCGGGAGTGGAGGCCGTTGTTTGTTCAGCCCGTAGTGGAGTAGGATGTTAATGAAGGGCTGGGGCTGCCAGCTCCTTTTCAGCAGGATTTTGGTTTTCTGTCCTCTAATCCTTCTCTCTCTCTCTCTTTGTTCAGAGCGGAGTACAGTTCATCGCCGCCCCGTCCGGCTCCGCTGCCGACGAGGTTGTGATCGAGGCTTGCAATGAGCTGGGAATAACCCTGATTCACACCAATCTTCGGCTCTTCCATCACTGAGTTTACGGGGGCCGGGGTGGCCCCTCTTTGGTCACAGTCTCACCAGCAGCAGTGGTTGGAATATCACCATCTTAAACCAGGAGGCACGAGCAATCTACGCATAGCAAGTATTTGTAAGATCTGCAAACAAGACTTCTCCCTGTCCTAACAGGGAATGAAGGATGCAAGCAGTTGGCCTCTAATGTAGAAAATAAGTCTTTTACAAATAAACGTACGGTTCTTAGCTATGTGGAGCTTATCGTATGTCGTCCAAATAGTGTGTCCTGAGGAAAAAAGCTTATTTCTGAGGTAAATGTTATGGCCCAGACTTTACCAATTCATGAGAAAGGTTATGGGATGGTATGGAAGCTTGGCTTAGGCCAGCTTGTGAATGTGCTGATAACAACCTGGGTTGTAAACTGAACTGAGCCCCTTTTTTGGGAGTTTGCGGGTACTGTCCTTCAGGTGCTTTAATCCATCATCCCCTTTCCTTGTGAGGAGAGGGAAGCGGATCCTTTGTGTGAGATAATCTCAGGTTCAGTACTCAGCCCTGCCCTGGATGTGCTCGTGGCTGAGCGGCGGTGTCGGATTGCTGCCTTAGAGGTGAAGAGACTCCTTTCTGCCCATTTGACATGCTTGTTCTCATACGGAGAGTTCAATTCAGAGTTCATGCACAGGCATCTGGGAAGCATCTTGCCTGAAGCTGCTTCCGTTCTCCACTGTGTGCAATTTGCATAAAGCAGATTTGAACTCTGATTAGAAAAACAAAGTGAAAATCTGGAGCACAGTGAGATGAATAAAGTAACAGCCCAGGCACATTTCTGCTGTATCCAATCACTGTAACCATTTCAAAGGGATTTTTTGGTTCCATTTTATAAAATCTGTTCAGTTTTGGCAAGGAGCAAGCTGCAGTTCTGCAATAAACACATCTGTTGTGGCTCTGATCTCAACTGGTACAGAGGAGAAAGTCTGCGTGTGTTTGCCTTGCTCCAGCAAAGGGGCACGGTGGTAGGGGGTGGGCCTGAAGGGGGAAATTCAGGTCCTGCTTCTGGCTCTTGCCCTGCCTGGGCGTGAATTTTGGTTTACCTGGGGTGGAGACCTGTTGTCTTTAGGACCGAGGGCTGTGGAAGAGCTGTCTGTGGGGTGGTCAGAGCCAGGAACAGGCTGCCTGGAGTGGCTGTGGAATGTGGAGATCGCTATTTCCTAAAATCTCGTCGCTGTCACGTGCCATGGGGTCAGACCACCTTTGTGTTTGTCGGGCATCTTCACACACTGATGTCCGCACACCCCTCCGTGCCGCTCCAGCAGTGGAGCAGGGGCTGTGGAGGCAGCTTTGTGCACTGCCGATAGCCTTCCTTACGCTACCTTGTTTTGCTGTTGGGGCGCAGCTGTGCAAATAGAGAGGAGAAAAGTGGAGCCTTCAGCGCAGGCTTGTGTGGGACACGAGCCTGGGCAAGAAAACCCTTTGGGAATTACGTGGGTGCCTTGAGAGCACGTACCGCTTCCCTGCCTTGCTGCCCAGCCGCTCGGCAGGGCATTGAACACAGTGGTGGCCTAACAAAGCCTGTGGGAGCTTAAGTCAGGGTCTCCTTTATTGCTCACCAGCAAACAGTGCAGGCTGCTTTTATCCAGAACTGAGCAACGCCACTTCAGGTACTTCCTGAGGGGTACGAGCAGTTCAGGGATCATCATCCGTGTGCTGGTTTTACCCTGACCTTTCATTCCATCTTCTGTGCATACGTGCGCTCCCCTTGCCCTCCTCCTGTCTCAGGAGTGCCCGGGGCACATCGCTTCTCCTTTCTGATCTCTGTGGAGGATTATTCCCAGGTGGCTGGAGTAGGCAGGACAGAGTAGAGAGGATTCTACTACTGTGGGCCAGATTAAGACAGTAGCCCAAACTAAAAGTGGTGTGTTACTCAATGGCTCGTGTGTTGGCTGTGTTAACCCCAGCCCTGGCCAACCTGACTGCTTTCCACACCACTGCTTCCCGTGGAGTATCAGTGTTAGAGTCGTTGTGGTTTTCGTTAGCTTACGCTTTAAAATTTGGGTTTGGGACTTTTCCACTGTTCTTCCACTCCTCACTTGTCTTTTCTGTCACACTGCTTTGATCACAGCTGGTGTGTACCACGCGTGAGGGTCCCTCAGGAATCCGTTAGCCTGTTCTTCATCCTGATACTCTAAAGCACCAGATAAAACTGGGACTGGTAATAAGCATCTGGCCAGCTCCTGTGCTGATGTGGTCCTGCTTCATTTGCTCCTTCTCTGCTGTCTTTGAGGAGCTGTCTTTTGATGTTGATCAATGGGTACTAATCTTCAGGCGAGATTTCTGCATGAGATGCTAGTAAAGGTCCAACCCAGTGTCTGCCCAGGGTCTGTGCTTTGCTGCTTGGGCTGAGCATGTTTCAATCCTCTACGTGTGCATTTTAAAGGTCTGTAACAGTTCCTTATGAGGTGTGCCGATCCCCTGCTAGTTGAACGAATTACTTCTCCCTTTGATATTTGCAGTGATTAAATCTAACTGCATAGCTCTGCTCAGCATCCATTTTCCATAGCACTTGGAGATAGGTCTGCTCCCTTCGGCTGATGTTTTTTGAAGAGCAGGCTGCTGACAGGCTCTGTTTTGCACCATCACCATACGGTGCCTTGCCCCTGGCAGGTCCCATGGTGGCAGCGAGAACAGCTCCCAGGGGCGTGGAAGTAAGCAGAGGGCAGGGAGGAATCTCTCAGCCTTTGCAGCGAGCAGGAGGGGATTTCTTTTCCCTTCAGCTACTAAGGGGCTCCTCGCTGGAGTGCGGAGTCCTGACTCTGGTTGTCCCATACATGGCGTCACCGTAGCCGAAGCTCTGTGCTAGCTGAGAAGACAACCGGGGAGGTAGGTGTGCCTCCTCCTCCGGAACACAAAGGCCAAGGGCTTAAACACACGGCTGTCAGGGCCTTGGTGCAGAGCTCAGTGTCTGAAAGCTCCCTGCTATCGGGCGGGAGCTCCGTTTGTCCCTACCCAGGCAGCTGACCCTGTCCTGAGCACGGCTTGGGTCGGACGTTGCTTGATCCTGGTGCTCAAGAGGACTTTGGCTATAAACCAACACTGCGCTGTAAGGTCCAGCTGCTGTCCCTTGCTGCTTCCAGCACTACGGGCTGGCTGAAGCAGGGACCCTGCACAATCTTTAGTTCCTTTTGTTGATGATCCTTTCTAGCAGAAAGGAAGTGTGGCTGATGTTTCGGATCTCACACGTCTCTACTGTCTGTGCTGCACTCTGCTAGCGGATATCAAACGTAACCGAAAATAAGAGACTCAGCTGAAGGACAGAATAGCCAGCATTGTGCTTATAAAAGTTAAACAAATTCTATCAGCAATGGGAACCTTCGTGTTTTAAGGCACAGGCTCTCTCTACAGGGAGCTTAGGCCAATGCAGTGTTCAAAGCATTTTATCCCATAATCTTTCCCCTGTTTGTGGTGTTACAAGTGATGTGGCGTTACAGTGAGGAGATCAGATGGACTCCAACTTGAGTTCAACTGAGCAGCTCCTGTCTGCCTGTCCAATGAGTTACTTAATGTCAAAGTGACAAAGTAGGGACCTTTGTAATTGCTCTCTGGTCCAAAATATAGCCCTCCCTCGAGGAGGGCAAATTAACAGAAATCTGGTTTAGCAGGGAGGTATTTTTCTATGTCTGTCTAAGCCATGTTGAGTTTGCTTGTATTTGAGATACTCATTTGGCTCTTGAACACTGCTGGGAGAGAACTGATTTCTGTTGCAATCATTTTACTATTTGCAAATGTTTTCGTTGGTCTATAGATAGCAATCTGAAAGCAACGGCCATGTGGGTTTCTCGTGTCAAGAAGCCAAATTCTATTTTCATGCTGTGCTTTATTCAATCCAGAGAAATCCATTGACTTGAGCAATGCAGTGCTGTCGGAGCCAAGAGAGGAATGTGGCCTGAGGAAGCACGACAAGAACCTTTAATAATGCGCTACATTTGCAAATGTTCTATGGGTTTTTGCAAAGCTGGCAACAAAGGGACTTATTGCTAATTTTGTGCATTGTAATCAAGACTGGCTTTGTTTTTAAAAGGGCTTTTGAGGGAATTTTAATGAGCCCCCCCCAATACCACACTAGACTTGAACAAGCACCGACATAGGTGAGGTCTGGCTCCCAGTTTTTGAGGCTTTCTGCAGAGGTTACTAACTGAAGGGTTTCTGTGACTTCGTTTACAGCAGTGCCTGAGGGCACGCTCAGTTGTAACTAAACAACCTCAGCTCTGGATTTTTATTTGGATTTACCACAATGCAAATGCAGCTACAGTAGCTGAGATTTAAAGGAATGGTGTGATAGACTGTAATATAAACCCTTCAGCTGGTCACAGGTAAGTCATCCTCCACTACAGGGACAAGTAAAGTGTGGTCTTCCCCCATCTTTAGGGCAAGGCTTGGAGCAGGGGCTCAGTGACCCAGCATCAATTTTGACCTGGGGTGAGCATGGCCTCAGCCCTTGTGGCAGCTCAAACCCTTGAGAGCAGTCTTGATTGTAGGTATTTAAGGGTCTGGCTGGACTGAGGCCCATCTCCTTCTCCTCAGTTCTTAGCTAAAGCAGGAATTATTTTATTTTCCCTCCCCCCTTTTCTCTCTCCTCCACCTATTCCCCCAAAGCTGCCCCCTGCAGCATGGCATACATACTCAGAGGCTCTCTGCGCTCTACTGGGACAGGGGGGATGCAGCTGGAAGCCTTTAATTAACAAACTGCTCTACAAATAGTCTCTTCATGCTTCATTGAGATGTTTGCTCCATCTTGTTTCAAGGCACTGTTACTCCAGATCAGAATAATTGTCTTCTTCCTAGATTCCATGGTAGCAAAGAGAATCGCTTAAACTATGTCTGGTTTGTAAATCTTTTTATTAAAAGAGTTGTTTTTTTCTTTTCCACAGTAGTAAAGCTTTGGCACTTACAGTATAAAAATAATCACTGATCATAATTACACCAAATTCCTCTTTGTCAACTGCATACTAAGTGTCTTTAATACATTTTATTCCCATATAAAAACACTTGAAGGTCAGGGGAACAAAACTGATAAATAACAGTATGAGATACAAAGATACAGCTAGGAAAATACTAGGATCAATGAGAAAGAATTAGGACTGTGCATATTTTAAATATCACAGTGATTGGATTTGCTTTTCCTATCTTATTGCTGGCTGCACGCTTATGTGAAAGCAGAAGTGTTTGGTGGACTTTCCTATCTCTAAACTTCAGTAATGTCGTACTCAAATGTTGTTTGCATAGCACAGGAACCTTTGATTTTTACACTCTCCCTCCCCCTTAATATTTTGATCCCCTGCCAATTTGGGTTAGTATCCTCCCCGCCCCGCTTTTTCCTTTAAATTTGAGAATACTGACTGGTATTCAACACTTTGAGCAAAAACAAGACAATTGCTATCATGAGAAAAGTCTGAAACACTCCAAGAGTGGCGCTTGGAGAAGCTGTGAGTTGAGCTTAAGCTGGGAGAATGGCTCCAGAACGAAGGGCCATTCTCAAAAGATGCGGTTTTGCTAGCATCACTCCAGTTTGGATGGTAATGGTGGCAGACAGGTATTTATGCTTTGGTTTGGCTGTCGCCCTTGCCGCAAGAAGTCTTGCTGGATGTTACTTTCCCCGTGGATGTTGTGTGTCTGCCTGTACATCTAGGGGCATGAAACACTCAATGGGGCAGTTGACGTTCTGTCGGGAGGGAAGGAAAGCAGTTAGCGCTCTGTCCTGGGCGGGCAGACACTTGTGGTGGGGGCTGGTTGGTGCCAGCCCGTGCAGCTGTTCCGCTTTGTGAGCATAAAGCAGGAGCTTTACAGCCGCAAGGAGCCAAGGAAACCACTGCGTGCACTACTGCCTCAGCCAGAGCATGCAGGCATCTCCCAGAGCTGCTGAGTGACACTCGAGTCCCGCTGACGCTGTGTGTGGAAGCGTGAGCTCCAGCCCCTGTCCTTTGCTGTGCAGAGTGGTGGTTTGCTTTATCGATAGTTATCACCCGCAAGCACAAAGCTGCACGCTCCTCTCAGCCCCCAGGCCCTGCCCAGACCCCCCCTTCTCTGTGCCACGGACCAGACCCGCAGTAAGGGAGGGCAGAGAAGGAAAGCATACTCACGGTGTTTGTGGCCTGGTGGTATCTCTGTGTGAACTGTGTGTAGGTATGGCCAGCTGAGCCTTCGGGGGCCACCTCCACGCTGGGCCGGCGGCAGTTGTCACAACGCCAGCCCTACGGAACAGAGCGCTGGTAAGACCTCACACACGGGTACAGCTCCACCACCACTGAGGTTATTCCCTTTTTATACCCCACAGTCCCTGAGCCCAAGGCCCTACAAGTGGTTAAGCTCTCCTACTAATTGTTTTTCTTCTTCTATGGGCCTGTTTTGGCCAGACATTGAGAAATCATCTGACCAGAAACCTGACAGCCCTAAGACTGCTCTCCTCACTCCACGCTCGGCGTGCCAAGTCCCTCCTGCTTACCTGCTGTCCTCCGTAACAAGTGCAGGAACAGATGGCCCCGAAGTACTCCTTCTGCCACTGCTCTCCAACTTGGTACATTTTCCCATCATCGTAGCAGGTGGTCTCATCTGTGGAGAAACAGAACTCGGTTGCAGGGCCTGTGCTTGGCTCTGGCAGTAGCAGAGCTCACAACAGGAGCCTCTGGCCAGCACACTCTGACCAGAGGCCCGCTGGCTGGCATGAGGAACATCAGTCATTTCTGTAGCTCCCTAGACACTTTCAACTAGACCGTGAGGGTATTTGCCTGACAGGAGCAATGCTGTTTAATTCATGTTGCTGAATCCAAAGGATCTTTAGGTGACAGGCCCCGCAGAAGTGTCCTGTGTCCCTGATTAGGGCAATCTGTATCACTTAGTGCGGTGACATGTCCCTCGTGTGTGGCTTTGGGGTAAAGGCAGGCAGGCGCTGAGTGTGCTGTGACCTAAACTAAGAGGGTTTTCTTTTTAAGCGTAGAATTTCTTGTGGAGTTTCATGCTTTCAGCTCCTGAGAGAACAGTTTCAATCTGTTCCCAATTCAGCCTCCACAGCCTGGATCTGGTAACACTGATACTCTGCTTGCCACCATGGCAGTACCCAAGAGCATGGGAACAGCCTTGAGATGGGTGCTGAACCTTCCCAAGCTGGTGTTCATTTAACTTAAGTGACTTACGAGGTTCACACTTGAATTCTCCTTTCCCATTTCCAAGGCAGGTGCAGCTCATCATCTGGCCATTCTCCCCCTGCCGGTCCCACTTCTCCCCGATCTTGTAGTTCACACCGTTATCGTGGCACCACTCTGGAGAAGGCAGAGGAACATGAGCAGGCGTTACCCCACGTGCTGCAGTAGCACAGCAGGAGAACGGCTTGATGTTGTCTCAGGAACCAACAGAGGGGCAAGAGAAAGAATCCCTTCAGCTCTTGTGAGTCCTGAGGACAAAATCACCTCCAACAGCCACACATTTAGATTCCTGCAGCTTGTAACTGGTGAGGTCTGTGACATGTGGAAAAGGGGTAGAGCCTCTTTGGAAAAGAGTAAGATGTGACAAAGATTGGTGTTGGAGGGGGTAGGAGAAGAAATTCAAGGTAGGAAGGGAGAGAAAAATATTTTAAGTACTCTTGTGTTTTTGAACAAATACCCCGTAAAACTATCACAAACTGCAAAAGAAAACAAAGGGTAAGGCATGTGTATCAAATGATGAAATATAAATATTAATCCAGTAAAACAAATGTCTCCCCTGCAGTCACTCTGAGTCTACGCAAATTGCAGAAATGCCCTTTTTGCTTAACTTACTCTGCAATTTAAAAGCACAATTTAAATGAATCGGACGTGTTAAACCACCACAGACTTTTGTTCCATTCCCTTGCATGAAATCCAAAACTCTTCCATGTAAGCCGCAGTCCTGCCAAGACTAAACCTTAGACCTGTGGCATTGTCTGCTCCATGGTTTCAAAGAGCCACTGAGAGAAATCAGAGAACTGGTTCTGCAAGATGCTTTGCAAAGGCTGTCTGCGATGCAAAGCAGACTCTGGACTTGCTGTAATACCCACTGAAATCCACACAAGTTCTGTCTGGCCCTCTGCAACATAACTGGGAGGTGAAAATTCAACCAGAGTTTACTATTCAAAGCTGTCTTCTTAAATAGCTACTCAGATATTGTCATTTAGGCACCTTGTCTATCTCACATTTATTTACCTGTTGCCTAGATATACCTGGAAAGGGTAGGAAAAATAACAAAAACATTTAACTTTAGTGGAAAAAGTCATCATATACCAATACCATATTGATTGCTGCTGATGCAATAAATAGCAATGCTACACAAGTTGCACAGCTGAGAAATAATCAGAGTTTTCCATCACCGCTAATGATGCAAAACACTGATTTGGTTTAAAAACTGAGGAGCCTGTGTTCATTTGCGTCATATTTGGATCAGACTGGCTGTCAAACATGCCCTTAGAGCTCAGGGGGGTTAGGGACAGGGAGGGGTAGTCAGAAGCCAGCTACTCACTAGAAGAATCGCATCTGAAATGACCACTGCCAAAGCCTAAGCACTGGCACCAGAGTTTAAAGCCAGTTTCAGATAACCGCTCCCATTCCTCGCCAATGGAATAGAAGGAGCCGGTGAAAGTATCGTAGCAGGTGTCGTCAGCTGGCTGGTTGAGTCCTTCAGACACTGGAAGGGAAAGAAAAGAAACAGGCATCATACACAGCAATAGGAACTAATGAAAGACAGAACGATTTTCACTGAATATGTGCATTTTTTTCCTTAAAACATCCTGGTAGTAATGGAACTACCCCATGGGCACACGCCTGATGACTCTGTCAGCGGTTCAGACTCCCTGCGATTTATTTTCCATTTGCATGTGTCAGAGCAGTTGAATGAGAAAAAAAGCTGACGTGAAGGCTATTTTCATTTTGATTTGCCAAGTTTCAAGCAAGTGTGAGATTTTGCATTTGCTGCTGAGGAGCAGCAATCTGACTTAGCCTGTATACGAGAAATGTGCTGTGAGATGCTGGGGACAAAGGCAGGAGGGTGGTGGCTGCATGGGCGCTTTTTGGAGGCATTTCAGACCCTAGCTCATGGTGGGGTGGGGGAGTGGAATGAGACCTTACAGCCATGCTGTTGGAGAGACGAATTTCCTGCCTTCTTTTTTGACCTCAAAATACACAGGATGAAATGGAGGGAGAGAAAAAACAGTCGCTGATCGTATCCCTGCACTGGTAAAAGCAAAGCCCAGGTCCTGCAGGGTGCGTGTGGGCTCTGGGCTTTCCAGCTGTGGCAAGTGCTGCCTCTGCCCACAAGTACTTGTGGTTGGTCACGAGGCTGCTAAGTGCAGCCTGTCTGTGCTTCATCAGCATCTCTGCAGGCAGCCTTCCCCGCTGCTGGACCTTCAGGACAGCCTCGTGGTGCTGCTGGGCAGCCAGCACAGAGGCAGTGGCAAATGACTGACAGAGCACTTAGGCTGGCCACCGGCATCTTCCCACGAGCACGCTGTGTTATTGTGACTGCAAGTCCTCCCTCCTGGGCAGGAATCTGCACCACCGGCATGATCCCTGACTTCCTCGGAGAGCTGCAAATGCCAGATCTCTTGCCTTTTCTCTCCAGCACAGACCCTTGAGGAATGCATGGAGCCTCAGGGCACATTCTCCATAATTAGACAACTGATCAAAACAGCTGTGGTCACACAATCAGTGGGGCAGCTATCCAAAACCAGCACACCTTACAAATTTCTTGTCCCAGTACCCCGCTGGCAAAGGTTCCTTTCAGACCTGTTCTTGAGCCTGGGCACCAGGTACTCGCTTCTTTGATCAAAGAAAGTGAGACAGGTGCAGCAAAGGCTCACCTCGACTCCGCAGAGCTTTCACTTACCAGTGTTGCCAACCGTGACTACCTCCTCCAGCACCTTTTGTCTCCGGTGATCTTTCAGGGCTTCCACTATGATGTTGTAGGTGGCCCCTCTCGTAAGGCCGGTGAGCGTAGCACTGGAGGAAGTGCCAGGGACCCTGAACTGCAACAACGGCAATGGCACGTCACCAAAAAGGAAAGAGTGGTTACTCCTCAGGTGCCACCCCACTCACAAAGACATGGTGCTTAGATTGACTTGTGCTCTATACTGTGATGCAGCCAGCTCGTTCCCCTCAGACACCGAGACCTTCAAACACCACTGAGTTGATTACTCTGGGCTGTGGTTTGTGATGGGTAAGTTATCACCGTTTCAGGGAGACAGATATGGAGGGGGAGAAAGGAGACTGGCTAAGCGAGTCTTTGGCTTGGAGGAGCAGAGCCTGAGTCTTTGAAACTCTAGAGCAAAATCCCAGTTGTCTCCCTGACTACCCCTTTCCCTGGTGAAACGTTGGTACTGACAGCACTTCAAGGGCTTTGCTTTGGCCATTTTATCCTGTAGCCTCGCTGTGAATGAGAAGCATTTATCCTTCCTGCCCCCAGCTGCATTAATAAGACTAAGCCAACCCTCCCTGCCACCCCTTTAACACAGCAAAAGGCTGGAGGCCCAAGAGCGAGTCCAGCACCATCCCTGTGCTCAGGCAGTTCGCTTACCTGCAAAGTGTCCTCGTCCTGGCTGACGGGCTGACATGAGATGATGTACTCAGTGCTCTCCAGCAACGGCCTCCAAGAGATGGTGGTCTGAGAAAGAGCCTCCTGCCCCGTGGTGTCATTGCGCCTGGGCCCACGGGAGTGAGGGTAGGAAGGTTCGACTATGATAGGCACTTGGTACCCGGGGATTTCGATGGCTTCGTCCACGTTCGGCGGCTGCCGTCTCGACCCCGGCCTGAGGGGAGTTGCTGTGGTGGGTACAGGCCGCCTGTAGCCGTGCTCCTCAAAGAAGACTTGCTGCCCCTGGTGTCCTATTGTCTGTGGGTGCCCTGAAGTGCCTGGAAGTTGGATACCATTTCCATTGTCATACCTATTGTTTGTGAGGTAGGGGGTCCCCTCGTCAATGGAAGGTACGTCGAGAATGTCGGGCTGGTTGGGGTGTGGTCTGGTAATCAACGTGGGAAGCTCATCTAGCCAAAGAAAGGTTAGAAGCCATAAAGCAAAGCACGGCAAATTAACAGTGGTAAATCAAACAGCTGGAGCGGATGCTGTACACTGCTCCAAGCAGATTAGCAGTCATCCCAAGATACAACACACTTTTTATGATCTCATTGTGATTACTGAAGGTAATGATTTCTCTATATATTTATATGGCATATAAATATATTTATTTCATACATGAGCATAAGAAGTGTGTTGGTATGAATTTTTCATACAGCAGAGCAACAGTTTTGAACACTGCATCCCAAAGAAGCCACCAATGCTCAAATTGAGATGTAATTACAACAGATATTCTGAGGTTATCAATTAACAAAACCACTGGTGTGCAGTAAGAAACTAGCCCCTAGATGGCATTTGGATATCTACAGGGTATTTTTGCAATCTCAAACTGTGGAGGGGGTGAAGAGAGAAATGCAATGGGCAGTAAGTCGATTCTACCTTTGATGGCATAATAAGCTAGAAGGAAATGAATATTAACCTTAAGTTAATTATGGATTAAGTACCCAGGCCAGAATCAAGCACCAAGCATGTTGATTTGTTCTTGGTGTTCAACATAGCCAAACGTCATTTGTGTAACTTAGGAATCTCACCTCCTGCATCCTAGAAAGAAAATCCCTCCTTACAAAGCCTATTTGACTCAAAAAAGAATGGCTAAATGGTGTGAACAGGATATTTTACATACTATTGCTATTTCGTTCTTGAGTTGGTGTTCCCCAAGAAGGGGACATCATCTCCTGTTAGCACACAACAACAACCTAGAGCTTTGTTTTACCTGTCCTTTTTCTGCCAATCAGCGGTTCACTCTTTTGATTGTTCTTCACAGCAATGATGTAGATGATGTATTCAGTTCCTGGTTCCAAACCTGGAGAGGGAGAAAAGAAAATTTTATATTTAAAGAGGGGAGGGGGGGGAAGGCCAAATAATAAAATGTGATGGTCAGCTAAGAGAAAGACAACTTTGTTCTGTTGTTACAGTTTCTAATGAGAGACAGTGGTTTTATGGACATGCCTGTCCTATAAACACAATACATGTCTCTACTCAGACCAGCTATCAGATCTAACAATACACAGATGTTTCCTTCCCCCGCTGCCACAACTGTTATGCACTCAAGCGAAAGAGCCCATGATTCTGGCACTCCGTCAGTCACGCATTCTGAAGACTCATGTTTTGTGTCTGCAGCATCTGCAATCCCAGCTGACACGGTCAGATTTCAGTTTGTTCTGAGGAGCAGGGGGCTGGACTCTTTGTACTGCCCCAGAAAGCACGCAGGAACAAAGCTGGGATTTTCCTGCACAGGGATGGAGGGAATTCCTTAGTGCTTTCTGTACAGTGATGTCCTTTGCTGTGGCTACTCAGCTGCACGAGCTGGTGGTATATTTACACCTGGTAAGAGGGCAAGGGGTGTTGAGAGGATGGAGTTAAACAGCTCCCAGCTACTAGTAAAAGAAAAGCAACTCTTAAGCTCAAGTGCTTGAAGTGAGGAGCTTCCAAACAAAGCAGAGACACGTACCAGTAATAGTAGCCTCGGTGGTGCTGGGCCGAGGGCGAGGCAGAAGCTCCTTGGGTGGTGAGCCAGGTTTCTCGTACCTGATGATATAGCCTGTGATCTTGGCTCGGGGAGGCTGCCAGGTAGCCAGGAGGGAGTTGCTTGTGGTTGTAAGGAAGCGCAGGTTGGAAGGAGCATCGATAGCTAGGTGAAAACAAAAGGAAACAAGTCAAGTGCAGGAAAGGCGAGCAGCTTTACCCAGACTCTATCTTCTGAGACCCTTTTCAAACTCAGAAATAACACATGTTGCTGTGAGTCATAACGTTATATGTGGTCAGATATGCACAACTTCTGCCCGCCCACAGGTGATCACTGTATGAACATGAGCAGAGAAGTCAGGCAATGTCATTACCAGTGGACGCATCAATCACTACCGGGGAGCTGCGTGCATTCTCGTTCAGAGTGTAAAGGTAGATCTTGTAGTCAGTGCCAGGTTGCAAGCCTGAAATGAAGTTGAAAGAAACATTAGCTTTTCTTGCTAAAACAGTAAGTATATTACAAAAGGCAGCCCCAGTTGTTAGTGTGGAGAACCTTCAGCAGTGTTTTCTATCTGTTTTAACACTAATCTGAGGAAGCCATTTAAAAGAGGCAGCAGAACATCTTTCAACAACTTCTTGGAGGCTGGTCTTAATGACTCAGATATTTTTTTCGCACCTTTTTTTCCTGTATTATTCCCGTCAAGGAAATTCTGCTACAAAGCAAGAACCCAGCATACCTGCTGACGGCCTGCTGAAGCATCTCACTCACCAGTGATAGTGTAGGCCCTGACATCAGGGCTGATGGTCCTCTGGATGGGGTTCTGGCCACTTGCTGGGATGGCATCGATTTGGAAGCCAGTGATTGTCTCGGTCTTGGTTCTCCAGGTAATGGTGATGGTTGTCTCTGTGGCATCTGTCACACGGGCCCTGCGAGGTGGACTAACATCTGCACCAGAAGGAAAAAGTCTCCTGTCAGTACTGCGGGGATTGTGAATCTTACCGACTAAATGTGAAGGCCTTTGTTGGAGCTTAGTGTAGAGCCTTGCGTTTGACACAGAGTTTGATCTGTCTCTGGGCCTCCTCACCCAGCACAGAATATCTGGTCATTTGAGAAGGATCCCCCACTTACTTTCAAGAGTGGTCACCACCCCCTGGGCAGGTCGGCTGGTCAGAGAGTCCTTCAGTGCATACACACTCACTTCATACTTGGTTGCCACCTAGAACAGAAGTTGTTACACCACATTATGACAAGGACCTGACAGGGAGAAATGCCCTTGTGTTTGGTAAAGCCCCATTTCTTTGTCACCAGTTACTGAGGTATGAAACCTTAAAAATAAACCAGTGAGGGATTAACGGGATGATTCTAATGATTTCCACCTGTCATAAAAGACATGGACCCTGATAAACAGTAGCGTTGATAATGCTATTAGTGTACATGTGTGCACCCAGGAGCAGAGGAAATCCTGGAAGAAGCTTGTCATCCCTCATTTTGGGATCTCTGTGCTTCACAGCTCACTCTTCAGGAAAAGCTAATTCCTATCCTGTTTCTCCTGGGGTTAATGGATGCCATTTGCTATGATAAGGTGCTCTTGCTGTGAAGAAAAGAGAATAGTGGAAGTTAAAGCTTTAAGCATGGTCTTTAGTCTTTGACTGCATCGAACCAGGAGTCCACTTAAATTAGAATGTATTTTAAGGCTCACTTTTCAAAATGATTCATAAAACTCCTTAAAAACAGATCAGTAGCTTTTTAAGATAGCAGGCACCCTAAGAGCAGTGATTTTCGGCATTTTCCAGTACACGAACTACTGAAATGTTTCCAGTGGAGAAGATGGCTATATAGCAAATTTAAGCATACCCATAAAAGACCTGCATTTTTACTTACATTTTGCAGATGTCTTAGAAATAGACAAGACTGCCAGATCTCCCATATCACAGCTTGAAAACCACTGGATAAGGTCACTTTATCTGACCTCTTTTGTGAAAGATGTGTAAAAGCATTTTTCTGGGTTGCTGTTGATTGTGAACCTGATTATTTGCATTTGATTAAGGCATCCAGTTTCTGTGCTAAACAAGGGGGGGGGGGGGGGGGGGGGGAGGAATGCAGATTCAGTAGGCCAGTTCCTCGCCTTTTAAAAACTATGATAATGAATAGTTACAGCTGATGGCTAGTGAGACGTCAAACAGAGTCAGACCCCTAGGAACTGTAATGAGCTACTCCAGCTGAGGTTTCCAACCCAGGAATTTTAAATGGGTTCAAGTTTTAACATTTCCCTCTCATAGCACACCAAAACACACTTCTCTGCATCGCACAAAGGAAAGTTACCATTAATCCAGACACAACGGCAGATGTACTGTCCGGAGAAAGGTTGATTTCTTTCATAGGACCAGTCTTCTCTTTGGGGTTCACTCTGACTCTGTAGCCAGTTAGACGAACGTTTGGTGCATTCCAGTTGACAGTAAGACTGGTGGGAGTTACCTGAGTAAACTGCAGGTTTGTTGGAGGTGGGATTGCTGCAGAAATCAGGATTGGCACACGGTTAGTTTGAAGGAGATGATGGTCTCAGATAAAACAGTATCCTGTCCTGAACATGAGACAGTTTCAGGCCTGAAATACATGAGGGGGAAAGCAGTGTGCTTTCTGCAAACACAGGTGCACAGCACCGTGGAAGGGGATAAGGCATTCAGGAGGAGATTCTCAAGTCTGTGGTAAGCCTTTTCTGGAGAAATAAGGAGGAGGTCTCATTGCTTCAACCCTGAAGTTAGGTGAGTAACAACACTGAGATACAAGGTGAATGCTTTGGGAGGTGCTTACACCTGTAGTAGGCCAATCTGTTTTAATTCTTCTGCCTGCCTCTGCTTTTCATCAGATGGCTGGTAGTTTAGTCCTGCTTCACTTGTCTCTCTCTGTTCATTTCTAAAGCATGACTGATGTTTTACAAAAGTAAGTAGGAAGCAGGCTCAGGAATCGCAAAGAGGATATAAAAATACTGCCAAATGCAGAGGGGAAGCATTTTACAGCCACTTACACAAGTGTAAATTACTACACAGAGAGCAAGGCAATGGAAAAGCAGAGCTGTGGTGGCCGTAAGGCTCATCACAAGAGGCTGTTTGTGAGCTAATATATCTGATATCTTTAAAAACAAATGCTTGCATAACACAGGAAGCATCTGCTGAAACATCTTGCCTTACTGTTTGTAATCCTCAGGCTGTAAACAGGGAAAAATATTCCTTACTATAGTGCCCCCTATTAGCATATTGCTGTGAAGTTTTCTAATTTTACAGACTGGAAATAAAAGATGTTTCTCCCTTGCTGCTTTGCTCAAGCAGAGCTCAATCTAAAGGCCATAAGAGTCAATGGAAGTCTTGAATGGCTTCAAATACACCTCTGAACAACCCACAAAGGGTGAGCCACAGAGAGTGGGCTTTAAAAAATTACTCTATTTGCATTTTTGGCAGGTAGTCAGCCAGCTGTTTCAATCATTACAGCACTTTGCTTCAGTTTAGTGCAGCAATCTGAACACTAGGAACCACTGTCTTCATTACTGCCCTGGAATTAGAGTGCCAACTTTTCATCCACAAATGAATGGGAAACCTTTATTACAAAGGTGCTACTGCGACATGTCTGGCACTGTGCAAGCTTTGTAATGAATTCCATATTGCTAGAAGTAATTGTATCTCAAGGAAGAGTTTCCTTTTCCTTTCTCACAAAGGGCTTTTAAATGTGTTCTGCTCTGGGTTGGATCAGACTGGCACATCAGGGAATGCGGTCTCCTGAACAGAGAATGCCCTGTTCTTGTGGAGATGACGTGAGTGCAGGGTGCGGGCATACACACGGGCTGCAGTCCTTAGGGCAGTGCCAGTGAAGGATGCAGAGGCTCTGAGAGACCTCAAAGCCAACCAGTCTCCAAGCTTTTCACACTGATCTGTTCAATGAGGAGGTGAGGACCCTGGGGGATGGAAGCTGCCCTAGTCTCTCTGGTTTTGGTAACTGCTTCTGGTCACAGGGCCCCCAAACCCTACAGACAAGAGAAGAGTGTGGTGAGAGGGTATTCCCACCAGGCGTTAGGCTCCCTGACTAGGGACTGAACATTACCAATCCACTCGAGGACTGAGAAAAGGCTAATAAAGCAGCATCCCTCCTTTCCCTGCAATCTGCTTCTTCATTCCAGCTGGTCTTTCCTGCACGCTCTCCCTTCCCCAGTGCATCCGCAGGCCGACTTGGCTGGCAGCCAGCTCTCCAGTGCCAGCTCCGCGTCTCTCGGGAGCAATCACATCCCCTTTGCTGCCCCCGGGGCTTCCCCAGGGCCGAGCACCAGAAGCACACTTTACCCAACGGGGCAGAAGCCGCCGCTGCCATGGCCTGCTGGGCGTGTAGTTAGAGGTGTACCTGTGGACTGGGTCCCAGTGAGGGGCAGGCTCTCCATGTCATCGTATATGGCAACGATATTGATAGTGTACTCAGAACCTGGCCTGAGGCCATGCAGCTCAGCAGTGTCTTCTTCGCCACCTGGGGCCGGCAATAGCTCATGGATTCCATCCTCAGGGCTTGAGTAGGTCACCCTGTACCTGGTGACTTGCCCCTGCGGGCTTTCCCAAGCAATTTTGATGGAATCAACATCCACCTCAGTGAATGTTAGTCCTTTAGGGCGGTCAATGTCTGTTAGGCAAATTAACGGTAAGAGGTTAAGTGATAAAAAGCAGGTTGTGGGTGAGGAAAATAAAAAGCTTCTCTATTACATGCAAAGCAGTTTTCGGTTTTGCGCGGGCGAGAGGGTACTTGATTCTCCTCTGTGCTGCACCTTGCACACATGCTTACGCCTGTGCAGAGTCAGGCTGACAGTCTGCGGGTGCCAGACAGCAGGAAGGCACTCTTAGCCTCGCTGAACACCTTCAAGGCAGGCAGGACACCAATCTGTACCTGCGTCTGAATCCCCTTGGCACTGGAACCCCCTTCAGACAAGTCCAGCAGCATTAAGCTAGCTTCAAGTGTTCAAGAGAAAAAAATTAAATATCTGGCTATCTCGAGACCTGTTTCTGTCCGAGCGGGTACGTGGTGCCCAGTGCTAAAGGCAGCCAGACAACCCAGCTGACTTGGTAAGTTTGCGTTCATGCTGCGTTAGCTTTTCACTATCGTCAGCTGCTGTGTGAAGCACCAGTCCGAGGAGAATCAGTCCCACTATTTTCTTTCATAAATTAACATCCAATTAACACACCTATCAAGAAAATTACTCAGTATATTATATTTTAAGATACCAGTTAGGAACAAAAAACTTTTCAGCTCTGTATTGAGTGCACAGAATGTCCACAGGTGCAACTGGTTGATGCACACACTTCCTAATTAGACCAATTAATTAGATTTTCCTAGAAAGATTTGAGCTTGGTGCTAGACTGCAAGGTAAGTGAGCCTTGCTCCATACAAGTCTACTGTGGCTACACAGAGCTATACCATCTGTTATACATAATAAAAGGAACTATAATACCATTTTTATATTGGATCCAAGTTATGCTCATCTAAAAGATTGCAACTTTTTTTTTTTTATTTGCCTTGTTATGTTAGTCCTGAATTTTCCACATTTTCTAGTTGGCAAAGATGATTTTTTTCCAGGAACTTTTTGGTTCAAAATTGATGTGAACTTTCCCCTTCTCTGAAAAGCTTCAGCGAAGTGTCTGTTGTCTTTAGGACAGTCCTGCAACTGTTTGTGGCTGAGCTGTGGTTTTGAATGCAAGCTTGAGCACAGGAATAGTGTATATGGAAATCCCTACCTCAGAAGTGTCCCTGAAAAAGGCACTTTACAGAGGCACCCTTCTGAATTAATTGCATGTTCCCTCTTGCTTCCTCTGTGATCAGAGCAGTACTGTCCAGGCAGATAGAGCAACTGGAGGGCAGCATTCTTTTATTTTGGTAGTGCCTAGTCACAAATTCTTGGTAACTCATGCAGTTTCCTTTACTCCCTTGCACAGGACAAATGCTCCCAAGCTCAGTCCAGTCCCTTAACAGTAATCACCTTTGCCAACTAGCTCCATAAAGGAGATCTTCGCACATTTTTTTCCACTGATTGGCTGAAGGCAAAGCCCAAAGAGACTTTGTGGCTTTAGTGAAAGAAAATCAGAAGTGCAGTATTTTGTGGGGTGGAGCGTTGCATTTTGCCAGCGTCTGGGGGAGAAGGACTGCATTTTTGCCAGCATCTGCAATTTAGGTGCGTGGTACTTATCGCAGGGCAAGCCATCTTGCATTCTCCTGGGATCTGGGCACCTGCCGCTTAGTTTCACTGGGGATGTGATACTGCATGGTAGATTCAGACATCAATAAATAACACGTTTTGTTACCGCAAAGTGAAATACATACTGGTGACAGCTGTCTCCACCAAGGGGAGGCTCTCTCCGTTCTGATTCTGAGCGTAGACACTGACCATGTACTCAACTGTGGGCTGCAGACCTTCAATAGTGACTTGTGTTTGATCTGGCAGGGAAAGAACAACATTAGTCTGTCTGCAGCTGCACAAAGCTGCAGAGCACTGGTCTCCAGGCAGTCTTGGATGAAGGGCCTATATTAGTCATTTCATGATTGAACATTAAAATGAGACAAGTTTGACACATCAGGTTTAAATTCTGCTTGCACTATGCTTCTCTGACAGTGCAGGACAAGGCACCTGCAATTTGCACCTGCTCAAAGGCCCCACAGCTCAAAGGGAGATTAACACAGTAGAAAAAGCAAGATCTGACCAGTTCTTGTTGTTTTCTGCGATAGGATTGACCATTAGCCCAAATGCAGCACAGGCACGCCTGAGCAATGAGCTCTGTAAATCCCACAAAACCTTCTGCCCGTGTTCCTGAGAACAACCTGAGAGATGGCTGGCCCTCTTTATGGTCACAAGATCAAGGCTGTATGTAGCAGGGACCAAGTTCCATATGCTGTGACTAAGGGACAATGTGACCTTCAGAAGGATTTTAGTGGAAGTTTTGCTGGATGGTAGAAAATCCAATAGCATTCACTTAAAAATCCAGATACCTCTCAGATACACTGAGGTTGTCAAGAACAAACCTTTGCAGCAGAGTGGCATCACAGAAGTGTCAAGTTTTCAGGGCAAAAATGTGCCCTAGCTTCTGCTGGATGAGACTTCAGTGAAGTTAGCAGGATGGAAGAAAAGTGCAAGCAGGAAAAAGTTTGGTTTAGAGCATATGCCTAGCGCCTGATGGTGCCGATTCTAGTGGTTCAGTCTTGCATGCTTTATAGACCTGTTGAAGGATGTCGTGTACTCTTACCTGGAGGGACATTTTTCGTTTTTGTGGGTCCATGGCCTTTCTTGGGGACAGCTGTCACCCGATATCCTGTGACTGGGGATGTTGAAGGGAGCCATCTGATGCTGATACTGTTGTCCTGGACATCGGTAACTTGCATCTGGGATGGTGTGTCTATTTCTGGGCAATAAAAACAGGTTTTCTGAGTACAATGCTACAGGAAACTCTCCCTCCACTGTTACCTCCTAGATGAATTTTATTCATCTCTCTTTTCTAGGCTGTGTTTCTTGGAACAGAAAGCATGAGGGACAAATAAATAGCAGCACGTTAGCCCAGAGCAAAAAGGTCTTAACCATGCTATATGGGTGACAGACCTTGTATAAAGGTTAGTTGAGGATTTCTGTTATTTTTAAAGGTTACTAAATGCTTTCATCTGCAGCTACGGTAGGAGTAGGATTATGCTAGATCCAGACCACGAGCGAGAAGAGAGTCCTGGAGTTAGAAATCAGGTCTCATTGCAGTCACAGTGCACCAGAAGCACCAGAGTTGAGCCAACCAGGACTTCTGATATGACAGCCCAACAGGATTTCCACTCCACAATGAGCAGTCAAACATTGATTGTCCCCATCTGGACTCCACTTGGTCTCCCCTCCTCCAAAATTCTGAGTCTGCGATCCCCCTTCAGTGTCATGTACTTATCATGCTGGGCCACCGTTACATGCAGCTCCACTGAGAACAATGGGCTTAAAACACAGCCCAGGGCTTCTAACAGAAACCAGGGATCAGTGCCAACTTTATGGGGGGTAAGCCAAAAAAATCTTTTTTTTTTGTTTGTTTGTTTGTTTGTTTGTTTTGTTTTTGGTGAAGTTTTTGGTGGGGTTTTGTTGTACAGACAGGTCTCACCTGTTTTGTAGGTGACAGTAACTGGCTTGCTGCTGGCAGGGCTGTCTCCACGACCAGTTACAGCATACACGGTGATAGTGTAGTCCACGCCAGGTTTGAGGCCAGTGATGGTAGCAGTGGACACGGTGCCAGGGACTGTAAACTCCTGTACAGGGCTGCTTCCACCTGAAGAGGATGGGGTGGAAAAAGAAGTGTAATGGATCTCTTCAAGTATACATTTTCAATCATAAAAAAAACCACAAGACAATCTTATATGCATTAAGTTGAAGAGAGGATGATGTTGATTTCAGTGAATTTTGCGTCAGTTTTTTTCGGTCCAACCCAATGAAAAATTAAATATGCACACAGAACCACCTCTAAAATGACTGGAGTGCTCCAAATGCTCCTTTTTGCAGGGGGAAGATGAAGATAATTTGTTCTCCTGCAAAAATAAACCTTGTATTTGACAATCTTCTTTAAACATGCTGCAAAGATCTTAAAGAGAGGGGTTTTTGTCTGCTGCAGTCAAACTTGTCTTTGCAATTTGCTGTGGCTTTCCGATAGCCTCAGACTAGATCTGCTGGTCTGCAACTGCCAGAGCAGCTTGCCCTCACCTGTTTCACCATAAGTGATCCGGTAGTATCTGACTGTCACTGCAGGAGCATCCCAGGAGATCACAAGGCTGGTTGGGCTGGTGGGGGTAACTTCCAGGTCCCTTGGAACATCAGACACTAGAAACAGAAGTGAGAGGGAGTCTGCACACAACATACATCAGTACAGATCACACCCATCACACTGTACTTCTCTGCTTCTCATCTGTCTTAGTTCTAGCACAGCGCACACATCTACAAGTGATGTATCATATCTGGTTTTAACAGCATCTACCTCACTAAAGGACACCCCAAATCCTCAAGGCAACTTTTAGTCAGCTTACTCGTCCCTCAAGGCTTACCTGTTGTTTGCTGGCCGACCAAGGGCACGCTCTCCTCCCTGCCGTTGACGGCAATGATGCTGACCACATACTCGGTCCCTGGGAGCAGGTTGGTAAGAGTGATGGAGTTCCGTGAGGGGGGCACGCGGTCCTCCTTGGGCTTGCTGGGACCATGCTCTGGGTGATACCGGATTCTGTAGCCGGTGATGGTGGCACGAGGAGCAATCCAGTGGACGGTGAAAGAGTTGGCAGTTATATCCGAGAAGTCAAGGCCAGTGGGGGAATCGAGACCTGGGTATTTCAAAGAGACAAGAGACTGAGCTCAGCTGAACAACTAATCATCACCACTGTCTTGTTGCATGAAGCTCAGTACCATGACCCTGCCGTATCTTAAGCCAAATGCTATTCAGCTGTGGAACTAAGCACACACATGTTCAGGATCAAAGCAAGATAAACAAGTGCTGGAACACAACTGCAGGAAAGTGTACGGCAACTTTGGTCAACATCTGAAGTCTTCTCTAAATAACCAGTCTGACTTGTTTTAATATTTGTTCTTACACAGACAACACAACATAAAGCAGCACACAACCAGCAAGCTCTGTTACAGCTGTAAAACAAAAGTCACCGACGGATACAATAGGCTCTGCCTAGGCTCGTTCTCAGGCACACATGACTGGTACATTCACATGAGGGTCTATGATGCTCTATTTAGAACCAGAAGTTGTAGTTCACACCGAATGAGATATTAGACGTCCTAGTATTTCCCAAGTTGTGGATTTGCATTGCTCTTTGATATCTATCTGACGGTCTGTCAACAAGGTGACCACACAAGCAAGGGCAGCAAGATCAACTTAATGGATGGCACTAATTAATGCATTAAGCATGTCTTATGCGTTGTCTAAGTACCTGTTTTCTGGATTCCAGACAAAGGTGCACTCTCATGTTGCTCAGAAACACTGTAGACTCTCACAAGATATTCAGTACCAGGGAGCAGATCTGTGGAGTTTAAGTAAAGGGGTTTAGACAGATTTCTTTACTAATGACTAGAAGTCACTTAAAAAGCTATGCAATTTTAATTGTGTTTATGGGGATAATCGGGTTTTACCTGATGGAAGATCTGAGCCTTCGTGACAGTCAAACTCAAATCTTTTTTTGTGGCATTACTGTTGCCAGAAATGTTTTAGCCTGAAGGAGCACAGTATCCTGTATCACTGTGTTCTTAAGTTGTGGGGACTGGCTAGAAGCAATGAGTTTTCATCACAGCCCCTTCTAGCTATCTAGTTATGTACCAGGGTAAAGCTTTAGCTGATATAAACTGAAACAGAGCTAGGGATTTTCAACACAGCTATTCTAATTTACATGAGCTTCAGATCTGGACCCTTATTCTAAAAAGAGCTATTGTCTTTCACTCAACCAATCCAATTCCAGGATGGGGAAAAAAAACCTTGAAGTAAAACACAACTTTTGCACCAGCAAAAATTAACTCAGTTTTTGAAAAGTGCCCAAGATTTTTTGCCATGTCCCCTGAAGTTCCAAACAGTATTTATCTTCTGGTCCCAAATATACAGAACCAAAGGAACAATGACCTTTGGCACATTCTGATCGCCCCTGCCCGCCCCCCCCCCCCCTCCCCCAAACCTCTGCACTATAGGTCCTTGTCTTCTTTGGCAAACTAAGAGAGTAATATGTATTTACTCTTAATACCTAACCAGGCTGCAAAGCAAAGCAATTACCCCATACTCTGATTCACCACCGTCCTTGGACTGATGGGAAAAGCTTTCCTGTGGTTTGCTTTTAACTTAGTTAAAGCAAGTGGCCAAAATCCACCTGTGTGCGTTTGCATGAGGCTACTTTGACATCAGCTTGTATCAGCTGGGAGTTTGGCCAGTTATACTTAGAGCAAACAGTTTTCTTTTCCCTCATCTTATGCCACATCTCCACCCATATATAAGGGGCCTCTTATATTTGTCTTATGTAATTCTCTTACTTGTTAAGATCACCATGTTGTCAGAGGGTGAAATTGTCAGCTCTGCAACATCTTCATCCTTCTTCACAGGTGAGTAGCGCACCAAGAAGCTGCTCAGCACGATGGAAGTTGGTGCAGTCCACGTCACTCTCATAGTATCAGGCCCCACATTAGTGAAGCGGAGGTCAGTGGGAGGAGGCACAGCTACATAGCAAAGAACAAATATACATTAATCTTCTCTGATACATAAAAGCTGATTGAGACACATGTTTAGGGAGTCACTAGAGAAAATATCTCATGCATAACAGACTACTGTGTCAGATCCATGCAAACAGACTTCTAGACTACATTTGGTTCTACTACTGTTAAGAGAAAAATACGCCTGTACTGCTGTCAGGCTCCTTTAGCCTCCTGGCATTTCCCAATACTTTAAATATACCCTGCGGGGCTAATTTGAAAACAAGGTAGCAAGTTTCAGTAATGTGCTTCTTGCAGCTGGATTTCATATTACAGATGTGGAGCCAAGAGAGGTTTAAAGTTGCCATACAGCAGCTTACAGCTGGAAAAGTCATCTCATCTAGAATTCATACATGCACACACAGGAGAGGAGAGGGTATACCACTAATTTCCTATGACTACTTCTACTTGTGTTGAAGGATTTACAGCCTCCGGACTTTCAGACACAATAGGATTTCATGCAAGAACCAGTTTTCAGCTCGCCTTCTGCCCATGCACTATAGAGACCCTTGACGGTGTGACATGGCTGTCAATGGCATGTCCTCAGGGAGTGGTGTTTCATCTGCGTCCTTTAGGGCATTGTGGAAAGAGTGGGGCCACCACTGAAACAAACTGCTAGAGGCTCAAATAGCTCTCAAGGCTACAAATAAGCTGGAGGGTGCCTGCTGAACTGCTTCACCCTTCGGCACTCTGATTTTGGGGAACCACAGTTTAAATGTCTGGTGTATATATAGCTCGTGTTTCACACTCTCGATTCCAACTGGATCCCAGAAATCTGAAGGTGAATGAGACTTGCAAGCCTGCAGCCATTCACAGTATTAAAATGCCTCAAATTAGAAAATTGAGCAGTGCATATCCAGCCCCAGCTGCCATTTAGAAAAAGGATTAAGCTGGGTTTGTCTGTCTTTCCCCCAGTGAGTGGCTCAATTCCTCTTTGGACAAAGCCCTGTCATCCCAACAGCTAGTGACAGCATGAAACACCGTCCATGTCACGAAACACAGAAGTTTTCAAAATTCACCCGTTTGCTGTGTCAGAGTGGTAGGGGCGCTCTCTCCGCCATTAATGAGTGTGATTACACTGATGTCGTAATCAATGCCCGGCTCCAAGCCTGTGACTGTGTAGTATCCTACTGAGGAGTCCACAAAATCTTCAAAAATAGGGACACTTTCTCCTGCCGCAACTACTGTGATGCGGTACCCAATAATGGTGGAGGCATTTAACGGGGTCCACCTCAGGCCGATGCTTGAGTCAGTTATGTCAACAAAGCTTAGGTCAGTGAGTTGGGGCACCTCTAATGAGTTAAAGAGCAAACGGAAGAGGCAAAGACACACAGAGGCAAAAGAAAGACAGGGGAGAAAAAAGCAGTGGTCATCACTATTAACATTGACAGAACTGTGGAAGCAATTGTGGTGATATGAAGACTTTCTCTTAGGGGTTGGGGGAAAAAGGAATTTGGGGAAGGGGAGGGTGTTGGGGTATTTTTGCAATTTATTTTGTACCCTTCTACGCAGTCTCCAGCTGCCTCACTGGGCAGACAGAAGCTGAAACCCAGATTCCCCCAAGACAATGTTCTTTCAATTCAGACATACAATTTTCAAAAAGGCCTGCAACAGGCCAGCCACTGATGAGACAAAGAACCATCATTTTCTGACAGAGGAAAAAAGCACACCCCAATTATTTTTTCCAAGTTAAAAACAAAAGAACAAAGTTTATTAGTGTATAAATAAAACAAGCTGATCTGAAATAGTGATTGACCTAGAGATTTTTTTGTCTTGTTCAGATGTTAAACTTAACTTTTATCATTGGGATCATAAAAATATCAACCCCTTTGAAGGGGATGAATTGACCTACACCACCAGCCAGTGAGAACCATCATAAAGCTTCAGTGAGGATCACCCACTATCCAAACTACTTACAGTGGACTTGGAAAAAAGTCTCAGATACCTGTAATGGCTTGAGGGTCTGGCCCAGAATTCCTCAAGTTCTACTTACCACTAACTGCTGTCAATATACGTGCTAAAAAAGATGATCCAGAACAGTGAATAACAAAAGACTTTTTTTTGAAAAGATGGCAAATGGTTAAAAATTAGCTTTAGATGGTATGTATTCTGTAAGAGTGAGAATGTCGCCATAATCAGAGGGTATGCCTGGACACGATGTGGCCAACAGGCTGACTTGATTCATTGACTAAATTTTTCAAAGCCTCAAACCTGATCCTCTGTAATGACCTTCTAGATTCTGCCTCAGTGTCTGTATGGCCAACAAGCACAGCTCTTCCTACAACATTTTTCCTATGGACATTATTCCTAAAGCAAAGCTGTTCCTTTCCTTTACATTAAGACCAACAGAACAAGGGTGAGCATGTCTATAAATGTTAGATGCATCTTTAATCTACAATGGTCAAACCTTCAGCTGCTCAAGTCAATAAACTGGTATTGACTTAAGCCACAAGATTTGGCTGTACAACTTTAGCCAGGTGATCCTGAAATCAGTGGGAGTTAATAGCTGCCTTTCCTCATTCAGGATCAGACACTGGCAGGTCAGTCAAAGATTCAAGGCTCAGTATCAGTTCTGTTGCACTGTTACATCTTAGCCTGAAAAGGAATTATGGGAGAGTAATATTGGAAGAGACTGACTGGCTTTAATAATAGTGGTTATGTTCTATTTTACTGTCCTGCCAGGACAAGAGGAAAAAAAAACAACTTATTTTACAGAATAGATGCTAAAAGTATCGGTTTTCTGTAAAATCATTGTTAATCCACATGGAATGCATGTATCATATCACCTTTAAAGAGTGCTAAAAGCCAAAGACATACATTCTTAGCTCTTTCTCACACCAGAAGATGGAAAAAGGGCTAAAGCTATTACTGCCTTAATTATGCAGTATCACAGTATTAGTTGACTCCCAGGGAGCATACAGCACTTCAGTGAAGCATGGAAATTTTAAAGCAGTGTTATATGAGCAAGCAAACAGTAGCCAGCATCACTTCAGGGCTGAGCAGAAACAAAAACAAACAAACAAGGCCCTCACAAAGGAAAATGAAATGAAGCCATCTGGGGAGATGGACATTAATTTTGCTAGTGTGGCAACAAAGGTAGTTTCTGCAGTCATCTCAGTATGTAATGGGAGATGGCACAGACCACTTGTGTCCCAGAAGATGGGCATTTCAGCCTCTGCCCTCTTCTCCATTGTGCTGATCTTCTGCCATTATTGCTGCCAAAACTTCCTTTGCTTGCATCCTATTCATACCCCTCCTCACCTACTTCCTACTCCCACTGGCTGTGCTCCAGATGCTGGGGCACTGCAGGGTCAAATAAAGTCTCTGCTGTTCTCCAGCTCTGAGCTGCACCAGCACTCATCTCTTTAATCATCATGTACTGCTGCACCAGCCCCATCTCCTTAACACCATGCTGTCTCTGGACAGAACATAGGCTGCCTACACTGAAGTGGGTATAAAAACTCCTGTCATACCATGGCACACAGCTATTCTGTTTCTTGAGACTAAATCCGACGTCCGAGCCTCTGCGATCAGACTAGCTGGAGTTCTGCAATGTAGAGCTCTCTGGCTTAACAATTTGAGTTTTGAGAAGCTAAAACTGCTGCTCATCCTTTTGTTACCTTGTGTGATGGTTTGGGAGATGGGGATGCTCTCCTGCTCGTCCTTGACTGAGTAAACACTGACGTTGTACTCCACACCCGGGTTGAGGTTTTCGAAGGTGCAGGTAGTCTGATCTGCACCTACCACTTCCTCCAAGGTGGAGCCCTGCTGCCCGTCGGTAGGAGCAGTGGTCACTCGGTAGCCACTAATTCCTGAAATACAGATATCCAGTATGCAGTAAACTCGTGCTCTATTTATATCAGGCATCAGTATAAACATCTAAGGCAAACATTACATTTCACAAGTGTTTTTGCCACCCCAAACCCAGCAGGCAAGAGGTTCCTTTGCCAAGCACTCTGAAATGAGCTCTGGGGGCACACCACCCTCACAGCATTATTTCAGTTTCCTGTGAGACCTTTCAAGGTGAAAAAAAATCTCATGACATATCAAGAAAAGATACATCTGCTGAGAGTGGAGTTTTCAAAAGCCTTTCAATCCTTGTTTTATGGGAGCCAATTGTACAGCTCCCAACAGATTCTACAGGGAAAGATCTTGAACACTTTCAGAAATTCCATGCTTACTCTCAATGGCATGAACTCATTCTTCACTGCCAAAAGTCTTTTTTGGGTCTATTTTGCTTTCCTGTTTAAACACCAGTTGGAATATTTGAAGAAATCCTTCAAATCCCTAAACCAGCTGAAATGATTAAAAGCATTTTAGATACCATTTTACATGGAATGCAAGTCATGAGAAGTTCTATGGCAGCCTATACTTAACTGTGAATTATATCCTTGGACATATCCAAAAATATATATTTTTTTCCTTAAATGGCTCAATAGCAAGCTTCCCATCAAGATCTTAGGCACTGTAGAATAAGCATTACCATTCTGGTACAACGGAGGGTTCAAGCACAGTGCATATAGCTACCTGGAGTTGTGCTTCTGTCCCAGGAGACTATCAGGATTCCAGTATCGGGATTGGGCTCCAGGCGCAGGTTGGTTGGTGGAGACAGGGCTGCAAGCATTCAGAGAAATTAATCATTTATGGCTCTGAGAACCACGTCAGCTCCCTCAGCATCCCTTCTCCCCACATTCTGTCCTCACCCTTCAGAGTTAGCTAAAAATACTATTCTGAAGCTGTGACCCTACATTGCATGAGCTAGTGCTACCGTCACCTACGCAGAGACACCTTCCAGACCACAGCAGGAAGAAGCTAGGACTCCCAGAAGACAGAGGAACACAGAGGAAGCAAGGGGAAGGAGTAATTATGGAAAAGCATAAGTGTCATACGTGTAATCACTCTCCTGATGATGGGAGTCTCTCTCTCCTGGCCGTCCATCAGGACGGTGAGGCTGTAGGTGTACTCCACTCCTGGGGTCAGGCCAGATATCACAATGCTTCCAGAATCAGAGATGACCTCCCGGGGAGCCTCTCCACCTTGGCTTGGGCGCACACCCAGCTGCAGAGAAACAGCAAGGTTTGCTTTTCAGTCTCAAATTACCTGTCCCAGGTAATTATCAGCATCCTGACTTGTCATCCAACGTGAGGGTCATGGGTCTGTATGCTTCACGCCAACCATTAGGCCTGTAGCTTGTTTTAGACATTCTGAGCTCAAGCTGAGTTGTTTCATACCCTCTGGTTGGAAACCTGACCTCTATAGGCCTTCACGGTCCTATCAGCAAACTGACTGCAGAAATATAGCCACAAGAGACCATGAGGCTTGTAAATAACATGTCCCACTGAGGAACATGACATGAAGAGGACATACTTGCATCAGCCTCTCTGATCTGCACCTGCCCCCTGTAAGTAGAATGTCTTTTCCACCTCTTTCCTTTGTGCAATGTTCACTGTAGTCCATAGTTATCAGCTACTATCACCACCAAATTGCAGAGAAGCAAGAAAAGCACCGGATTTTGTTTTCTCCTACCTTGAAACCAATCCTTGGGGCAGGTGTCCAGGTGATGACAATAGAAGTCTCAGTCACTTCTGTGTTGAAAGGAGGAACAGAGCCAACAGGCTGATCTGTGAAGTGAATTAACAGAGATTAGCTGCTGCGCTGGTGATGAACAGTTGGAAAACACAACCTAGGGCAGTCCAAATAGCCAAAGCTATGTAGTAAGATGCTGAACTGTATTAGTTTTGAAAAGCAAAAAGACAGATGACCTCTATCTGCTGCAGCATGCAAGTGGTCTAGTCATGGTCAATGTTTTTGTTGTTCCTGAGGAAAACCAGAATACTGAGCCAGGCCTCCTAACTTCTCTACCCATCCAACCCCAAGAATTTGGCAAATACTGTTTTTGGCATGATATCTAAAGTGTTCCTCTGAAAGCAGGTTTTTCCTTCACCCACCATATGCCATTCAAACAGCAGAACACTACACCCTTGTTTGTCATCCAGCTGTCCCAGCTAGGACCATCTCATCCCTCACATACATCTTCAGCTCTTTTGAAGTCAGAGTGAAAGAGAGCTCAAAGTCAATCTGAGGAATCTGTGGTCTCATTGATATCTGTGAGGAGTACCACACAGAAGCCAAGGCTTTTGTGTATCCCAGAATCAGTCTAAATAACTCCACTGCACTTAATCTGAATTGACCACACTAATACTGAAGAGATTGTTTATTCATTTATAGTCCCAAACTGGTGTGGTTTCATTCAGATCAGCCAGAATTTTAAGCCAATATTCATGTGAAGATATCCAATCATATCCTAATTGAGAAATATTTATAGATAAGACTGTCTCTGTCAGCAAAAAGCACCTCGCCAAGGTCAACAGTGTTACTGTGGTGATGAATTTAAACCCTTATTTTAACTTCACATTGTTATAAAATAAACCACATTCCCTTTTGAAAAGAGGATGTGGTTCTGGGCTTGGAGGGCTTTGAGTTTTGTCAGTTTATATGACTGCATCATTATTTAAAAAGGAAGTCTACTTGCTCTTTCTAGACGCACACGTGATTTTCTACAGAACTGCTTTTACTCTCAAGATCTGCTTAGTATTTCTTCCATGGAAGCTGCACAACTGTAAGTGACTGAGATCTTAAAAAGTGTGTAGAATGTAACCTTCGTGTTAGTTTCTGTAACTGCTGTTGCTTAGACAGCATGGTTGGGCTTGAGAAATGACTGCCTTCAGCTTTATACAAATAACAGATTAATTATTCCTTACCCATTTTAAGGGAACTGTTTGCTTTCCTTGATTTGCCATGCCAAAACCAAACAACTGGCAAGACCACAAAAAATTAAATGTCTTTGTTGTTCAGTTAACCAAAAACTGAGGTACCAGCAATGTTTCTACTTTTGTTTTTATTCATCAAGAAGCTGAAATATATTTTACTGAAAGCTTTTTGATGCAAATAACTCTTACTGCCAAAAAGTTCAGAAGGAAGAAAAAGGAATATTTCCCAAGCAGTTCTGCTGGATTGCCACTTCAAAAGGGTTCTTCTGTAAAGCAGTTCACAATAGCCACTTTCAGCACAAGCCTACAGTTTTGAGGAAGGGCCAGGGTACTAGGGAAGAGGAATATGTGCCTGTTATACTTACAAGTCGTGAAGACTCCAGTCTCTCTTGCACTTTGCAAGTCTTCTTTAACTGCCACGAGGTACACTGTGTACTCAGTGCCCGGCTGCAGGTTCCTGAGAAGGTACTTCGTGGCAGAAGGTCCCACGTTGTAGGTCCGTGGCTGGCCTCCTCTCGTGGGACCTGCAGTCAGCCGGTATCCTGTGATCACAGCACGGGGCCGCGTCCACAACACTAGCACCGAGTGCTCCGTGGTATTGAGGAATCTCAGGTTGGTTGGGGCATCAAGTTCTGGAATTAAAAAAAAGCAGAACATGCATCAGTTTTTTGGTTCAACCCCATCTCATCCCTACTTCCAAAGCACTTCCACTACCTTGCATAAAAACATGGGTGTAAAGTGAGGCTGTTGTGCCTGTATTTTAGGGCATTAGCATAACAGCAAGAAAGATGGAAGGTGGGGGCCATGAGGGAGCTGGAAATAGAAATGAAGTAACCATATCCATGTCTCAGTGCCACCCACTAATATGCACCGATCCTGGTTTTGGGCTCCAACCAAAGAAAATAAAAAAGACTCTGTGCCACACAGATCTGCCATACATGCCATCCCACAGGGCAGCCAGGCTCATGGCAGAGGCAAGACAGATGAACCCAACAGCTCTGATGAATTGCCATAGTTTCTCACGAATGCTGATTTATTTTTTTTTAAATTAGCTCAGTTTAGACTTGCCAGCATTAGCAAGACTGGAAACCTAACTTTAGCCCCTTTTCATCTGAAAGGATAAGTGTTTTTGAACCTTTGCCCAGTCCTCCTCTCTGCCCCCCTCAAAATCCCTTCCCAAAACAAAACACACCCCTGCCTTGTCCTTTTAATGACAAAATAACGAACAGTCAGCAGCTTTCTGGAGAAAACCAGCCTAGAGCTACTTAAAAATAACCATGCTGTGGAACTGACCATACAACAATCCTAGGCATGCTCATCTCTCCCACGGGAGTCATGCAACAGCTCTTATCAGGCTTCCTCCGCATTTTATCGCTACCTCTGGGAAGCTGCTGAAACCGTTCACCCAGAAAACTACACAAACAAGGGCCTGAAGTGACACAGCTTCTGAAGTGCTGCACTCGAGTCCCCAGCGAGTGGCAGAGATGTCACTGCCTTCAGCACAGGAGTTCTTGGGACAGGATGAGACTCAGACAGGGAATAACACTTGAGCAATTCTGTCCCACAGCAGGCAGCGTAGCACTGGCTGCAGCAAAGAGTTGCATGTCTACATGGCAAGCTTCCCCACCTTTTGCAGTCCCCAGTCGCATGTTGAAATTAATATCAGGGAGGAGAGGTTCTATCAGTGCTCTTTTTTTTGATGGCAAATGCCTTCCCCGGCCCAGCAAACAACATTTTTGTGATAAAATTAATGTTTTTCGTCACCCTCCCAGTGATTCAGAGCAGCAGTTGTTGCCCTTTTCCCCCTCTACCTGCTTGTTTTCTCCTTTTTTGAAGGGGGAAGGAAAAGGAAGCAAGGCCTTCCTTCTTCCATCCTTTCCGAAGATGAGGAAAATATTTCAAAGAGACAAAGGATGAGTGTGGCCCTCCCTAGGCCCCTCTCCAACCAGCAGGCTGAGAGTCAGCTTTCTCTCTTCTTGGTACTTAGGTCTGTGTTGAGTCCCATCTGACAAGGATTGCATCTTTATCCATTCGTAGTCTACAGTCCCTTTCTGCACAACTTAATTTGACAGCTCTATTAGGCTTTTATCACTTCCTCTCCCCATACTGAAGAAAAAAGGGGATGATACAAAGCCACACACACACTTGGGGTTTGTTTGTAGATTGCTCTTTAACGGAAGGCCGAGAAGAGAATCACATTTACACCGTGGGAAGAGACTTCTGCTGTGGGGTTTTCCTTGGGAACTCTGAATGATTTCTGTTTCCCAGGACTTTCGATTACAGGATGCAATTTATGTGAATACTTTCTGAAATGTGGTTTAGGCAGAGCAGTTAAGCAGATGATCACAGCCAAAGGAAAAGGATTCTAGACATTTGCTACTAGCCCTGCGCTCTCTGAATCAAGTGTCTGTGCTCTGATGCACACTAGTGTGTTGATTTTGAGACGGGCTCTACACCTATCCAAGGCTCCTGAAAACAACCACAAAACACTCACAGATCTGAGAGTTGAGCCCTTCTTTTTCTGCATGCTTCTGAAGAAGCTCAGATTCCTAAGCTGCATCCTTGCTATTGAAAGACTCATTTGAAATAGGAGAGGGCATTCACACCATCTGTGTCACACTACAGACAGGTACCCATGGCAAAAGGCAAACAAAGATCCTATTTCCCCTGCATAGTCAAGGGGGAGGCTCTACTCACAGTTCCTAACTTTATGGCTATAAGTAACTATTTCTCAAACAGCAGGACTATACTCAGATAACCCCGTTTCCTTTCCTTCCTTCTCATCTTTGTAGGAGTTGGGCTGGATTCTTAAAAGCTGCTTTTATTCACTGAAAAGTGTAAGAACAGCAGATGTGCATGGCTGAATTTAGATTTAGGTTGTCTCCCCCATCCCACCTGGGGAGAATGAGCAAGTGGCTGCATAGTGCTTACCTACCTGCAGGGTTAAACCACAAGGTGGTCCTTTGAATAATGTAACCTGGTTGAAGAACACCACAACACCTAGTCACCCTCCTACTGCCCGATAAACAGGATCTGTTCAAATAAACCAGGTCCCAGGCTCTGTCTGATCTGCTTCTCTTGGATCAAGAACAGAGATAACCGACCAAAACCATGCTCAACTCTTCCTCTTCCCTCTGAAAACCTACTTCTTGCCCACCCAATGCTCTTCTCTTCCATGTGCTTCTGCAAAGCAGAGAGCAATGCTTGACAGACTGTGCTTTGCTTCTCACCTTGCCTCACACCGGTGACATGTCGCACTGCCACTAGATCACTAGCAACAAGGTTCTGAGAGATCCTGCACACCCCTTCCCAAAAACACACGCTCCCTGTGACACTGTCAGCCTGTTGAGATCCCTGCAGAGCAGTTCCCTGGGTTTTACCAGGACAACAGTGAAATTTCTGGGGTGAGACAGGCTGTGGAAAGCCAGGACTGACCTGGTGAAGCTAAAATGCAGTCCTTTTAAATGACAAGGCCTGTCCCTACATGCACGTGCAGAACTCCTACCAAAGGCAGGAGCCAAATAGGTATGTGGCTGTCAGAAAGGAGATAGGGATTTTCAAAGCAGTCTCAGCAAGGCTCTTAAGTCATGCTGAAATCTGCCCTAAGGTATCCTCAAAAAAAATCACAGGCTGTGATCTGCACAGTAAAAGAACTGCAGGGCCCATCAATTCTCAGCCAGTAATAAAAAAGTTGAATTCCAGCCATACGAAATTGTTTTAAAGTGCCATGAGAGTTAAACTCCCATTGGAAAGCCCTGGAGGAGGATAAATCTGCTGAAGAGATCATTGTTTGACTGAATGAATTCCCAGCCCTGTCATCCTAGTTATGGGATACCTCCCGGGCTATAACTGGTGCACTTTAAGTGCTCTGTTTATACATTTCTCTAAGCGACAGAGGAATAAGCACTTCAAAAGGTTGAGAAAAGCATAAAGGGAAGACACTTACTGGTGGTTTGCTCTCCAGTCAAAGGTTTGCTCTCCCTGCCTTGGCTCACGGCAAAGATCTTAAAGAGATAGGTTGTTCCTGGGATCAGGTCAATAACTTCAGCAAAAGAGCTTCTGGTAATGGGCAGCCTCTGGCCATGCTGACCAGGGCGATTGACGGGGATTGCTTCCACCCGATAGCCAGACACTTGGCTCTGTGGTGGCGTCCACATGATGGTGACCTTGACATCAGACACTTCCACGAACTGCAGATCTCGGGGTGAAGGAACTTCGTCTGAAAGTAGGGAGACAAAACAGCATTAGAGGGAATCCTTAGTAACTGGTAGAAGCTATAGGTTTACATGGAAGAAAAAAAAACCTGGTTTTGATTCAACAATGGATAGCCCAAGAATATTTACCAAATAAATATCATGATAACCTTACCTTAAAGGCATATACACAAATTCCAAGACAATATTCAAGCAGACTACAATTCAAAGTATAACTACATAGCTATAACTATTTTATGATTTCAGTCAAAATATCTTGCCGTCACCAAACAAGAACAAAAAAGCAGATGTAATATGCTACAGAATACCAAATATATGCAGAATCAAAAGCTTGAAAAATGAGAGTCCAATGACAAGAAATTCAAACCCAAGAGTTGGGGTTGAAGAACCTCCTTTTAAAATTAGAAGGGAGGGTTTTGAAAATCCATGGGATGTTCTGAACGTCTGTAATTAACTTAAAATCCATCTTTTATAATTAAACAAATATAGGGGCTGATCTTGCCTTAAAGAAGTCAAAGACAAAATCCACTTCCTTTTGTGTTGGCCCAAAGTACTGCACCCGTGAATTCCTATGTTCTAACTAAGTTTCTTCAGATTAGGAGTGATACTGCCCTAAGGTTAACCAACACTCATTTTTAGAAGATATACGTGCCAAACCATAAAATCATTGTGCTGAGTTCATTCCTGGTAAATTCCCATTTGCAAACACATGTGCTTGCAACTTGCAGGACCATCAAATTCCATTGCCACCACATCAGATTCCAATTTTTTTCCACTGTCCTTTCTTTTGGTTTGGCTATCCAGCCCAATTGTCTACCTAAAGAACCCTGAAACCAGTACTTTTTATTTTATTTTTTTTTTTTTTTAAGTGTGGGTGCCTCAATTTACATCATATGGTGTTATTTTGGCACATCAGTCAATGTGAGCAGTGCCCCATCTCTGCTGACTGTGACGGAAAATAGCTTAGGACTGGAAGGGAGATGGAGAAGTCAGGTGAGCTATTTAGATTTGTGTTGTGGTATCTGAGTACATAACCTTAAACATCTGCAGGCCGAGCACTGAGACAAAATAATTTACCAGACTCCTAAGATCTCTTAGCAGAATCCCCTTAAGACAACTTAAGAAACTCTGATCTCTCTTTTCCATAGACACAATACAAGCCTAACCTTTTGGCCTGCCTGCAGTCTGATCCCTTGGAATTATAACCCTATTAATGCAGAGTAGTGGTTTGACTGTGCCAATTCATAAGTATGACTTTACCATAGAACTTCAGTATCCGTGACACAATTAAAAAAACACAACACAGCAACGCAAAAAAAACGAATTAAAAGTCGATTTAAGGTTCAGCAGCACTACTCATTTAGTTGTAGCAATGGGAACTTGCATTGTCACTTGGGTCTAGGTACTGACAGAGAATTCAGTGCCTGATCTACAGCACATACTGGCCATTACCTGTGCGTGGGACGCCTGTGGTTTCCTGTTGGATGAAGACAGGAGTACTCTCCTGATTTTCTTCCACTGCGTAGATGCTGATGTTGTACTGAACACCTGGCATCAAGTCACTGAGGGTTACAGAAGTAGCAGTGTCGGGCAGGTTAAGCTCCGTGCTGCTGCCTTCCACAGAGGGTGTGTAGATAATTCTGTAGCCTAAAGCAAGAGAGGTATATCTATATATACGGTCCTCAGGTGCAACGAGTAAGCCAACACAAGGAATGCTAGAAATGAGAACTAAACATTTTCCCACTGAGGTTTCATAAAGACAGTTCCAAACTTCAGCAGCACCTGTGGCTTGCTTTTGCTGCAGGTCACACGTTCATAATGACTTACCCTGCATAACCTGACCTGCATCAGAATATTTCTAAGCTTTGACATGCTGATTTAAGACCTACACCATTCTCATGTTTGTTATGGCAAGGTCTGGATGACAGGTACCAAGAGAAGGTCACAAGGCTTGATTTTATTTAACACAAATCCAGGAGGAATTATGTTGCACTCAGCCTCCTGAACTGCCTGGTTCAAACATTGAGACCCCTTCAGCTGTACATGCAACAACAAAAGCTGAACTGCCCATGGGCTTTCCAGCTGGCCTCTGAGACTGAGCAGCATTATGCATTCACCCACTGTCCCAGAGTTACACTTCATTTATCCTTTCTACTTAGGTGTCAGATTCTATAAGTAGTGAGAAATAGATGTGTTCCAATTAGGCAAACCTGTGATTGGAGCCTGTGGTCTGCTCCAGCTAATGACAATTGATGTGTCATCTACGCTTTCCACGGTGTGATCAGGAGGTGCATCAGGAGCTGTTTAAGAGAATAACAGAGGAGGACAGAAAACGTGAGGATGAGAGGTAACAAATTTTCTGGGCAAACAAAAACGGCCTTAAAAGTGCAGCAACACCCAGCCACACATACCTGTAGTCTGTGAAGTAGACAGGATCAGATTCTGTTCTCCTTCTTCAGAGATCTGATAGACATTAACAATATACTTGCGACCAGGAAGCAAGTCGGGGATGTTGACAGAAGTGGCTGTACTTGGAAGATCTACGGGAGGCAAGAAATGAAAGATTGCCTTAGCAGTTCTACCTTGTCACCTTCTCACCAAATGAAATAATGGAGACCTCTGTTCCAATTTGGGCTGAATCAGTCCTCCTGCAATAAAACACTTGTTCTGCACTGTGGCCTTAGTCCACACCTGACGAGTTATGAGGAGTTGGGACAGGTCTCTATACTCAACAAGCAGGCAACACCTAGGACCGCAAGGCTGGATGTGCGATGAGGCAGGGCAACTCAAGCAGTATCCCCCTGCACGCTGTGGGCCTTTGGTCATCTCAGCCAACTGTGAACTCACTTCACATCCTAACTGCTGCGTTTTCAATACAGAAATATATGGAAGAATTTTCACATGAAGACATTATGTGGAAAGACTGACTCATGAGGAGATGAATGACATTATGAGCCGATAAACTTCTCCCACCATCCCTTCCCCCAGATGTCCACCTACATGCCAGATGTAGGAAATTCCCTTAAGATGCTTGGCTTTAGTCTGGCCAGTAAGGAGCTGCTTCTTGGGGAAACTGGGAATTGCCTAAACTTTGCCTGAAAAGCCTCTGCCTGTAGACAGACAAGCTCAGAAAGTGCTTCACAACAGAGCTCAGCTGTCTGGAGTGTGCAGACAAGAAGGCTGCCAGCACTGTCACCACCTTTAGTGTAAGCTACTTCTGCTCACGAGTCCAAGCCTGTGAGTTCAGGGGGCAACAGCTGAGGGAGAATTATTAGCTCAGAGGAGAACTAGTTGAGATTGTAATCTCTGCTAGTCCTCCACAGTCAGATCTTAACCAAATCATACTGAAACAGCAAGATCCTCACTATTTACACCAGCTATACTGATCGTCACAGAAAACAGTGATGTAGTTAATGATGCTTGGGTCTAGTAGACTCAAATACTGTCTCACCAAGATACTGTGGCTCATCTCCCTCCTCGCTCAGCTCATACTCAACGCGGAATCCAGAAACTGTGTCAGATGCAGAAACCCAGGAGACAACAAAGCTGCTGGCTGTGATTTCAGTGACTGACTCAGAAGTAGCAACCATTGGAGGAAGAAGAGTTGTCTCTCCTGAAACAGTGTTGCCTAAAAATAAAAGAAAGAGGTTTAATTAACCATTGTTACTTAGGTGTTAACCAGGATGCAGGAAACATCTTTGGGAAAAGCCTTTGGGCAAACTAGCACAGAGGGAGAGTAGGTTTTTCTGGATGCCACTCTTGCCCCGCTGCTCAACTCACTTGTCACCGCTGTGGTACTAGTTGTGGTAAAATCGAAGCGCGTGACTTCCTTGGGGCCATGCTGCTGAACACTGATGAGCTGTCCTTCATAAATCACACCAGGCTTCAGGCCTGAAATGGTGTAGGAGTTCAGGTGACCAGGAATGGTGGCTTCCTTCCACTGCTTTCCAGAGTTTTTCTGCAGGAACAAGGACACCCATATAGCGAGAGACTCCATGGTCTGCACAAGCAGGCTGATCCAGTCAGCTAACCTGCTGCATAGTTAGCAAGCACTGTGATATTCAAACCTAAGTATGACTCGAATGGCTAATGAACAGTCAAGTGAAAGTATGCCAGGAAGCAGGGCTAATAACTTCTTGGGTGATTGAGTTTTACTGGGGTAAACTGAAAAAACAAACTAGCTTGAACTCGCTCCTTTACCAAGAACATTTGTAATATATACACTAAAGCCATTCCTTATCAAAAATGTAGTAAGGCATGAAGGAATGGCTGGAAAATGCTCATTTGAAAACCGTTCACAACAGCACTCCAAGCCATCATCTGAAGACAATATACAGAGAAAGCTTGTCCCTCTACCCTGTGTTTGAACTCTATGGGAAGCTTTAAAATAATGATCCATCCTCTGAGGTTTGTACTCCAGCGTTTTAAAGTCCATTTCTTTAAAGTCCATTTCATTCAGGCCTTGATCCAAGATACACTGAAGTCAGTAAAAAGACTTAAGTGCCTTTAATGGCTTTGGATCAGGGCCTTTATTGTTCTCTTAATCTCAGGCAGCATTGAAGTACTAGTGTTCTTAACGATTAAGTGGTCTTTTGTGAAGCTGTGCTCTGGGGAATTGTAACACAACTATCTGCATTGGTTAGAACAATCACTCCTCAGACGTGAATGAGCCAACAAGCAGTGGTTAAACAGCTTTGGCTCAGACTTTACCGAAGATGGGAGACAGACTGCTTATTTAATCCTTTCCTAGCTGTTTTTATCTTCCTGTCCTACTAGTTTTTACCTCCTCATTAATAGCATACAAACTATCACAGTTGTGTCTGGATACGCACACGGTACTAAACAATATTTCTGAACGTAGGGAAGCTTTCACAATTGTTTACATTGCTTAAAGTGAGGAAGGATAAAGTTGTCTGCTTACTGCAGTAGTGCTTTTGCTAATACGGAAATTCATGAACACAATGACCAGTAATGTTTGCACATGAAAACAGCAAGTGCTTGTACAGCACAGGTTGTTTTTGATCCTCAGAGTAACAGTTAACCTTGTCAGGACAATGACAGTGAATTAGCAACTGAAGGTTGCTGAAACAACTGAAGGTTGCTGAAATCATGTCAGCACTTCTTCCAGACATCCAAAAAAAACACAAAATAATGAGTTTTTGAATGAAATAGCAGTTTTCGTGAGGCAAATGTGGGTTCTCACTGAGAAGGGAAACTAACAGTGTGGAATCTACAGGTGAAAGCCTGGAGCTTTAAAGAACCGTGCATTTCTGGAGCTATGAATGCATCTACAGGATAAGGTGGCTAATGTGGCACTCACCGGTCTCCAGCGCAGGATGTACTTGCTGATGTGAGATGTTTTGGGAGCGTTCCACTGGATAGGATGGGAGTTTGGCTGATTTGTACTCTCTGTAATAATCACCTGAACAGGACCAGTTGCCCCTGGGGGAAAAAAATAAGAAAAATCCCATTCTTAACATATTCGGGATGCTTTTCTTCTGCCTTTGTTGTTGAGTCATCAGAAAGCAAGAAAAAAAATGTATGGCTCACCCACTACTTACATACATGGGAAACAAGTCAGATTGTACTATCCTTAATGCTTCAGTCTCAATAGAAAACTGATGAACTAGAATATATTCTAGGGGGGGTTAGTATGTGTTGTTTGGGTTAATTCCCCCTGTTATGAAATAGAAAATTGGAACTGCCTGGTATAGAAAAAGTGTAAAGCAAAGTCATTGTTCAAAGAGAGCTTCTCAGCCACTAACTGCTTTCATAAGTTATCTTCTGTAATGGGAGCAAGGGGCACAGGAACATGAGAAATGATCTAATCCTATGGTATGGTGAGGGGAAATTCCTGGTCTGACAGCTTCAACCTGCAAATAGATGCTAGCCTTTTACTGCTTTGCTAGATTGCTTGATTAGTTTATTTGAAACTGAATTTCCATGTCTTTGTGGAACACTCCACAGGTAGTGAGGCACATCCACACACAAACCAAACCAGAAGGGTTGGTGAAAGGCTTGAGACACATCACGTCCATAAACCCATGAAAACACAAGTTCAGCACTGCTCTAACACTTAAGACTAAAAAGACTAAATATGTAAACACAAGAAATTGGTAGCTAGATCACGCTCAGGTACGTTTTCTTCACAAAGCTCTCTAACAGAGAAGGAAAAGTTTTATGATCTAATGGTTCTCCTTCCAGTCCCTTCCTGCCCTGCTGGGGACGTTTCACTGAACACTTAGCAACATTGTACTCGTGTTAATTCTCAGAAAATCCCAGCAAAGAGCCACCTGGAATCTGCAGGAAAGTGCTGCTTTAGCCATTCAACATGTACGCCCTCCCAACATTTCTATTTATAATTTATTTGGACAACTGTGTAACATATATACCTGCTACATATTTAACAGGACTTTTCTAGGCAAACAAAACTGTGCCCACACACAAGGTTTCAAAGCTTACCTAACCCAGATCTAATGTTTCTGAATGTAGGTTTGGGTTTATTTACACATTTTCAGCCACTCTTATGTCTATAGAAAGCCCAAATCCCTGGTCTCCAGTCTGGAGACATGCATATTTCACATAGCTCAGGGAGATGTTTGTTTAAGCAGTCTGACAGGAGTCAATGAAGCTCAGCAATACCCTGTAAGAAACTCATGGTGGGGTTCAGAGAAGGTCTGCTTCCTATTCTTGCCATCCTTAGCTCACTGCCCCAAAAAGAAAGGCAGTCCCTAGTCCTGCCTGCCAGGTGTCCTACTGCCATGCAGCTAGTAAGCCAGAGACAAGGCAATAGGAAGAGGGCTAGCTGTATTAAAATCCTTCCTCTGCATGAGATGGTCAGGTTCAAATTCCCTTTCTTACCTTACAGGGCACTTAGGGGCCAAATACATTGCAGCTACTGAGTGGACTGATGTTTCTTAACCTATCTTAGCATAGAAACAATCAACTCAGCATTGAAGCTGCTACATCCAATTCTTATGCAGGGCCTTCATATTTACACAGATGGGTTGGGGAACCAGTGACATGACCATGGTCTCCTCCTAACAGAGGAGGCACAACACAGCATTAATATTTCACCTTCTTCAGGTTGAGACAGTGACAGTTGCAACTTTAAACAGGCAGGTAATTAGACCGGCAGTTAAGGAGGTTCCCCCTCTTTTCAGGAACTGACTAGGCAAACAAAAGTTCAAATATCTAATTTCTTCAGGGCATTTATCAGGGGAAAAAGCTTCATTCTTTGGTGGATTTTGCTTCTGAAGTGAATGGAAGAGGGCTTAAGTTTTAAGCAGCAGAATCTGAAGGTTGCAGATGTGACATTGGTAAGCACCAAGAGGCCATGTAAAACCCAAGCTGTTGTGACAGTCCTCTAAGTGAAGCTTGGCCTCAGGAAATCTGTTAACAACCTGGCCCCTTCTGTTGTAATTTTGACACCCATTTGTGTCTGTCAAGAACAGGTGAGGAAAGGGAAGATTGCTTTCCTCATCTCTTACTCAGCAGACAAGTTTCTTACCAGCATAGGCCTGCAGGGGCTGGCAATGCCACTCTCCAATACCACGACCATAACAATAGCACTGGTATCTGATGCCATGGACGTACTTCTCCCACGAATCTCCGATTTGGTAAAAGGTACGGGTTTCTGAATCCTGGCACTGATCTAAAGGCACAGAAAGAGACAGTTAATTACCACGTTACCAAAACTACTGTGAAAAATCTAAGCCAAACAGAAGAGGAAGTCAGAAGAGACTTTTGCACAAAAAAAATATAAAAACATTTCTTTACAAATATTGTTGCATAAAGAGCAAGCGGCAGCAAACTGAGCCTTGAATCAAGGTTCTTGCTAGATCACTGTGTGTGTTAAGTCAGGTGTTAAGGGGTTAACTCAGCTGTGACGCATTTCTTAAAACATTGTTAAGCACAGGCTGTCCACCTGGTAAATAAAACACTGGTAAGCACTGGCTGTCCCAGTGAAATCAATGGGGTGTTTCTTCAAAATAGCCAATGCAAAATGAATCCTTTCTTGAAGCCCAGTTTTGCTCCAGTCAACTGAGCTCATCTCTCATCCACAGCTAAACCATGCTGCTCTCAAGGAAACCAGTGGCAGAACTCCCACTGGCTTATGCAGAATTCAGACATACATAATTCTGAAGTGACCCATTAATATTCATCAGAATCATTCTAGATTTTACCATTGTATAAACCGAAGAAGGACTGAACAAATCCTGGAATCAGCTTAAGTTCACGTAAATAAAACAGTACCAATGCTTCAGTACACTTTGTAGCCTGACCTATGTCTGCGTTTCTGGCTCAGTGGAAGTCTTCATGAGAACTAACATTATGCTGCTTGGGTAAACATGAGCCTTGTTTAGAGAGAGCCAACAAAATTAAACCAATTGCACCTTACAGATAAAGGAAATTTTGCCTCCCCTTCTTTCAAATTAATGGCTTTTAGGTAATGACTTTTAAGAGCTTTACAATCCAAGTTCCTCCAGTAAAACTGTACAGTTATTACTGTAAATAAAGCAGAACTTAACCACTAGTACTTTCTAATAGATTTTCTTGGCCATAGCTCAAAGTTCTCTAGATTTAGTAATTGCAAATCAAACAGTTAGGTCTTATCTTCCAGTCTAGGTTCACAAGGGAAAGTGGGAGGCAGAAAAAATAAAGTCCTTTAATTCCTGCACAGAGTCATGATGGTTTTAGCTAGCCTCCAGAGTGCTATTAACACCGATTCTCATTCTGAACTTTCTTTTTGCTGGAATAAAGGACATCCAAAAAATCAATTTAGTCCAAGGTATGTTAATATATGCCGGTGGCATTCCTCTCAGTTCAACCAGGAGACCTAAAGATTTTAGGACAAAGAAAGGACAGAAAAACTGCACCTAGCATCACTAGCTAGTTGTATCTTGATTTATCAGCACTCAGTCTGAGAGCCCCACCTGCTAGGCCAACAGCTCAGGTACCAGACTTTAGCCAATTCAGCCCAGCCTGTAGTTAATATGCCCTGCTACAAGAGCTTAAAGCATGTTACATTTTAGGAGATATGGTGCATTATCAACTTCTTCTGGGGCACATCTGATAACCCAACCTTACTTTCTTAAAACTGTGAATGCCCTCTCACTAACCCTCCAAATAGTGTTAATTCTACTTTTGCAGTTGTGCAATTCAAGGCAGAAAGTGCCTGAGTTTGAGTTCTGTGAGCCTAAATTCACACACCAGTTTCACCACACCGTAATGAATTCTTCCACAGCCATGGTCTGTGTTTGGCAAGAGGAAACAGCCGGTGACTTACCAACAGGATCGCATTTCCATCTCCCCCGACCCTGGCCAAAGCATGTGCAGTTCAGCATGTGCCCCTCATCGTGACGCTTGTGGAACGTCTGGTTCACATCATAGGTGATACCGTCCACAATGCACTGGTCTGTTTGAGAAAGAGCAGAGATACTTTGTCAGCAAGAGCTCTTAATGCTTAGACAAAATCCTTCTGCTTGGCACATATTTCCCTCCCCTTGATCAGCTTACGGAGACTGACCCTGACAAGCTCCATTCAAGCAAAATGGAGCCCCTCTGATATCTCAGATCATCTCAGATCAGTGCCACATACACACCGCTGCTCCTGAGTTCATTTATCAGCAGTGTGCAAATAAGTACCACTTGCAGAAAAATGCTCTGTAGGATGTAGTCCAAAGTAGTATCCATTAGTCAAGCTACAGGATTGCCTGGTTGCTCCTTATGACAGATTCCACATTTGAAAGAATCTAAGCCAGCACACTACTTCTTTCACCTCTACCTCTTAGAAAGGTCTTGACTGTAAAGCCTTGGTGAGTCCCATCTGAAATCATTAGAACTGCACTACTCCAAATTCACAGGATACCACAATGAAGTACAGGTATCCTTATGATGTTATTCAGTCGGGTAACACTTTTATCCTTTGTAGTAATTTGAAGGCAGGAGCAGATCTGTTCTACATCCAGGATGTTACTGGTGCCTACTAATCTACCATTCCCCCCAAACACAGTAACCAAACCCCGTACTAAAGGGAAGTCTATTAAGTTCAGTGGAGAACCTCATACGTCAACCTGTGATCTGGCCCAGAATTCCTAAAGCCAAACTAATCACAGCAAGGAGCAGAAAGACAAAACAAACGATAAAACCACCCCAGAAGCATGTTGTTTTGTTAAGCGGGACCCAAGAGACCCAAGTTCAGTTCTGGACTCAGTCACAGACCATCTGTCCTTGGGGAAGTGACTCAGTTAATCCCAGGCCTTCATTCCCCATCATATTTTCCCACACCACAAGCATGGCATCAGGAAAAACCAAGCAGTGGTCAGATCCTCCTGTGGGGGCTAAGGACCTCCTCCGGTTGCTATGCTTTAACAGTTCTACTTAGATAACATATGCCTTTTGAACAAAGTATGTATCCATGCCCCCATCACCAAGAAAGACTACTTAAGCTCAAGAACAAAACTGCAGAGAACTGCGTTTGTGGAGAAAGGAGTTTCACAGACCTGAAAGACTTTTAGCAGTACATTTCTCAGTGTTCTAAAGGAAACGCATAAAAAACCCTCCCAAAGCCCTTGAGCGGGCCTTTCCCTATAAATTAAATCCCATTTCAGCAGTGGTGTTAGAGTCCTTTCTTGGCTGCCTGACAGCAACCCCCCTGCCTTTTCCAGACATGAAGCCAATGCTGTGAGCTAACTGCAGGATGATCAAATGTCTGTGCTTTTAAGTCTTCTTTTTTTGGTATTGCTTAAGCACTTCTCCACTTGGGCCACTCATATAAATAAGTAAATAAGAGTAATCTCCATGCTGTCCTGCCAACTTCTCATATAGATTAGCTCGCAAAGGGATTTGTCCAGCACAGAGGAATTGAAAATTTCACAGCAGAACAATAAAACAGGATGGTTCTGCATTCAAACTTCAGACTAGTCTGGGGTTTTGTCTGCTCTTGAGAGGTTTCTGCTGAGCTCTCTGTAAAGTCTCAGTGGCGCTGACTGATAAATGCAGACAAAAGGAGGTAGGGATACATACTGATCAAGCTAATCAAGGTTTGCCTTTGCTTGCTAGCCTACGAAGGCTAGAATAATACTTCTCCAGCATGGAAACAAGACGGGAACTTCACATAGCCCCTCTGATTCCCTTTCTATTCCAAATAAAAGCTTGGTAATGAAATCATTGAGTCTAGGCTTGAATTGCCAGTGATGAGAAAGAAAACTAATTTCTCCCACCCTACTGAGGCTTACGCTGAAGAAGTGAGATGGACATGAAGATCAGTACCTCTGAGCTGGGAGTACGCAATGCAAGTCCACTCTCCACGGCCATTGCCTACACAGGTACACCTCATCATGTGGCCCAAGTCATGCTGCTTGTCCCACTGGTCCCCAACACGGTACATGACACCATCGTTGGTAGTGCAGATTTCTTCATGGGCTGGGTGAGAAGAAAGCAAGAGGATACTTTACGTGGCTAGAGGTAACAAGATTTTGGCAGGGTGATGATATTTTAAGTGTAGATCACCTGTAGGGGTTCATTCATTTTAGTTTTAATTTGAAAGCCTCTAGAATTAGTTTCTGTACAATGTCCAAAGGGTGCTGTGTGAAAGAATCTATTCTCGTTACATCCAAGCCTTTATGAACACTGCCATTTCAAGATCTGTGTTCATCAAGCTCGTGAAGGGCTCAGATGCTGCATTGCTATTAATTACAGAAGGTCTTTTGTTCAAAAACTGGAAGACGCATTCCCTCCCTCGTGTCAAAGATCAGAGAGTGCATGGACTGCAGGAATGGACCACGACATTGATTTTGACACTACTGCCATTTCCAGGGTAACACTGATTTATAAGTGTAGACATATTCCTAACCACAGATGAGGCAAGAGGAAGCGATGAGCCATCAGGGAGAAGCTTTGGCAGATGCAAGACAAAAACCTCCCTTGCTTTAAAGCAGTGTAGTTCAATGCTCCCCAATGGTCCTACACCTGTTTGCACCAGCTGAGAAGCTTGCCTGCCACTGGCTTGTAGCAAAGGAGTGACAAAAATAGCATTCTCTGGCATTGCCTGAGTCTCTGCTAGAAGTGATTAATAGGGAAAAAAAGGACAAAAAGCTTCAGAAGTTCCTTAAAGCTTTTTGGGCTGGGATGCAGCTCACTGGAAGCCATCCATAACTGTCCAGTGACAGACAGCTCTTTACTTTCCAGCTCAAAGAGCCACTTACAAGTGCTCCATAATCCCTTTATTATCCCCTCTCGGTCTTACCAGCCATTGGGCAGAAACCAAATTTCTGGTCAGCATCATAGTTCTCAGTGGTTCCACACCACTTCATGTTGTCTCTCCGTCCCTCAGAAGTACAGTCAGTGTAGTTGCGGTTGTTGTACAGGAAGGGGAAGTGGCACAGAGCACCATTGGAATTGCCACCACGAGTCTGGACCAAAACTGTGCAAGAGGGAAAAGGAAACAAATGCAAATCAAGCCTGTGCTCTCCCCTAGCATGCAGGGAACAGCTTTAAAAACAATCCCCCAGCATTTATTTTTCCATGTGTGTCCTGTATGATATTTAATTAATTCAGATCTGGAAACATAAGCCTTGTACAAGGTCAGTTCCGTTTAAACATTGCTTTGGAAAGAGCTGCTTTGAGTCCCATGGACCCAACCATGGGAATTCCTGGGGAATATGGGAAACTAAAGCTCAGTGTGTTTGGGAAGTGGCTTTGCAGACCCCTTGTACCAAAGTCCAGAGAATCAAATAACCTCAGTTCTCAGCATATCTGTATTATCTCACTGAGGTTATTACCCAATTGTGCCCTTTGGCTTAAAGTAAAACCTCAGACCTCAGGAAAGGGTTACAACTCAGTTATGTACAAGACAAGTCAAAAACTCTCTGCAGGTTGAAAGCTTCATGTTTTGCAAGCAGTAGTGGGAAGAGGGCTCTAATCTACATGAACTATTCACCTCTTGAGCAACTCTGGTTTACAAATAATGCAGAACAAGGAGCTATTTGCTGAGGCTTTTTCTATATTGATATTTCTCATTCCTGACAGTGTATCACAAGAAAACTCACTAAAACAAGAATGTGCATGTGCATATATATTTACATGTGTGCATACACGCATGTGGACAGGCGAGTGGGTTTTTTGGTCTTGCATTTGTTGGGGTTTTTCTTTTTTTAAAAAAAAGAGCATTGTATGTGCTGCAGAGAAGGGCTTGACTTATAAAAAATGAATTGGAAAGAGCAGTAAAAAAAAGCCTGTGTATTGTAAGAAGCAGTATTTTCATGTGGGAACATGAAAAATTCTCTCCAAGGTCAGACTGCAGAGAAGCCTGCCTGGATACTGTTCCATGGATGTCTGATGGGCTTTCCAAGAAGTACAACCACCCAGGTAACTTTGTGCTGTGAAGGCAACACGGGTCATCCACTGACAAGAGGGAATGCTGCTGCATTAGTCACACACCAGCTCTTGATCACAGTGATCACAAATCACATCAAGATTACTGCTATATATGGCAACCTGGCTAGATAGTCAGGAGCGAGGCAGTAAGAGAAGACTGCACAAACTGTGCTCTATGGATATCCTCTTCTTTGCAACCTAATAAGGGCATTGCTCTAGCAATTCAGCCAAGCAGAGGCAAAGTCCAAGCATGCTTTGGGCCAAAGCTCTATCCTGACTAAGTACTCATGTTCCAAGGTCAGCTTGGAAGAGAGAGCAGAACTCAGAGGCAACACCTGTATCAACCTGAGCACTCTCCAAAAATGCCAAGAGCATAAAAGTGCCCTGACTCCAGACAGCCCTCCCTCCATTCACAGAACTGTCTTGGTGTTGAGGTGTGCCTGGAGTCCCTCCAAACTGCTGGGACTGATCAGGCAGCTAAGAGCTTTTTTATGAAAGCTATGTGTATGTGAAGACCCTCTAAGAAGAGCTCACCATTCTGCTCAGTACAGAAGGAGTATCTCCTGTCCTGCTCAAAGTTGGAAGTGGTGCTGCACCAGAGGTGTCCATCTGTGCGGCCTTCAGTTGTGCAGGAGTAGAAAGTCCTTCCGTTGTAGGTGAAAGGCAGAACACAGGCTTCTCCATCGGAATTGCCACCATATGTTTGGGTCACAGCTTTAAAACAAGCAAATCACAGCATTAGGCTCTGGCTTAAATCCTCAAATCTTACAGCTAACAGCAGTAGCCCCTCTGGGCCAAGTCACTGGCTGCTGTGAACCCACAGTGACTGCCATGGACCCGAGCCAATACACACCAAGAGAAGACTTAGTCCCACAGCTGTGTCATTCTTTTACATTCTTTTCTAAACATATATTATTGCAGCTTGGTTTGAATAAAATTATTAATGCTGCTCCCCAGGGGCTCTGTTTTCCCTCAGCAGTTATATATAACTCACTGGGAAATATTTTTGCCCTACAGAACTGGGATTCAAATAACCAAAACAACTACTTTTTCACCTCTTGCACCTTTCTCCGGTATGTCTTCAGCAGACATTTGCTACACCTACAAAGGGACTCCACTTCAAAATGAAGCCGCAGGGCAGTCCCAAAGATCTCACTGGACTGAACAGGCACTGAACAAAGAGTCATACCTATTTCCTGGCAGCTGACTCCGTTGCCCAGGCAGGTACAAAGCATTTGCTGGCTGCCCTGTGTCTTGAGCCACTGCATACCCACGGAGTACACCACTCCGTTATCAGTTATGCACTGGCCATATGGCTGAGGCTGGGGCTGTTGAGGCTGGGGCTGGTACAACGCAGTCTGTACGTTTGTGAAGCTAGGAGAGCCAGAACCTGCAGGAGAACATGGGAGAGGTGAGACATCATGTGCAAAGCTGAGGGACAGAATGCTTCAACTAAATGCTGAGATAAAATCTTAAGCACTCTATTAGACCGAAGGCACAATACTCTTAGCTTCCCTAGACACATTTTAATTATTCCACTTAGAGAACTTCAAAATTAGAAGAAAAACTCCATCTTCTGCTAATGATAGCCTCTGTTTTCTAACACTGTGGAGTGGCTTTAGAAAGGATTAAAACTGTCAACAGCTCTGCAAAGGAATTGTTTAAAAACAAAGGCTTTTCAAAAAAGCTCTTAGTAGTTAGAAATCTAGAATTAAAAAGAAAAAAGATCAGTGGCAAACTTAATCAGAACAGAAGTTTTACATTGCATACACCAGAAGGAAACCTAGATCCTTAAAATGGCAAGAAAATGAATTTAGAAGCTGAAGACTGACAGACTTTGGACAGGAAATACGTTACCTATAAACTAGGCAATATTTCATACAAAATTACAAACTAATGTGTATGTACTAAACAGCACTGTATGCATACTTTGCCATTTCTGTTTTTTAAAGCCCAACCATTAGTAGGTGTATTTATCTTGTCAAAGAAACCAGATGGTCTCAGTGGAGTTTAAATTAAGGGCATTTCAAGACAGTTACCCTGAGGCAAATACATCAAGTTCAAATACTAATCAAAATGCCATGTTTCCAAGACAAAGCTAGTAGATATTTCCTGTAGAAGCATAGTCCTAGATGTGATTTACTGTACTGTGATTGCACAGGCAATCACATCTGTATGTGCAAGCCCCATTTGTGCAAGGAAACCAAGTATAATTAATCTTATCTACACACGCACAAACAAGGAACACATCTCCTGAATTCTGACTTTTTTGTTGATCTTTCTCTGACAAGTCTTCTAAATGCCTAAATCAGGATGGTGCAATTCAGCATCAACTCTTAGCCACTCAAAATGTGCCATTTCTTGCCTCTACACACTAAGATGCCCCACTTACCAGTGCTAGTCGTATGCAGGGATGTGTGTCTTTCGCACTTCCATTCGCCTCTGCCATTACCAGTACAGATGCACTGAAGCAAGTTTCCACGGTTATCCTTCTTGCTCCAGGTGTCTCCGATTCTGTAGGAAGTCTTGGTGTCTTGGTCATTGCACCTGTCTGTACAAGGAGCACAGCTATTAGCTGTTTCTGGATTGGATGGCTTCACTGTCCAATTTACAGTTCTAAACCATAAATCAAATGAGCAGATAGTTTAAAGCCTTTCGTGAGAGCCAACCTCATTTTTGGTAGCCCACTAATACAAGCTCGATATACACTAAAACCTGCAAAGGCTAAGAGAGCACAAATCCTGATCCTAAAGTCTAATGGAAAATTCCCACTAGTTTCCAGAACTGGGATAGTACTTCATAGCGATTGTCAAAACTAGCACCATAATACTCCCAGCATGAACACGGTGAGCTATGTTCAAAAAAGTTTAAACTTTTTTTTTTCTTAAAGATCTTTTTTCTTAAAGTCTTTGCAGTGGAGTCATTTCATACTATACATAGGACACAGGTATTATTTTCTTCCCACTGAAGTAGAGCACCAAACTTAAACTACTTGAATGCAATATATAACTTTTTTTCCAAAACAAGCATGCATGAAGCTGCCAGTAAAGTTAATATAAGCTGCTCATGTCATACGAGGAATATTAGACTTTCTAAATCTCCCTGTTGTCTTTAATAACCCACAGCCCCTGATGAATTGAGTAAATGGGTTCAAAGGACAGCGTAACAAACTACTTTTGTCTGGACGCCAGATCCACATGGATTATCTAGTTCTTCTTCCATTACAACATTTTAACTTTTCATTCAAGGGCAACTTGATACAGAGGCTCAAATATAATCACAGATCAATGAACATGGATTTATGAAGAACTGTGGAAGGACATACGCATCATGTCAGACTGCCACTGAAAGAGCACTCTGGACAGAATATATGAACATGGAAAACATGTTACTAATTCACATTGGTTAAAATGACCAAAAAACTGAGTAATTTGCCAGAAGAGGGGTAAACCGGTGAAGTGTTCATAATGTAATTTGGCAAACATTACATGGAGAAAGCAACCTGTCTTATGGACATACAAATTCTCAAGTTAGACAATGAAAAGCTGAAATGTCCCCCCAGAAGTCACCAGTGATTCTAGAAAACACCATAAAAGATACATAACAGCAGGCATACTGAAGCATAATGCTACTTTGTGGGCTACAGCTATCATTTTACATCCAGAGATTCAAATTTATGTATTTGATTACCTTTGAGAAACAAAATGAAAAATGAACGGGTCATTATATTGCAATTTCCCCTATGATACAACAATTCAAACCTGAGTTATAGGGGGAAAGATACTGCCAAATCGTTTTTTATTAGTAATATTATCTCCTCCAAAGTTCACAAACAACACATTCTGTTTTATTCATTCCTATTTGACAGCTAATGATTTTTCCCTATGTGTTCTAACAGAGTTAAGATTGTGAAAGCTGGTTTCATTTTTATAGCTTATTTCTTGACCAAGTGTCTCCAGATCTTCAGTTTTAATCCCAACCTCCTTACTGTTTTAGTTCTTTATAGGTCTGTTGTTTCTATCAGCAGATAGCTATTATCTGTGTGCCCCAAGGCAACTGAATATGAGGCAATTTAAAGGCTACAGAATGAGTTCCTCAAAACTGGCGTAATAAAGGTGTAAGGTACAAAGTTAACTTTTCTTGAGGCAACTGGTATAAACCAAGAGCTCCACAACGGAGTCTGTTCCTAGCAAAATTAAAAGAGAAGGTAAATAAACAAGCGAGAGTTTGGATTTTAAGAGCTGTTTGCTTTGTGAGTACTAATGCAACAGAGTATTTGCAGTAATGTGGTTCAACCATACAAAAAAAACAGAGAAGTCACTTGCCCTGGTGAAGCATATTTACACTGAAGACAAAATGGTGGAGAAAAACTAACAAGTGAGATGGGACAGCAGACAAAATAAACCCTCTTCAAGCACATAGCATGTATACACACACAAAACAACTTTAAAGGGAAAAGCATTTACATTTTCAACTGGTAAATTCTATTGTTGGATTTGGTAACTATTTCTCTTCAAAAGTCACTGTGTCTTCCCTCAAAAGCCTACTTAAACCTCAAAAATGGAGTTATTAGACCAAACTCTGCCATTTTGCAGAGCAAGCAATTCCCCTGACTTCCTCAGGGAAAACATGCCTGTGACTCAAAGGCTCTGCATATTTCCTGAAGCTTTTCTCTAAAGCAGATTAACAACCAAAATAATCCAGCCGCTTTGTCATTAGCGCAGACCACCAACTCTGACCCACCCCCAGGCTGTAAATGGCAGATGTCACCTCAGAGGGATTTGTTTTCCACGCCTCCTCAGGAGATAACTCTTGCTATCCCTCTAAAACTACTTCTGACAGCAGGAAAAGACCGACCTTTTCTTTCTGAGGCAGGAATTTGAAAGATACATTAAAATAATGAAAGTGGATAGGGCAGCGGGTGCCTGACAGCACTTACTTCTGGAGGTGCAGGTGATGCGGCCGCTGCCCTCCCCAAGGCAGGTGCAGTCCACCATCATCCATCCTTGGTAGGGCTTCTCCCAGGTCTCACCCACCACGTAGGATGTCCCGGCCGTATTGTCGTAGCATCGCTCAGCTGAGGGAGGGAAAAGGGTGAGTGTTTGCCTTGGGGCATCCCACATGGGGATGGGGACACCCCAGGCCACGAAGAAGAGGAGGAGAAAGGAGGCTGAACCCCAGCCAAGCTGAGGGAAGATGGAGCCACCACCTACCCACGGGCTTGCAGGTCCACTCGCCCTTGCCGTTGCCCAGGCACACACACTCCAGCATGTAGCCACCCGTCTCGTGGGGGCGACGCCAGGTATCGCCGATCTTGTAGGACTGGCCACCCTCATGGCAGCGATCTGCAGGCAGGAGAGAGGCGGAGCTGAGGTGAGGGGCCCTGTGGCAACTAGTACTGACATAGGGCAGCATTGTGGGGACACGGTAAGGGCCACCCAGGTGGGAGCGAGGGGTAAAAATGGTCAGTCATGGTGGAGGTGAGGGGAAGTGAGGAAAAGGAGGGCAGACCATGGCCACCTCCTTCAGGCTGCAAAATGGCGCCCACCATTTTCCTTTGAGGCCTGCCATTTTCCCTTGGTGCCTGACAGATATTTCCTTTACCAGGCCCTGTCCTCAGCTACACCCTGCCAGGTTTCAAACCACAACTGAGACCTGCTGCTGAAAGGGGAACACCAGGGCATGAGGAGATGCTGTTCTGCCCTCAGACTGGGGCCTGGTGAGGAATGAGGGGGCTGCTGCCATCTTGTGCTGAAGGGGCACCACACAGGCCTTTCGGTGGCTGTCCCTGCACAGCATGAGGGATGTGGCAGCGAGGCCAATATGGGGGGGGGGGGGGAGGGGGCGGGGAAGAGAAGGAAGTGATACCCTGGAGACATCTGTATCAGGTTTAGAAATCCTGTCCAGAAAGGCTGATTCCCAGCCCAACAGCACCCCACAGGCCTGAGGTGTTCTGGGCCCACTGCTCAGCCCAGGCTCATGGAGGGAAACATGGTGAACGGCAGTTTGCTAACAAGATCTTCTTCCAAGGAAAGAAGGAGAAACACGTCTGGTCATTTATTAGGAGCCACTAAAACATTTCATTGGCTCATTTATGAAAGCTGGGAATCTAAGAGTTATAAAGACTGATTCAAAGCCAGTTGCAGTCAATGAGACTCTCCAGTGAGCTCTAAACCAGGCTGATGATGAGGAAATGAGACTGCTCTTATGTTTGCAATTTCCTTACTGACTCTTTCTTTTCTTACAACACTTATCATCCCTGCCCAATAAAATGCCATTAAATTCAGAAGGGCTTCAGCTCTACTTGTTATATTCGGTGCATTTCTTTCCGTGCTATAATGATGGCTGGCTTCTGAGCCCTCTGTGGCAATGCTATTGGGCTCAGCACTGTTTGTCTTAAACAAGAAACTTCATACTTATAAGAACAAGACTTTTTTCCAAAGGTGCCTAAGGGACTTGGAAATCTCAGTCTAGAAGTCCTGAGACACAGCAATCTTCATCTGCACTCAAAGGAAGTCTAATTATGAACTGAAGGGAAATTGTGAACAATTCAGTGACTCAATAGTGAAAGGGTTTCCAGACAGAGAGACAGATTTTAAAGGGAAAGCTGGGCAGAAAGGATTAAGAAGAAAGTATGGGACAGATGGGTAAGAAATTGCAGAAACACATAGAGCTGGCTCAATGGATATCAGATTCTTGTTCCCTCAGGTACTAGTGTTGGCATGACATTTTTAGAGGCCAGAGGCACTGGCTCTCAGGTGGTAAAAACTCAGAAGAGTCCTATTAATGCTGACAATGTAATTTTGACCAACTAGCTGCAGATTAGACACTGACTTTTTTTTCCAGTCAAAAAAAACTTTCATAAATGTGTCTGTGAATATGTAATGCATTCCTGTGTATATTAAATGTACTAACCTCTATGGCTGTACATTAACAGTCATTCTGGCCTATGTTTTTATACATAAGACTTTACCTCTTAAATAAGAGCAATTTGGTTGTGCAAGTGCATGTACATGGGATAAGGACTTTCAATTACAATATTTTAAGGGGCTTTGGATGAAAGCCCCCTAAATCTAGCTAATGGGCACTGGAAGAATTGTGCAAGTTGCTCTGGAAAATATGACACCAAGGAACAATAGCTCTAGTAACACACTCTTAGTTACGTACTGGCAATGGTGCAGCTGATTCTCCCACGTCCAGCTCCAATGCAAGTACAGTCCCAGATCATGGAGTCCTTGGGGCGCTCATATGTCTCCCCTACTCGGTAAGTGGATCCAGTGTATTTATCAAAGCAAGTCTCTTCAGCTACGAGGGGAGAAAAATGAACTTCATGAAACCACACCAGTAACAGATATAGACAACAAAAACATGTTCCTCATCTCCTCCCACAGATGCTCTTTTTTTTTTTCTCCAGGGGAAACATGGATTGATCTCCTCTTTCTTCTAATGGTAGAAGAGTAGAGAGGAAGTCGGGTGAAATTCACCCCCTCAGGGTCCCCATGCAGCTAAACAACTACAGCTTCTCTCCCACAGTGAGCCAGGAGTTGAGCATGGCACATAGGCAGGCATGCCCTGAAAGGATCAATCCCAGCTGTTTGAAGTGCAACAGTATGGAAGATGGGGGGAACAAACATCCCCCAGAAGCTGTGGGTTTTGTCATGTTAATCCTCCTCATTCTGCCCTGGCAAGAGCTTAAGTATATTAATCCCATATTCTGCAGCAATCCTACTGCAGTCAACAGGGTCGCTTGTGAATTGTTCACACTTGCACGTGCATAAGTGATTCCAGAATGGTTGTGCCAGTGCTGCCACCAGACTTGAGATCTGCAACAGAACAACTTTCTTGACCTCACCACTGGGGAGATGAAGTTAACTGTGCCATACAGGAAACTTGCTATTGGACTGTGAAAGTGTAAAACTTGGAAATCCCTGGAGGGGAAAGAAATGTAGATTAAACCCCCTTTTTATGGAGGAGCAAGGGAACTGAGTACTCCTTCAAATACTTGAGCAGTATTTTACTCAAGCCTCGCCAAACAGATCTCTGGGATGCTCCTATCGGTCTTACGTTAATGTTATCAGCCAGGAACCAGCTTTTCCTCTTGTATCTCTAGAGCAACATAAAGGAATTATAGCAAACCAGTGGCTTCAGACCAATAAAGATAGAGAGTGTGCATCTGATTATCTGAGCTACATTGCATCTCAGAGAGACGCATCTTCCAGCAGACGTTGCATTTAAAGTTTTTTTCTGTTACCTAAACTTTTTCTGCAGGAGACTAAACAATCTCATTTTACACTCAATTACAGCAAGCTCGCAGCACGGCTGGGGAGCTGTGGAAAGTTGTAAGTTGAAATATTTTTAAACAAGCTGACGACACTGCACAGCTATGAAAAGTTGGGGTGAAGCAATCAAACTGTACAGAGCCAGAGCTGCAAAGTGACTCCAGATTTGAACTTCCCCGTGCGAGTCGAGGAGTCAGCTCAGTTCGTTATAAAGAAGAGGCTGGCTCCAAAGTTAACGTTTAGATCCAATCCTCCAGAGAGAGGAGTGATGTTTGGCTCAGGGTTCTGGTGGCAGGCCCATCTCTAATGAAAAGCATTTCTTAAAATCCCAAGCCAGATCTTCAATGTAAGTGAGCGTAGATCCGTTAGTGACCCTAAGTACCAAACTTCAGCTGAAAACCCTGTCTGCCGGTTGTAACCCACTACAGCACCTAGCCTACTTGGCTTCAAGAGCCCTTTGGGGGACTTGGTGCCAAAAAAAACCCCACTACCAACTTACGTTCAGGCTTGCTTTCGCAGTTAAACCCTCTGCTCCCGCCATAGCAGGTACAGACCAGTGTGTTCCCCAGGTAGATGCGCTCCCACTGCTGGTTTATCTGATAGTACCTTCCATTGTCAAAACAGGTCTCTGGGGAGAGAAGAAAGAAGTTTCCCATCAGCGAGACCCCAAAACACGTCTCTGGGCAGGCGAGAGGAGAGAAGAAAGAAGTCTCGCATCGCCGAGACCTCCACCCCGGAGACCCCCACCCGCAGAGGGAAGGCGACCACCGGTGAGAAGCCCCCCGGGGACCACCCCCCGAGGACGAAACCTGCTGCTAGCCACCCAGCCCTGCCCGCTAGCCCTTTGGTACTCACGCTTGCCCTGCGCTGGGCTGGTTTGGGGCACGGTGGGGGTCTGCGCCTGCCTCCGGCTCTTCCCTCCCCGCCGCTGCCCCGCGCCCCCTCCCGCTGCCACCCCCAGGCAGAGGGCGAGCAGCACCAGCCGCCACCCGTTTCGGCACGGCATCCTCCGGGCACGGCTCGGCACGGCTCGGCAACAGGGGCTGCTCGCAGGCAGCCCGACGGATGGGGCAGCGGCGCCGCCCGGGCGCTATATAGGGCGGGAGGCACGGGGAGGGGGGAGCCGCCGCCGCCCCGGAGCCCATTGGACTCGGAGCAGCCGGGGGCCGGCCGGGGGTTGCTGCCACCGCCCTACAGAGCAGAGCACAGCCCGCCCGGCAGCCCTAAAGCAGCCCCAAAAGGGCTGGGGTTCGGCCGGCTGGGGGCTGCCTGCCCCGTGGAGGGGTGTGGGGACGAGAGGAGAGAGGGCTGGGAGGCGGTCGTACCGATTTGTGGGGCTTTTGGTGGGGCTTTGCAAAATGGCTTAGCAAAATGGCTCTTTTTCTTCTTTTCTTTTCAGAGGGGAAAACTTTTCTTTCTTTAGAGCGACGCTGTAAGCTGATACGCCTCGGTTCAGGAGGAATAATGTTCTGCACGGGGGGAGAAGGTGAGGCGGAACGTGTGTGTGCAGGTTGGAAACAGGAAACCCCAAGTGGAGTTTTGCCTGCTGCTAGTGGCTCAAAGTTAGAAGTTTTCACACCCCCTTTGGAAAAAATGGTGCCACTTATGTTCAAAATAAGTTTAATAGCCTCTTAATCTGATATTTTTTCTTACTCTCCAAAATCAACTCTGAGAACAAAAGAAAAATGAAAACTTATTAGGCTTTGTACCCCCTTTACATATATGGGATCTTCAGTGTGATGATCTAACTTAACGAGGCTGTATACAAATGTTATCACTCTCTTTTGGCATCTCTGCTGCTTGGGGGGTTCTCTTTTCCCTACGTTGAAGGAAAGCTGCAAGGCAGAGAGCACACACTGTAATGGTGGCCCTAAAGCAGGAAGCTGCTTGGGAGGAAAGCATCGTGCGCTCCCTGCTCTGGTACAGCAGCTGGACCGGTCCTCGAGTTCAGATCGTATAGGAAGGTTGCATTGCTAACCGTTTTCATGATGACTTCACGTGCATACTCCATCTTTGCAAAGGGATTGTTGATCTAATAGTCTGCTCTGGCTCCTGATTTATTAAAACGACTCTGACAAACATGAGCATGAAGTAGCCTACGGTGTTTCCAAGAATCTTAAGCCAAACACCTACAGGTCTCCTTGAGGGTTCTTTAGTGAGTTGGGCACCAAGCTCTAGTCGCACTTAGGGCAAACTGGTTGTATTACCTCACCGAAATGCAGGCAGTAATATCCAGCTTGGGATGGAGACTGTTCCTCTAGGCAGTGTACAGGTCCAGCACATGCGTTGTTCCAGGAAAGCAAATAGTTGTGCTGTCAGGTGTGTCTTTTGTAAGAAATTTCTCTTCCTTCCTATGAGGAACTTCCACAGACCCATTAACATGAGCTTCCCTGCTGAAAGGTTACTGGAAATTGAAACCTGACCTAGCAATTGAGGTGAGCTGTGGTGAGCTAATTCCCATCTTTCCTAATTTTTATTTTTAGATACACTGCACTGCATTTTTATTGAGTTACCAGAGACACATTATCCCTCAAAATAATCACACGACTGAAGTCGCCATAGAGCTTTTGAAGCAGGGCACATCACCGTAATGAGAACCTGCTTTCAAACAGCTTTCCTGCTTTTTTGAGACATCAGTTATGAAGTGTTGCCCTGAAATGCCAGCTTAAAACAGCTCTGGAATTTTCTGATAAAACCAAGCTGAAAAGAGCATTGTGAGAAGGTGATGCTCTAAGGTTGTTTATAATTGGGTTGTACTTTACCTAATCTACTCCAAAGGAAGCATTACTAAGTGGAAATCAGTGGAAAAGAAGAGTTTTCCTTCTAGGAAACACATATGTGCAATGAGGAGGTAATTTTAGGTCCTTTTTCCAAGTACTGTATGCAGGTCTTGGTCAAATTTTCAACCTCTGTTGTGCAGTATGAAGCATAGAGCTGCTTCTGGGCAGCGCTTGCTTCTCCATGCACTTCCAATGAGCACATGAACATGTCCCACTGCTGTGAACTGCTAATTAAGCACAATTGACATGGAAAAGGAAAGGGTAATGAGGAATCTTCAAGTACAAGAGGATTATGGCAAACAAAAATCACTGGGGAAACCTTAGAATGTATGAGCTAAGTGCAGGTAATCTGTAATGAGCTGGCTATGGTGGAACAAACGTGTAGAAGCAACAGCCTTCACTGTGGAGCAAGACCCCATTGGTCTTGAGTGCTTCAGGGAGTTTATAACCTCTGTAGGTCTGGGTGCATAGCACCTACCAGCTCTCTGCAAGCATAAGAGAAGAAGGGTTGCTGTTCCCAGCACTAAGACTTCTAGATCCATTTCCAGCGTGCTGCTTTTAGTGACCCAATTTCCAGCCTGGTGCTTTTAGCGACTGTTTTAAAATGGCATTTAAAAGCTGCACATCCTGGATATACTCTACGTGAAGGCTAAATGATCGGTTGTTGACCTCCTTTACGTCTTTTGTCATTCTGCATAGCACCTAAGTCTTCAAGGACAACATGAGTATTTACACAGAAATGAAAATGGCATTCAGTCTGAAGACTGAATGAGAAATACAGTGTTAGCAAATGTGTGACTGTGTCTAATGCTTACCACAGCACTAGTTACACAAAGAGAGAGACAAATGTAAGAATCTTGTTTAAGAAAACATTACTGGAAGCATATAAAACAAAATAATAATTTTCAGTGATTCTCAAATTAGTTTCTTGCATAGCCATCATTTATTAGCAGACAGAAATAAACTAAGTCATATTTCAACAGAATTTGAAACAGGCTGGTTTCACTTCTAAAGGAATCTATGACAGTAATTATGACACAAGCATGCAGTAATTATTATATTGCATGCTGTTAGACTTTCTGAGATGTCTGTAAGCTATTTCGGGAAATGGATGTGACTCCTTTGTCCTTCTCTTAGCTCATCCATCAAGCTAACAGGAATGAAAGAAAGATTCACCTGAAGTCTTTCTTAGGATGAGATTACTTTGAATTTATAGCACCTTGCCATGCTTCTGCATCCCAATAAGGATTAAGGACATCCTAAACCTCAGCTTTAGCCATGGGGATTCTGATTCTTGCTCTTTTTTTTTTTTTTTTTTTTTGTACTGAAATCCTAACTTTTTCACTCTTGGTAGAAAAGGCACATGCCCTTATAAGGTTCTCCTGACTTCTCTTGCTCCATCACACGGCTCTGCAGATAAGCCTCTCCACTGGGCTGATTTGATTTCCTCCGCTGCACACACTGGCTGGGGACTGCAGATATGACTGGGAGCACGGTCGGGCCCTGTAGCTATTCTCCTGTGAGTTCTGACAGCACAGAGGGAATATGAATCAGTATGGAAAGCACCAAGCCAGGTCACTTGTTATTCTTTTAGCAACCTTAGAAGGATGGCCACAAGGGCTTAATTATCTCCTTCTAAAATTATCATTCATAAAAACAAGAATCGTAAAGACAATAGGTCAGGATTCCTTTCCTTCACATGGGGAGACCATTAAACACTTCCTGCAGTTCCCAAATATTTTGCAAGAACTCCTGTTGCGAGCTGAAATTTTCTGAATCATCAGAATTTCAAGTCTGTGGTTTTCGTTAGGTCAGAGCAAAATTCATTTCAAGGCTTGCTGAGGCTCTGCTGCACAGTGCTTCATTCACTCCTGAGTGCAGCAGTCCTGAGTGTCTCATCCAGGAATCTGGAACATCACTCCTTAAATGAAATCCATTCCTTCTGCTGCTTAACTGGCAGCTTTAGCGGTATGTAACTTTATGCCGGCTCTTGGTGTAGGAATGAATTTCAACGTGCATAAATGGTCCCTAACAGGGCATTAATTACAACTTGGCACTCTTGATGGAAATTCCCTGCTCCTCTCCCTCCTCCCCAGTCTTTCATAACTAAATGTTCGGTGTCATCAAACACAGAAAACACATTTCCTTTCTGTAGCTGTCTGTGGATTATGTTACTTCATTTGGTCGACCCGAATCGTTGTAGTTTGCCAGTGGTGAGAAGTTCATAGCCGCGGCTCTTGTTTTGCAGTTGGTTCTGCAGTACTGTCAGCCACTGGCGTTTAACACTCATGAATCTGTCCCTGGCACGAATCTGTCCTGTCTCAGGCAAATGGTTTAGGGTGAGGGTTAGAGATTTTCATTCTTTTTCATTTTTGCGGGGGGAGGTTTCAGTTTGTTTGTTTTTCTGATTCTGCAAGGAGGATTTGCGTCACATACAAAGCAATTCAGGAATGGTAACTGAGACTCTGACGTGCTTCCTGATGCCAGAACTTCAACCAAAATGAGACCTGTGAACTGGCAGGCAAGGAGCCAGTGACAGACCCTCATCCACAGGACCAGCTTTTGGAAGAGCAATACTAGCTTAAAAGACCCAACAATTTGTTCTTCATTGCATTTTGAGATACTAGGCAGAGATTTTCACAGGTACCCAAATCTTGTTCGGGTTGCCTAAATCCTTTGAAAACCCCAGCCTTATGCCCTGCCGGGGATGTTCCGTGGCAGTTCTGTGGACTCAGATCCCTTCTGGAAGTCTGGCTGCAGTTTTGGGATGTGCCATGAGCACTTCTGAGTGTGGCTCTGGGACCTGGCTTGAGGCACCAAGTGTGGTGTTGCCAGCTTTTGAGGGAGATGTTATTTTAGGCAGTGTTGGAACCATCTTATCCTAATGAGGGATGTTCGTCTCCCCAGCTATGTCTGCCCTGCTCAAAGGAAATCCCCCTCTAACACTGCTGTATCACTTATTTTTCCACTTTCAGAGATTAAGCTGCCCCCAAAGACGTCTTCAGGGAACAGGTGACTCCTCTCTTTCTCCAGCTGCCCATGCTTCTTTTGTGGAAGGAGATGGCATCTTGCAGTTTCTCCCCAAAGCAAAGACGAGAGAGCTCCAAAAGGCCCTGAAATGGGGCTAGTGGGACAAAATGCTCTCGAGAGAGGATTGCTACAGGGCCTGGGCAACGTGGGGAATCGCATTGCTGAGCCTGGGGGGGACAGGTCACCCCTCGAGAGCCCGAAACACCCTTTGCAGTTACCTGGGGAGAATTTCAATGCCAGCCGTTGTGTGCAAACCTGTACACGTTAGGCATGAATGAAGGAAGAAAAAAAGTTGTGACAGCTGGAAAAGCATGGTTTCTTATAGCTGTTATTTTCTTTTTAATTTCTGTGTTTTGGCCCAAATCCCAGTTGGTGCTGGTGATGAGGGAAGGCTCCTAATTCCAGTGACTGCTTTTATTTCATCGTTACAGAATTCTAACAATAATTTGACTTTGGAATAACAGAGGGTTTTTGTTCTTTTAATGGAAGGACAATGTAGTTAGAATAACTTGTCTCCCTCAAAGCCCAGCAACTGAACTGAAACCCTCCCTTTTTCTGCAGCAGCCTTAAAAGTATTAAAGTGAAGTTAAGTAACGGTGATATCACCACCAGCAGCATGAGGTGAACTTGGCCACAACCCCTGGTGTTTGAGTGCAACTGCTTTTATTCTCTCTCAGCAAATATGGCAAATCACACCAACGCTTGTTTGGTTTTAGGCAGGCCTGGTCAAAATCCAGAAATAAATGCTAGCACTGGGTTGAGCTTGGCTTGCTGCGAGGAAGTTGAATACACTGAGCAAGCAAACAGCTATTTATTATGATGATTATGGGGGAGTGCGTAACGGGTTGAAACTGAGAGTCACAAAGGGTTGAACTGAGCCAGGAGCATCCAGAAAGAAACTATTTTGGCTCCGAGCTGCAGTTTGTCCCCTGTTTCCTTCTTACCCCTTCCACCCAGCCTTACATGGAGCCAAGGAGTGTGGATAGTTCTTTGCTGCCAATTTTGAAGTTTTTTTTTTATTTCTTCTTTTACTGTTGGTAACCTGATTTTTTGGCTGCAGTCTCAGAGATGAGAGAAGCTCTCACTTTCACTTGTTTTTCAGCCCTGCCCAGAAGTTCTCGTTGGCTGCCTTTTATACTTTCCATCTTCTGAGGAGGAACTTGGGTCTTCTGCCTGCCTTCCTTATCATTTTCTTTTCCCTATTCTTCCACCCTCTCCCATCTGCTAGCCCAGGTCTCCTGGCCGGCAAGATGCTCCTTGGTTCTGATGTATTTGTTTGAATTTGGTTGTTTCTTTCGCCTAGCAATAGTGTCACTTCTCCTGTGGGTCTTCCCAGCTATTTCTCTTCTGTGGGTGGGAATCCAGCCCAGAGAGGCCCAGAATAAGGCATAAAGGCTGCTCCTGACTTATTCAAACCCTTCTTGGAAGATGAAGCTGCATGTGCTTTGCTTCTAGCATGAAATGTTAGTGAAGCAGGGCTGGAGTTTCATTCAGCGTCCACCAGTTCCATTCGCTTGCTGTGGGTGGGTGTCTGGCTGCCTTCAGGTCAGTGCAAGGAATTCAGAAATCACTCAGAGCCAAGGAGTTTGAAAAACGTGTGTCATTCAGTAAAAAATGCATCATTCATTATCCTACCTATGTCCTTATACAACATATAACCGGTCTGAAGTTGAGACCTCCTACAGGTGTGGTTCTTGTCTAGGGAGCTTTGTGAGTGAAGAGTTTTGGTCCTATATGTAGAAAGGTATTGAGAAGGGCTTTTTCCTGCCAAGTCACTTCCATGGGAAGTCTCTAGCTGTGGAGTCAGGCTGAGAAATGCAGCTTTGTCAGTCCTACAGCTCACTGCCTAACTGATCCTGGTGCGGCTCCATGTTAAAATTTAGGTGCTCTTTGGTAGTTGTTTTTTCAACTATTGATTTGCTTGCATACAAAGTTAAGTGAGCATCCCAAAGACTGTTCCTGACCAATTTATTTTAACTTCTTGCTCGTTAACCTGCTCAGTTAGAGGCATACTGACCTTTGAGCTTAGCCTATCTTGCCTTTAAGGCTTTGCAAACAACCAGTCTCCAAGCCAAGTTACTTCCCTGGCTGTCTTGAATATACACATTATCATACGGTACCGAACCCAGTTTGTTTCAGTATTTTATCTGGCTGAATGCTGGACCTCATGGCAAAGGCCTTTCTGTACTGACTCAGAGAATTTCTGCTCTGTCATTAATCCTTTGAATAACTCCTTACTTTGATTATAGTGGGCTGGACATTTTTTATTTTTTTTGCTGGCATGCACAGCTGATAATAGTCTGCATATGTTTTTTGATTATAGTTCTTGTTCTGGTTTTAGGGTTGCTTTGCATCTTGGACTGGTTTGGCGTTCTTATTTTTAGTCTGTACTGAACTATGTATGCATGAAATCACACGGATTTGGAGCTGACTCTTTCCAACAGTCATCACTTAGTTCTTATACCTTTCCGACAGTATTTGTGGAATTTACAGTGTTCCTCATTCTTGAAATGACGAATTATTGTAATAACAATAAATAGACACTGTTTTCACGGGCCATTTTACGTAATTCGTTCTGCCATTACACTGAGCTCATACATTCAAGCCACAGGCGTTTCTGTGAGCAAACTGAAGTCCTCCTGTTGATAGCATTTAGCTGCTGATCTGTATACAAGTGGTGGAGCTTGATATGCTGCAGGAGGATTTCTGCCGGGAAGTCACACCTGAGAACAAGTGAGTTTGCCCAGAACAAGGAGCTCTGCCCAATGCTGCAGAAACTCCTCTCGCTGTTTCCAGGTGCTTACACACCACTTTAAATCTTCAAAGTGTTTCTCAGGCAGGTCGTCCATCACGGCTTGGGAAGCTGGTGATTCAGACACATCCCTTCTCCTGCAGAAGTCTCCTCTCAAGACCAGGAAGCGCCTTTTAGTGGCATGTGAGGAAGGGATGGCCTCATAATTTAACCTACTCTTTCTTGTCTACACCTCTCCAGTACAGGCACAGGAGCAGTCGCCAGGCAGGCACTTAGGCAGGTAATGGATGGAAAACTAAATCCCTTACGTGATTACTAGAGGTGACTGCAGTCCAGCCTGTTGAACTGAGCAATATAGTTCATGCTTTTCTTAAAAGGAGAAGTATTTGGGCCTGCTAGCAGGTTGATCTAAGGACTTTCTGAATAGGATAAATATTAGCATAGAAGAAGAGAAGAAAAAAGGGTCTTCAAAAAGAAAGAAAACCTGAAGTAGCTTAACACAGTCTGGGGAGGAAAGTTTCCCATTATGCTGTCCAGCATGGCTTCTGGCAACACCAAAAAAGCTGAGCATAATTCTTGAGTGAAGTAGGAAGCTTTGCAAGGATGCATCATATCTTGTGGTCATATGCTAAAAACAAATATCCCAAAGCACTTGATGATGCATCTGGTATTTGTACTCATTGAATATGCCCCAAGCCAGCCATATTTATTGGAGGCACATTTTTCCTTAGCCGGGTCATGCAGAAGTTAAAACAAACATTACTTAAACACGTATCATCAAATCGGGGTATTAATCTGGATAGATTAGTTTAAACCTACTTGCTGTTCATGGCAAAGCTGAAAGATTTATTGAAGCAGATAGACTCTGAAGCTTCTACCTGCTTCAGAGTCTGCAGATATACGTTGTTTCTGCATTTGATTATACTCTCTAAATTTATACACAATTTGGAAAGAGATCATAACTTACTTTCCAGGAACAGCATTCATATTTTCCATACAGTGTATTAGGATACAGTGCAGATTATGTCCACGTTAAATAAAGGGAAAGTTTTTGACAATGTGTTTCTTAAATTTGTTTATAATCAGAAATGTTGTGGGTAATATTGAAAGTAAGTGCTGCCCGTGGCAGTTATCTCCTGACCGACACCTCCTCCTCACTCTTTTCAAGTTCTGTTTCACAGGTGTTCAGGGATATGGAAATGTGAGACTGTAAAGGACGTATTAAGTCTCTGGTCTTTAGAGAATATTTTGGATAATCTTTTCTGAAACATAGCTTCTAAAAATTACTCTTTTTTCCTCTGGCAAATATCACAGCCTGAGACATTTCTCATGCAGAAAGCCCCAAAGGAGAAAGCAAGAAGGAGAAGAGGGAAACATAGCTTTGATAGGATTTTTTTTATAAAAGGTGGAGCATCTGTGCATGGAAAAGAAACGTTTAAGACAAAGACATTCTAAGGATCTCAGAAAAATCAATGGCATATAACCAATGTTGCTGTAAGATGCCTACGTGTGGTGGAGCTTTAGGCTCTGAAGCACCAGTGTTGAAGCACCTCTGAGACGCGTGGCACCTCTGAAGCATCGGAGACCTAAGGCTTTTTGACAGTCCAGGTCCAAGAGTCTTGTGAGCCCAGGTGTTGCTGAAAGACGGTCTGGTTTAGGTTCCTTGGTACCCAGGCCGGATCGTTGAGGCCCCTGGCTCCCAGAGGACCGCAGAGCCTGGTCAGAAGAGCACCAAAGGGAAGGCAGGTCGGCTGTGCTGAATTCCCAGCTCTTGTTGGCTCACGGCTTAGAGAGCTGCGAGGGACCCTTTGTAGCTGAAAAGCTCAGATCCCGATCCTGCAAAGATTCATTAGTGTCTAGCTTTACCTATAGCAATAATTCCGCCATGTGATTAACCTTAGCTGTCACCTGAATGAAGCTGGGCATGTGCTTTGTCTCTCCAGAGCCCGCTCCCCGCCCCCCTGGAGCAGCATTTAAATACATCGGTATCCTCAGCCTCGCCACTGCGAAAGTGTGTAGGAATAAGCTGCACAACTGGGTCATAAATTACACAGCAAGCAGAACAAATCTTGGACGCAGATCATAGCTGCTGGAGGGATGAGGGCTATGGTCAACACATGAGCAGGAAAGGAAAGGAAGACTAATATTTAAGAGGAAAGAAGAAATTTTACTACTAGACTGTTCTGTTGAAATGAAACCATTTCTGACCTTGGTTTCCTTGGGAGCAGGCTTGGTCTTCTAATTTGTTTAATGTTTGTCTTTTTGTCTAACTTCTCAGGGAAGGATTGATGCTTTAAGACCATTAGAAATTCTGCTTTCTTTATAGAAAAGCCCAAATCAAAGCCATAAAGTGCAATCGCATTTAAGCAGGCCACATCAATCCTACAAAAGCACATATACTGTGCGTGCATATCTCTAAATCCACGAACTACATGTCTAACCTTTCATTTGCATGTCAGCCTTCATGGGACACAGGCCTGAGGATTCTTTCCACGCCTAGCATCTATCCAAAAGCCTAAACGCCATTACTGCGTAAAATTCTTCTGTGTTCTTTGAAGTTTTAGAGCCCAAATCTCTTCGAACTGTGTTCTAAAACTGCAGTGTGACTTTAAGAGGTGTCTGGAAAAACTTCAAACAATTAGAAATATGCACACAAAAACTCTGCGCTCAGATGAGGTAATTCACAAGAGGGTTTCCAATTGGCCTTTTGGAAACCAACTATTTTATATATAAATGTCAGCGTTAATTAAAAATCAGCATAAAACAAGAAGTGAAAGCCATAATAGTCTATTTGTTATGAATACACTGATTAAGCTCTTCCCCATTAGTAAGAGTTTATCGCTATTCCTGGAGGCGGTGAAGCTTTCTAAAGGGGAGAAGCAGAAATGAACCCACTGGAGGATGCAGCCCATCGGATGATTTCATACCGAAACAAACACATGAAGAGTAATTTTCAAGGACACTGTGGGTCCTTGCGTGATGCCTGCTTAATGATGAAAGCTGAGTGTCCTAAACCCTTTGGCAGCTGTAAAAATCCCTCCCATGATTTAAGCATTTTGGCCAAAGTCCCCTCCCCGGAGAGCTGCTGTTGTCTGCGTGGGCTTATACCATGAATCAGTGAGACCTCATGAGTTAATATTTGTATGCTCTTAGCTGGCTTTTATGAATGTCACTAAACGGCTTTTTAGATCTGGAGGAGATAACAAAAATGTGCCTTCCAACGCTGCTGCTTGTATCCAGGCCGATGGAGGGAGTAGGAAATGGCCTGAGCTTAATCCATCCTCAAGACAATCTTAAATGATTAATTTGCGGTTGTCCTTGAGTGCCACACAGCAGGTTTCACTGCTACTGAGTTTTTTTCCAGAAATCTTCTTACTTATTACTGCTACACACATTACTGCATTTTTTAGGGCTGGAAGAATATGCCGGTGCTTTCAAGGCACACTTTGGTGCCTCGCTAGTGGTTCACACACTTAAAAAAGTTCCCAAGTCTTAGCATTTTAAAGCGGAAAACATTCAAAGATAAAATTAATGTCAAAACCATGCCCCATATTGTGTCTAGTGCTATATGCAGTTTCTTTTTATGGATGAACAGGAACACTGCAAACGTGCCTCAGCTAACGGTGACTGCTTTCATCCTTTTCAGCTGCTTGCTTTATCGGGATGAGAAAGTAGAAACAAAACTGATATGTCACAAACACTCCAGGTCATGCTCATCGTTGGTTAGTGCCTTTTATTCTTCCTTCTGACATGGGGTTTAAGGCAAGGAGGAGTCTGTAAGCTGTCAATCCCCACACCTCCCTGATGGGGAAAGGTTCCAGGTATAAGAAGCAGAGATTTAGACCATCCGTGGCTGCTGTAATGAACAGGTTCTTGTTTGCTTAGATAATTCTAGTAAGGTGTGTGTTTCAAGAAAAGATTCATCTCCAGGAAAGGCAGCACTTTGTGACGTTCAAATGCCAGGCCAGATTTCAGTCTCTGATTTGTTTTGCCACAAAGAAAGAGAGAGTTCATTTACAAAACCAAACTCTTGATGTTGATTTTAAATCCAAGCATAGCTTTAGGGTGTTTTGATCTAGAACTTTTAAATTTAGACTCATTCAAATTGACATTCATAAGTCTGCTAGCTTGTGTAAATTCTGTATAAATGCACAAATTGCATAATGCTCAATGAATGGGAATTAGAAGATACAACCTTGTTAAAGTGGAGCTGCAAGAGCCAACAATAGGAACAGCATCACAAACATGTGAGTGAAGACTTCCCCCCAAAAAAAAGGTTTTCAGAGGGAAAAGGCTCCACAAACACCCATAACCACGTGGCAAGGAGTGGGAAGCAGTCTTCAGTCTTTCCTGCTGAGAGGGAATCTGAGCAAGGCTGCAAGCAAATGCCGAATCCCACAAAGAAGAAAGGAAACTTTTCACCTGTCACCATTTGCAAGTTGCCAGAGGCAATGAAAATGTAAATACAATAACTCACTGCAGTAGCAATAGCTTTGCAGTGAACTGCAGAGTCACCCTAAACCCCCTTGTTATATTATAAGGATATGCTGAGCGTGATGAATGCTTCTGGTTTAAAATATTCCAGAGAGAGCATTTTTTATCTCTCTCCCCTTCCAGACTCCTACCAACTCTGTTTGCATCTAATAAAATCCAGATGCTTCTTGAAATAAAATTACTGCTATATTGGGTTGCAAAACTTTTGAAATTAAGGTTGTGACATTTTTAGCAAATGCTCCCTTTTGCTGTAGTGGACTCCAAGAAGAAAGCAGTAGGTTTTATGACAGCAAAACACAACTAGAAGGTGCTTATTCTTATCTGCTAACAGCAGTATTATTGCTGTGTGCTGCTCTGGTGGGCAGTTTCTAATACTGTATCTAATATTTGCAGACAGCTAGATCTTGGAAAAATATTTGATTTCTCCTGATTTCTTCTACCATAGTGTACATTTACATATCTGCAACTACGTGACTGCTGAAAAATACTACAGGCTGCCAAGATGACCTGAGGAGTTAAACTGGCAGTATAAGCATGGAGATTTGCAAGCATGCTTCCAGAGGAAAGCATTTTTGGATACTACATCAAGGAGGGCTATGAGGGATCCTTGTGATTATTTGCAACACATTATGGCAGGGACCCAAGCTAGACAAAAAGTGAATTTATAACAGCTCTATTACGAAGGCATTAAGAACCATTTTTTATGCTGGTATTACAGCCTGCTTTCATTTTGTTTAACAGACCAAAGGCCTTTATGTGCAAGCTTGTCTTGCACTTACCTATCTTAAATCATCTCCTCTACAGCTACAGTAAAATACCTCGACTCCTGGTGTATTTGGTACTGTCTGTGATCCCGCTGCACAAAGACTCACCTCTCGCAGAAACCCTCAGGCTGAGCATCTCCCCGAACAGCTCTGGAATGCACATATTGTCCCAGCCCAACTGCAATACGGGGCAATGTGTCCCATTTTTGTTGAAGAACTGAAATGCTCTCATTGCAAGGCCAGTCCCACTGTGTTCAAAAGGACCTCACATGTGGCCAGACACTTCTGAAATCCTGTTTCCCTTTCTGGAGCAAATGCGTCTCAGATAATCACCGACTGCTTTTCCCTAGGGCTTCCTCAGGGCAGGTGCTACGTGAGCATCATGCTAACTATGCTCTTTTTTTTTTTATTTTAAATTCTCTAATTCTTTTCAAGTCAGAAAACTTTGGGAGCCCTCCCTTTTGAAAAATTGAAAGTTTTACCAGTTTGATGTCCATGAAAGTTTCTGGTTATCCTGATACTGACATGAAAAACAATACTGAGGGAACTCAGGAAGGAAATATGTTAACGCAAAGATTGTTTCCTGCAAAGTATATTAAAGAGCCGTGGAAGCAGCTGTCGGTTTTGGATGTTGTAAGTGGGAATGACAAAAGGTACAACAAATGAAAGAGAAAATGGAGGAGATGTCAGCTCTGCACACCTTAATGTCAGCCACTTTGTCTGCTAATGTGTCTGCGTTTATGCAAATACATGCTAGTTTGTTTTAAAGATGTTACTGTACAGAAGGTAAAGAAGATTCAGGGCCTCGAGTGTATTTAGATTCATAAAAAAACTTGTCCTGAGAACAAAGAAGATGAATTGAGTCTTCAAAATAATTCGCTGTGTTTCAAAAGAAACACACACCACTTGTTTTCAAGGTCTGTTATTTCTGTCTCTAGTTAAACACATGCTGGGATTCTGTGTTGAAATGCAGGTGTGTAAAGGTGGACAAGAGTCACAGCTTGTATTTCACACCAGCTGTGTATTCTGATGAACCCTGAGAAGTACAAGTGACCTGCAACAGTACAGGTGACCTGCAACAAGATGGACCTAAGTACTTTGCAAGGCCAAAGCAGAGAAAATATCAGCCCACAAATGCCACAGGTTAGCATCCTTCAGCTTCACAATGAAGATGTTGAAATTTGAGATCTGGGCTGCTTTCAAGTCTGTGGCACAACTCCATCAGTTCTAAGAACTGCAAGACTTCAGCTATTAATCATCTTGACTGCAGAGAGAAATTGGAAGGAGACTTGTTTACTGCAGGGGCTTGCAGTCACTGAAATGTAAGGGGACAGTAATCAAAAGATGGCATGTTCCAGTGCTGTGCTTCAATGTGCCAGAGGCGTAGGCTGCTCCATCCCTCCTCTGACGGAGATTGCCTCAATAACCCTTGTCAGGGCTTCACCTTCCTAATTCAGAAAGCGTTTATTAACTAAAGCTAAAAATGCTGCTAAATTCCCTGTTGATGTTCCCCTGCAGCCTTGGAGAACGACTGATCTTGGTTTTTCTTACACACGGCTGTGTACACGCTTTGGGGCTCTAGCATGGTGCCTCTTTTTCTCCTTCCTTCCTTCCTTCCTTCCTTCCTTCCTTCCTTCCTTCCTTCCTTCCTTCCTTCCTTCCTTCCTTCCTTCCTTCCTTCCTTCCTTCCTTCCTTCCTTCCTTCCTTTCTTTCTTTCTTTCTTTCTTTCTTTCTTTCTTTCTTTCCTTCTTTCTTTCTTTCTTTCTTTCTTTCCCTTTCTTTCTTTCTTTCTTTCTTTCTTTCTTTCTTTCTTTCTTTCTTTCTTTCTTTCTTTCTTTCTCTTTCTTCTTTCTTTCTTTCTTTCTTTCTTTCTTTCTTTCTTTCTTTCTTTCTTTCTTTCTTTTCTTTCCCTTTCTTTCTTTCTTTCCCTTTCTTTCTTTCTTTCTTTCTTTCTTTCTTTCTTTCTCTCTCTCTCTCTTTCTCTCTTTCTCTCTCTCTCTTTCTCTCTTTCTCTCTTTCTTTTCTTTTTCTTTCTCTCTCTCTCTCTCAACTCTTTCTTTTTCTTCCTTCCTTCCTTCCTTCCTTCCTTCCTTCCTTCCTTCCTTCCTTCCTTCCTTCCTTCCTTCCTTCCTTCCTTCCTTCCTTCCTTCCTTTCTTTCTTCCTCTCTCTCTCTCTCTCTCTCTCTCTCTCTCTCTCTCTCTCAACTCTCTTTCTTTCTTTCTTTTTTTTTTTTCCTGGTAAAATCCAGTTTCTTCAGTCTGTTCACATTTCATGTCTGATCACCTTTTACAGCTGTTTTTACTGCTCCCTTTTAGGCTCTTTCCAGTCTCCAGCAACCATGCTGAAACACTGGAGCACCAGAATAAGAGCAGTGGTATCACATGGGAATTGTCCTCTGGGTGTTGTCTACAATGTAATACTGCTCTTCCCATTAATACAGCCCCAGATGAGACTCGACATTTTTTGCAGCAGGAACTGATTTTTTAAATATCTATATTTTTAATCTAAAGATTTCTATACTGCTTAGTTCCTTGCTAGACTTCTGCTGCCAAACCACATACTCTTCCCTTGCCCTTGGGCAATCTTCGCTCATCTCTGTCAGATTTCAGACCTGATGTCAAGGTCATTGTGGATTCTGACACCGCCCTTGAAATTCTTGGAAGCTTGGGTGACTTTTGGACACAAAATGGCCTTTTTATTCTTGACATTTTTACTAGGGAACCATGTTTTAATTGGAATAATTCGAATTTTTAGCCTAAAATCGGTCCCTGAAAGAAGAGCATTCAGGACTGAAGGAATTCCAAACAAAATCTTATTTAAAGCAATCCTTATCCTACCTTATCTCTTCCTTCTCTGAAATTTCAGAAGAGATCAAGGAAATAACTTATTCACAGTCTTTATAAATGAGTGCTAGCATTTATGTTGAACGTGCTAATAACGTGCAGCAGCAAGAGAAAAGTGGAAACTAGATCACATGGCAAATGCTCCTCTTTTTCCATGCATTCTGCTTACTTGCTGTGGCTGTAACATCCCCAGAAATATGTAAAGTTTATGTGCAGAGCAACAGACAAAACAACGGTCAACAAGAATTCCTTTCTTTCTGGCGGCGTTGTGTAAACGCAGCGATGCTGCTCCTAACGCGCGCTGCCCTTTATGTGCCTCATGCACACGGGTTTGTGTATATGCGTCTGTTTTGAAAACAAGCTGCAGTGAATCATGTTGGAAGAGCTTCACAGCCCCATGTTGCTGGCAGACCCTCCAGCAGCAGTCTCACGGAAAAATCTGTTGCCAGCGGGCAGGTAGAGAAGGCAATTGTTGCGTCAATGACAAGGAGGTTTTATTCCCTTCGCTCTGTATCCCTAAGCAGTTGTGTCTGTTTCTGCATTCCCGTCAGTATGCCGAGGGCTGCTGTTCTTCCATCAGCAGGCTTTTAGACATAGATCCACTGGTTTGATCGTCCTCTCTGTATTGCAGCCATGAAAAGCGAGGGATTGTTTGGTAGGTACTCGGTGGGATGGCTTCTTTCTCTTGCAGTAACTTCCACCAGTGTTCTCCAGCGCAGACACTGGATTTCCCCAGTACCCGCAGCCACCAATAACACTGTGATTCCTTCTAATGACTTCGCAAGGAATTAACATCAGCAAAAATCAAGCTATTGCCAAGATGGATGCACACACTGGTAGGAGAATGCCACAAGGGATGCACTCAGCCCTGCCTTCGGTAGGAAAGCTGACCAGGGAGGGTTTGCATGAAGCTGCTGGCTCGTTGCTCAGTTGTTGCCTTCCCTGGTGGGACAGAAATCACAGGTTTTGTGGCAGTTCTATTTCTGACAAGCACTCTCAGCCTCTAGGAACCCCACCCCACAGGTTCTTCTTGAGCATCCGTGCTGCCAGGATGCCTGTGGGGACAAATAGTCTGTCCTCTGACTCACCCCAGCCACCTTTGGGCACGAGATCCCTCTTGCTCCTTTCTCTGGAGCCACACTCATCATGCCTATCGCATCATCCCCCGCTCCCTCTGAGCTCTGTATCCTTACATTCAATTCTGGAGGATGTGCCAGAGGTTAGGCTGAGCTCTGAGAGATAAAGTGAGCGTGTCTCACTCCTACAGCTGCCTGAAGGATTTGCTAACGCTTAAGGTGACTGACAGCATTTTGAGTTGCACAGGGGTGTCAGTGGAGGAATTACAGCATGTAAAATGATAAATGATGCACAATTAAACACCTAGAGTATTTATTGGGTTTAAGTTATAGCAGCGAGTTGTCCTTTATGTGTTTTCTTATTTTTTTTTTTTTTTTTGATTAAACCTTTCCTTCCTGGCATAAACCCAGTCTTTGGAGGAACAGATTAGCAGGACTATTATGCCATTTTGCCTAATACCCTTTCAGGCTTCTTCATACTGGGAGCTATAAAAGGATGGTGTGTAATCTACTCCAGGTTACAAAACACTTTGGGCACACTGACAGTCACATCTACCTGATACCAGGATCCTTACTGCCCTCCAGGCTGATGGATGACGCTGTAGGAACAGAGATAAACTGGGCCCTTGATGTATCAAGATGAGTCTGATTTCAAAAGCAGCAATTTCTGCATAGAGATTAGATGTATTGGCTTGCAATTTTAGAAGACATTCATTCAGGGAATTCTTGCTTTGGCTTGAGCACGTGAACCCCCTCAAGAGAGGCTCTACAGCCAGGCTGCTGTTGCCCTAATTAATTCTCTTGCGTATTGGCATTTACAAGTAAATAATTTGACTCTCTCCGCTTTATTAAAACACATATTGTAAAATGCTCAGCTAAAGAGGAAATGAAAATTTCCTTTCACACCCAAGACCCTTCCTAGTAATGCAAATACCCCGACATTACAGCAGCCAGCCCGTTGTGTGGATGAAGCAGGGCAAAACAGAGAGACTTTGCGTCGAGGGCGATGGAGAACAGTTGTGTGGGCACAAACTCCTCCTGCCGCAGCACTGGGGGGGACTGGGAATAACCTGGCCAGCTCGTTAGCTGGTGTGCATCGGCGTGATTTAATTGATTCCAGAGGAGCCACTCTTCCTGACGCAGCGGGGGTGGAAATCTTCAGCAAGGCTTGCACCGAGGACCTAGCTATTCATGAGCTGTCTGCTACAAAGCTTTGTTTTTTACCATAGGCAGCTCTGAAGCTGGCTTGAAATGAAGGGTTCGGGGGAGAGGCCAAGGGTGCAGCTATTGCAGCTGTTGCACAGTTGGGAAGGGAGATGTACTCCGCAAGATACTTTGATCAGGCAGCTCCATCCTATAACTGCTTTTAATTATTCACTAGAATAATTATTCAGTGGAAATACTTCTTCGAGGATAATTACTCAGAAGAAAGTAGCCATGACTGGAGGAGCGCAGCAGCGTATCTGCACAACATCCACGCAGAACAGCGTTTACGAGAACAAGAGGGAAACAGCAACTTTCCTGGTGGAAACCACAAGGGCACTTACAAGTAGGCAAAATCCCATTTGTAACTGAGCCAGGGCTGTGGGCTATCACTCCCACTCTTGTGGCAAGTGAGGTGGGGTTTTTAACGATGAGATACAGTCAAGGGTTTGGACTGATGCCTCCCGTGAGAAGCGGGAGGATTCCCTCCCATCAACACGCTCTCCATCCCGTATTCTCAAAGTCAAAGCACTGGAAATGTCAGCAAAATGTCCACGAGATGGATAGACAGTCATATCCAGCATATTGCTAATATCAAATATCTCTCAAAGTGGCATAAAATTCCATTTTTTTAAAGTTTTATTTCAAAACTTAAACAAAAAATTACTTGTAACAGTTAGTATGATAGTGGAACATGGGTCAGATTGCTTGAAAGGTAATATCCCTCTTTAATTTGGGATGCTTGAATTGCAGGACTTCTGAAGTGACTCGGGTGCACGTCTGCCCTGATCTGAAAGACAGATTGCTTGTTTATTAGCCCAAACACAGCTCTCTGCTAAAGCTCACTGATAGGTAAGAAATTCAGATGAGTTAGGGCTACCTTCACCTTTCTGCACAGGTTTGTCCCTGACGTCTGTTAATTGCTTTTACGGTGCTACAGTCTTGGGGAGGCTGCAAGCTGAAAGCAAACACCTCTTTCCTCTATTTCAGGATCTTTGGAGAAGCAGAAACATCAGGTTCTCCGTGATTCCATGCCTGCCGTGTCAAATACAAGTCGTAACATGCAGGACAGGGCTGCTTCCCTTCAAAGGCTTTGTCGTAAATGCCTGCCAGGGGTACATCAGCTCCCGTTGCACGTCATGCATGGTTGGACTCATGTCCCACTCTCTTGCAAAACCTGCTCCATCCCAGGCTCCGGGAAGCAGCCGGCAGATCAGGAGTGGGCTGATTTGAAAAATAAGTATGGAATGTGCTCTGAGCTGGGGCGGCGGTGACGGCGGTTTGGATCGGAGGGAGAGCAGCTTTACCTTCTTAATCATCCCATGTTTGCTTAATTATCCCAAAGCATGTCTTTCATTCCCCTGCCCCCTCTGAGAATGTGAGACGGGCTTGTTTTAACTATTAGGAAGTATGAAAGGTGAGTTTCCCCTTAATTCAACATATTTCCGAGTTCCTCACTCTCCCCCCAGAACACAGCTGCTTTGACTGCTGGTTTTTGTTTGCTTTTCTTCCAGCACTCTTGCCTTTCTTTGGCCTTTTTTTCCATCTTCTCCTCCTCCTCTTCTGAGTCATCTGTTGACACAACTCAGCATTGGCCCTAGTTGTTATAATGGGAGATTGTTGCTGTGTACAGGTACAAAGAAGGATCTTTTTCGTGCTAGACATGTGAACACCAAAGCTCCCTTCAATTCTTTTTCTTCGAAGTCAGGTATTTAGTGTCAGGATGTTCGGCTGGTGTGAGGTTGCTTGCACAGAGCTATTCCAGTGGGCACCAGCTGGAGTCAATGGAGATGAGGGACATGCTGTGGATTCCTTTTTCCTGTTTTCAGCCAGGATCTCCCTTCTCTGAAGTGATCTTTGTTCACCCCCCAGGCTAGCCCAGGTGAAAGCTGGCATCGCAGCTTTGAAAGGTTCCTTTATGTTTCTGGTTGCCCAAGACATATCACAACAGCATGACGCAGTGCTGCGACAGCTGGTTATTTATATCCTCTGGTTGGTGTTGTGGGAAGAGGGACGTTTGTGTATCCTATGCTGAGGCACGTATAGTGTCCTGGAGTGACCTGAAGTTTGATTTAGTTTTCCCAAAACGTCCTCACTCTCTTCCATAGCCCTGCTTTGTATGCTGCATGAATGCCAAATGTTTCCAGTACCGTGAAGGTATAAAGAGCCCTGCCCTGATGTTGGGTTGTAAATGGTGATGAAAAATAGGAAAAATAGCCGAGAACAAATGAGCTGTGGCATGGCCAAGGCCATTTTGTTGTGGCACTGATTCCATCTCAGGTTAGTTCAGCTGGCCATCTTGTCCTGATTCTTGGACCTGATCCTTTTGGATGACCTCAATCGCTTTGACCACAGGAATCTGGCCACTCCTGTGCAAGGCGATCTCCACTCCTTGCCTCTTTCCTGCTACCTCTTATTGATAAGAAAGTATCACTGGTGAGAGACTGGGCTGATGGGTTTACAAAATAGCACTTCTTCCTTCTTAGGTAAAATAGCTTTGAATTACAAATAGTTCTTACATGACAGAGAGATTCTTCCCCAAGGAAATAAAAGACTAAGGAGCTGCTGGACTGACCACTTAGCTGGTGTCAGGGGAATTGCTGTGCTGCTCCGATTCCCTCTCAAGAACTCTTTGGTGCCTTCATCTTCTCTTCTGTGCCTCTTGCCTTTCGTGCTGAAGCAGTAACTATGTTAAAGCAAGGACTTTCTTATAGTTTGTTTTACAAAACGTCATGCCTTGGAGTTCTTGATCATCATTTTAGGCATTGTGGTGCTAGCATAAGATAAAAGCTAACACTGCTGTCTCCGATTTCAGAGCAGGTATGTTTAATGGAACATTTTTTTTAACCTTTACTGATGCCCTTTGCTTTTAGAAGGATTTCTGGCCTTTCTGTTCTACTATTATTCTTTTCTCTGTACTCTTCCTTCTCCAGGTGACAGCTCAGTGTTGCATGGTTATTACACCTGTCTTCACTCCGCTCAGAAGACAGCGTGCAGCAAACATGCGTTGTGACTCTCTGATAAAGATGGATGAATCTCTGTTTATTTTCTAAAGGGATCCACAAACCATTTCTCCAGTTCAAAGCAGAGCTGATTTTGCTTTGACGGGTTTTATGATCCCTCTTCTTTGTTTTCTGCAAACATCTGTCCGATCATTTTTTTACAACAATATATTTATGGAAAAGAGCGTGTCTCAAATATGGAAAGGAAAAAGTGTGGCACGCTCTGAAAGTATTTGCTTGGCTGTTTTGGAAGTTTTTGTGGGTGTTGGAGTGTTTTAATCATTCAGTAAAAACAATGCCATGTAATTTAGCAGTTCAGAAGCCATTTACACAGCCTACTCACTATTCCAAGGCTGGAATCCATTCATCTAGTCTTCAACACCAAAGGTCCTCTAAAATTGGCTGTATGAAGTTAGGTGGTTTCTTTAACATGATTCCTAAGTGGAGCCCTTGCTGAAGAGCTCAAAGCTCATTCAGAAATAGCCATATATTTTTCCCCCCTATGGATCTTTTTAATAACATGTTGTAAAATGCTTTACCATCAGTTTGTACAAAGACTAATTTATATAAAAAAAAGAGTTTATTGTAGAGGAAGTGAGTCAATAACAGAGGAGATAATCCCAAAGAGATGGACCCACACATATGAAATAACAATCCTCCAGTGGTATGAAATAGGCAGAGCAGAAGTACAAATACAAGCAATCAGATGAGTCTCTGGGGGATGAAGTTAGGATGAGATCAGAGCAGTAGGATGAGATGAGAACATTGGAGTTCTTTAAAATCCAGGGAGTGACTCTTAATTGGATTAAATGCTGGGTGAATATTTAAGAGTATAAAACCAGTCAATGCGTCTGAAAATAGGGGAGATTGGAGATTTACTCTTATTTCTTGCAGCAAGAGATTGTTCTGTTCGTGGATTTGGGATCCTCACAAGTTTCTGAGGGCAGGGATTTGGGAGTTTGTTACAAGACAGAAATAATTTCAGGAGGCATGGCCAAGAGAAGGACAAATGCTAAACACTTTCCATCCACAAAGAATTGCTGGAAGGAAAAAAAAAAAACACAACAAACAACCAGGTAATAGTATCTTACTTGCCAACCACAGGACATTAAGCAGAGAGCTTAATTAGTTAGCTGGTGGTCAATAGAAGCAAGTGGGGTCTTAGAAAAAGAGTATGGTGAACAGAGAGAAGACTGGCCAAATCATTCTTCATAGTGAGACATCATTCAGACACAAAGGGCAGTAGCAGTAGCAGAAAGGAAAAAGCAGAGAGTATTTGTTGAGACAAATAGGTGGTGAGCCCAGTGGGCCGAAAAAGGTATTGTTTTAAAACATGGAACACCAGCAAGAATTAGATAGCTGCTTATGAAATGCTGCTTGCTTGGAAAGCTAGTCACAAGCATCTCTTTAGCAACAGGAAACCAATGGATAAATCTTCGTAATGTTTATTTTTTAATTCAGTAGTACACGGAAAGGTCTGCCTCTATAGTATGTCTGTACATAATATATTCAATAAGTGGGCATGCTCTCAGCAGCTGTTTTCCATGCCTCACACTTCCTAGGGTAGAATGTGATATTATTATGTCTATATAGACATGCCATAATGCTAAACCATAGTACATTTCATGTCTGGTGCTCTCTGTGATAAATTCTGCCCTCTGCTTTAGCCTTGCTTTGAGCCTTGCTACCTTGAAAGGATAGACATCGAAAGAGAAGTCAGGTCCCCGAAAACGATGAGCATGGTTTACAAATGGTGAGATCCTTTTAGCTGTGTTGCCTGAGCTTTGTTTCCTTGCATGATCATGCTTCCCTCCCCTCAACTTCTGAACCCACTGACTAATGTCAACCAACTCCACCGGCAGGGCAGAAACATCAAGGATCATTATGTTCCCGCAAGCGTCTTGGCAATAAATTGTTGAGTAGGAGAGAGAGATCTTGTGGCTGAAAGGAAAGCCTGAAGTGTGAGTTCAGGAGTGAGTGGGTCTGAATGCACCCAGGAGAGACGTTAGGAAAGCTTCGCTAATGGGGAAATGATTGAGAATCCACACATCCGATGTGGCTCGGTAGCAAACCAGCTTTCACTGCGTGCTGAACCAGGAAAATTAATTGGGGGTGCTTTTGACTTGTGGCCTTTGAATTTGTAAGGTTCTCTGTTCTCTGCTTTACTCTACAGTCTAGCAGGGTTTTATTTTAACCATGAAAGTCCACATTGTTCTACAGCGCTGTGTCTTCAGGAGCTGAGCTGTTAAGGAAAATGCCAAATAAATTGAGATGAATGGTAAAATTAAGGGTGTTGACGGCACAGCAGAGGTCTTTGGAGATTCTCAGATTATAAAGGCTTGGAGGCCCAGAGGTGACGTGCCACAGGAACTCCGTGAATCTATGAACTCGTAGGAAACAATTTCATGACCATTACACCGGGTAGGATTGATAGAATAAAATATGCCTCCATACATACACTTCATTTCCCTGTATCTTCCCGTCAAATGACTTACTCTGCTGACTGCCTACGTTATCTCGGAGGTCTCTTTGTGCTTTTTGAAATAGCACAAGAGGCTTCAGAGAGATTCAAAACTCGCCTCGACAAGGCTTTGAACAGCGTGATCAAAGCTGGCCCTTGCCGGAAGGGGGGCAGGTTGTGCCAGATGACCTCCAGAAGTCCCCTCCTACCCATACTGGCCTGCGAGTCTCTGATGCTACGAATCTTCCGTCTGTCTCCTGATTTAATGTGACATTTCTGGCTCATCACGGAAGACCTTTTTAAGGTTTGCAAGCTATCCAGTCATCAAAGAGAAAGTCATCAACTGCTGCCAGAGCAGTCTGCTGTTAAGAAGCCTGTTTTTTCATGCTTTATGTCGCTCTGTTCTAGATCATTTCCATGCCAGAAGAAATCCTGGTCCTGCTACTCACTTCCTTATGGCCGAGTCCTGAAAAATGAGCAGCTGAGTCTGTTATTTCTGTTGAGAAATCCTGGGATCTGGATGGTTTGGCTTTTGAGGGAGACAAGAGTCCGAAGTAACAGCAGGCCTTTTTCTCTCCTTCCATGCTTTATTCCCCTTTTCAACATAGATACAAACCCAAGCTTTTCACATTTCAGAGGGATAAAACGTGGCCTGGGAGTTTCCCACAAGTGTTTCCTACCCAAATCTCTCTCTTTTGTTCATCCTGAAAATTTAAGCAAGGCCCATAAAGAGAAAATTAGAAAGGAAATAGGCTCTAAAGGATGTCAGAGAGTTGTGCCTCTCAGCTATCATGAGGTTTTTGAACACAATAAATCCTTTTCTTCCCCCCCTGCCAGGTGCTTTTAGGTGATGTCTTTAAAGATGTTACATTAGACTCAAGTTTTATGATGTACCTTAACAAGAGGAGCAGGAATTTAACAACAGGAGTGATATTTGAACAGCAGGGGCAGGAAATTCCCAAGCATTGCAAGTGAACCTGGAAATGTTAGCTGCTGAGGTGTTAAGGAAAAGAAAATGTTGAAAAACTCATTAAAAATGACAAGAATTGGTAACGTCTGCTTTTTTTGTAGACATTTGTTTTGCTCCTGAGGACTTCTAAGAGAAGTGACGAGTGGGGCTCCAGAGTGTCCCTTTGAGGAGGGCCTATGATGCTTTAATTATAACTGAGAGTAATTACCCATTTCCAAGATAAACTTCAACGTACCCCACAACCAAAACCAGAGGGGCTGGGGGGCCAGGAGTGTGCGGGTTCTTGCTGGCTGTCAGGACAGAGGTGACTTAGAAAACTTCTCCGTGCACCCACTTAAACACAGAGCACCAGCTTTTGTAAGTCAGCGTTGTGTAATTGAGGATTTGCACCGTGTCATGTTGCACCAGGTGAGGCTCTGCCTTTAATTCTCTCGCTGGTCAGGATTTCCTACTTTTCTACATTCTACTGGAAACAATCATTGGTGCAGAGCTGGGGATACATTTTTTTTTCAGTGTCCTTCCACGTGTGCAGGCAAGGGATGGACGCAGTGTGCAGCCTTCACTTGACTATTCTTACAGCAAGCTCTGGCTGTAAGCATCATTTTGGTCTGGAGATTGAAAGCAAAAAACCCTCTACAGTTTCCAGAATCCACTGACGCTGGAAAATTTTGTCGTGACTTTTCCTGGTGGATTTGTCTTTTCCTGCTTTTCTTCATGGGAGTGTGAAAAAGCTGGCTGTATGGCTGTTTTCTTTCATACATGGGGGATGCCAGCTCAGAAATTACAGTTCAGTTAGCCACATGGTTCCTGTAACCTAGCAGTAATTAAAATCAGATTAAAAAGGGGTTGAGATAGAGAGAGGAAAAGCACATATGTTTCCAAAGGTCTGGATAAGGAGTAAATAAATAATTTGGATTAAAAATAAATAGGATGGTTTGGTAAACACACTTGTTGAATTGGACGAGGAACATGATTTGAAACTGAAAGCCCTTCCCTCTTATGATCATTTAATTGTAGAAACTCCAGGGTAAAGGAAAACTGGCTGGAAATTTCTGGTTAAAACTGCATTTTGATGGAAGATGCCAGTTTTCCCCAAGCTCACATTGTCTGATTTATGTTGACAACCCCCCGTGCAGCAGCCAGGCAGGGCTCAGTGCATGGTGGAGAGTTTAGGGAGCTGGGATAAAGAGAGGGCAATGGCAGAGGAACTGCCCCCTTTCCTCTGAAATGCATCGTTCTAGGATTCACTAAGTAGAACTTGAACCAAGTTAAACTTCAACTTTACAGTGTTTTGGGAAGGAATGGGAAAAAATCAAGTAACCTAGGGACCGTGCCATCAGCCAGGTGCCCAGCATCTGTGGCCAGCTGCAGCAGAAAGCTGCTGCTCGTTAGCAACCCCATTATTACTGGGGTAGTACTGGGGGGAGGGAGGGCTGCAGGGGGTTCCCTGATATGCCCCAGGTCCTTGTTGCTTGTGCCCCTGTAATTGGAGCAAAAGCTTTTTGGGTGGTGCTTTATAAGGGAGAGTCCCTGCTACCTGCCATTTCATGGGGAAGTTTGGGGGTGAGTTTTGGTTTGTGTTGCTTGGAAGAAGTGTTCTTGCTCTGCTGTCACCTCTGCTTGGGGCTGCTCCAACCCTAAATGCTGTGAATTTGTAATACAGGGCTGTCCTTTTCTGAAGGAGAGATCTGCTGTTAGAGGGGGGCTGTGGGTATGTGGAGAGGAATTTCTAGATGCCGACACCTTTGCTCCATTATGCCCTGCTGTATTTGAAAGCTAAAAAGGCTTAAGGGTGGGTTAGCTGACCCCTTAAATCCTCCTTTTTGTGCAGGGGGATGTTTAAGATAAGGAGTAGTCAAGCTGCTGCTGCTTTTAGTGCTGCTTGTGATTTCTGCTCAAAGCGACTGGAATAAATTCTTGTACTCCTTTTGCCCCTTCTAGCTTTGAGTACCTCCGAAGTGCAAATCTGGCCAGAAAACCTTATGAAAGACCAAGCACAAAGATAACAATGATTTTTTTGTGCTCTGTTTCAGCATTGTGCTCTGCTGTGGATGAATTTAACACCAGCAAGTGGCTTGCTGCAGCTCTGTGACCAGGAGGAGAGACCAGCATCAATGCATACAGCAGGTAATACCTCTCGTTTACCATGTTGTGGGTGTTCTTTGTATATGTTTTCTGTCTGGTTTGCTGAGCCTTCAAGGGAAGGCAATCGATCTTGGTGCTGATATGTTAAATGAGTTAAAAAAGAGGTAGCAGCAGAAATTCAGGTGTTCTGAAATTGCTCTGTATTTTCATGTGGGAAAAAAAACTAAGGCCATTCATAATAGAGAAGCCCAATGACAGCACATCCTCGTGTAATGGAGTAGCTTTTTTTGTCTACTTCAGGCAGGTAGATAGTGTTTTGAAAACTTCCTCTTAGAAATAAAGGAGAGATCTTTGTCCTAAAATCCTGTTCTGTGGCTTTCATGACAAGGAAACAAACTTCTGTAAAGAAAACATGGAGGTGGAGGGTAAGCTGGAATTTATTCAATTACTGTCTGATACTTCAGTCTCAATATTCTCCTTAAAAGCTGTTTATTTTTGGTCTTAAGGGAAAAAAATGGTAAAAGCCTTGTTTTCTGACTTGAAGTGCGAGTATTTCTGCTGAAGAAAAATACTAGAGGTGCTTTTGTAAGAGGGTCTATACAGAGTGATATTTCCCTCTTTGCTGAGCATTGCAGAGAGAAGCAGCCTGAGACAAAGGCTGCTTGTTTGTGGAGCGTGGCACGGATAGCAGCTGCAAGCAGTTAAGCGGTAGGGGAATCCTGTCCTAGCCGCTCTCCTCCCTGCATGGACCTGCCCACTTCTTATACTCCTAGTCCCCAGGGACCGCGCAGAGGAAGGTATTCTTCTACAACACCAGTTTTTATTTCTGTTCTTGTTAACAAGAATCTGTTTTGGGAACAGCATATGTTAAACTTAAAGAGATAATGGCCTGGGAAAGCAATACTCCTCAATGCTCTTAATGTGGATGATGCTGGTACTACCAATTGCCCTGAAGCCCTTAAAATCTGGTGCTCCTGGTTATGTTCCTTACACTTACAAAATGTGTACTTATCTGTATGCTAGTTCCTAAAAGCTGGGTACTGATTTGGTGTTGAGGGCTCCTGGATTTGTCTGCCGACTTCCAGTAGGTTTTGCTGGTAACAGCTGCTCATTCAAGGTGAGGCTGCTCCTTAGCCTTTTTCTGATGCATTTGCAAAAATTTGTAGTTAGTCAGAGAGCCATTTTCCTTGAAGTGTGAGAGAAAAGCATGCAAAGAGGGCCAAGATATCCTTTCCTCATTGCTCTGGGGCTCCTAGCCTTGTGCATCCCTCTTTTCTCAGTGAAAGGGCAGGATGTTGGCCTACCAGGCATGTTTTGTGTGGGATGGGCTGGGTGATGTCAACCCAAAGTGTCCGAACGAGGATCTGTGGTGCAAAGCCTTGGCCAAATTAATGACTCTTTGCTAGTGCTATATTTGCTTGTGCTTGTGGTCACATAAGCTGATGGGAAGTTTACCCATAAATGAATCACTTTTTGGGTAAGTGCTCTAAGTCCAGCCTAAAACACCACCTCGGGCACCTCCTGTCCTACCACAAAGACGTAGGATCGCTCCTGGAGACTTCTGGCAAGGCTGGTGGTCAAGAGCTCAAGCGGTGAAGCATGAAACCAATGGTCCTGTTGGGTTTCATCCATTTCAGCTGAAATATCAGAACTTGTATTACACACAAATCCAAATGCTTGCCTTTTAAGTCAACTGCAATCCCTGATGCCTCAGGGCTTCAGCCTGCTGTTCTCTGTGGTGAAATAAACCCTCTGACCTGCTGCCAGGGTGGTGGTGGATTATTGGGTTTGTTACCTAAACCACTGCTCAGCTCACAATCTGGGGAGATTACGAGTTGATATAACTACACATTAGGAACTTTTAGTTAGCTGAGACCTCAGTCTGTACTGAGAGGCAGCTGAATGCAGGCAGTAGCTGGCTGGAGTATCAGACTGTTAGAGCTTGCACGATTCCTGCTGTGATGGTGAGCTGTAAAAACCTTCCTACCAGCAGGAAACTGGGACACTGGGCAACTGCAAATCACCATAGGGTCTCCTCTCCCTGCTGCTGCCTCTGGCTTTACACCCATGCAGTGGCTTTGAAATCCAGCCCCCTTGTACCACATCTGCACCAGCAGAAAAGATTGGAGAGTGGGCCAATATTCCTCATTTTTCTACCTTTTTGGATTATTTTCTACCTCTTTGGATGATTCCCTTCTTATTAGCACCATGTATTTCCCTTCTCCTGGCCAGCCCTTTGGTTCTTTGCTTTCATATTCTTTTTGTTTGCTGATTATGCCAGTAAAATATCAAGGCTACGTTCTTCATACAACTTCTACTTTTGAACAAACAAATTACATTCACTGGGAAGTTACCAGTGCAATTAATGTCTCCGGTGCTTGTGTCTGAAGCCAACCTCTTGGAAGCATTTCATGCTCTCTAAATACAGTAGAAGAGAACAGGGGTATCTGCTATTACTGTTTTCATCCCTAATCAGAAAGGGAGGAAAATCAGGTGTGGAGGAGGAGCTTGACACGAGGCAAGGAAATGTGAAGTGCTCATATTAAAAATTAAGTGTTAGTAGGGAAAGCCCACCTGTGAGTGTACTGTACAAGGAATAACACAATTGCATCCTCCTGCAAACGTTTTCCTTTTCATTTGAAAACAGCAGAGAGCATGGTAGTGAAGGCAGGGAAGGATCTTCATCACGTGTATGTTAAGGCCTTCACTTTGTTCATTTTATCAGCAATTTCTTTGGAAATTGTTTTAGACTTGTCCCGGGGCAGGGATTTTGTCTTTACTCTCATGGAAATGCATTTCACCTTTTCTCTGGTTCCACCTGGGAGAGCACCATTTATTGGAGCTCTAGTTCATGTGCAGGGTGCTAATGGCTTACTAAATGGTTTATATGAATGCACTTTTCTGCTTGTTCTTGTCTTCAGTTAAAATCAACCACCTGTTATGTTAACACTTCTCTTTAGATCTCAATGAATTTTATTTCTACCTGCTATTTTGAGAGAGTTCCTACTGGCTGAACTCCTCAGGGTGGAAAATCAGCGGCTTCAGTGGAGGTGTTGTACTGATAACTCCCATTCCAAAGCATCCCCGGTAGATGCTGGGGTTGGAGGCTTTGTACACGGTGTGTTTATGGATTTAAGCTTCTCCTTCCCATGTAGTTGATGCGAAACTTTACATGGTGGGGAAGCCACTTAAAAGTGGGGCTGAAGCCAAAGGCGAGGAGGAGAAGCTGGCATCACTTAAGGAACATAAAGCCTGTTTTGCTGAACACTTGCAGCCGTGTAAGCAGCGCCCTCTCATCAGTACTGAGATGCTGATCACTGGTAGTCTCCTCTAGTCTGCTGGCTCCTCTTCGCAGGGTGCTTTTGCTCGACAGAGGCTTGTGATGACAGCTGGGGAGGCAGGCTCTTGAGAGCAGATGTGGGAGGAAGCCCTCTGACAGTCTGCATGCAGTGTTTTAAGAAATTCAAAACTCTTATGGTGAGCTGCTGGCATCAGTGTAGCTCTGTCATATAAGCAAATGAAGAAGAAGGATTTCCTTTCAGAACAGTGCTTTCAGGACTATATTTTCAGCATTGTCAAATTGTAAAGCACTGTGTTCAAACAAGTCTTCTCAATAGTATTGAAATGGAATGAGGTTTTTGACTCCAGCAAACTTTTTCCTGGGATGGTAATTTAATTGTTGGAACATGAAACTTTTCTAATTTGGGCTGGAAACTGACTTGAATGTTTTCTGTGAAATTAAAATGTCAACTTCTCTCCAATTGAGAATTCTGCATGTGTCCAGCACATGCAGGGAGACTTTGAATGGCAGGGTGGGCGAAATGGCAAACCCTGTTCTAAATGCGTACCTCCAAGATCGACCTTCATGAATTTCTGTGTAATTAGCAGCTGTGCACCACAATGCTGGGAGCAGTTCATGGAACCTCATTAGAAATTGGGAACCTTGTTAGAAGCTGGCAGTAGAAGAAGAGCTGTAGATGGCTCCGTTTGGAAATAGTTTGTGGTACCTACCTGATGAGGTGACATACTGATGTGGACCTTTGAAGTTTGTTGCAGTTTATTTGGCTGGCTTCAGGCTATCTTTCCAGACTGCAGTGGAGAATTAAGTGGTGATAAAGATGACTGGGGTGGAATACAGAGGAGGTGGCTGGCTTACTGCAAGAGTGGGTTGGGGACCTGCTGAGAGCGCTGAGACTGGCACAAACACTCCCAAAAACATCAGCACTGCCAGTATGGACAGGAGATCCTTTGGGGTTGAAGCTGGGTATGTGTTTAAATAGTGAATGTAGACTTTGGGGAGGGGAAAAAAAATCTGCAGAAGAAACCAATTTAAGATACTGTGACCAAATCCAAGTGCTGATTCAGCACATAAGCATGAGAGGGAGATGAGAGCCTGGCTTCACAAACCGGCCTACTGTCCTATAGCTTTTGTGAACCACTGAGGTGATGACACTCAATGCCTTAAATATTCTGTAGGCTGTATCTGTCTCCTTGACCAGCTATCTGCTGTTTTCTGCTTGTTGGTGGTGGAAAGGCTTCTTCCCCTTTGGACAGCGTTCTCCAAGGGGGGTTTCATAGTTGGGAAGCAGCAAAGGCACTTGCTGTAAGTGACAATTCACTTTGGGGGAACAAAGCCTATTTAGGATGCTTTTACAGCAGGCTGCATCTTTCAAGTACCCCTAGACAAGAAATGGTTGCTTAATAGCAGTGACAAAAATGGGAACAGATTGAAAAAGTAAAGAGATTGTGTTCATCAAATAAAAGGATCCCTGTCTTCTGGATTATGAAGTCCTTATGTTAGAGGCGGTAGTGGATGAGGTAGGAAGTGATGGCACAAATCAGCAGTTTCAGGACTGTTCCTACTCCTCACTGTACTCCCCAGAAAGCCAAGATCACAGGCAACCAGACACCTTGTGAGGAGGATTTGTTGCCCTGGGAAGTTTATTGCCTAAAGTAGGAGATGAGTTTTTTGCTGGTGGCAGGCTTTTCAGACAACTGGAAAGCAACACTAATGCATCTTACTGATACTTTGTCAGTCAGCGTGGGGGGAACCCTGTACCTCTGGGTCATATGAATAAACCATGAGCTCTGTCCTGCCTTCCCTCTCCTTGGCTTCTCCAAAGGAGCTTGGAATAGATAAGAGCCTTTGAGGCTTAGAGAGAGAAAAGAGGTAATTCTAGATCACAAAGTGAGGTGCAAACCCGGGACCAGACCTTAAAAGTCTTGCTTTAAAAGCCAGAGCAACCTGTCTGCCATAGAGCTGTGTGTGTGTTGGTTTTGGGTTAAGAAAAGAAGATCTGGGCGTGCTCCAGTACTTCTAGTGATGCTCATAGAAACAGAGCATGCTTACCCTGTTTTGCCCTGGCTATGCCTCATGCTGGGCACTGTGGAGGAACTAATGATGCCAGTCCTGTACCACTTAAACCTTTCCCTGCATCAAAGGTGTTGGCACTTCCTGGTGGAGTTCAGGTCACCAAAACAACCGGGTCCAGTGGGGCTGATACATCTTGCAAGAGCAGACGTAAATGTCTGGGTGCACTGACTGCAGTCAGTAAATGGCAAAAACTTGTCTGGCTCAGGCCTTAAATGGTCACATCGACCACAGTCTGCTCTATGCCAGGAGTATAAAAACATGCTAATTCCTCCTTCACCAGTTCTTGATAAGTGCAAAGCTGTCATGCAAATTCCTTGCAGATAAAGATGTGTATTTAAGCACTTCCACTTTATAATTTAGTACCTTTTTAAGCTGCCCAAAATTGATGACTTTGTTGCTGTAGACAGGACTGCAGCAGATAAATATTATTTAAGTGGTGTAATGGTGGTTTATCTTTACATTCATGCAGTTCGTACTGGTGGACCAGTCTGACACAGTGAAAAGCCACCTCTTCCTGCTTCAAGTCTTTGAAATGCTTAAGATAGTCTTTTGCCCAATGAGGAATTTTATACTTTTAGTAACTGGCTCCACACATTCTTAAAAAAAAAAAAAAAAGGCAATCAGGCTCGTGTTTGAGAATGTGCTCATTTCAGAAAGCAGCTTGGTGCTGCTTGTACAAGAGCTAATGCAGGTCCCGTCTTTGCAGTCTCAACAAACTGTTGTAATGTTCTGGAAATGGATTTGTTGGAGTGAAGGTGCTTCTTATTCCTATTTTTTATTAGAATAACTTTGAAAAGACTCTCCAAGACAAAAGTAATCTTGCCTACTTCCAAACTGGCAAATGGGGGGGAGGGGGGGGGCATTCAATTTCAGTGTTTTTGAACCTCCAGAAAGTTGGGCTTCTGTTCTGTTCTAGAAATTCAGATAAGCTTCTCCTAAAATATCAGCAGAGTTGTCAACTTGTTATATTTGATGGTTACAAGTGTGTTCTTGTTATTACTGCAGTATTAGCCAAGAGAAATCACTTTAGGTTCACTTCTGGGGAAAAATGTTTATTATTATAGATGTAAATTGATCATCACCTCTTGTTTCAGTGTAGTTAATTCAGGGCTGGAATATGCAGCAAGCTGCATGGCCCAGCGTGAGCTCATCGGTGGAAGTCAATGGTAGGTACGTTGCCAGGCAGAAATGTGGAAATAAGGTTAAATGCCTCCAGAAAAGGTTCAACAAGATCAATACAGAAAGCTTCAGTGGTATCTTATAGGAGCTCACAGAAATCTATCATATGTCTAGCATAAATGCTTTAATACAAAATAAAGAAGAACCTAAAGGGACTGAAATAAGTAGAAGGAACATTTTTAATTAGAATTGCACTCTGCATCAGACACTAAAACTGGTTGATTGTGTATGATATTGGCTTAAGTTTTTTTAAAAAAAACAATTAAAATTCAAGTCTAGTGCTGGCTTTTAAGGCTTTGTTTTCAATTTGGAGTTCTTACTGACTTTAAAGTGTTTATAACTAGTTTAAAAGATCACGGTGTAAGATACACAGGAAAATTTGATATGCTGCACAGGAAATCCAGCCCAACCCAGAGAGCTGATCTTTGTTTTAGGGAGGACACTGCCTGGAATAAGGTACCTCAGTGCATGCTGCTCGGGCTTTGTCCAGGAGATGTTGGACTTGGACATCTGATGCTGGACTTGAAATTCAGGCCTGAAATCATAGCAGCGTCTCATTCAAAGCAGGGAGAGACTTCCTTTTAGGGTGGAGTGTTTACTTTGCTCTCTGAATTGTTTTTACAGTGTTCTTTTTTCTTCGGAGTTTTATGTTTTCATTTCAGAAACCAAAATGTTGCCCGCCTTGTTAATGGCAAGTCCTGGAATCATTTTTCAAACCACCTCTGATTCATCCTGCCAGTTTTCTTTCAGTTATCTATGGACATAAACAGTTTAATTTTCAAGTTCGTGTTCCCTGCTTCAAAGGGTGCCCCTGCACGTGCTTACAGCTTGCGTGTTGTGATGAAGAGGCTTGATCAGCACAGAGAAGCTCTATACATTGGTGCTCCGTTGGTCTGTCCAAACATAATACTTTCTGCTGGGAACTCTTCCCTAACTGCTTTTGGCTTTACTGCGTAAGGACCTCAGACTGTTCAACTCATTTAAGGACTAATTTAGCTCTACTCCTGTTGACACGGGCAACAGCTTCAGCTGGCAGGAGCCTCTGCGCCCATGAGGCTGCTCTGTATCACCTTGCGTTGTACCCAAGGAAAATGCTTTCACAGGGCATCCAGAAGTTCCCTCAAATCGCCAAATCCCACCTTTCCAAAAGCCCCAGAACTGACCCTAAAGAGACCATGGCTGAAGCCTGCAGCCCCTGATCTCATGCGAGACAGGGCAGCAGAGCTGGCTGCATTTCTTCCTGGCCAGACTTCTTCCAGGATGCTTTGGAGAGGGTGAAGTATAACTGGTTTCCAAACTGACCGTGCCCAGCTGCTGTGACTGCTCTGTTGGGAGTGTATCACAGGAAGCAGTGTGTTAGCAGGGATTTTGTCTTTGTTACCCTGACTTCATTTTTCTAAAGCTTTTTTTAAAAAAAACTTCCAGTAAATGTGACCTCTAGCATTTTTGCTAGGCTGATCCTGCCTACCCTACCTCCCCTTGCTCTTGACAGGTACCACTGGCTGTGCTGGGCTAGCCCAAACGCAGTGCTGGTATACTTTACATCACAGGACCTGGTGAGATTTGGTATCAAACTCCCCTGGCTGTAAGAGGACTGTGGTGAATGTAAGCATTTCCTAAGCTGGGAGGAATGTCAGTCATTCAGGGCCTGCCACTACCAATAAGCATGTGCGGCTCAAATCCACATATGGTTTAATTGTGGGCTTGAATTAAAACAGAAATCCTGAATGAAAGCGACTAATTCCACTTTGAAATTTGACAAAAGACGTTGATTTTGCTAAAAGGAAACACATTTCCACAGTCAGGGCTCTCCACCGAGCCTGTTAGTGTGGCTCATCCTGCAGGACTGCTTAGATAACGCTGGCGTATGTGGTGGAAGGAAGATGTGCACCAATTTGTACCAAAAAGGTGCTTTTTATTTGGGAAAGGAATGGTTACTACACTGAGCCTCTTACAGAGCAACGGTGTGAGCATCTGAGTGTCCCCACTCACTTGTGTCCCAGCCTTGGTTTGTGGGGAGTGTGGGGAATACCTGTGGCCTGCCAGATGCAGTTGGAGCTTGCTGAATGGATCAAGAAACTGAGTCCACAAGATTATAGAATTTAGCACTGAGCTCTCAGTCCCTGGGTCTGCCCAGAGTAAGTGTTGTCTGTGTGGGTGGTGCTCAGTGGGCACAGCCCACCTGTTCCATGGTGGTTGAACACAACCACCTGCTATCTGCTGCTTTCCCAAAGCACTGCTGCAGATGCACCTGGAAATGGCAGCAGCCCAGCCTCGAGCAGCTGCATGCTGAGTACACACCTGGCTTGCAGCTCTGCATCAGTTCTTACTAAAGCAACAGCATGTCCTGGTGATGCTGCAGTGTTCGGAGAGCCTGGTGAAGCTGGACCCTGCCCATTATACCTGGTGGCTGCGGAAATGGGGTGGAAGGGCTGTCCCTGCTGTCAAAGGCTCTTAGCATATGACTAGTCCTGCTAGAGCCTTGCTGACCCTCAAAAGCGCTGCAGTAAACAGTGTCATCTGCTTTTCAGATCATAATCTGGTGCCTTTTTGTTCCTGGAGCTGCAGGGGAGCTCGGCCCTTACCTGTGGGCAATATTCAGGCTGAGATTAGCATACAGATGATGGAGGGAAGAAAACCTGAGGGAAGCTTAAGCAGTGCCTAGCTCTTGCTCTGACCCTTGATTTCCCCTGCCTGATAAGAGCTAGCTTCCTCCTCCCACAGAAAACTCAAACAGCAGCTAGTTATACAGTAATGGAGATTAAGGAAAAGGAATTTAAAGAGCTCAACCTTCTGGAAAGTCTATTGTTTAATCCTGGTTTTGCACTTGCTATCGTAGCTCACCTGAGTTTATTCCAAACCAGTGAAGGTGTGCTGCCAATACACAGGTCATTAACTTGCAAACCATGCTGAAAGGTGCAGAGTTGAGCGTATTATTCTTTATTTTTTCACCTTCAACAAGGATGTTTGGAGTATCTTTGACAGGCAGAAAGCAGGGCTGCTCACTGACTTGAAGCTGCTTGGCGAAAGCTGATGGGACTGGTCTGCAGGGAGGTATTTGGAAGACCTTTAGGCTGCGTGGGATGCATCTAACAGGCCACAGCAGTTATTCAGATTCACAAGATGATAAGATTCTGAGATTTTTCCTCCAGCTGTATGCTAATACTTTCCCTCTAGTATTGTCCCCTCCAGCTTGCTTGATACCAACTCTGCAGCCACCAGGCTGTGAAATCTTGCAGTGCTCTGAGCTTTGCTGTGCAAAACCTGCAAGATGCAAGTGGTGGTCAGAGCAGTGGTTCCCCTGGAGGGTTGCTGAGTTATGGAAAATTATGAGCAACCATCCCTGACAGAGGCTGGATTGCTTGCAGGAGGCAAGGCTTTGACTTGCCAGCCTCTTGATAAATACCCCACACGGTATGCTTTTTGTTTGGAGAAGAGATGTAAACTCCAGTCCTGGTCAAATTTTAACTTAGCCTGTTGCATTCTGCCTTTCTCTCTACCTTGAACTCTTATTTAAATGCTATGGCTTTATTTCTTTTTTTTTCCTGTGGAACAGAGCTGCTGAGCAACTTTAGAGTGATCTTTATTCAGTGCTGTATTAGAGCTCTTCTTAATGCAAGCTCACTTCTGCAAGCAAACTGGTGACTAATTTAAAATAAACGAATAATCTCACTGAGTTGGGAATATTCTTACGAACGAAAAACCCTCAGGGATTTTCTGGGATTTGAATTTGTTCCACATGTAAAGCTCTATGGGAAGGAAGAAAGTTTGTGTAAATGCACAATTAGAAATGTTTGTTTGTGTTTACACAAAATACATTCCTTAAGTTAAAAGGATACCTTTGTTTTGTAGCTTAATGTAAATGATTTGTTATGTGTATTTTCAAATATCCTATTTTCTAAGCTGACTTTTGATTTCTAACTATATGAAACCATAACTGAAAGCATTCTTTTGTGTTGCTAAGAGAAAAACATACAAACAGCAAAGCGAAGTAAGTACACTCAGTTTAACTATTCAGCAGAAAGCTACGTTACGTGTGAAACTAAATGGAAGCCTGTCTCTTCTCCATTTCTGGTGTGCTTAAGTATTTCATGAAGTAACAGGTAAGGTTTTTGGAGAGAGCATAATTAAGGCTGTGCACTTTAAGGTAATGATAAATGGGGTTTATAGAGCTGCACATGGTACATGTCTCAAAATGGTGTGACTGCAGAGCTGAGCAGCTTTAAATCAACTCCGAATTCACGGCCGTATCCTGTGCTGTATTATTTGATCTTAGATACTATTCCAGCTATTGTGGTGGTGTATTTATACACATCCACAATGGTCTTCTTATGAATGTCATTATAAATAAACAGAAGCAGGAGTTATTTTAAGTCTGAAATGCACAAGTCATCCACCCCAGTGCCTTTGGTTACACTGCAGACAGCAGTTTTGGAAGGAATAATCCTAAAGGCTCAGAGGGAATGTTGTATTGTCTGTAATGTGGCTTTTGTCTGAGATGCATGCGCTTCACTCTTGGATTTTAATAGTCAATAGCAAGTGCTTTTCACGTGGAAATTCCTGGTGTTCTGAAATTCTTCTTAAAATAAAAATATTCTTTAAAAACAATCCCCAAAACTGAAGCTCTCAACACAATTACATGAAACCTGAAGGTAGAAGTTTAGCAATGTGAGAGTAGATGATAGAGCAACGTATGTCCTGCAGGCACACGTGCAAGCAACACAAGATGTGCAGACAAAATGGATGTCGTGCATTTCAGTGCACACAGACCAGGGTAAGGCTGGAAGCATGCTTGATTTGGAGACTGGTACGTAGTGTGGGGGCTCAACCTCTGGAAGAGTGGGGCAGAGCCTGCAGCATCACCAGGGAGATTGCAATTGCACCACACTGACTTCATATGTGGGGATAATACAATAAAACATGTTTTTCCCCTTACTGCAGATTGCAATCAACATGCATTGCAAACTAGGAATTCTGCTTCACCTGGATTTTGTTTATTGGTTCAGTATTACAAGGAATTAAAAGGAAGAACTTGAGTCTTCTAGAGAAACTGAAGAAATGCATCTCAGACTCTAGTGGGAAATGAATTTCTTGCTACAAGAGAATACTTTAGGAGCATTACTTCAAGAGGGTGGAAAAATGAAAATAACTATGCTACAATGTACTCTAAAACACAGCAAACAAAACTATATAGTCCACAGCCATTCTTGCTGCCTCTGCTTCAAATATAATTTTCTACCTTTTAGGGTAATGGTTTAAAAGAGAGGGAAGGGTGTATGTTGGTTTGAGTGACTGGAAGCGTAATCTGCTGTGATTTCTTGGAGAATTCATGCTTTGTACAATTATTTTCTGCTTCTGGGTGCCCATCATTGCTGATATTAATCCTTATTAGTCCTGTGTATTAGAGCAGAGATGTGAATAAAGACTTTTTTCAGTGTCCCTGGTTGTCTTACCCACCAAACTAAAGCTAATGAGGTTTTTCTTCTTGGTGAAAGCCTTCCCACAGTTCCTGCTGCTGCTTTCTGCTGAAGTTCCTCATCTGGGTTTAGTCATCGCTTATGACTGCAAGCCTAACAAGCTTTTACATAAACATTTATGCATAAAAGCTTTTACTATTGTTTCTGTGTAAAGAAAAGTACACATTCTAATTGCCTTTTTCTAACAAAATTGCAGTCCTCATAAAGGACCAGTTAGAGACACCTCAAAACAAATTTTCTCTTATTTTCCTTGCAGCAGCAGGAAAATTTCTGGGGTAACGTAAGCTCTGTACCTCTTCTAATCTCTCCTGGCCCTATCTCTTCACACACAGCCAGCTCCTGCCTCCCTCTGTGCTTCCAGTGGTTCATCTACATATCTCTTTATCATCAGTTTTATCCTACTTCACAAGCCTTTGAGTGACCTTTGCCCAAGACCTTGCACTGTAGCTGCATGTCACACGAATGCTGCTCACCTTGTTTATCAGGGTATTATTTCCCAAATTTGCCATTACATTTGATTCCAGCTGTTCCAAGCCTTTTCATGGCTCTGAACACTTGGTGAATAATCCATGTTTTCAGCAAGTGATCCAGAGAGACACTGGGTCTGTTCTTTCAAAGATGTTATCGTATGTAAGGAGCAAAATAGGAAAATATTAATACCTAAGTTGTCTTGCTGCTTAGAATGTGTTTAGAGTTGTCTTAGGGTTTTGACTTGCATCCAGTTATGGTCAAATAATCCCTTGTTCCTGCAGATGAGCAGTGAATTTCCAATAGGGATGGTCTTAGACTGGTAAGTGCATATGTTTCATCTCTTCCAGGCATTTCTCCTTTCTGCTGGCTAGTTTCTCACATTTTCAACATTTTCACTTTCTTTAGAAAGCCCTTATCCAGTTTCTAAGCTTCTTGCTTTTCTTCCCCAATCTCCAAACGTTCTTTAACAAACGTTCTTTAATGTAGGTGTTGGGTACAGTCTATTCTTATCAGGCCCGTAACGATTAAAGAAACCTCAGTTCTAAAATTCAATATAATTATCAACATCACTGATATCTGTTACTAATTTAGGCTTAGAGTTCTGGATGTTGCTCAACATATGTGGGGCAACTGAGCTCTAACTGTAACCTCTTACTCAGAGCCCTTGGGAGTCCCCACCAGGGAGAACTTTCTTGTAGATAGTCCAAGCTGAGCAAAAGCTGCAGTTGAAGCTGAAGCCAGCACTCTTATTCATAAATTCCCAAACTGCTCAGGTGTGAGGATGAGGTCACTTGGGGACAGCTGAAGCTGGTTGAAGCCAAGTATGTATGCAGTACAGTTTTGAATGCTCTCAAACACTCGGTTTGATCTTCCCAGTGTTAAGGTCAGTTCCATGCTGTGAGCCACAGTATGGATATGCCCAAACTGGTGTTTGCCTAAATAATGCAAGTCCACCCTTCTGCTCTTGCTGCTACCGCTAGCACTGCTGGCTCTGACTCCACTTCTGTGCTGCCCTTTTGGTGTTAACGTTTGCTTTGTGGTGACGTTGCAGGTGGGTCTCTTTTTGTAGCACTTATGGTAGATGAACTGTGCTGTATTCCAAGCATGTAGCTTTTGTTTACAGCAGCTCTGTACAGATAAATCCCTGTTTGATGCTTAGCTCTTAATTAAGAAGGAAAATAGCATTCTCCTTCAGTAAGTGTTGTCGGAGTTGCTGCCTAGCTCTAACTCACAAAGAAAGCTCTGACAGTGGGTGGCCTAAATAGTTGTTTTGCTCTTCCAGCCTTCAAGCTGCCCTCTGTCTGGGCTGTGGAGTGGGAGCGATGCCGCTGGGTACCCTGCGGGGCAGTGCTCAGCACCAGCCTGGCACAGGCAGCTCCATGCCTGCCAGCAGCTGTGTTGGGTGATGAAAGCAGCTGAGGGTGGCAGAGACTACTGCAGCATCCTGCCCACTGTGCCTTGCCAGTTCCTGAATGTACTGGCCATCCTGACTCTTTTCTGGCTGTGGATTAAGCTGTCCACCGCAGTTTCTAAATGTTTGGATTCCCAGAGATACCACCCAGCTGTTACACCTCTCCTCTTGCAGAGCAGTATCTCCCCTCACCATGTCGTTTCAGCAAGATGTCAACAGGCTGTGCAAGAACAGAGGGAGCTTCCAGGTTCCCATGCTTCTCGGGAGAATCTCTGTGGTTGTACGCCTGCATACACAGGTGCTCTCAGTCTGTAGGGTATTGCCTGGTAGCTGCCTCCCTTTGGGAGGGTGGGAGATCACAGATGGTATGGGGTGATCTCAGCTGGCTGTCAGGAAAATCCTTGGATAGGAGTTATTAGAAAATGCCAAACTGCAGGGTGTCCTGGGGTGTGAGCTGGCTTCACACTTGAGAAACAAAGTAATCAACAGGAAATGCTAAAAGCAATTTGAAGAACCAGTGCTGTAGTCTCACATCTGAAACATCAACTCTGTTGGGATGTATTTCCAGATTGGCATCAAGTTTTAAGTGGCTTTGATTTCACCTGTGATAAGATGTGGCTAAGAGGTCAGAGTTTAGCATGCCAGTTCTTAGTCAAGTCAAGTGCTATACCCACTGCGGTACCAGATTAAAGATAAGACTTGGAATTTCAGCTTTCAGTATTTTTTCAGTCCTTCAGCTTAATTCCAGGTCTATGGAGAAAGAAGAGCAGCTAAAGCCAAATCATTCCTTGCACTGCTGGGTAGGTTGGGCTTGGAATGGGATCTTGGCTGGGAGGTCTTGGTGTCTCCAATTTGCACACCACAACAGAAGACTTGAGCAAAGCCAACCTTAGTGAAATGGCTTTTCAGAGAAGCTCTGTAAGTGCTTCATTTTGCACAAGACCTAAAAAATAAATAAATAAATAAATAAAAAAACCAGCTGGCTAGGAGAACAGGGAGTGAATCAATTTGTGCAGTGCTTGGTTCTACCTTTATTCTACCTGTATTTTACACTGAGGGCAGCTCCTTGGGAGTGAAAGGTGCCATAGCAGATAAAAGCAATTTGCCTGTCTGGTTGAGGATGTAGGGAGTATTTTGAATCTGACCAAATACATGACAGCTTCATCAGAAGAGCTTAACTCTGAACCAAGGAATAAATCTCATCCTGCTTAGCCTCTGTCCAAATGCAAGTGCACCTAATTTTGAGAAGGAAGTTATTGGAAGCATTGCAAGATAGGCATTGTGTGGGAAACGACATGAAATTTGGCTTGAAGTGAAGCAAAAGCATCTTTGGGGAGTGATGGCTTAGGTTGAATTCATCTCCTTCTTTCTGTTTCTATTGCTGGAAATTCACTGCTTGCTGGAAGAGGGAAATTTTCCCAGAACTGGGATGTGAGCAAACATACCTAGCAGTAAAAATCTTAACCCCAAAAACATTTGGTTTATTTTGATACCTCTTCCCTCCCTCATCTGAAGTACAAATAAAACTATTTTTGCTTCGTAATCCAGCAGAACAAGTTGCTCTACCTGCCTTTCACAGGTATCTCTTGAAGTGTATGAGCTTGGGAACAACTTTCAAGAGAGTGAATGAACTACTTCTGTGGATCATATTTGGTGAATTAATTACTCAGATCAAGGTTATTTATCCCCAGGGCGTATAATGAAACCCCACAGGGGACTTGGCAGATTTGAAGAATGAACGGATATTTTCTTCCACTGTCAAGCATCTTTCCCCCTCACAGGAGCTGAGTAGTGGAAAAATAGTACATCAGTCTCAATGAGCAGACTGAATTGTTACAAAGGCTCATTAAATCAAAAAATTGAGGATAATGTCTGGTGGGAACTTCTTGAGTTCTGTCATTTCCTGTTATATAATTTGCTAACCACTGTGAGATTATTTTCTATGGCAGGGGTTCTGTGCAAAAAAAAAAAAAAAGAGTAAAAGGAAATCTAAATCTGTCCCATCAGATACAGAAAGGAAGGCACAAGTTGCTCTACAGTGCAGATGTCAGATGCTTGTTTGGAGCAACAAAAGCAAGTTCAATCTCTTGTGGTCCACTGCAGGTAATAATGAAGCATATATATTTTAGATGCATACATCCTGGGTAACCAGTTTGCAGCAGGAGACTTTCAGCAGCAGAATCCTATGTGGAACTGCACTTGGGCATTGAAAAAAGTAGCACAAGAAATCAGTATTGCAGAATTTTTAAAAGACATCAAAGGTTTCAAGAACTAATTGAACTGAAATTAGCTTGAATCTTTTGGCTTGGATATTCTGGCTCATGCTTCCTCCCTGTGATGAGATTCTATTTCCAGTTACATCTCTGTCTGCAGCCCTTTCCTTTGAAGGATGTCACGGATTTGAAGAACGAGGTGTCACAACCTACAGGTCTTCCAGAAAACCTTGAGGCTACAGCACTGCAGATGGCTACAGCCAGAACTCATTCTGCAGTTTGGAAACTGAGATACCTCAGGACATCTCAAGCCTTGGATAGATTCTCTGCTGGAACACTTCCTGTTTCTCACCACCTAGCCTTTGACTAGTAAATGGCAGATAGGCTTGTTCTAGATGCTATGAATGCTTGTTCCAAGGGGACTTGAGTAGTTTACAGGTGCAGGGTGGGATTTGACCTCATCAAATATTGTGCGCTTTTCTTTAGGAGATGCATCACAAATTAATTCTGGAAGAGTAGATTAACTACAGTGTTGTGGTATCAGTCCTTCAGGGTATGAGCCAACCATTGAAAATGGTGGTGGTAGTGCTGGGAAATGTCCTGTTCCTGTTCCCTGTCTGGAAATCACACTGCTTTCTTGGCTGGAACAGGGGAGGGGAATTCAGCTCAGTCACTTCCATGCATACTAGGACTGCCATGGTCATTTGTTGCACTTTGACTGAGACAGCATTGTGAGCTAATGGGTAGTGCTAATTTTAAAGTGTTTTGTTCCTTGCAATTATCTGGCCATGCCAACGTGAGTGTTTTGAGCAATTTCTTAATGGAACTTTACTTACTGTTAAAAACCTTTTGTTTAGATCTGGGGCTTTGTTTGCTTAAGCTGTGAATGAAGCAATGATCACTTTGGTAACCTAAAAGAAATATTAGCTTTGAGGAAAACAAGAAATCGTCTTCCCCTTAACAGCACCTCCCATCCACTTCTTTTTGTCTCCTTCCCAGTTCCTCAGAAGTTCAGAAGTTTCATAGATTCAAGTGCTGGTTGCCTGGGGAAGCTCTCTCCGTAGAGAGATGGATGGCTGTGTGTTGTTCTCTGGTCAGATTACCTTCTCTAATTAGTTGTTAATCAGAATGTTTCTCTTGTTCTCCTCTGGGAGGGATGTCTGAGCAGTCATGTTCTAGGAATGTATGGCTGAACTATCTGCTGCGGCTCTGACCAGTGGAGTTGGGCCAGCAGAAACTTGGGCCCACTGTTTTTTCCAGGTTTCCCAGAAATGCTTTTCTGAGCGGATTAGCATCGTTTCCCAAAGGAAGGCTAACTCCACTCGATGTATTAATCTAGGCAAGTTTTTAAGTGCAAGAACCACATGGCAAAGTGTGTGAGTGAAGGCTACCTCATGCCCAATTCCCTTGATGGATATTACAAGAGCATGAAACAGTTGATAGTAACGATAGTAACTCTTCTAACTTCATCTAGTTATGAGAATCTGTTGGTCGTTGTTGACACCTGAATGTGCCTCTCTACCCCATCAACTTCTCAGTATGTAAAACATCTCTCATATCTCAGTGCCAAATCAAGTAGCCAGAGGGCTTCCTCCTTAGACGTATTGCCTGAACCTGGTGTGTAATGAGCACCTGCTCACTTTTTCGTCATGCAATTTCTTATTTCAGCCTAGCTGCAAGTTATTTGTAAATCTATTCCAAAGATCATGTCACGTAAGGAGAGGGGGCAACTATGAGGTCCAAGGACTTGTCTTTTTGTGGCTGGTATTTATGGCAGTTAACCTAAGTGATTTCAGGGCACTGATCCATCTTGCTGGAAAAGTATCCCATGCTACTGTACTTTCCTTGGACTGATATTCCTCCTTGGTGAAACTTCTGTGACTTTTTTTTTACAGGGTGCTTGTCATTGGTGCCCCCCCCTTGGACTGTATGGCAGTGGAGGAGAGCATCCCTGGGGTAGCAAAGGCAATTGCAGGATGATTAAATCTGTATCCCCGCTTTAAGTGAGTGGGTCACAAGCAGTGTGAGTGCCAATACATGCAACTTCTGTTGGTATTTGAACTTCCGTTGGTACCTGACTTTCTTTGTGGAGTTCCTTTTTCAAAGAGATCACGGTTCAGCAGCTTTGTCTCCAATCCTAAAGCAGAGTTTGAAACTCAAGGCTTGGGCTCTGCTAGAAATCTGTGGAGGGTTGGGGGTTTGCCTCTTCAGCAGCTTTACGACTTCACTGGAAGTATCAGGCTGCTTGTCTGCATCTCTGAGAACAGGCTGACTCACTGGCCGGTCTGAATGTCCCTCTTTGCACAGCTGGCAGCACATGTCTGTTTGTTTATGGGATGGGGAACAGTTGTTGTGGCATCTCCCTCCCTTGGGCAGAGGCACAGCATGGACTCATGGCTCTACACACAAGTGCACACTGTCACTGACCATATGAGTCACTTCAATAATAATAATCCAAGCTGGCTCAGCAATTGTGAGAAAGATCCTGGTATGAAGAGCTTTCTGAGCACTAGCCCAGCTCTCCTTTCCCGACATCCATCCTTGTTCTTTCCCACTGTCTGCTGTGGCAGGCGGGCTTGAGAGCAGCAGACTCTCTGCAGGGCTAGAGGAAAACTTAAGTGCCGAAAGAGCACAACCAAAATTCCTGCACGAGGAGGAATCATAATTTAGGATGAACCCTCTGTAGATGAATGGAGGCAGCCTGGAGAGACCGGAGGGTGCAGGTGTGAACTCCCTGAAGAGACCAAGATGGGGAAGTGGTGAGCTTCAAAAAGAGGAAGAAGGGGTGTGATGGGGATAGTGTTAGGCTTCAGTGGGTTTGTGCACAGATAAAAGCAGATGGGGAAAAAAATCCCTTCAGCTAAGTCTGAGCAGGTAAGGTATGAGCTCTTGCACCTGTGCTAGCTTGAGAGCAGGACTAGGTCTGCCCCACCACGTCTGTTTGTCCCCAGCACACTATAATCACTCCTATAAAACACCAGCCAGCGGAGCTTCCATGGAATACTGAATAAATATTTTCTCCTCCGTCTATTTCTGTAAAAAGGGTCTTTTGATGAAAATACCATTAGTACGTTTGAAAAAACCATCCCCTGAGTAGTTATTTACCAAGTCCTTAAATACCCAGGCTGAAGAATCGCCTCCTGTGCAAATGCTGCCATAGCCCAGGCAGAAATGTTGGTGTCCCAGCCCTGAGGCTCCACTCATTTCCTCCCTGTGCTGCAGACGGGGCTGTGGATGCACAAGGGGGGGGCCTCTGCCACCACTCCCTGTCTGACCCAGTGGTGTGGGACTCAGCTGGTGGCTCCCACCTGGCCACTTCCTTTCCATCACACCATCTACGTGGCCAGGCACGTGTGGGGAATGGGTTCTTGAAAGGAAAGTGCCATTGTGAAACTGTGGAAGGCATCAAGAGGGATTGGGAGGCTTCAGTGCCATGGCTATCCCATAGCACGTACAGCTGGAGTCAGTCTAGACTGAAAAAACCCACAGATATACTAATATAGACTGAGCCAAAGGATGTTGTGAAGTAGCCTCTGCTGTCACCAAGGGGGCCGGTGGTGTGTGATGCTCCTCTCTCCCACCTGGCCCAGTGCTCTTCCTAAAAGCCTCAGGCCCTGCGCAATTGGGGTCCCCATCTGTAATCACCACCACTGCCCTCTCGCTGATGCCCTCTTTAAAGTGAGCAGTAGGATAGGGGCTACATCTTGGGTGGAGATTTGCATAACAGCTGGCATGGCAGAAATTATTTCAGATGTGCCTTTTACTGAATGGGACCTATTTTGCTGCAAGCGAAACACACATACAGGTATACAAAGATAGCTGTGAAGTTGAGATGCTGCTGATGAAAGGTTACTACATATGCTACTGATAAATCCTTGACCCGTTTCATCTCACTGAGCTTTTTGTAAATTAAGGAGCTGTAAAATATGTGTGAATCCTGATGAGCAGCAATATTTCAGATGCAGTGAATAGCTGGAGTGAAGCAGGAGCCAGGAAATGGAGATAGTTGTGGCTTCTTCTGCTATAGGCATTGTGGATGCTACTTTTGCTCGTTGCCTTCATCTGCTGTGGTGCGTTCAGGGTGTTGTAAGGTCTTGATGTGAGCAGCTACAAGGTCTGCCTAACCAAGAACTGAGGAGTTATCTTGTTTGTTCTTGCCTGGGAAGGGATGGAGCCAGGGGTGTGCAAGTTTACAGGTACAGCTGTATTGCTGGTGGGGAGGAGGAGGAGCTGTAGGCTCTCCAGCTCCCATCTCTGTAGCATCTTGCTCTGCCAGTGCTCTGCATGCGGGGCTCATTCTCTTCTGTCCTCTGCCCCCAGTTATTTGGGGGTAAATGTGTGCTAAATTCTGATAGGGACTGAGTTTTTAGGTGGAGTTACTGAGTTTTGCAAGCTGTGGGTCAACTTTAAAATAAGTTTTTAGCTACAATTATGCCTAATGCTTCCTGAAGTTTAAACTAGATCAGATATGGAACGTGGTCTTCGGAGGAAAAATACAAAATGCTGATGAGGAGAGTGAACTGTTTCACTTTGTGCGTGCAGTACACCAAAACTGAAGCTCTGGATGTATAAAGAATCCCTTGGTCTTCTAAGTAAGTGAGAGCCGTTAAAAATTGCATGTATTTTTCAGTAAGGTTGTCTTCAGGGAAAAAAAAAAGGTTGCTTTTAGATCATCGTCCACATGTCCTTAAGTGCCTAGGGTAGCTCTTAACCCGGTCCTTTGCTCCATAATCTCTTTGGGTGTCTGCCCCTGCCTACAGGTACATAATTTGGTTTAGGAAAATGAGACTTCGGGTCCTAAATCAAATGGTGCTTACTGAAATGTAATCTTTCAGCCAGATGCCGTAGTAGAGATCGTAGCTGCTCAGCCACCAGCCTCCAGCAGTTTATTGTTACTTCTAGCGTGGCTAAATAACTATTGAATTATCAGCACCAGATGAGTTCTGTAATTGATTCAGTTGTCTCTGATAATTTTTACTCTCTTTTTCCTATTAATCGTGACTTTTTCATTACTTAACAAGTTTCAGTATTGTTTTACACGATCTTAACCAAGCCTACTAGCATGTTTTGGTGGTTTTCTCTCCATTAACAAAGAGGTGCTGTAATGGTGCTGTTAACAGCTTTGCTTTCTGCCTTCTGGAGAAGGGCACAGCCACCAGAACCTACCAGAGATCCTTGCTCCGTGTACTCAGCCGTTGTGTGGATAGAAATGTTGGCTGTGGCTGTGCTGTCGAAAAGATGATAGGAAGATTTTGTAAGCTGTAATCACGTGCACGGTGTCTTTTGGGGGCAGAGCTGAAATACTTGGTAATGCTTTTAATTTATCAATATTTCAACATGTTGATACCAGGAACGTTTTGGAGTTTACTGATATAACCCAGTCTTTCTGCATGCTTTTAGAAGGGTCATTGAACAGATCCATTTTACACTACCTGTACCACGTGAAGAGGTTTGCATCTAACCCAGCAGCCAGCTCTTCACACTTAAACACAGGCAGGGGAGTTTGAACCGAACCAGTTTGTGTAAATAATACCTGGCTTTTTCAAAAGCCTCAAAATCCCCTTAGATGCATAACCAAAGTTGTAGGGGACTCTACCAGTAACCTAGCTCCAGCTTGCCCTGCATCCCAAACTCCTCCAGCTCTGGCACTAGATTTGTGTGGGTAGGAACTGCCTATTTTTAATGCTCACTCTGAGATGTGTGGTTTAAGGGGTGGAAATTGTGCCTTCGTACCAGGCATCCTCCATTTCCCTTAGTTCCCACCCTGGTCTCACAATAAAAGTGTTGATTATGCTTATATTCAGAAAGTCAAGGGGCAGAGGAATTTGCATCCTTCTCTCCCCAGCTTGCCCTTGACCACAGAGGTGGTCCAGCAGCGTTGCTCTAATGCCGTGTGGATACCTCGGTGTCCCAGTGAAAATAGCATTTCATGTTCGTCCATGCTGTCACGTGGGCATTGCCTATTAATTTACTCATCCACAGAGCTAGCTATTCATCTCCAGGTTCATTTTCAGGTTATTTTAATGCAGGTTTCCATGACAAATGCACATGTATGTCTTCTGCTACTTGAAAAGCTCGGTGTGAACAACAGAGCCCAGAAGATGCCCTATTTCCAGCATGGGATCTTTTAGCTCTCTTCAGCTGCCTGAAATTTTTTGTATCACTGTGACTCTTGTCTTAAAGTAACAAAGCTCATGGTCACAGGAGACCAAGGATCGGGTGCTGAAAGCAGCAAAGATGACAAACCCCAATATGTTTCGTACAGTGGGCACGGCATCAGGCAGCCCTTACTGTGGTGTTACGTTGCATGAAAAAACACTGGAACTGCCAAAAAAAGATGAAATTGTAGATTGTTTTTATCAAAAAAATTGTTGCTTATCAGACAAGCTTCCTGCTCAGAGTGGGTAAGGAATAAGTTGTTTCTTGTATTGCCAACAGGTTTTTTTGGAGAGGGTCTCCCTAAAGGAAGCTGCATGTTGATATATATGTGTATATATGTATGGGGGGGGAAATGTGCAGAAACAGTATTGGCTGTAGCAATGGGTCTTGAGGAATTGCAGCAACTTGAGCGTTTTTCTCAATGGGTGAAATGATTTAACGTGACTGAATTTATCTGGGAAGACACTGGCAGTGGGGAGGTCTGTAGGCTGATGTACGCCAACCTTCGTTAGCTTTGGAGCTGCTGGCTGCTCAGGGCTGGCAGTGCTGGCATTGCTCGTTCACGTGGATGGTGTGACACGGGGTCTTCCACACCTACCAGGTGCTGTCGTAGCCAAGGCTGCATTTTGAGCTGTCATTTATCACTGTGGACAAAACTAAATGGGGCTGGATGCTCTATTTAAAGAGGAGATAATAGTACTTGCTACAGTTATAGACTTCCCACCGCGCTGAGGAAACATATGACAAATCCAAGCCAACTATTTTTCCAGATTTTGTGCCAGGGCTCAGTTTGCATAGGTGGCAGTACTGGAACCCCTCCAGAGAAAGCTTTTTATCTGGCCACTCACTTTCTCCTAGCTGTTCTCATCTCGAATCCTGCTCAAGTCCAGTCTAAACCCGCCGTAGCTGACAAACCCGAGCGCTCTGCTATCCAAACCGGCTCGCTGGCTTCAAACCTACCGCAGACTGAGACGAGTGAGCCTCAGATAAAGGCAGAGCTGGGCTCTTCCATTTCCTCTGCTTGTCAGAGCCAAGTCCTTTTCCAACAACAAGCTGCAGAATTTGGGTTATTAGCTGTTCGCTTTCTGCACAAACTTGTAGGTTTTCACCATTGGCGTAGGCAAGGTGCTATCCCATAATACACTGAAGCCCTCCAGGCAGGTAGGTGGGCAAATCTGGATTAGTTTGTGTGCTTTTCGTGCTTCCTACGGCCAGCTTGGTGGTGAGAGGGGCTCCGGGGCGACGAGGCACCTCTGCCCTTGGGAATGGCCTCTACACCTCAGCTGGGTGACTGACGCGTCTGAGCAATTAATAATAAACTTTGTAATGAGTTCCCAGACAAAAGCTCCATTGTACTGAAACTTTGGGGAATTGGGATGTTGTCCAAATATCTGCAGATACCGGATAGCCTGATTCCACAAATAATAGAGGGGGAAGGTTTGGAACTCAGAATCTCACAGTCGTTTACGTTGGAAAAAGACCCTTAAGAACATCAAGTCCAACAGTCTTACATAATATAGGGACACTTATGTAATATAGACATGTATTGCATGCACTTGCATGAAAAAACATCACCTTGGTTTTGCTTTTTGAGTGTGGCCACCCACTCTGAGACAGTCCCTCTCTGGTAACCAAAACGCTCAGGAGCTGAGCCTTTTGGTCTGGGGAGGTGTAGCAGCAGTCTGGGAAACACGACCTGCTGCTTTGAGACCTGTGCCTTCCCCCTCTGTCTGGGGGGAGCTGGCAGACAGCCACACGTGGGGACACCCCTGTGAAATTCAGGGTTGTGAGCAGGGATGGCAGAGATGGCGGCACCCATAAGTGGCTGAAGGTAAAACAGTTGAGCCTCTTGTATGCCTTGAGAGCAGTAGTTAAATTACAGAAAATTCCTGAAGCCACTGGTAATCTAGGGGCTCGAAGTGCCTCTGGAAACCTCTGCTGATTGATTTTCTTTATATTGGAAAGCAAATCTGAAAGCAAAGGAAGGATCAAAGTCTTGTGACTGAGGATATCCTGAGTTTCTGCTCAAGCATTTTGAAGGCTGAAGTTCCCCTTGCCCCCAGAGAATATTACTTTATTCTGAGTTTTGAAAAATGAGAGCATACCACATCCAAAAGAGCAGCTAATGACACTGAACTAGCCAAGCTGATGGGGGATCCTATGTGCACAGGTCCCACAGACTGAAGCATGGCATAGGGGTCCTGATGGAGAGGGTTCCTGCCTGCAGTGGCTTAGTCCAAGGCCTTCAGCAACCATTTTAAATTCTTTTTCACTATAAATGGCAATTGCATCTTTTATTTGCACTTGGCTCCCTGTTTTTGTTCAAGCTGTTACATTTTAATGGCTGTAGTGGAGTTCCACTGAAAGCCCTAATGATTTAAAATCTGAACTAGTGGGGAATTAAGAGCACAGCTACATTGTATGACCTTGATCTAATGTGGTTACCTCTGACAAAAGTGATTTTCCTTTGCCTTGTCCATTTAGAGTATGGCTTTTAGGTTGTAACACATGTACTATATGTATACATCAATTAGTTTTCAACATGAACGGATGTGTAAAGTTGAAAAGGCCTTGATAGTGCCCTGGTCTCAGCTGAAAACACTTCAGTCAGCAGGCTGGGACCTCTGGTCACCGATGATTCAAGGTAGGGCTGAACTTGCCCCTTTAGCCAAGACCCATCAATTTAATTTGACGAGCTAATTAGTGACTTCTCCCACCACCACAACTCTCCCTGCTGCTGATCTTTCTGCTGGTAGGTGGCAGTTAAAGATCACTGGTTCTGTGTCATTTGTGATTGTATCTTAGCCTTGCAGTTACACAAATACTTCAGTGCACAGGTTTATGCATACGACTGCCCTACTGACTTCAGCAGGATTCCTTGTGTGCAAGGCATGTGTTTAGGTAACTCACCAGAGCAGGGTCGAACTACTTATGAAAGATTTTCCTCTGTTCTCTAGCCCAGCAGAAACGGGAGCCGTGCGGAGCTGGAAGGCATCACCAGTGGAAGTGAAGGGACCTCTCATTAGGGGCCTCGAGAGCTGCAGGTTAGAAAATTAAACCGAATAATGGGACTATCAGTGTAAGGTAGAACTTGCCAGTTAGAAGTGAAATGCTGGCTAAAACAAATACCCGTACAAACCTGTGCAGCTGGATTGATTGGAGAGCTTGATTACTCATCCTTTCCTGTCTAGACAGACCCAGTTTTCAGATTTCATTAAAAAAGCTAATATTTATCGTGCCTGATGGCTGTCTTGGTGCTGGGGTGAAGGTTCATGAATTACTGTCAATGTGATTGGAAATGGAGTTTAGGAAGGCATTAGTAAAAACGACTTAACCTTTTGCTGTAGCTCTGCGGAAGAAACGTGCTCTTGTCTCTGGGGATGTAAGAGGGAAGCTGCCTCTTTTTCTGAGGCCTTTTCTCAGGTCTGTAATTACACACTGAGCTGAAGCACACCACGATCCCTTACAGCAAATGAATTCAACATATTCCATACAAGCAGTGGAAGAGCTGCTCTGAAGCTGAGTGGCTACAGTCAGTTTGCAGGATGCCTTTTGGTCCCTCCTGTTTTAGGAGAGCAGTGGTGGAAGCTGTGGTGTCTGGAACCAGACACTCTTTGGGTTGCCTCGTTTCATGGATGAGGATGGTGATGGCAGCTAGAGAGCCAGTATTTTCAAAAGCTCTGAATGAGCTGAGCGGGCTATGCTCAGAGTTTGGCTATGAAGAATTTAATTTTTCACTTTCAGACTAGAATAGTAAAGGCAGGCGGTGACCTGAGTAACCTGGGCCCCAGGCTTTACAAGGTAAGATGACAGGGAAGCTGGCCACTTATTCAGAGCATGCCTAGGCAAGGCAAAGGATTTATTTTCCTTTTTACCTGTTGCACTGGTTGTGGCATGATTTTTTTCACTCAGTGGGGGTGAGAAGTGGGGATGAAGAACCACAAAGCTGGCTGGCTGCGTGCTGAGAGTTCTTTATAGGAGCACACTTGGCTCCATCACTTGGGCTGTCAGAGCTGAGGACTCTGATTTTTATCGGATCAGGGTGTCCTGATAGGAAAAGGACATACATACCAGGTGGGGACAGAAGAAGGTCCCAACAGCAAGCAGATTAGATGCTGTCAGAATTACAGCTTTTGTTAGAGAAAGGGAGCCCAGTCTTGTTTTCCCGTGTCTTTCAATCTAGTCAAAATGGTAAAAATTCTTCCTTTAAAACTTAAATTCCAAAAAGTCTTTTTTTCCCCCCAAACTATTTAGCTCTTCTGATTTTTCTAACTTATAATTAATGTCTTGTAATGTCTATTAAACAGCTGGGCAAAATGTAAAGGCTCCAAATAGACTGAAAATACTCAAGCTTTGTGTTCAGGCTTGAGAGGTGAATTGAGAGGACTGATAGGTTTTTGACATTCACTAAATGAATATTTTTAGGCAAAATAATATGGCAATAAGAAACATAGCTGCCAATGGGCTTAATGACGAGGTGGATTTCAGAGGTTTCAGAAAGTGACAGAATGGTCTATTTACTCATAACACCATGTTTTATATTGGCTGTCTGTGTTGGTTTAACTTAGTGCTTTATGCTGCTGCCCATTGTTGTAGTAATTACTTGTAGTAATTACTGTATTCTGAACATATTAGACAGTTATTTTAGTTTTTTTTAGCCCAGCCAATATTGAAATCTGAGTTTAAGGACATCTGAGAATCCTTCCCACTTGAGATCTTTTGCCTTAAACGGGCAAAGTCAAAAAAGAATTGGAGTAAAATAGGAGAAATGAAGTCTGTTTTACAGCAAGAAACCCCCGGGCAAATCGAAGATCTGCATTTGTAGAGAGAACTTGAGTGTCAAAACCTGAAGAGATCAAGGGGTGCAAATTACATGCGGAGATCAGTGCAGGAAGGGTATGCCTACAGCAGGGCTGAGCTCAACGAGAACCTCAGCCCAGTACTTAACCAGATGCTCTTCCCAGGCAGTCTGTGCCACTTATGTCTAGTGTGAGGATTGCTGAGACATCATTAGGAGAGAAACCTAGCAGAGCACTAGAAATGGTGCTGAGCTATCCCAGAGCGTGAGCTGACTTCATTAAAGGGCTGGTTCTGATTCCTCGCCGTGCGACCTACAAATTTCAGCAACTCCCCGCCGCCAGCTTCGCATGCACTAGCTCCAAGTGTTTCTGATCCTGAAAGCGACCTCGGAGAGATGCTCTAACAGGTATTTCAGCTGTCCTTTCATCTTTTTACGAAGAGGGCCACGTTAAGTGCTCTCTGGCTGCTGTTTCAGGGAGCTGGCACGGCAGCATGGTAAGGAGCTCATTTTAATAGAGCCGGCCTCGTTAGCATGCCAGATGCTGAAAATGTGCACGGCTGGATTGCTGCCAAAGACCAGGCCTTCTCCTCTGTGGCTGTCTGCTGGCCTAAAAATAAAGTCCAAGCGACTTTATTAAAAATGTCTGTCTCTACACGTATATATAAACATATACATTATATATGTATAAACATGCGTTACAACTAAGCTGATGTTTGCCCACTGCCTACTTAAAGGATCAAGTCCCGCTCTGTCCTTTGGGCTGTCGGACTGCAGGAGTTGTTTGTATATCTTGGTCTTGAGGTGACAAGTTGACTTTGCTCACAGCACATTGCTGAGATGCTCTGCCAGTTCCTGTGCCTGAGAAGGGACCAAGCGGGGGCGTTTTGAAAGGCATGGGTAAAAGGTAATCACATGGAAGCATCAACTCAGCTGGGGGAAGAAAAGGATCAAACGTTAAGGATTGCCAGGACAGGAAAAAAGGTATAAAACTTATGGCAATGTATAGATCCTTAGTATACCCTTCACTTCAGAACTGCAAATGATATTTAATACTCAAAAATAAATGAACAAAATATAAAATAAAACAATAATAAAAAAAAAATCACAAAATAGATGAATGGTCTGGAATGACTTTCGTACAAGAGGTAGGTGTTATTTCTTTGTGTGGGAGAGATGAACAAGAAGAAACTGTCTTTCAGCTCCATTACCTGCAGGGAGAAGGTCAGTAGGGGAGGTTTATTTGCTTGCAGTTCCAAAAGCAGAGGCACCAAATTATTAGCCAGATCCCTCAAAACAAGTGAGAGGAGGTATCTTGTCACATAACATATGAAGTCAAGTGCAGAAGTCATTGCTAAAACTTGCCAAGCAACTACTGAAATCCAAAAAAAAGGCGTTAGAGAAATTGCCGGAAAGAAGATATCTTGGGAATTATTAAAAAAAATAAATACAAAGGTCTGTTTAAGCACATGGACTTTGGCTCAAGAAATCTGAGCCATGCATTGCCAAAAAAATTGAGAGAATAATGGGAGGTGTTGCTAAATGCCTGTCCTCACGTGCTTGTAACTGGCTGCAAGAGGAGGGAGGTGACTGGGCTTGGATGGTCCTGCAGTCTGATCCCTGCAAGTCCTCCAAAACAGGTAAAAGTCCCCATTTCAGTGGGCTGGGGCTGGAAGGCTGGTTGTGCTTTTGCAGAATTATCCTAAACCATTGTCCCCTGAGGCACCATTTGGATTTCTAGCCTTTCCTTTGTATCCTGGGCTTTATTTTTTCAAAAGACAATGAGGGCTAGATCATAAAAGATGCTTGGATATCTTACTCTCATGCATGTTAAAGAGACATAAGTATCCTTATGGATCTTTCCATAGGAGATCACCTGTATCTAAGCAGACCTGTGTATCTACCTTTTATGCTCTGTCTTCAGAAAGGAATACCTTTCTCTAGCTACTTGCAAAGGCCCCTTTCTTCACCAGGACTTGTACGCTCCTGGATTTGTAGATGTGCAAGTTCCTACTTGTGTTCTTAGGAATGGCAGGTCCATCCATCTCAGCAGGACATTCAGTGACGAAATCAAATGAGGGATGAAGGGGCTGGGGGGGAAGCTTCCTAAGTCACAAATGTGGACAGGATTGATTTCAGGGGGAGGAGAAGAATAAGAAGTTAGCAAATTTAGTGCAGAAAAACCATTGTGAGAGGTTGGTGTCACTAAATAGCACTCTAGGGAGAGGAGTGGTGGCTGCAGAAGCTCAGCAATCTGCTATCAGATCATAAGACATGGCTATCCTGAAAGGTGAACTCAGCCCCCTAAGTTTACAGGAGTATACCGTGCCATTGCAGCCCTTTTGAGGGTGTCTGAGATAGGAAATATCCGTCTCCTGCTTGTTTACCTATATGTGGTAGCTCGGTGAGCGTTTACAAGTGGTCCCAGTTCTTAGTAAGATGGTGGGGTTGGATATAGCCAGTATTTTCCCATCATAGTCTAGTTCAAAGTTGTCCTTGTGGGTTTATGGCTGTCTAGTTCCCTCTCAGCTCTGGTACATGGGCTCATTTTTAATTAAACACCCATCATTTAAGGAACTAAAAACAGTCTAAAAGTTTTGTTGACCAAAGTCTGAAAATATGAAATGTTCTTTGGGGGGTTTTGGGTGTGGATCACGAAGCACATTCTCGTAATATTTAGTATGTCATCTTCAAGCAATGTTTTTAAACCTCAAAACTCCAGGGAAGTTCTGTAGGCTTTAGCAAACAGATGTTAGCAGTCAGGAAAGAATTATGATTCCTGCCCAAAAATATTCCCTCCTGTCTATCAAGATATCCTGATGTGCAACACTTTCAAGATATGCCTCCTGTGGAGCTGAGGACACACTGTTTCTGCAGGTCTGGGAGTCAAAGAAGTCTTTGGTGCCTTTTAATGAGTCATCAAGGCAACATATCGTTTGGGATGTCCCAATTAACAGAGCACATGTGCAATTGTGTGCACTTTGTCCCTACCAAGTAGCTGGGGAAAGTTGTTTGACTCAGCTGCTGCTTGGCACTTAGCGCACTTCTAAATTAAATATGTGCATTCAGAAACTCGGGGTATGTAGGATCCTGATCTGCTTCGTGGAGTGATGGGAATTAGCTGTGAACCCAGACCATTTGTTATGAAAATGGGGGAGTGGTTGGTCCCAGAGGTCCTGGTGAAGGGAAGATGACATTATCTGGTTCCTGGGAAAAGTTGAGCTGCAGCTCCATGGGGCTGTATCAGTTCTGGCATTTTCTATTTAAAGTTTCATAATAAAGGCATACAAAGGTTCCCCAAATACAGTGAGATGAGGCCGTGGCTCACTGATCCAAACAGATCGGGAGCTTCTGCCATCTTACAGAGAGTTTGAGGGTGTCTTCGTGAAACTACAATGCAACATGAGGGTATCTTCATAACAGCTTGGACATGAGCTGATGTACCTGAGGCTGTCTTGATGTTCCCACTGCACAGGCACCCCATAACACAATCTCCTTATCTTCGGGTTGATGCAGCTCCGTGATGCATTCCTCCCATGGGATGCTCTGCTTTTTCTTCAGAGCTTTCACACTTGAAGGTTTCATGGAGGCAGCTGTAATCCTGCTCTAGCCCTGCTTGTGGTGGCAGCCTTCAGAGGAACCTGTGGACAACCTGCCTTTACAGCAGCCCCTGTGTCTGTGGCCTTCTGTTCGCCTTTGCCATCTCGGTTCGTGACCCTGTGAACAGCTGAGCAGGACCTGCGCTTCCATGGAGCAGCAGAGCTGTGGTTTTGAATCCTGACAGGGCTGGAATCCCTCCAGATGGCTTTCCTAGTTCTGCTTTTCCCATCTTTTGCTGGGTTGTGAAGAAGAGGGAAAAGAGGGATGATGGTTCTGTAAGTGGAGAAATAACACTTGCTGACATGGTACCCTCCCCCGCTAGCTTATACATTACCTTCTGGTGCTCTGCTGCCATTAGAAGTGCATGCCTTTCCCCATCTTTGTTTCCATCATCCATTTCTCATGTGTTTTCCTTCCTTAGAAGTTACCTTTCAGTGTAGGTCCAGCCTGGCAACTTCTTTCAAGTGCCTGCTGAATGCTCAGCTTCTGCCCTTTAGCTCAAGAGAAACAGGAGGCCAAACTGAAGGGCCTGGGTTTTCTTTTAGGGCTGCTGTCAGTGGGAAGCACAGTGCTCTTGGATATCTCCTTCTCCATTCTTTGCTGGAGATACAGACTGACTTTCACTTTGGCAATTTGATAATTTCAAATTTATTATTGATAACTTCCAGAACTCACTATTTGAAGTAGCCTTGCTTTGTGTAAATACTAATTTTGAGACAACATGCTGTCAATACTGACATTAACAGACATACCTACTCTTCCCATGAAGCTTACCAGGCTTTTATATTAAAGGCAGGTGAAATGGGCAGCCTGTGAAAAGCAAACATGTCTCCGATTAACGCACATGAATCAGCTGTGCATGTATAGATGACCTTTTGGTGCATCTTCAGAAAAAGCGTTCCTGTGCTTGCCCTGTTTGTTTCATTTTACAGAATGATTCATCCTTGGGGATGTGGGGAAAGGACGTAGGGGATTCCGTATGGAGATGCTGCATTAGCCATAACTTCAGTGTGGTCGTGACTAATGGAAATACATACTGCTCTGCACAGATCGCTGTTTTGGAGACCAGCCCGAACTCATGTGGGTGTGTAAAATGAAGTCCCTCTTGTTTTTGGGTCTCTGGTGGGACTGTTGCTTTGTGAAAGGTGTTGATTAAGCTTTGGGCAATTGTGACATCCGAATTATATTCATGTTATCACCACCGATTTAGCAGGAAACTGTCAGGAAGGCAGTGATGAACTCTGGTAGAGAGCTGCAGGTGGCGTGGCCAAATAACTGTTTCCCTGTGATTGATGTTAAGGAAAAGAGATGTTCCAAGAGCAACACTAATGGCAGTAGCTTTTGCATGTGTTTAAAGCCTAATTCAAAATCCATGAAGTCCTTGGAAAGACTCCTTTTTCTGCTTCACCAGGCTTAGGACACGCTCACAGGCCCCAAGAAAATACATGACATGGACACGGCGCTTTGACTGAGCGTGAACCCAGCCGTGTGCTGGCAGATTTCCTGGCTTAACAAGGCCAAGTCCCTTGCAAACGGCTCAGGCAACCTCATAAAAATCAGAGCTGCGATCTCTGGGTTGGGGGAAGTCTATCATAATTGTGATTATAGCCTTCTGTCTGAGCCACTTAACGTGACTGACGTGCTGAAGCTCCATAACATTGCAGTTCTATTTATTTGTTGCCCTCGTCTCTCGAGCAGCTGGATGTAAAGGTGCCTTATAGGAACGCAAGCCCAGGAAGGGCACTCCCTGGAATGTTTCTGACAGCTTCCAGAACTAGAGAGCAAGTCTGACGAGCTTGGATCGAAAAGTGCAAAATTCCATGCACAGAAGCTCACACCTCTTGGTAGAGGCACGGGAAGCTTACGTTCATAGCTGTTTCAGCTCGCGCTGATGTCAACGGGAAGCCCTTTGTTCGAGTCCTTCATCAGCTATGTTCTGAGCCTGGAGAGGAGCGGGATTTAGGGAGAAGGTGACACCTTTCGCCCTGTTTAGTAGCAGATTGATCTGCAGCAGTTTCCCTGCTGTGAAGGCGTCATGACCTGTCAGCAGAGGTAATGGTGCAAGCGGCGAGCGGCCCAGTGCTGGTATCTGCAGCTCCTGCCTCTTCACAGGCTGAGCAGCGACCGCTCGAATGGTGAAATACATTAGGAAAAACAACGTTTATTTATTTATTTTTTTTGGAAGACAGCGAAGTATGGCGGCAGCACCGCTGGGGCACTGGAGGCGGGCCAGCTACACATATTTGGTGAGAGAAGAAAACCAACCATCCGTCTTGAAGAGGATGTAAACACGGAGCTTTAACTGTCTGTCTTAGCCTCTCCTGCAACAGAAAGGAAGCCTTGTATGTTGGACTGTTCTGCTCCACTCTTAAAAGCTACTGTAATTCAGGCTGTGTTGAAAAGGAGCAATTTAGGGATAGATTTTTTTTTCTTTTACTGTATTTTTCCAGAAGATGACTTTCACATAGATCCCTTCTGACTCACGAGGGGAGAAATCATTTGGAAGGAAATAAATCTCTGCTGATGGCTACTCAGAAAAGCAGCCAATGAGTACGGGTTACCTAATGTTAATAAATGCCATGGATGATGCACTGAATAATCTATTTGTTTGTGTTATGCTATTAGGAAGCTGAACTTTATTAGGCTTCCAAGAACCACAGGCACATTTACATTTTTGGTGTGTGTTGCTGTGTAACACTGACTGGTCCATCAGTTCGAGGAGGGCAGTACGCTCCAGCTGCACACCGTGATGGTGGCAGCGCCATCCTGTAACACTCGGGCAGACTGGAAATCTACTGCATGCAAAATGAGCCTTGCACCCCTTCAGCAGAGCAGGATTTGGTCTCGGAGCGCCTGCTGGCATTGCCAACAGGGATAACTCCTGCCTGAAGGATGCCCGAGCGGCTGGAGTCACTGCTACACGTTGTGTCGGAGCTGGCATGGACTTGTGTGCCCCAAGAGAGGACCTGACCCTTCAGTTCATATTGCAGCTTGGTTATTTCCTACCCTCGGTGTGGTGGCTGGGGATGGGGAACCTCTTCCAGCCTGAGCTAGGTTAGGTGCAGCTGGTCTCCTGACACAGCAGAGCAGAGGCAGAGCGAGGTCCTGTGTCTTGTGCCTGCTGCTTCTCCCATCCATCACCTCTGCCCTGGGGCCTTTCTCCATGTCTTGTTTCAGCTGTTGAGTGCAAGGCCATTTCTGTTCAATCCTCAGCTGCAGTCAGGAGCTGGATGGCTGGCCTAGACCTTAAATCACCCATTTCCAAACAGCCCTGCCCCTAGGGCTTTTATTACAGACTTATATTATGTCCCCCTCCATTCTGTTGTACATGCAAGATAGATAAATATCAGGTAGCTGAAGCCTGTTATAAATCTGATTGAACAGCAAAGGGAAAAGTGGTTTCCAACGTAATAGCAAAGCTTTGGTTGAAATGAATGAAAGATAAGCAATTAAATTGTCTCATTCTCACTGTTGGAGCGAGGTCTGCAGGTCCGAAAAACATCGGATGTGATTCTGGGGGCTGTTCTGTGCTGGGAAACAGCAAATGAACCAGAAAACATAAGGGGGAGGTTTGATTTCAGGTCACCAGGCTAAAATCTGAGGAGATGATGGAGAAAGGTTTGGGGAAGATCTCCGGGGCTCCAAAAGCAGCGCTGGGATGTTGGTGAGGAAGAGAAGCGTGTGTTGGTAGTGTGAACACAGCTGGGTCCCCATCCAAGGCTACTAAAGCAAGGCACAGGCTCCCAGTGCCTGCGTCCCGGTGTTGGAGCAGACTGTTTCCTCCACCCTCTGCGCTGAGCCTGGGGCTGGAGCGCGTTTGTGCCGTTGAGTCATCCAGAAAGGAGCCTAGCATGAATGCATCTGGCACAGCAAAGAGCTTGGCCCAGCGCCTCTTCTGATTTGGTGAAATATTCTTGGCAACAGCTGGGCTTTTTTTAAACCACTTCTTCATTAAGTGCAGCTTTATATGCCAAAGCATGCCAGGTTCACTTTATGTGCAGCCTATTTTAAGGAGACGTATATGCAGGCTGCTGGCTGGGATAACAGCGGGAGCTGTGCCCCATCAGCCCATGATAGCGGTACTGGGGGATGCGAGGTGATGTTTGCACGGGTACTTCTGCTAGTTCTCATCTTTCACCTGCTCCATATCACCCCAGTCTTACCACAAGACCTCAGCCACGTGGACTGGTGATAATACTGGTAGTAGAGATGTGAAGAGCAAAATTTGTTTTGCATGGCTGGGGCATGAGCAGCAAGAGGCGTGTTCCCAGCTTTTATGTTACAGGGAAAAGGCCAGGAGCTGCTGAAACCAGCAGTTCTTGGCCTCTAGCTCTGAGTTTGCCCGTTCCCTTCTCCAAAAGGGGATCTGCTGTCTAATTCCAGCAGGACCACTTCAAGGACTGTATGGTTTTTGTGTACGTTAGCACACCTGTAAGCCTGGAACCCATTTGCTGAATGCAGGTCATGGCCAGAGAGGGGTCTGCCCCAAGGTGCTTGAGCACACCAACACATGAACTTATGGTAAACGTGAGCATTTGGGTCAGGAAATGTCCATCCCAAGCTGGCTCAGGGCACCTGCAGTGCTCTTGTCCTCAGTTATCAGCAGCTGGTGGCACTGTGGGGAAGGGGAAAGCGGAGGTGAGCTGGAGAGGCTGGCACCCAGGCAGAGGAGGCACGAGATGTCTCGCTGCTGCTGTGCCAACTGCCCACAGGGCTCCGTCTTTGATGCCCTCTGAAAGATGCTCTGCACCTGCAGTGCCGATTTGCAAGCCCTTCACGTGAAGCTGCTCCGCTTCTGTCCCGTCTGGTTTTTGGTGGCGTGCTGAGGGTGGCGTTGCGGACTAAAAATGTGCATTTAAAATAACACTTTATCTTTCGGGGGCTGAAAGCGGCGTTCTCTTTGACCCCAGATGGGGAGCGGATGAGTTCTGGTTTTTGGCCTTCTCAAATTTTACACCTTTTGGATGGATCTGAAACAAAATAACCTGTTTTCAAGTTCAGCCAGCGAACCGAAGCGTAATTATTTGCACAGCTGTAATCCCTCTTCAAAGGGGCCGTGACTCCTCCCGCAGCCCCAGGTGCACGGGGAGGGCACTGCAGCCCCCACCCCGAGCTGCGCACCCGGGGAAGTGCAGCCCCCCTACTTCGATCACCTCTGTAGCATCTCAACTACCAGTTCACAGCAGGAACCTCCAGGTATATCCATGCTGTTTTCGTCAGCAGACGCAACTCCTGCTTTGCTACGGGCTGCTAAAATCCAGCCGGCCTCGAGATGCAGCCAGACAAGGCTGCGTGGAAGCTGCTTGTACGTGCATGCACCTGCACAAGCCCCAGGACTTCTGCCTCTGGGCTCCTGTTTATAAATAAATAGGAGCAGCTTTCATCCCCTAGCAGCAGTCCAAAAAATGGCGTGAAAAATCAATGGGCTTTTTTTTACAACGAAATTTTCCACAAAAAGCTGCCTCTGTGAAAGTATATTTTACGAGACTTATTTTTTTTTTGAAGTTATAAAAGTTCCAGCAAAATTATTTATCAAAATATTTTCGTCTTCTAGTGGTCAGAATGTACTCCTGATATTTGCGTTAAAAATTTGGGGAGCCTTCGTAAAAAAACCTTGGGAAGGCTTGAAAAAACAATGTCTGCTCTAAATGTTTTCAGTACAGGAATAATGAAAAAAATCTGTTTATTTTTATAATCAGTAACATAGGTTTATGCAATTTAACCAGAGGGACAAATGTCCCTTTGGCTTCGTCGTGCCTCCTGTTCAGGCTCGTGTCCCAAGGGATGCCAGCCCGAAGCCATCTAGGGAGAGCGCTGCTCGTGTGGCAAGTAAGTCTGCTGTTCGTTTCTGTCTGGACCCAGGCATTTTTATTTGGTGGAGAAGTTCCCAAGTGCAAGCTGTATTTCAGCACTTGCTCTTGGAGGTTTGCTTGATGAGTGCAAAAATGTGATTTTGTTTTATTTTTTGGTGCAGTTTTGCTGTAGTCTGTTCTGCCTGACGTGTTGTGATGGATGCTACCTGTTCTCTCACAAGGGCTGTTTCATGTTATGCTTCTTTCAGAATAAAATAAGAAACAAAGGGGCTGGGTAAAACTAAGGGATATGGCACAGAGGTGCAGCTGATGTGGCCGGGGAACTGCTGAAAGGATCGCAGCCAGCGGCGCGGGAGCGCAGGAGGGACAGCATGCCACGTTCAACCCGTTGTGTTTGTTTTTTTCTTTAATATTGAGTTCTAGATCTGATTTTAATGGGTATTTATTCCCAGCTTGCTTTATAAAGAGGTTATTAAAAAGCAGCCTCTTAAAAAATATATATTAAAACTTGTTTCCATTGGCAGGGGAACGTTTTTACAAACAAGCTGTGCAGTTACTTTAGCTAGCAAGGGATCTGCCATTGCCTCTTTTTAATGGCTGGGTGCAGAGATATTTTTTTTATTAAAGGTTTTGGGAGACTCCAGACTTAGAAAAATGTTTAAAAAGGTGGCTGGAGACTTCTGGGGTGCTCACTTCTCCAGCAACGCTGTTTGAACACCTCTGCGGTCCGGGCAGGCGTCCAGCTGGATGTATGGACGCTTCACTGGAAGGAGCCAGGCAGGGTTTGCTGCTGAGCTGGATCCCAAGCAGCAAATCCTGCTGAGCAGTGGTTCGAGCCCAGCCTGAGCTGTTAGCGAGGCCTTGGACCGTTTGTCCCGCTCGGTGCATCTGGCAGCCTGGCGCAGAGGTGCTGTCACAGGCAAGGGTTAGATGTTCATTTTGAGTAACTCAGCAGCACCGAGTTTGAGACAGGCAAAGGTGGGAGCTGTTGAAGCTGCTGAAACAAGAACTTGGCCAGCCACCTGAAGTCTGCTCATGGCTAGGTGTGCCCGTGGGCTGGACAGACAGACACTTTAGTGCCTATTTTACCCCAGCCCACACATCAGTTATCCTTTTGCTTATCTTGAGACTCGAGCACCTTTGCAGCGCCTGCCTTGGTCTCCTCAAGGTGAGTCAAAACTGACACATGACCCCTCTCCCTCCCCTGTGGTTGTTTTAGCTGTTAGCTTGTGAAACATTGATTTACAAATCAATTATTAAATTACAAATCGGTATTAAAACGTCCCATTGACAAATGTCAAATTATCCACAAGTGCATGCTATTAACTGCAGGAAACACTCCGAGCCACGGGCCCTTGTGTGATTGATCCTCCTGCTCCACAATGGCCCTTCTGGTCTTGGTGAGTTTCTACAGCTTCTTGAAATTTGCTGTTGAAAACCACACTGAGAATCACACCTGGCTTGTAGCAAACCGTGGTGACCTTACTTATTGCCTGGGAGAAAAAAAAAATGAGGGGAAATCCAAAGGTTTTGGCTTAAAAAGCATATTAAGGGATCCGAGTGGCTTTGTACGTTCAGCATCGACCCTTAGCTCCAGCAGAACGTCAGAGATGAGTTGGGAAGACCAAAAAGAGTTGAAATGTGGCATCAGCTATGGGGGCTTCTCCCCCTGGGCATGGCCACGCGGGGGTCTGGGACCCTTCTCGGCGAGGGCTGGGCTAAACGAAGTGGGAATCGGTGGAAATACCACTTTTCTCAACAGCTAAATTCTCCCTAAGTGTTCTGCTGGATTGGGACCAGCGCATGAATTTCTTGAGACTCTAATGGCCTTGCTTCATAAATATTTAATAGAGGCATCACTATCTTAGACCTGCTTAGGGTATCTTGAAACGAGTGCTGGAGGAAGCTTAAAGAAACCTGAGAAATGGACAAAAGAGTACACAGTGCCAAATTCTTGCTTGGCAAACCTCCACCGGTGCTGGAGCATTTGGCACGTGGTGTTCAGTAAAGTGCTCGCATCCACGCTTAGTTTTATGCCATCAGCATTCCCTGCCTCACTTCCTATACGCTGGTTTTCTTCAGGTGCTATTAAAGCTGCACAGAGAAGACCACGCTAGCTCTCAAGGCATTTGTGTTATTAGAAAGTAGAGATGTTGGGTAGCGTGTGCATCACCGGTAGTGCTTTGGATAGGGCCTTGCTGTGCAAGGGGCTGAATTAAGGTGGGGAATCTTCTTCCCTTCTCACCTGGTGCTTTTTTTTTTTTTTTCCTGGAAAATTGAACATTATGAGTACATGCAATTTTCTATGAGATGCTGCTTTGCCCAGAAAGAAAGGAGTATTTCTTCCTTTCTGGAAGTTAACCATGGCAAAGGGGGTGCTGTGCCCTGTCTCCTTCATTTTTCTGTCCTTCATTTTTTACCCCAATTTCTGCTGCTGAGAGTCCCCAGAATGGCTGGGAAGCCTCGCTGGGCATGGGGAGCCTCCCCAGTCCCGCTTGCACGATGGCAAAAAGCCACCAAAAGCTCCTACAAAGTGAAATGTTTTACAGGAAAGGAAATTGTTCTGGGCCGCTTCGTCCCATGGAGCTGAACTGCTTTAGGAAGCTGTGCTTTCTTATTAGAAACTCTCAGCCTGGGGGTAGTTTGGCGAGCAAAAAATAATTAACGGTGGTGTTAATAGGAGGCTGTTGCCAGGGTTAGGGCCAGGGAATGCTGGCAGGTCTAGCACAGGGATGGGGCGATGAGCAAAAGCAAAAGTGGCAGCAACAGGAAACGTCAGGGGATGTTTTAGAAGATGTTTTTTTTGAAACCCAGTGGGTTTTCAAAAATCTCAATTAGAGATGCTCCAGGGCCTGGCAGCTGGGTCTACAGGTTTGTTAACAGAGAGGCTGGGGAAGAGGGGAAGGTGTTTGCATTAATGAGGGCACAGAGCCCTCCAAAGAGATGCTTGGCTAACATGTGCTGGCACAAAGCCTGGGGATGGAGAGGAAAAGCAAGGACAGGAGAGTTTTGCAGGCTGGAGGTGACTTTAGGTCTGCTCGTCTCAAGCCAGTGACTCATCTGTCTGCAACTGATAGGACGTCGTCTGAGTTTTTTTTAATTATTTTTTTTATTTTTTTGGGAACTGCAGACAGCGTTGCGTGCTGATGTATCGAGAGGCTGATTTCTGTTTTGACTGTTGTCATGCTGGCTTGCAAAGCGTAAGGTATGTGTCACTTGTGGGGGTTAACCAGGCTCATTCAGCGATTTTATTAATAGCTCTGGGGCTTATGAATGAAAAAATGCGACTTGTTGAAATTGGAAGGAGTGGGAGGGAACTTCTCTTTTTTTTTTTTTTTTCCACTCTGCTGTAGATTTTGAAGGCTTTCCCCAGAAGCAGACACACAGGAAGGCTGAGCTCCGTCCTGCTCGAATGGAGCCTCACCAAATTACACCAGATCTGGATCCGGCCCTGTTACGCTGCAGGACATGCTGAGGCTTGTGAGTGAAGCCTGTTACACATTAACGTGCTAAATATCCAGCAACAGTGTCTGGAGTGAAGTTGTAGTGGCTTCAAGGCTTAGAGTTTTGCCTTTTTTATTAACTACAACAAAAAAGTCAGTAGATTACATTAACATAATTAGATAGATAAAGAGATAAAGGTAACATAGAAAATTAGACAGAAAATAAGTCTGAGACAACATCAAATATTTCTCTGGCCACATCTAACTCAAGCTACATCAAATATATCTAACAGCTACACCACCATGTCTTTTAAGGGCATGTGTGCTTCTGGTCTTTTTAACCTATATTTTGTTGCACATGCTGACCAGCCTATGATATTATTCCCTTGCTTTCTGAACAAAACGAACCTGCTGAGGAACTAATTTAGATGGCATTTACAAAAAAAAAAAAAAAAAGGCCCACATGTTCAGGAATTATACAGCTTTTGGATGAGTATTTCATCAAGGGTGGCCACGTCTTTTCTCATTCATTGTTCAGGGCATTTTACACAGAGCAGAGCGTCTCTTTCCAAATGATGGGCTCAGAAAGGAGAGGAGCTGAGCAGGACCACCTTTTATCACATGAGTAACCCAAAATTTGCAGCCAGAGGGGAGATGTGCTGAAGACAAAAAGGCTGGGCTGGGGAATAAAGTTTCGGCTCTGCTGCACAGCTCCTGGTCCCAGTCCAGCTCACAGAGAGCTCGCCTTTGGCCCAGTGGGCTGTAAATGATGCCTGTAATATTTGGTCCCCAGGCTCCTCGCTAGGAGATTAATAATCCTGTATGACACAGGGACAGGGGAAGCGAATTAATTAATTGAGGAGCCAAGACAGTACGTTAATGAAGCTGCTTTCCCCCAGGCTGATTCATCCAGTCTCTAAGGAAACCTGGGAAGAGATGACATCCCTGGCAATCCCAAAGGACTTGCACGTGCCTTTGGGGCAGTGGTCATAGGAACAGATCAGCTGGAGATGGGCTACCTGTGTGTTTAGGTTGGGTTTTCCCTTCCCTTCATTTGCTGACGCATATGAAAACTTGTGTTGGTGGTTCATGCCCCCAAATTCACTTGGTTACCATGAAATGCACTGCAAACAGTACACACGCCATCAGTCACATGCACGTGTTGAAATAGTCATCAAGGAGCAGGCGGTAAGACTTCTAGAAGTTTTCCTAATTGTGTTTTTATTCGCAGTAGAGAACTTGCAGTAATTGCAAGGATAAAAATTTGCAGGTTGCTGGAAAAAGCCAGTGTGATTCATAATGATACTTTGTTGAAGAGAAGTCCTTGCAAGCAGGGTCTCTGAATATAGAGGATAGAAAAGTGATTATTTCTCCATGGGACTTCTAAAATGCATTTCACTTAGGTGCAGATACCAGGTACAATGAAAATACCTGGTTTCTTTGAGACTACAGCTACTAAAGCTTGCTTTTTAAGAAGATCAGAGACCAGAAATCCTGCCGGAGCAGTGTAGCTCCATTCATCTCAGCAGTGGTTTTGGTTTAAAGATGCTACAGCATCAGCTGCATTTTTCTTGACCAAAGTATGAGTGGCCATAAATTCCAGAGCTTCATCTGACCGTCTGCACACAGCCTCGTAAATCAGCACGTATATGCTGGATATTGTTTGTGTCATGTGATATTTGGCAGGAAATAATTCCTGTATCTCCAGAAGGAGCTGATGTGACCTCCTGAGTCTGAGCACATAGCTGGCTGTGTGCTGTAGCAGGTAGCCCCACAGCTTTTTCTGGTAGCCTTCCCTGCACATTCATCTGTCTTCACCTGCTCTTAGGGACTTGCCTCCAGCGAGAAGCACACGACAGCTGCTCACGCGGCACAAAGATTCATCATTTTGGAGAGCTGGGCTTTTGGAAAAATGTATGTTTGCTGCTTCTGTGTAGACAGGCTTGTGGTGATTAGCTGGCTCCCATTTATTCAGTAGGATCCTGTAATTCCTTCAGATCAAAGCTGGAGCGAGGCGGGAGCGCTTCTGTGGATGTGGAGTTGTGAAGAAAGCAGCAGTGCAACTAATTCCTGATTAATCCTGACTCCTGCTTCAAAGGGAGCTCTGTATGGTAGAATAAGAAGTGGATCTGCATCACCATAACCCCCCCAAAAGTTTAAAAACTTAGTGTTTTTTTTTTTATGGAACCATATATTTTAAAGTCTGTTCTAATTTCCTTGTTTTTTTTTCTTCTTTTCCCTCCTGCTTGCTTTGTATCTTTAAGAAATATTTACTTTTCTGATTTTATTGCACTTCCTCACACCTTCCCCTCTGGAGATTTAAAAATCTGAGATGTTTACTGCCTCAAATACTCTGATTTTATGGGTCTTCCAAGAGCTCCACGTACAGTCGGCTGATATTCTCCTTTTTCTTTAAGCAAGAGTGTTAAAGAAAGAAAACCTCGAAGGACGAAGGCCCCCAAGGGTCATTTCTCAGACCCTTGGCAGAATGAGTAGCAGCACTGCTAATGCTCCTGATGGGCCGAGGGAAAGGTCTATAATCCCTTTTCTGTAGTAAATGTGGGCAAATCTGGATCTGTTCCTCCTAGCAACCAATAATTTGACATAAATTACATGGCAACTGCTTAGCGGGGTTTGGAGGTGTTGTTTTCTTTTTTTTCTTTGCCCCGAAGATGAACTTCATGTGCAGCAGGGCTGCCAAATATGTTTCATTGTAAAGAAATTTGCTTTCCAAACTGGATACCCCCGGGGACTGGAATCGCGTGGAGGCTGAGCCAAGCCCAACTGCGGGGAGGACATCAGGGAAATGGAGTGATGTTCCCCCTTTAAGCAAACGGCCCCGTTAGCAGATGAGGAGGTCTGTCTTGTCCCCTCTTTGCAGGCTGGTGGAGGAGGAGTCCCAGCCGCCGTCCTTCCTCCTCCCAGCCCTTCTGGGGTGGCATGGGAGCCCTCGGGTGCTCCTTGGGGTCTTGGCAGCTCCTAAGCTGCACGTTGGCTTCCACAGTCCTTTACGTGCTTGTAAGGGTGGCTGCAGTGCTCGACAACTTCGGCCTTCCTTTTGGGAGCGTGGTGGGGGAACAAACCTTTTGGTTTTTCACCGCAGCAGTCAAGCACACTGTTTCGCTTGAAGGACAGCTGGCTGGCTTTGTCTGCAGGGCTCAGACTTTGGGATCCCGAGTCCAAGGTGTCCGTAGGTGCCACTCCACCAGAACCAAGCGCCTGGCACCAGCAAGTGCTGCTCCTCTCGAAATTGGGACTTTTGGTCACAGCAGCAGCAGTGTAAGTGGCAGATTTTCTGCGACCGAAAGTCCTCCCCTGCACCCTACCCGCTGTCACTATTGACTCGCAGCCTAAGCCTACTAAATAGGGTCAGCGTAGTGCTCAAATCCTCAAAAAAAAAATACAGTTCAAAATGGGAAAGAAATGTTCTCACAGCCAATCCGAGCGTGGTGCAAAAAATGAGGCATGTCTGCTGTGTTTCAGAATACATGGCCTGATCCTGCAGTGTAAAACCTTGTTGCAGCTCGCCGCGCTCGTGCAGGGCAAATCCTAACTGTATTTCTCACGAAGCCTGTCTGTTGTGTTATCCAATCGAGTTACTTAGGAACAGCAGTCGCTCTCATATTTTAGCAGGGGACCAGGACCAAGCTTTCCTTTGTGATTTCAGAGCAGGCTTGTCCTGACAGTCCACACAGATGACGTAACCCGAAAGCAGCCCATTAATCTCCTCCGAAGCTTTAAATTCCAGTGGGCCATAAATCAAGCTGAAATGAGTTTGCGCCGAACAAAAGTAAAGGGGGCTTTATGGAGAACTTTCATTTTTCTGTGAGGCTTTCTTTTATTCTTATGTATTTCTTTAAGCAGCAGCTAGTTATGCCAGAGTGATGAATTTGTGTTTTTGCGTCTTCGTAAAATGGTTTGTTTAAGAGATGCATGAGCTGATGAAAGAAAAAGAAAGGGAGATTCCAGTGGCATGCTCTTAGGGGGAAAAAATGCAGAATTTATTTCTTTATAGCCCGTGGACAAGGCTGATTATATGTCAGCAGCACAGCGCTTGTGACTTTACAGATATTATTGGCTGTATCTCCCCGTCTGCCTGTGTTCCCCCAAAACCTCCTCCTCGTTCCCCCAGCTCCCCCAGACAGTGACATGGGTCACCACAGAGGCCAGAGTCAGACAGAAGAAGAGGAAGGGAGCTCCAAAGCCAGGGCTTTGCCAAAACGAGGTGCTTTGACTTTTAGCACAGTGGCCTTACATCTTTTTGGTACCTTTGCAAAAGAAACAGGAGGCCCTGCAGGGGTGGTCAGGGTAGGGAGGGATGCCCTCCTCGTCCTCCTGCGAGGCTTTGGGTGCAATGCTTGCAAACAGGGGCTGTGTAGGAGCAGGATGGGGCCGCCTGGCCCAGCACCTCCAGAGGACAACTGGCACAGGTCTCTTGGCTTCAGTACATCCTGAATTTTGTAGGCGTTCAACCAAAATCCCCCAAAATTCAGAAGCTGGAGCTGCACTTGACTATTTCACTTCCCTTTTTGCCACTGATGACCCAGGGCAGGGGCAGGGGGTAAGGAGCACAGTCAGTAAAGCGAGGCAGGCTCGTTTTGCCTTGACCTCAGGGGACAGCCGTGTCACCAGCAGAGCGAAAGGCCCCGACACAGGGGTGCCACCAGCTGGGGGGAGAGGGCCGGAGCCGTGCCCTTTCCCCCCGAGCAGCCACATGCCCTGCAGCACGCCCGCAGAGGAGGAGGAGGAGGAAGGAAGCCCTTCTGCGTAAGCGGCTGCTCTGGGATGTGCAAAACTACTCGGTGACCTTTCCCCGGCCCAGTTTTTCTGTGCAGAAAGCACATTATTTGTGCTTTGTGCAAGCAGTAAGAAGCAGGAGGATCTATTTTCCTTTTCAGTGCGGTGATGTTTGGAAGCACAGAGGGTAGCGAGATTTAAGGACAAGTATTTACATCAGAGTTCACTTGAAGAATGTGCTCGAAAAATCTGTCCCAGGTCAGCCTCAGGCTATTGGGCTTGTCAGTGGTGGTTTGGGTAGGAAGGCAAGGCGCTGCCCACCCACGGAGAAGTTGGAGCAGAGCTCGCTGGCCTGGGGGATGGAAGAGGGGAAGGTGTGTAAGCGAAGGAGTCCCTTCTGGCCTTAGCAAAACATGCAAATCTGCGCCTTTTCTCTGGTTTTCCAAAGTTCCTGCTGGACTGAAGAAGAGCTGAGGCATGCAAGCGTTGGCTGCAGAATCTTTTGTAGTAAATAATGCAGCAAGGAATAGTGGGAATGGAAATCAGTTTCCTGACTAAATATGATCTAGGCTTAGCATGGCATCGGTTCAGGTGGCCAGTAGACCAGATCTACCTTACCAAATGTTGGCATGGGGACCAGGATGGTGATCTCTTTCGTTAAAGCCATGCCAGTGTTTCGATTCCCTTCCAAAATTGATTTTTAGACAGCCTGAGAACCACAATACGTTTGCTAGTACGTGTTTTTTTTAAGCTGACTAAGGGCATATTTGAAGGCACGCCTTCCTTAACAAAATATTTAGGGAAAGGATCTGCTTCTAAAATCAGCAGAGGAGTTATCTCAGGAAGCCTAGCTCTCCAAAACACGAAACGCGCCTCCTTTTCTAGCCTTCAGACAATCACCTTTTGTCATTCTCCTGCCTCTATTTGCACTGTTACTTTTTCCCTTACTGGAATAATGCTTCCCAGCAGCAGGCACCTGGGACAGGCAAACATTGAAACCACTACATCTGTTTGTCTCTGGAGTCCCTTATCAGGGCTGGGAACTTTTTTACTAAGGGGCTTTCCCATCCAGTTTCTGTTTTCCTCCTCCTAAACCCTGTCCTGCTGTATTCCCTACAAACTGCCCATTTCCTAGGGGCAGCAAGCCCGCTTGCGTTCCCTCTCCAGTCCTACCTCCGTCCTTTGGGCAGGGTCAGCTGCAGCAGGTTGCCAATGACCAAATTCAATCAGGTTTTGGGTATCTCAGTTGCTTTTTGATGTGGGGAGGTGTTTTAATAAACTGTAGCAGAAAGAGGCTGCAAAAGAAGCCTTCATGAAGAACCACAGCTTGCCTTTAGTAGGTATGTTTCCAACCCTCAGGCTCCTCAATTTGTCAGAAAGTTGTTTTCCTATATCACAGGGAGAAGGGAAAGAGCTACTAGCAACAGCTGCAATTTCCTTCTGCCCAGAAGCGCGGAGCAGGGAGAAGCACCAAAGCAGGGAGCAGCCCTGGAGGAAGCTGAGTGCCGTGTCTGAGCTCCCTGCGAGGGTCAGGGTAGAGGAAGAAGACGTGCTTTGGTCTCGTAGGGTGCTCCTGGCAGGTGGCAAGCTGGGTGCTGAGCTGTTTCTGCACAAGAACCTGCTGAGGAAGGCCAGGCACAGGCTCTGGAGGAAGTAAGCTGTTGGGAATGGAGGCTTTGGTCCCTTTCCCTCTGCATTTTCCTTTTTTTCCCTCTTTTTGCCTCTCCATATTCTTGGAGAAGCTCTAGAGAAATTCAGCCATGGGGACTGAGCTCCCACGTGAGACTTGGCCTGGGGGTGCTGTGAGGGGACCCAGGACCTTCGGCATCTCCTAACCCAAAAGTGGGGTCCCTGCCTGTCTTGTTGCAATGAGAAAAATCCGAGGAAGTCTGGCACAGTGGAAAATTACCCAGGGCAAATAGAAATGTCCGAAGGAACAGCGATCTCTTCTGATGTCCAGCCAGGAAACCTCAAGGTTTGCAGGAAGCAGCGCTGGTGATTCAGGGGGTGGTATCCTTCCCTTTGAGTCAGTCCTGAGCTCATGCCTGGCTACGGCCACATCTGAAATACGGCTCCTCTGACAGCACGGTGCCCACGAACACTGCTGGAGGGCTGGCTCCTGGCGGGATTTTTCTTGGAATACTCCCATCCAGGAAGAGTTGAGGCTCGACCAACTGAGCCGGTGAGAGCTGGCAGAGCCACAGCTATGGCTTTGTAGCTTTGCTTGAGCAAGTGGAGGCATTCGGAGCTCCTAGATCAGATCCCTGATTAGCAAAATCAGGATAGCTCTGGCTCAACAGCAGCTGCCAATAATTGGTCTAGCACCATTAATCGTACAGCTCTGACGATTAAATGGGAGGGCAGGAGAAAAGCAAGAAGAGAAGAACATTTCCCTGTGGATCAGCCTGTGGTGCAGGGAGAAGCAGATCTTTTAGCCGAAGGACTTTAATGCTTGTGAAGAACGACGAATGGCTAAGGACGAGATCCTTCTTGCAGTGAGACTTCAATGGTTCCCCACAGCTCATTAAAAAAGGCAGCTGATGTGGGAATGCGATAGTGATAAGGCCTGAGGAGATGTTTAATGATAAGACTCCATCACTTGATACCGGAATGGTAAAATGGCAAACAGCTGAGAAGTTATTTTCCCTAAAAGCTAATACACTGAAAAAAAATGTGTCTCTCTACTGACTAATGCTTTATGAAGCCATGTGTGTATGCAGACATAGTCCAATGGGTGCCAGCAGCGTGGAAGATAACTTTGTGATTAAGCCTTTTCCTGGATTAGGTTGAGCTTGCAGGGCCCACAATAAATCCTGCAGCAGTAAGAGCACTTAACCCTGTCATATTCCACGTTAGCTAGAAATTTATAGGGCTCCTAAAATACGGGGGCTTATATGATTGTCGGGTGACATAGGTGAGGCTCAAACAATGTCACTGAAGTCAGTAGTGTTATCTCTGGGTAAAATTGACAAGACTTTGGTCAGATAATCACCTATGAGTGGATTTGTATAGATGTGAGTGGGAGGAAGGAGAAAGCATGGCAGAAGGGGAGTTACCACCACTGCTAGATCCTTTTTCCTTGTCCTGTCTTGCTGCTGGGAACTTGTTTCTGGCAGCATCCCTCTCCAGAGGAGCTGCAATAAATGTCAAGCGCTGTGCTGTGGGACTGAGGGAGCTGCCTGAACAGGGGGGCAGCTCTCATCTGCCTGACCAAGCCCCTTGTTCACACCTGAGCAGCCTGCAGAATAAGGTATTGGTGGGCCTTGGGTCAGTCTACTGACACCCTACAGAGTGAGCATCTTCTGCAGAGCCCCGGTCTGAATACGGAGGGGATAACCCAGCCCTGAAGTGCAGCGAAGCAGCTCCACAGCTTCATTCAGTCACCTCATTTCCAAACCAGCAGTGACACGAGCGGTGATCGTCAGAGCAGGCTCAGCTCTACAAACACAGGAGCACGCTGAAACGGGTGATGGTTTGCTCTTTTTCTGCCGACAGCTCTTAACAGAAACCACTCCTCTGGTCCCCAGATCCACCCATGAACACTATGAGCTCAGAAACGAGGCCTGAAGCCAAACCATTCTTGGTATTGGTTTTGCAAAAGCAAACAAAAAACAAGTAATGAGGTCTGTCCAGCTGTTTTTAACCCATTTCTAATTATAGCATGTTTTCTTAATGTGATGAATTTCTCCCGTCACCCTGGTGGGATCGCTCCGACGGCCATCAGGCTCTGGCTGAGCCCAGGAGCAGGGACCTGTGTTTCCCAACACCGTACAAAGCACTGCTTGTCTGCCAGGGAGGTTTTTTGGCTACGTGCTGTGCAGGAGCCATGGGCTCAGGTGCTCACGCTCGCTCCTTTTGGGCTTGCGTAACGGGGTCGATGGCCTCTTTGCACTTGCTCTGCATCGCCAGCGGGTCATGGCTGGGACTGGGATGCTCTCAGGCCACCTGGGATTTGTTATCTGCTGCAGAGGGACCTCAGGGAGTGCCACAAGCCCCTCAGGACCTAGAGCTGGATGTTGCCACTGCCTTTTAGCTCCTGTACTCCATGGGCTGTGAGCACCCCACACACCCCGTGGATATCCCACGTCAGCCTGGAACGAAGACCCCCATCAGCTGTGGCTCCTCTGACCATTTCTATTTAACTAAATCAAAAGGGATTGTTGCCTGGCCAGCTGGCAGAGTATGTTTGCATGTCTACAAGACAGAGAGAGGTGAAAAATAGCCAAAAGAAACACCAAAATATAGAACAGAATATACAAAAATACCAGAAAGAAAATAAAATCATTCATGGATTGCCTGAATGCTTTCTGATTTTTTAGCCAAATTCCATTTGGTTAAAATTTTCAATTTTCCTAATATTGAATGAAATTAAAAACCAAGATTCAGCCCAAGCATCCTTTGGAGTTTGTCATTTATGCCGCACGAAGGATATCCTGAGAACAAATTTTGACCATGTCTGCGTTCACAATAATGGCCTCTGCAGCAGACATCAGTTGGCTTTTTTTGCTTGCCCTTGCAGTAAAATCACAGAACTGTAGGGGTTGGAAGGGACCTCAAGAGATCATCGGGTCCAACCCCCAAATCAAAAAAAATCAAGCTTCTGAGTAGGGTCTTGCTTTGGAGGACACAGACAACCTGATCCCTGTAACTTGTTTTAGCAGAGCAGCCAATCCCACCATAAAGAATTTGCAGAAATGTGTGTAGTGTATTTGGGTTCTGCGGAGGATTTTTGTGTTTGGGTTGTGTGTTTTTTTCTTTTTTTCTTTTTTTTTTTCTGAAATCATCCAACATCCTTTTTCCCGTAGTAATTATACTATAAGCGTTTAAGTGGGTAAGCAGTGCCAATGCAAACCCTACTAAAATATAATTTTTCATGTCCATCCTGCCGGCAGGCCTTAAACTTAATGACTCATGTGAATCTCTGTTCCTCTCTCCCAGTGGGAGCTAATAAATCCTAACAGAGTAGCTGATGCCTAATGGAGTGTTTTCCTAAATAACTTTAGGAAAGGTGGAGGAAACGAGCTCTGCTAGGACTCTCGTTGGAGGACACAAATGCCAGAAGGTTGAAGGAAGCTGTGAAGCGTTGAGGAACTTGTGGTTCATGGCAGGCTGTATTCCTTGCCCTCACTTACCAGGATTTGGGAGCACTGGGTTGTAGAAGTGATAGTCCTGGAGAAAATGGGGCAGCATCTCATGTTTGTGATCCTGAGTGGCTGTTGGAAGGTGCTGCTTTCAGACCTACCTGTGTGACATGTCCGCATCCCCGAAATTCTCTGCGATCCCCAAACCTGTGCTGTGCAGTGCTCAGTTCTGTCCAGAAAGGCTGCAGCAAGCAGCACTCACGCCAGGCACAGGACAGAAGGGGTTGACATTATTTAAGAATTGGTTGTTATGGTTATTTTAGGTATTTTTTCCTTGAGAGCCTTGTCACCTAGAGCTCAGCAGTACCTGTGAGGGTTTGAAGTTGTTACTGCCCCCAAGTGTAGGAATTAACTCATCCCAAAGTGGGCTGCAGCTAAGGGGGTATACTGCTACCCCTGCGCTCGCTGGTTGTGTTTGTCTTGCTCTCATTGTGTCTTTCTCACTGAACGGAAAGGCCAGGCCCCTTTTTGGCACTGCAGTAACCTCTCCATCCCATTACCCGGCTCCAAGCAATTGCATGGATTCCCACTGATGTGTTGGTGTTGGAAGGATGGATGCTCTGCTTCCATCATTACCCCTTGTTGCTTGCTTACAATGGCAATACAGAAAGTCTCCCTGTCTACGTCTTTAGTATTTGCCCCAGAAACTCATTTTTTTACGTGGTTATTTCAGGGAAAACCTCTGAAGCCTTCTTGTCTGGCCCTGTCTGCGGTGTGCTCTTTTCTTTATGCTCTTTTCCAGCCTGGCTGATCCTGTGATTTGATGATCTTTACCAACCACAGGCTTTCCCTGTGCTGCCGTTCATCTGCTGTCCCTGCACATAATCAAAGTCCCAGCAGGAGCCTGGTTGCTTTGACCTGCTCCTTACTCTCACTTAACCCTATCACCAGAGCAGAGACCCTGGAAGCAGTTTGCCATATCAGACCTCTATGGATCATTGCCTTTTTCCCTTTTTTTTCTGCAGCATGAGCTGAAGTCTGTTCCTTAAAGACATGCCAGCTCTCCACCAGGACACCAAAATGCCTGAGGTCTCGCTCCCTTCCAGTAACACCGGATGGGTTTTGAGGGTTTTGTCTTCGCTGCTCACAGCCTTATTTTGTTAGGTCTGCCTCCTGGTTGCGGTGAGTGTGGGATGGATGTCCTGTGGGTTTCAGCTGGACTAAACACCTCTGCTGTGCACAGGGATTCATTGTGCAAGACAATGCCTTCGGTGTCAGCATGTTACAAGGACGAGCAGATGACCCCAGCCAGCCACAGAAGCCCCAAAAACATCGAGAAGACTAACACATCTGCCATCAGCAGGCACCGCAGCACGCTGCCATGGCTCATTGCTCTCAGAGCCGAGGCAGCTGCACCGATCGAGCTACATCATCCCTCGTGATGCCATGCAAAGCCGGTCCAGAGAGGGCTCTGCCCAAATGCAGAAGGTACGGGACAAAGGTCCTCAGGAAAACCACGTAGCCAGGTCAATCCCAGGTACAGGACAGCTGCAGGGCAGAGCTGGGGGATGCAGAAGCATCCTGAAGCCCAGAGAAGGTAGGAACCCCAGGGCAGCGCTGCTCTCCTGCTTTCTTTGCTTGTTTTCCTTCCTTCCCCAAAATGTCCCCAAAGAGAAGTTAAGTAAGTTGTTCTTTCTTTAATGTGAGACATCTGGTCTCTGGGATCTACAGTAAAAAGCAAAGCATGAAAAAATCTGGGTGGAAAAACATCCCAGCTTTTATTATCATGTCCCACAGAAACACCTCCCACGGAGCTGCATGAGAAAAGTGAGAGTAGGGCTGATGACCAGCCCAGAGGCCAGCGATTCATTGCCTCCACCTTCTTCTTTTTGCTTTATGTTATGCCTTGCACCTCCCCAAAATGCCTGGTGCTTGGCTGAGTTGGGACACCAGTTTGCGTCTGCTGCAGAGGGTCCTGCAGATAACTTCAGAGCCTTTCTGCAGCTGATCAAAAATGCTCTGGCCAATTAGATTTTTGGGCAGGGATTCTGACTTTTTAGAAAGCCAGCATTGCTTTTTCAATGAAATGATCGTGAACTATGGAAAACAATGCAAAGAAAACTTTAGCCCTTAAGATGAACTCCCAAGAATCCAGAAATCTTTCTGGTTTGCACTCTTTTTCTCTTTTAGCCGAAGGAGTCAAGTTAACAGATTTCTGCCCCCGGGCTTAAATTGTCAGCAGGCATGTAGTCGAAACCACAGGCTTAATTAAGGCACGTCACAAGATGATTTCACTTTCTGCTGCCTACCTCAAGTATTCGTTGTGTAGCTGAGATGTGCAGGAACGGATTCATCACTGCCAGAACAAAGGACAGAATGTGACTCTCAGTTGTTTGTTGACTCTCTGCATCCTGAGCTGGCCTGGCATTCAGCCCAACTCTCAGCATAAATGAGAGCAGCCTGAGGTTTGGGTGAAATTTGTACCAAAGATGGCCAGGGACCGACTCCAGGACTCAAACCGGACTCAAACCAGACTCACACCCTCAGCCAGGTTTGAGGCCATTGAGTGTCACAACACACTTTTTCCTATCCTAACGGGGAAACACACCCAGCCCTCTTGGGTGAGAATTATTGTCACTTAAGGCAATTCTGGAGTCAAAGTCCAGGATGCTGAAGTTGTCCTGGAAATGTTGTTGCATGTCTCAGTGTTTAAAGGGGTGTGAGCTGGTCCACTGACCTCGGCTGGGAATGGTGCACAGTTGAAAATGTCAGCTGGGCTCCTTCTGGAAAATCTGAGCCTTAAATCAGATGGGAAATTAAATATAGCAGAGTCTGAATAAAGGTCTGAACTTCATGTTCCAGTCCAGACAAATTAAAATGAGGCTGAAAACAGATCTGCAGGGCTTGGATCAATTACTAACAAGAAAGGGATAACCCAGGAAAGCCTCTTTTACAGATTGCAGAGGTAGGAGGATGAAAATTCAGCACAAGGTTATTGAGCAAAATGAGGAAAATTTTGGGTGCAGACATGCTCTGCTGGACTCCATGGACCAAAATGAGCCTCTTAGGGCCAGGAAATCTCAGGATCTTCAGGGAGCAACCTGGCAATCTGAGAAGTCAGAGCATCAATAGGACAAACACGACTGCCTGTCAGGGTGTGAGGCAAGTTGTTACCGCAACCAGAAGCCACAGGAAGGGTTGTTTTTGTAATATATTATTATAAATTATAGCGTACGCTGCAAAAGGCAGCAGTCATGATCCAGGCCTCCGGCAGTTATGGTAGCTCGGAGGCTGAGGTAGGCTGTTGTAGAAAGAATAACCCCACTGAGTTTTTGGGTGGAGACACACGGCTTTGCAACATGTGCTTATTAATACTTTCCACTTGCGCAGCAGTTCCCGGTCTTCTTTGAAGATTGCTGGCTGTCTGCTAGACCCTGTAGGGTGACCTTCAAGACACCATCCTTCACTTGCAGATCTGTTGAAAAATGAGCAATGCTGAGGACAGGGAGAGGCTCCTTCCTCCAAAATGGTTGGGAGCCACTCAGCGAGAGCTGGCAGACGGAGAATGTGAATTTAGAAATCTAGGGGAGGGCAGGTCGTGGTAGCTGAGGATTCACCCATCTCCGAGCTCTGAATTTCAGAACTTCCCTAATAATTAGGATATCTGTCAATATGTTTGCATTGGTGGATCAGAAGCAACTTGGTGCCATTCTCCCCGTGGCTGTTTGGTGGATCTCCGTCAGCTACGATGCAGTTCCTGGTATTGAATACCAGAAATCTGGAGGGATGCCACGCTCTCCATCACGCCTCCAGGAGAGGGCAGAGGTGGGCACAAGAGCTCCACTGGGTGCTTTGGCCAGGACCATGAGCTGAAAGCTGCTGCCACTTTGGAAAAAAAGGAAAGGGGATTGTGATTCATGGTAGCTCCGAGTCCCGAGGGACTTTCCATGAAATCAGCCCCCAAAGCCGGAGACAGGGCACACCCTGCTCGAGGAGGTTGTGGGGTGCAGATAGGGCAGGGTAAGTGTTTCCTTCCCTCTCCACGACGCTTTGCTGGCTGTGTAATCTTTCTGCCCTCTCAGAAACCCCTGGAGAAGCTGCCTGTACGTGGGGAGAGTTCCTCTCGCGAGCAAACGACACTACCCTGGAGGATAACAGCCAAGATTGGAGGAAACGATGGCTGTTTTCCCATGTGGTGGTGGTGGAAAATCAGTATTTTTTTCTTCCCTGCTTCCAGCACAGATACGAGTCTGGCGCAGAGCCAAACTTTGCTTTCTCCCACTTTTTAACCATCCCCTTCCCGTGAATTGGGAGCTGCTTAAGCCATACAGAGGAACCTCTCAGGCATTAGTGGCTCATCCTGCAGCTTCTGCTCTGATCACAAACGTTATTTACAGTTGTCCCTGGATTGCTGCAATGGAAAGGTTTGGGCATGACCAATGCAGCGCTCTTCATACAAGAACATGTCATATTTCCACAAAGCAGTTGGTGTCCTTCTATTTAAATGGGAAAGGCAGAAAGAAGGGGGACCGGGAGCATGGCAACCACAAGGAAATGCCCAAAGTGAAATGTTTCTGGTAAGTGTGACTCACAAGAGTCAAAACACTTCGTCTCAACCACTGGCCAGCTGAATGAGAAGAGGAAAAGAAGACAAACAGGACAGGACAACAGAACAGCATCTCTGCAGAGTTTCCAGTCCTCTTGCCCAGTCTCTGAACACTAGTTTCCAAATGTCTTTTCCCTCTTTTGCGGCTCATTGGCAAGGACAGTGGGTGCTTCAAAAGGATCCTTTCGCATTATATTTTCCAGGAAGGTATATTTTACGGGATTCTTCAGGATTAAAGTAAAATCCAAATAAAACTGAGAATAATAACAGCTTAGCTTGAGTACAACTCTGGTGAGGATGTTCGGGTTGCCTATGAGTTTTAAGAAGCATCTGCCCTTCATTTTCTCTGCTAAACTACACACAAATATATATTTACATATGCATATATTTATACACACCTGAAACCTTTAAGAACCAGGGGCTGCAAGCCAGGATTAGACCAACTGTTCGTGTAGCTGGTTTCTTGTCGACAAGGGTGGTCATTACTCAGTGTTTCAGGGGAAAACATAGAAAGCCCTTTACAAACCTGTTCTCAGGCTATTCTGCTGCAGAAAAATATTTCAGCCCGCAGTAGGTAAAAGTCAGCTTCAACCTGAAATGTATGTCATAACTCTTCCAAGTGCTCTTGTTGATTTAGATAACTCTGGATATAGTTGTCCTCTGTAATTTCTTTACGTCCCTGCTAAGCTGTCAGGCTCAGGTTCTTCAGTGGCAGGGACTGGCCGTGCCCGGCATGGAAAAAATGAGGCAAGGGCTTTTTTCTGCAGACCAGTGGTGATTAGCTGCTGGAAATGAAAGCCGTGAGTATCTTTTCTGTTTGCAGGCAAGTTGTGAGCAGTTTACATGAATCCTCAGTGGGATGTTCTCAGCGTGGAGATGTGTGCATAGGAAGGTGAGACTCACACTTTGACCTCAGGATGCTATGTGGAAAGCTTTCTTTGAGGCCAGAGGAAACAGGCAAGTGCTGTGGTGGACCAAGATGTTATCCTTTCCCTTCCCAACAACAGAGAACATTATTTTCTCTAAAAACAATGCAGCCAAGTATTTTTTTTCCATCATCAGAAAAGAACAGCCTATCAGCAGGCACTGTGTCAGATGTACTACCACAGAAGCAATTAATTAATTCATACGGCATGAGATTTTCTAAATTCTTTGATAATAAGTTCTGAAAACTGCCGGTCTGTCACATGGCAGGGGTAAGTCAGGTCTTCAGTGGCCTCTGCGCCACGAAAAGTGGACAAAAATGGCGATACAGCTCTGAGGAGCAGAGTTTTTTCCATGAAATATCTACTGTTCCCTCCTTGGATGTAAGCAAAATTTCATCAGTCTGAGAAAAAAAGGGGATGCTGATATGAAATTCTTGCTATAGGACCGAGGAGATGCAGTATCGCCTGGGTCTGTGTGACTTCTGTAGGTAAGCTTGGGCAGATCCTGTCATCTCTGTTCCTCAGGCCATCATCTAGGTTAGAGTTTTCTGAGTTACCCATTGATATTTTATTCTCCTCAGGGCAGGGACTTTTTGCTTCTTTATGGTTGATTTGTTTTTCCTTTTGGGTCTAAATGTGATTTTGTCATGCTTAATATTTGCACCAACTTTTACTCATTACCATCTAGCTGTCTGGTATAATGCTAATAAAACTTGTAGATAAATAGCAATTTTTGCTAGAAACACTTAACAATGGTCAGTACAATCAAAGCAATCAAAATAAAATTTTGCTTTGTAGCTAGTAGAGCTTACAGGAATGGTATCTCAAATTTAATTTCCTTTGGAAGGAATATTTTCAAGCATCCCATGGAGCCCAACACGTTCCAAGTACTTCAATATCTTTGAGGAACTGGGAAGATTAAAACACCCCATGCTTGTCGCTCATCGCCTCGTGGCACTATGAAAAAATTTAAGTCACAGCAAAAGCGAAATACACTAAATTCATCCTTAATGCCACGGCCCCGAAAATGTTGAAACCTTTGCTGCTGCCTGCAATGTTGTGGTTTTGATCCGCCAGGAAACACTTGTTTACAGCCTCAGCGGTTTGTATTTCCCTTTCGCAAGAGCAGTGCATCTTTTGTGCATCATTGTCTTGCTCCTGCCTCGGCTATCTCGTTTGTTGGTCTCAGCTCATGTTGCTCAAGCTCCAGCCCCGTTTGCTTCAGCAATGAAAGTTGCCTAGATGAAGCAATACCAGGAGCAAGACAGTCAAATTGCAGCTCATTTCTAAAAAAGAAACCTGAGGGGAAAAAAATAAACCCCCCAAAAAAACAACAAAATGTCAAGGAAAAGAGAAGTGGGGAAGGCCCAGAGCAACTCTGTGGCACTGCGAAGGAAGCAAGCAGAAATTATCACCTTCTCCACGGAGAAAATTAAAGTTATAAAGAAGGAATTCTTCCTGCAGTCAAAGATTACAGGAGATTACGGCATTATCTGTAGGAGATAACTGGTCTCATCAGGAGATTTGCAGGAATTAATTGCATCTAAGCGAGTTACTGCTGACAGGAGGTGCAGGGAGCATTGCTTGTTTTGGGAGACCTTCCCACCAGGGGCCTCAAGCAGGTTTGGTGCACAATCTTCATCGCCAGGGTGGGCTCAGGCTGGGCTAAGCCTCCGCTGCAGTGCTTGTATCTCGATTTTAAGGGAGCCTTAAAATGGAGAGTGGAGTCTCCTTGATTGAGCATAGAAAGGGACAATAAGGGATAATACTATTTTTTTTCAGTGCCAAGTAGGGGGAGAGGGCATACATTTCAATCTGCCTTTGCAGATGGTTTTTGTGGATAGCATCAATATGTTTCTTTTTTTTTTCTTTCTTTTTTTTTTTTTCCTTGAGGGGTTGCTTATGCAGTGATCGAACGGGACAGTGTGTCTGATAAGGTGAAATGTAAATTGCAAAGGGAACAGCATGTAACCCTGTCTCTGGCTTTGGCCGCAAATACATGGACATATATTTTCAGTGAACTGTGACATCCTGACTTCATCCTAGCTCTTGGTACAAAACACCACTTTGCTGCCCTAAAAGAAAAGCCTCCCTTGCAAAAAAAAAAAAAAAAAAAAAAAAAGAAAAAAAAAAAGGAGACACCAAACCTCCCAGTTACATCTGAATTATGAAGTGTTAGAACTCTTTCCCAAAGCAAGCCTTCAAAGCCTGTAGCTGATCAGATAAACATTTCACAAGCGTTTCTGCTGCGGTTGCAAAATCTTTTCTCTCCAGAGGGCCTCAACCCAAGGGAACGAGTAAGGCCAGCAGATGATGCTGGTGCTGAGATGTGTCTGCTGCGCTTCCTGACCATGGCAGACAAAACACACATAAGGATTGCCCCCTTTCTTCTCTGGAAATTAATGCTGATCTGACACATTTTCCCTTTCCTTCCCCCAAATGTGGCATGGCCTCTTGAAGTGCAGCTGAGGATTTGGGAAGGCTCTGAGAGCAGGGTCTTTACAGTTCTCCAGTCTCCATCATCCACCGGTGAGTGTGGCTGTCTACTCAGGGGAATCAAAGCTTCCTTTGAAAAGCAATTTAAGCCAAAAAAAAAAATAATAATAATAATAACAAAAAGGTCTGTTATGTTTAGGAAAAAAATAGAAGTAAATACAAATATTATCCTCTTGCAAAACCATTACCACATCAAGTGTCGATCCAAGAAAAAGAGCCACTGACTGGTGTAAAATGGTGTTCACACTACGTATCTGGCACATTTTGTCCAACAGTTTCTTCAGGAGCTGGCACCTCACCGGGACTTGTAAGAGGGCATCCCAGTGTCAGTGTGTACCTCCTGACTACCAACACACAACAACTGGTGAATGCAGCTCCGTGGTTCGAGGGCATGGATTCATTTACTCTCTGCAGAAAGCTGTTTAGACGAGCAGGGTTCAGCTCCCACAGGAAAAGAGCCACCTCAAATACAAGTGTTGTTTATCAGTGAGGGTCTCGAGGGGCCTGGCCTTGTCCCCACCGCGTCTGCGGAGCTGCCTGGGAAACATCACAAGCCGTGATCATCACAAGATTAATCTTCTTGTAAACACAGGAGCCAGCTTTGCGACTCCCAAGTTGTGTTTTCTGCCCCAGAACCAGGCGGTCTCCTGCAATTCCGGAATCTCTCCGCAAAATCCCTGCTGAATTACCTCTTGAGGAAGGTCAGAGCCTGGCAAGGCTGTCCCCTTGGTCCCCAGGGTGAGGATTAAAGTCTAACTAAAAGCCTGGGCTGCTATTTTGCAAGCTAAGGTGCTGTAGTTTTTATTTGGCACAGAAGTGGTGCCCAAAGTGCTGGTGCATCGAGTCACTGGGAGGGGAATTGAGGGATAATATAGGGGGTGCACCTGAGGTTCAGAGGTTTGAGTCCTGTTCCCCATTTGGGCAGCTGCTTTGGAAGATCTTGTTGAAGCTGTGGAGCGAGAGGAAAGAACTGGAGAGATGAGAGCCTGCAGCAGAGTGCTGAGACCCTGCACATCAATAGGAGATGGAAGCCTGTGAGCTGCTCACATTTGGTGCATCAGGGAAGAGAAAGCCATATGCCAAGCAACAAGCATGGAGGAAATGATGCTGAATATTTTGCTTTCTCAAGCAACTGCAGACCTGCATGATCATTCTTCTGTTTTCTTTCCCCTTTCCTTATGCAACCAGAGCACGGTGGATGGAGTTAGACCCCGCCAAAGCATCTGCAAATTGTCGTCCTGCAAAGTGCCAACGCTTTTGCACGCCTGCATATTTTCAACTTCAGGCTCTGCTTGCTAAATGTGTAAGTGGAAAGTAAAGGCTGAGTGCAGGCTGGGGGATAAGATCTTGGTCCTGGAAGCATCCCGAAGCACAGGCTTTCCCTTGGGGCTTTCGGTAATGCCCCACCACTGACACTAATCAACAGCATGGTACCAGGGATCGACTCTGTTCTCTGGATTAGGGTCCTACCTCTGCAAATCCTTGCACTAATGTTTATCCCTAAGCACGTGGCCGGGCCCATCGGTCCCAAGCTGCGTAACGTGAAATGCTGGGGAGCTGAGCTCCTTTTGGGGGAGTCCTCCTGGACACAGCAGCGCAGGGTAGGAAAAGTAAAGGAGTTGTTAAATGGATGCAACTCCCTCAGCCTCACTGGCTGCCTCAGCCTTCCTGGATGCATCCAAAGCATTAGCAGAAGGTGGCAGAAAGCGTCGATGGAAAGGTGGATTCACGAGCAGCCATGAGTGGCAAGGCACCATCTCCTCCCAGCGCTGCAGTGGCACAATGTATGGCGGCGGAGGTAAAGGGTGCTCGTTTTTGGGTCTCATTTAGGTTCTGGCTGGGCGAACGATGACTCTCGTGAGAGATCTCTGCAGAAGAGTGGGATGTAGCCTGTAGCCAAGTCGCTGGGGCCTTCAACCACTAATTTTTTTGGCCAGGGTTTCACCCGCTGGACTCACTGCAGCGAAGGCAGCACGTACGCTCACTTGGCCCACGGGTTCTCATGGCAAACACTATTAGTAACAACTTATTAAGGAATACTTACGACAAGTTCAAGTCACGATTGCATATTTGAAGCTGTGTTTTCTGTCTGCTTTGATTAAGTTATTTCTGATAAATATGTCAGGATATCTGAGATACACATTTACTTTCAATAGCAGTAAGAGAAAAAGGGGACGATGCAAACTTCTCCAAATAATGGGAAAGGAGTTTCTATGATATTTGGCTTCACGTTCAGCAGGCAGTACAATACAAAGGAGCCAGATAGGCTCGGGAGCACAAACACTTGTAAATAACGTTGCTTGGCTCTCAATCTCAGACGAGAGTGCCTGTTGGAAGTGTGTGATTGCAGTTTGTGAAACAGGAAACAGATGTACTCGGCACTGCCACCCTCTGCGGTTCGGAGTGGGGAGGTAGGAAGGGCGTGATGGGGGGGCAGAGACACGCTGCAAAGTAAGGGGCTCTGAACTCTGGGAACAAGAAGGAGCACTTGTCACTGCCATGCTGTTCTTAGTGGGCTCAGGGCCCTGTGCGTTCAGCAGCTAATCGGCTACTGACCCTGCTGCCACTGACCTGACCCAATTCACGATCCCACACTGAGGCTGTGGCTCGGTGGCACGGTAAATCCTGCTCCGGGGTTCCCCGCACTGAACCAGACCACAATGCTCTCTGCAACTGGGCTCATGCCACCCCAGGACAGCTGCTGAGCCACTTGCTTTGGAACTGCCTAATCCAGCAGAGGCTTGAGGGTGCGTTTGGGCTTGGCTTTGTCATGTTTTAAAGGTTGGGTGGTCTGCTTGTGCTTGCCAGCCCTCCTGCCGTGGGCAAACCTGAGCGTCGCACATCTCTGGCTCAAGCAAGCCCTCAGGTGCACAGCCCAGCACTGCGGAGACCATGAGGTTAGCAGGTACTGACTGCCCAAACAGCAAAGTGGCAATTAAGTTGATTAAACAATGACAAAATTAATGCATTTTGCCTCCAAAGTGAACCCAGTTAAAGCTATACCACCTGGCTGCTTCCCTCACCCCTCGGTCCATGGAGATGCAGGGATACAAATGGACCTGAAACGTATTTCAGGCTGAGTTTCTGAGTCTCTGGCACTTTTCTGTTCCCAGCAGCTCCGGTGGTCTTTGTTTAAGCTGCCTGAATTGTTTCTGCTGCTGGAACCAAATTATCGGGTCTGCTCCGAAAAGGGAAGCCATGCTCCCAAAGCCAGGGGACTGGCATGTGTGAGATGCTGGGAAAAGAAAACGTGTGAAAAAAAACAGAGCTTTTACTTGGTCTTTGATTCGCTTGCTGTGCCCACCAAGAGAGGCTGTAAGACCTCAACCTAACCTTGACTTCCCCATCAGCAACCTCAGTACTGGGAAAGCGAGGCCAGGCGGAGCTGGGCGAAGCTGCACCAGGGCAATACGCACAGCCAGGGAAATTGGCAGATCACATCGCTTTTTTCCGTCGTGCCCAGCCTGAGCAACTGGGGGAATGGCTTGATGCAACGTGGGAAAGAGGAAATAGATGTGCTCTGCTCCGCCACGGGGCCGAGGCTGGGGTAAGGCCGCGTGGTGGGAGCTGCGAGATGCCCCGGCATCAGAGCAGGGCAGCTGAGGTCGCCGGGGCGTGTTGAAATGCGATTTGGTACTTCTGTGGGAGTATGAAACAAAGCCATGGTTGGAGCATTTGTTGGCCTGTTGCTAGGCAAACGGCTCAAAAACAATCATATTTTGCAAACTGATTCCTTCTTTTCTATTTTTTTTTCTTTTTCCCTGCGGCCCTTAATAAATTGTCCAGGGTTAACTGTGATTTTTATCATCATATCTGCTCTTTGCTGTCCAACTTCTCAAATCGCCCGTGAGTTAATTTTCGCATCATTCATCCAGGTATTCGTCGTGCTGCAGTTCGATGCGTGGTCAGGTTGGCTCCTAAGGCACAGGAACTGTTTCTTCTCCAGGAGAACAAGCTCAAGGAAATCAGAGTTTTCACAGTTGTATTGCTGGTATGAATTTTCCTCGTATGGGGATTGGAAACACTTATTTCTTAGGCATTTTCTTTTAAAGTGCGATCTGTTCCCCGAAGCAAAAGAATAAATAGAACCTCACGTGCTTTAGCTTAAACACACCATTTACTTTATAAGATTACCTTGTAAGTGAATTTAAGCTCCGTGTCAAATATCAGAGCTATGGCCATGAAACGGTGCCTTTTTTCTTTTGTGAGTGGTGGAAATAAACCTGGATTTGGCCTTTCCCACGTGCAATTTGTGAGATCCCTCCGTCCGCACTGGGCTGTTATTTGCCAATCAGTTCATCCCCCAAAATCAGGAAAATCCACTTGAAAGCACACAGCTTCACTCTACCTACAGAGCACAACTTGTTTCCTCCGTCTAAAGGCTCGTTCCCAGCACACTGGTTTTCCCACAACACCTTGGGCACATTTTATCTCCTCAAGGGCCACAGAGAAATCCACATTGTCACACGCAGAGAAAAGCGGTCTTGAATGAATTAGTCTATACTTCTCAGCTGGAAAATGATAATTTGAACCATTCCTGTGAAGCAGTGAAATAATACGTGCAAAGTGCCGGAGAGGAGCCCAGCTTGGAGGCTTCTAGTGGAAAAAGAAAATTCGGATAGACAAAAAAAAACCTGGCATGAAGGAGAACGTCATGAGATCAGCCCATAGAATATGCTGAGGAAGACAGAAAGTGCCTGCCCAGATCTAAGTAACTCGGGCAGTAGTGTGCGTTCGTTAAGTTCTGGCTCATCAGATGCATCAAATTAGGAAGGCGCACGAGTGCCATGGTTATCGCACCACGTCCCTAACGAGCATCCTCTGCCTTAAGGAGCTCTGTTTAAACGAGCAGACATAGACAGGGGAATGTCTGCGAGGTAATGAGGTGGTGAGAGGAATGTGGGTTGAATTCAGCACTTGGCTGGCTAAGGAGCAAGCTGTTAGTCCCTAAGAAATTCCCAAGCATCACGCGTGAGAGAGAGGTTCCCTTACACCGTGCTGTCCCCACCACATGCTGTCTGCTGCCGACACTGATGTGAGCCGGGCCTGCCTTTGCTTTTTTCCATGCAGACTTGTTTTTTGGGTTTTTGTTCTTCAAGTGCTCCTTCTAGCCCAGCCGGGCTGCAGGACCAGCGAGCAGTGTGCTGATCCCTACCATGAGTATCCCTGGTGTTATTTTCCTCATCTCCTCCTTGTTGCAGGATCTGACTGTAGCCCGCAGCCGTGAGCAATAAACTCACTTAAAGTCACCCCAGGAAAGAAAACTATCAAGAAGTTGGACTCTTCTATGCAGAGATACACGATTTCTCCTTCGGCTCAGCTTCTCCCCAAACAGTAAGTTCATAGATCACAGATGTGCTCTGAAAATCTGGTTAATAGGTAAACAGGTGTACATCCTGGCTAGGGACTGCTGTCGCGTACCAGGGAGCTGAAACACATCTTCGGTACCTCGATGACTGTATCTCAGCTCTGCTGTTGTTGCCAGCTTCCACAAAGATGAGTTGACCTGTCCCAAAGACTCGGTCTCTAACTGGATTTCTGCAAATCTGAGATTTTGAACATCCTTTTTTGAATACGTTTTTGAAAAAAGACCTGGTACCTAGTGGGGACTTGCAGATATTTTTGGAGTACCACAGCTCTCGAAGGGTAACTTTAGCTTCTCACAAGAATTTTCTAAATTTAATTTAACCATTTCAATATGTCTTTAAATTGTCCGCATTTATCTCTTACACATTCCTGTCCAGGCTTGAGCTGTCTCCTGTTTCCACTTAGGGTTGCAATCACCAGTGGTTTCCACTCATGCTCCCTGTGCCAGAGATGTGCCCCCTCCGACACAGACACTGCAAGTTGATGACAGTCACTTTGCCTTGATATTTTAGCAATCCGTGTCTCAGATGACACCCTCCTCCTAATCCCTGCTTTCAATTCGTATTTCTTCCCCCCAGTATCTGCGTTTTGTATCCCTCTCCCTCCCTGGCACTCGCTAGCCTCGTTTCGTTTTTCCCTTGTAGCATTTCTGAGCTCGGTGCGACACGGATGTTGGCTGCCTGTTTCAAAGCCATTTCAGATTGGAAGGCACTCACTCCTTTGTATTCTCAAGGAATTAATGAGGATGTTAAATAAAACCAGACACCCACTTTAATCTTTTTACCGCTCCCCTCGGCATCTCTGCTTTTCAGTATGGAGCAGCTACTATTTCTCCTTGCCCTGTGGTTCTTCAATCAGCTTGCTATCTGGAGGAAGGGTTTCTCATCTCCCCCACTCTACATGTCTCATGAGACGCCATACTAAATGTTTGATTCCTTTTACTGCAGCATTGCCTTCATCTGGGACAATTTGTCCATGTCTAAAGCAGGGCTGTGGTTTATTTGGTGCGATGACTTTCTTCCTGAGTACGTGCGAATACGCAAAGGGGACTAAACAGGGACATACGGGCTTAGCACCTAGCCGCTCCTTGCTCATAGTGCTGTCTGTCTCCTGAGCTGTAATTTGCCCTGAAGGATACAGCTAATGCGGGTTCCTCCTTCCCACATAATCTCCTCTGTGTTTATGGAGACGTCAGGAAGCACAGGCTGACCTGCTGGGTTGTGCTGCCCATCCACGGGGAACAGGTTCATCTGGGCAAGATTTCCCAGGGTTTTGCTCAGACCACCTTGCAGTGACTCAAGCTCAGGCTGTTCCCCTTGGGAGTCAATGCTACCACCTAGCATGCTTGGAGCTAGGATTCATTTTTGGCCCTGGCCTCTTTTTTGCTCACTTCTTGCCCTTCATCCAGGTGCCACATCCTGTTTTCTCAGCTTCGAATTTGTCTGATGCCTGCAGCACCTCTGGAAAAAGCTGTCTCAGGCTACATAGCTTCACATCTCCTTAGAAAATGCCCATATTTAAAGAACTATTGGGCACCCAGCATCTTCCCTAAGGACTTGTGGAAGCTGCTGAGTGCTCAGCACACGTGATTCATGGTCAGCTCTACATACATATACATGGACTCTAAGCCCTTAACTCTTTTTCTAAAAGTTTGGGCTAAAATGTAGGACTGTGAAAAGATTCATTAAGGGAGTTGCCATAATATGTGTGCATCATCCATGTGTCACTTAGGTATTGTACGAAGCTCAACCCAGAAAAGACATCCTCCCTTTATCCCCACCATCTCTCTGACAGGTTTGCACGTAGAACTGTTTCCACTGAGTGTTCATTTCTTCCACAGGCAGCAAAGCCAGAACAACTTCCTAATTAACCCTGGAATTGTCCCCAGGCAATCTGCAGATGAGTCGCCCTTGAAGTACAGCCCCAAGGACAGACGTGCTCATAGGCATCTTCTGTGGCTTTTGCACGAAAACAGCCATCAGAATGGTCAGCACCAGCCATGTCAGGTCCAGGTTTGGTTAGGGCCAATGTTTAAAGCCAACACGCTCAGTTCAGGATTGCTCTTACCTAGATGTTCCTTCAAGGACAGCAATCCCTAATGGTCAGTCCCTTCTGATGGAAGTTGCCTCTCCCTGAGCCTTAATACAAATGGACACCACCCAGTTCTTGCAATGTTTCAAAATGAAGCGTAATTCTGTTTGAATGGAAGTTCTTTGGGGTAGAAGTCCTACTCCCATGAAAGCAAATGGGAATTTTTCCTCTGGCTTTCATGGAATCCAGATCTGGCAAGCCATGAATGCAGACCTGTCACATTTCTTTCTCTTCCCTCATCAATTAACTGCATTTTTTTCCTGGGAATCAGCTTAGTGAATTCTCATCTGACCGAATACCTCTCTGAGGTACCTCAGTGAGACTGGGACATTTCCTGTGGCTATCACATCCGCTTCAATGTCCTTATAGGCAAACGTCACAGCCCTTAACCATCAAAACAGGCTTTTTTTTGACAGCAGCAAAACAGCAAGCCAGCCTGGATAAGATGAGAGGGACACCGTAAATATTACATAGGTTCTGAGGCATTTGCTGTAAGTTCAACAGGAACTTTTTCAGCTTCCCACTGGGAGAGATTTCTTGGGAATAGAAAACTTTCTGGAGCTTGTAATAACTTCTTAAGCGATACTGGGATTTTTGACATTCCGTGTTACACAACAGGAAGCAGAATCTTAATAAAAATGCTGCACACAGTTGCCTTTAATAGGAAACAGTCTACGCAGCGGTGGAGGAATACTTAAACTACTCTTTGCCCTTTTTTCATCTAAAAAAAAAAAAGAAAAGATTTTAGAAAATTTTTGAATTTACTGAATGTCTTATACTGCTAGATTCAAGGAGATGCATGAGAGTGACAAGAGCAACCTGTTATACCCTATAGGCAAGCTGGGTCCTGGGCAGCATAGGACAAGGGTCTGTCTGGTGAGTGTCATCAGCTTTGTGTTTGCAGATGCAGACCTTTTTTACAGACTTTTTTTGAGCAGAATGGGGACTGGCTTCAAACGTCAAGCTGGCAGCATCTGGTTTTGTTCATCTGGAATAGGAGCTTAGGGTGCAAAAGCCTGACTGGGAATTGCAACCACACATAAAAGGAAGGGGAAGCCGGCTAAATCTGAAAGCCAGACTTCTGACTGCTTTCTTATTTGGAGTGTAAGACAAGGCAGGGGGAAAGGTAGGGCTGCTCCCAAAAAAAGGGTTTCCATACCCTCGTAGAAAATGTTGAATGCCTCCTTTTCCCCTCTACACAGGTAAGAAAACGCAGTCAGCACAATGTATTTGGTGAACTATAGTTAGCAACTTGTCAGTATCTGCCTTGCAGAGAATTTATCTGCTGGGATCCTAACTCCCCGGGGCATTGCTCACCTGCGTTTGGTGGTCCAAGGGTCAATGTGGCTGCCTGAGGCTGGGCATGCGGTCAGGGAAGTCTGCTGAGCAGAATTTGGCCATACAGACAACAACTGAGAGAAAAAAAAAAAAAAAAAGGAAAAAAAAAAGATTCCTCCCAGCTCCTGACCCCTTGAGTTCCAGCATTCGAGAAATACCCAGAAGATTCAACAGTCCTAAATATATTTTCCCTGACTTTCAGCTGAGAGAAATTCCTTCCAACTGATGTTGCTTTTTAACACAAACCACGGGGCAGACGACCTTGAATCAAGCCCAGCCCTTTCGCTTTAGGGTAATTCGCGGCTGGTTTGGGGGGCTTGAGCTGCTCCTTCCCCATCAGCAAGTGGCCGGTGAGTAACATGTATGAGTAAGCTGCTCAGATGTCTGTGCAAAGGAACCTTTCCCGTCTGAAGGGCGTACAAAATGATCCAAAGGAAGCCGAGGTCTGTGCCGTGCGGGGAGGACTGGAGCACGCCTTGGCAGCGCCGCTCACCTCAGGCTGCAGGCAAGCCCTGGCCAGAATCCGGGCTCCTCACCCAGCCCTTGTTTCATTTCCAAATTTAAACCTGGAATAATGTTTACAGTAAATAAAGGCCACCTCCGTGTCCGGGAAGGGGTTTAATTTCCATCCATCTCTGTGCTTTCAAAGGGGTTGCAGCTCATAGCAAGCCTTGGGAAAGGGGGCCGAATTTTAGTAAAGGGGGAATCTGTGGGCAGCACCCAGCAGTTTGATTTTCCTGCCTGTAACATGCTCCAGAAGCTCTGCTGATCATTTATGAACCCTTTACGCATTGCTTTCAAGTGGGACTGCACTGTGAAGGGTGCTCGATTGCTGCCTAGCCTGCTAAAAAAGGCAAATAAAAGCTAAGGGGCCAGGTTTTCAAGGAACTCCGTGCCTGAGGATTGCGCTAGCCCCGGGTGCTTCAGGAGCACGCCGTGATACCACAGACAGAAAAGGGCTCTTGTGCTTTTGCAGCCTCTCCCAAAATGTACGGGACAGACCGGAATTTTGTCCTGGAAGTTTGCTTGTGTGGTCATCCCCGCAGTCTGGGACCGTTTGCTTGGGTTTCCAGGCAGAGCTGCTGGGAATAATAACAAAACGGAGTCTGAAATCTGGATGTGAGCTACTGAAAAAAGGTGAATTTTTTTTCCTTCTGTACCACAGGGTTGTATGCTGAGTTCACGTTCATACAAAGCTTGCAGGGACAGAGCTGTCGTGGAGGAGGGAGGACTGGTTCCAGCAAAAAGCACACTTGTAAAAACGATGCTATGCTCTTTCCTGCAGGCCACCTATAACCACAGCCTCAGCATTTGTTTTCCCCCGGGGACCCCGCAGACAAGGATTTCCTCTAGGCTCCCGCTCCTGGCCTGCTGTGGGGCTGTAGGAAGTCATTTTGCAGCTGCCTGCCTCAGTTTCCCCTATGCAGTAAGTTGCTCAGGATTCCTTGGCTTGTGCCTCTCTCTCACCCCTCTCTAACCGACTCCCGAAAAGCTTTTCCAACCTTAATAACATTTTGTGGTTTCTGTCCTGAGGCGTATTTAAAAAGGCTTGGTTTTCATCAGGTGGCTAATAAGGTGAAAATTGTCTCCTGTTACGGTTTGTCAGGCCTAGCCCTCCTCCCCAGCTCGTATCAGAAGTGCCCCCCCCCCCGCTCCTCAGCATTAAATTCAACTGCTCAGACTCGTTAAAAACTCTTGGTTTAGCTTCCTGCTTAAAGCTGTAATTTTAGATCCTCCGTGGGTATAAATAGACACAAACACAGCGCAGTTAAGCTGACATTCACCGGGAATAAGGCCCAAACGTTTATTTCTTCTCTTCACCTCCACTGTCTGTCTTTCAAAAGTAGACATTTTGGGAACTTAATCTCCCGTGAAACCTATAGGTTTCAGTCTAACGTGGAAATGGATCTGCAGGTTTATTGGTTAAATCTTTATAGGAAATAAAACGCCCGTAACCGGACCCGCGTACAGACCTTTGGTGGCGTTTCTTCAAGATGGTTTGGGACAGCCTGCCAATTAATGTGGTGACCCACCAGAAACACTGGAAGTTTATCATTCCTTCCCCGTGACTAAGCATATACAGTGTTTGGAAGAGGAGGTTTTTTATTTTTAAGAAGAATAATGATAACCCAGCGGATACTTGTGGAGTTCAAGTGGAACTCGTCTCCCCTAGGTCCGTGTCGGATGACTCAGCTCTGCGCTGGGGATACGCAGGACGGGAACCAGGACACAAATGTGTCGTACACATCCATCACACACAAGAGATGGATGATCTGGAATCGACCATCACGGGGTGTCAAAATGGCTGCAGGGCTTCAGCAGGGCATGGTGGCTTCATGTTCATGGGACACTATTCCTCAGTGCCTCCGACTCCGTGCCCCAAGCGTTGTCCCTCGTGCTGAGAAGGATGACCTGAACTCAAAATGTGGTCCTGTACCCCACTGCTGTCATGGGGCTCCTGCAACAGCAATTCCTGGCTACCACAAGGCCATTCACGTTGCCTACCACACGTTGTTTTTGCCTTCTCCCTGTTGAGCTCTGTTTTTGGGAGCTCTTTGCAGCAGCCTATATATGCACAAAGCAGCTGGTCAGAAATGTTTGGTCAGGGCTTTTCTTTCCCCCCCTTCCCCCATGAAAAATGACATTGAGACAAACTGCTTCCCACAGAGAAACTTCCTTTTGCATAGACATTCCTGGAGGAGGAGGGGATGCCCCAAAAAGCCAAATTGCCTGGGAAGGATGCAAACATCTGAGAGCGCTTAAACGCGGAGAGCGAAAAACCCCAAACGTGTTCCTTCTCACTGGACTCGAGTGCTTGAGCACGTTTTCTCACAGCAATAACGTGTGTTTAACCTGAGGTGTTTTCCTCAGCTGATAAGGCTTTTTCGAAGGGCTTATTCTGCTACTCAGGGCATGAATTCCCAGCGTTGTCATCCATGCCCCTTCCCAAGCCTTAAATCCCTCTCCAAAAAGAGCGACTGAGGGGATCGTCCCCCTCAGGCCTGATCCATTGGCGGCAGGCGAGAGGAGGGGGAACATTTTCGCATTCTTTCGAAACATACGTTGGAACGTCTCCATCGGAAAGAAAAGTGCTTACGCAGCTTTAGTTACTTGTACATGTGCTTTGGATTGTGTGAAACCCTATCTGCTTTTTCTCAGCAGAGTCCTGATCCCCGCGTGAGGGAGGGAGGCAGCCAGCGCCGGTGCCTTGCTGCACAGCCCTGCCGAGATCCCCACCAGTGCTTCCCCCAGCGAATCCCCCCGAGGCAAGCACCAAGAAAAGTCCCCACCACCTGCATTTTTTGGGCCAGGTAGGTAGGAGGAGGGGATGTTCCTCCTCAGGCTCAGAGGGCTGGTGAAAGCAAAGTATTTGGGGCATAAAGGGGGGAAAATGCTCAAACAGCTCCGTTTGCCTTTCCTGAAAATGATGAGATTCCCTCTTTTGTGTCTCAAAAAAGAGTCTGGGGAAAGGGATGAATGTGGGCTTGTGTGTGTAGCCACGCTACTGCTGTAGGCACCAGCCCAAACATCACCGTTTCATTGCTCCTGGTGGGCGCTGTGGTGTCTCCACTGCTGCTGTCCACAGAAATGTACAGCCTCTGAGGGGCTCGGCGTGTGCAGGAGGAGGAGGAGAAGGAGAAGGAGGAGGAGGAGGCAGCTCCCTGAGAGTGGGGTAAGGCAGGGGAAGCACAGGGAATGTGAACACCACAAAAACAAATCTGTTAATCATTACAGCCCAGCAGTGCTGCTAGCAGCTGCTACTTTTCAGGCTGGACCCTCACCCTAAACAGATATCTCAAGCACCCCTGGGCTCAGCTTGGCTGAAAACTAGCCAGGGTCTGGAAAAACAGCAACATGGGGGCAGCTTCCAGGCTCCTGAATCAGCATTTTGAAGGCTAGACGTGCTGAGTTACCCGCCTGCCTTCCCCCGAGGCATGTGTGTATACATACAGATATAAAATACACATGCAGATATGTGTTAGTACACACACTCACACCTCTGTGAAATGTCAGCCAAAAAATAATTCAAAGATCGCTCGGCCTGGTTCAAATGCTGTTAAGCTTCAGAAATTACAGACCCCTCCAGGAGCGGGTAAGAGCTGACACAAAGCAGCAATAACCCAAAATTTCCCAGCTGTTGTGTCTGGCCTTTTGAAAAGAGGAATTCCTTGGTACTGAGCCTGAAACCTTACTCTTTCCACTCTGCATTGCCTGAGGGCGCTAGCATGAAAAGGATGCATGAGAAAGGATTTATTACCAGCAAGGTGCTTGCAGCAGCTCGAAGACTAGAGTTAGGTGGACATGAGGGAGATGGGGAATAACCCTTGCTACTTCTGCTTTTCTTCCCAAGACTGTCTTCACGGAGAACTGCTTGCAAGAAACACATGATATTCCATAGTCTGGTGGCCCTAAATATTAGAGGAGATGGCTCCTAGCTCTTTGTGGACTGGTCAAGTTGGCTGCAGTCTGGCTAAAAGAAACATGAAGCAGAGCATGATCATCACAGCAGAGCTCCATGGCAAGGTATGGCGTTGTGCTTGGCCTGTTTTAGCTGAGTTTTCTTGGGGAATTTATTTCTCAAGGCTGGTGGAAGACCAGCAGGTAAATGCAGGAACTGTCTGATTCTTTCAGCTGTGGGCAGAGTATGTGTAAAGAGAAATAGAGGTTATTCCTAGAAATTCAGGGGAGCAGATTTCACCAAGAACTGGACCAAGAGTGGAAGGTGTTCCCTTTTAACCTCCTTGTGCACAGGACCTAAGGCAGGTAATGTCCCCTTGAGAACATCCCTGACCAGGACCACACAAGCTGTTTGGCAGCATGAAGCAGCTTTAAAATGCTCCACAGAGTCCCACTCTGCCTTCCATACATCTTTGGTGAAGACTTGTGGTTGTTGGGGTGAGCAGTGGGAAACACTTGAATATTTCTATGTCATGATCCAGATTTCCATCAAAATCTGGAAGAGTTTCCTGTTTAAAAGCTCTCCTTCTGCACAAACAGAAACAATGCCAATTTGTTACAGAAACACCTTGCCATTTTCTGCTAGGTTTAACTAGCAGACAGCACAGAGCCAAAATAAAGGTACTCCCTAGCAGACCTGCTAAAAATTCCTTCTGACACTGTTTATGGGACAGTAAATGCAGCAGCACTAGTCCACTCTTACTCATACTGGTGTGGGGCACATCTCAATGCAGTGGCAAAGGACTGTGACAGCAGTTCAAAGCCATCTTTCATCACACTCTCAGCTCTACCTGAAATGCTTGTAGGGAGGGTTGACATCACTGTCCCACATGTGGCTGAAATTCTGGCCAATACTCCAAACTGGCTCCAGAATTGCCCAGGCACGCGGAGCAGAGATGTTCTCTTTTTCCCCATCTGTGCCTTGGTATTTACCCTAAACTGCACAGGACTGTGGTTTGTAACAGGTTGGTTCTGTCTGGGACTGGAACCAGACAGAAAGCATTTTCTGTACCAAAATGCCATAAATTTTTATTTTCCCAGCATAAAAGAATTAGGGATGGAAGATCCTCCTCTCACTGCGGGGCAGCTCAGGCTGGCTCTCTTGCTGTTTCCAGCTTTATGGTACAAAAAAGCAGCAGCAGGGAAGATCCCAGACCTCTCTTTCAGGCTCTCTCCACCAACAGGAGATGCTTCTAGGTTTTAGCACTGCCCTTGAAGATTATCCATTCTTCTTCGTCGTACTTGTAGCCCACATGGAAATGTATGACTCAATGAACTTGATGAACAACAAAAAGTTGGTAATCTGTCTTCAGTTGCGTGAAGGATGCAGCACAGATTTAAGCTAAACTTTGTGCTTCTTCTGACAAAAGCAAGTCTGCAGGAACTCAGAGCTTTCCTCCTTTCAGTCCCCCCCGGCCATCCACATCTTCCCTCCATCTGAGGATACACACATGCAATTATTTTGATGTAGACTCCTATTGTTCACAAAGTGCTTTGATGGTAGAAACCAAGCTATGTATTTGTAGTGCTTAATTGGGTATCAACGCAAATGCTGATTTAGAGCAGTATGTGTAGCCTTGTCCTACACTTTATTAACACTGCATGTATAATCACACCACTAAAGTCAGATCCTTTCAATCAGAACTGAGCACACGAGGCTGAATTTTGTGGTATGGGCATTGTGTTAAACTTCTCTATAATCAGAATCCCAAATAGAGACACTGACGTTTCCTCTCAATATATACGTCCTCCTGATGTTTCTTTCAATATATATATGTATGAAGAAAAATCTGATGCAAAACACTCAGACTAGGGGAGCATTTTAGTATGAGATATGTGTAAAAATGGCCTAAATATGTTGAAAAAGACAAGTCATGATTTGCCTCGTGGCTTTAGCAATGATTAGTTTCATTAGTTTGTAACAAATGATGCAAATATGAAATGTTGGAAGAGAGAGATGAGAAGTGCCTGCTTTTGGCTTATTTTGGCTGTGCAAAACCTGTTTTTTTGAGCTGAAGAGCATCTGCAACTCCTGTTGACTTCAGAAGGAGGACGCTACCTCGCAGATTGGAACAACATAGGGTGGAAACAGCAAATCATTCATCACATAAATCAGCCCCAAGAAAATGATCTCATTTATTTATGTCCCTAGCCAAATCTGCACTCATTTCCTCCGTGAAAGGTAATACATTGCCTCAGCTAGAGTCTTGAGTATCAAGCTTTTAAGCAACACAATGCCCGCAGTCCCTGGGGCATTGCCTCAAAAGAGGTCAGGGCTTCTGCAGCTGAGTGATCAGGGAGGGCTGCTGTGACGGCTCCTGCTCATCACCTTGTCTGCACCACCACTTCCCAGGGGCCAGTGGAGGCTGAGGACCACTGGTCAGTGCTTTCTCACATCTCAGGTGTGATGTTTTGGAACTTGTTTTTCAATGTCTCCGTGACCATGTTTATCAGTGCCATGTTTCTCACTGCCCAGCCTGCGTTTCCCTTCAGCTTTGTTCTTCAGAAGGGAAGCTGAAGACCTGGGGTCATCACTACATGAGTGAAGTTAATATATAAGTGGAATATAAAGAGCTAATTCGCAGTTAACAATAAAAGACTCTGTAATCGATTGGCACCAGCTATTAGCAAGTCCATCAGGGTGCCTGTAACCAAACCTTAAAATTGTCTCCATCACTTATCATCATTTTGTTTTGCCCATCAGTACTTTGTTACAATATCCAACAGTGATTCCTTGTTTAGCCATCCAGGAATTCATCACGGAGATGGGAAGACAGCCTCACTAGTGTATCCTATACCAAGAGTAGGCTGGATTTTCAAGTTGATCACTATTTCCAGTAACTGGTAAGGCTGTGTAAGCGGAGACACAGCTGGCAATATTGTAGTTATAGTTATGTTCCATGATGTTTTATTTAAATTCACTTTTTTTTTCTTTTCCAGTCTAAGTAACATTGCCATGTTATTTTTATGATGTAGTCCTGTGGTTTCGAAGAGAAGGTCCACAAAACCCTGCAGGCTGTCTGTCGCAGAGCTGGTCCATGGGTTGTACCAGGCTGCACATCCAAAGGGGCCCCCACAGCTGACGTGAAGCTTTTTAACCTATTGCCACAGGGCTTGGCATGCCAGAGGTGTCCCCTGCTATGTGGTGGGTCCTGTTGTTGCTTAGTACTTCAGCGTACACAGCAACTACAAAACATTTGGGAACTGCTTACCTGCTGTATTCTTGCTCTCAAAGGGTAAGGCTTTGCCAGTATTTTGCATAAAGTTAACCCTAAGGCATGGCCCTGGAGAAATACGTATTCAAATGTTTCAGGAAGAGCTAAAACCTGCTCCCATAGCCATGAAAGGAGGCCTTGCCATTGTTTTATGAAGTTGGAAGAGATTCAAAGCATCCTGTGACGGCTGCTTTGGGTTATGGGAGTCATGATTAGGGTTTCTGTTGCTGTTCTTTGAGGCACAGTTTGCTTCAGGTGTGTAAAATTCAGGCAATTGGGTTCTTGGTATATGAAATAATGACAGGCTGGGGAAAGTGGATGGGGTGGGGTGGGATGGGGTGGGACGGGATGGGATGGGATGGGATGGGATGGTAGGCTTACCACACGTTACCGATACCAATGTTTAAAAGTTATATTCATACTATTTGATAACCTTTCGGTAATGGCACAACCAGTATCATGTCCGAATTTATTATTTGTACAGAATTTTCTCCTGTGCTGTGTGGTTAAGACCACGACCCCTCAGCTCTGAAGCCTCAGCTTCTTTCCAAGCCTGGCACAGGGCTGGCTCTCCCTGCTAGCCCAGACTCTGCTAGAGCTGATTTTGGGGTGCAGGTGCTGGGCCATGGGATGGGCAACAGGGCTTGGGAAAGAGCTTGTGAGCATCGTAAAGGCATGTGGCTTCTGGCTTCCAGGAGGTTTTGTTTTGCTGGCATCAGAGCTTTGGTCTATCCCCCTCATAATAGGCGAGCGTCTCACTGTCTGTAACACATCCCCCTTCCTCAAACCCTGTATTTCGGTGTGGAAAAGGCAGTAGAGGGTGTCTTATCTCCGAATTTACAGGGGACTTGCTGCAAGGGCTGAACCCAGGCCTCCCAAGCTCCAGGCTCAGCCTCACATCACCAGCAGCTCCTGCCCTCTTCCTCCACAGCCGCCGGGCCGGAAAAAGCTGTGGCCATAATCTGGTGTTAAATCTCTTCTGATCAAGTAGCTTTGCTCTTAACAAAATAATCCTATAGAATGACTTGGCTCTCAGCTGGGAGCAGTAGGAAGATCTGGGCAGTGTATTACAGGCCGGGCACAGCACCAGGAAATTAAGCTTTATTATGTGTGCTCTGGCAGCGGAGCGCACACAGAAGTGATGTTTATGGCATTCGTGCCACCGTTCTTTCTTAATTCCTAATTCTTTTCCTATCACAGTATGGTTGGGATGTTCTCTTAGGGGAAAGCAAGGCTAATTTCTGTTTTTTATTTCTGTTTTTTTTTTTATTTTTTATTTTTTATTTGTTGTTGTTTTTGTTTTTTTTAAGCTGACAGATGAACCAAGGGCTCTGCCCTGCCTGTCTGTGTTCACTCCTGGAGCGAGCAAGTCAGATGAGGCACGAGCCAGACCTATCAAAGGTAGGTTCAACACCAAAATTGCTCCAGCTTGATCCCCTGACACCCACTGTCCTCTTCTGCTGACAGCCATGAGGCCAAGACCACCAGTATGTTCCCTTCTTGGAGCCCAGGGCTGTCAGGGTTCGGAGGCAGGGCAGTCATTGTGGTGAGCATCACCACTGCTGCCCAGACCCACAGAGTAAGGGGCAGGGGAGTCCCTTTGAGACCAGCTTATCTGGCACATGGGAGCTCGTTAATCAGGCTGCAGATTAGTAATCTGGTGTTTAAAAGCATTATCATACTTTTCCCTCCCAGCTTTAGGAGCCTGGTAGTGGTAATGAAAGTCCGAAGCCCTGGTTTCAGTTCCTTTCTAATTTAAAGATTAGATACCAGCTATACTGAAAATCTTTTTCCATTTACCTTTGCCAAATCTTGAAAAAAAAGTGGAGTCATGACCCAAAGCAAAATCTCCAGCCCCTGTTAAGTCGCTGGCATGCTCCTTTGCCTCTGAGAAAGTCAGTTACATTGGGGTTTTCCCATATTTTGTTGTAGGGCATCGTAGTACTGATGATCAGAGGACCTGTCTCCAAAGATCTGTTCCATGGAAACAGTCATGATTTTCAGATGAAAATTTTAATTTCCTTCTCTGGAAATAACAGTGCTTACTGAACTTTCAGTTAGTTTTCGTCCATGTTTGTGAAATATTTTGCTGAATGTGGCCAAAAGGAGGGGCATAGAGGGCAGACTGGTAGTTTTCAGTACAAAAAAATCCTGAGAAAATTTTCAGGGGAAAATGAGGAGATGCCTTCAGTTCATCAGAGTGTAAAGGGCTCAGCCAGCTTGAGACTTCCCTATTTCAGATATGGTGCAGATACCCAATAAAGTCAACTCTTCTCACCTCTAGAGCTGCAAATGACACATTTATAATAGGATTCTCAGGAACAAGGGGCTCCGGGTTCAGCCTGAGTTTTTTAACACTTCTCAGGCTCTGTGTGAGCTTGAGCCTTCTCTTCATTCACCACGTTAATGCTAAACGCTGCTGAAACCACCAGGTCTCCCTCCAATAGATTTCCTATTAAAACTATTTATTTTACAGGATCTCTCTGTTCCCAAATATATACTAGTTTAACATTTCTGGAAAAGGTTTGGCTAGGCTTCCTCGGAACTGGACCTTTGCTCCCTCCCAAGGTTCATGAACCTTCACAACTCTCTAGGTGAACTCAGCCTGACTTTCCCATATATAACCAAATCCCAGGCCAGGTCAGTCTCATTTGGTTTCGTGTTTCACTATAGGCATTTTTTCACAGCTCCAGTTTTAAAGACCTGAGCGTGGGACAGATACAGGGCTCCCATAAATGCAGGCCATGGCCATGATAATCTTTGTGCATCCCATTTGTTGTATATGATGTTGAAATGTATTTCCCTGTAGCAAAATCCTGGAGTCACTGGGATGTGAATTACTAGCAAAGCAGAAATGGAAGAGGAGTGTTTATGGTTCATATGTTAAAATAATTCCTCCAAGGTTTGATGTACTCCCAGCCTCACACTAATTCTGTTTGGTCTGAGGCATTGTGAGTTTGCAAAAGTACCCAAAACGTTGAGGGAGGAAGCTCAGTTTGTTCTGAAATGACCACAAAAGGGCAAAGGCATTGGCTAGAAATGCACGCTATAATGCATAGTATGCAAAGTCTGCCAAAAAGTCTGAATTAGACAATTCTCTCCTGCTGTTTCCTTATAAGAGCCCAAAGAGGCGGTGCTTTATGTCAAGAAGCATGAGTCAATCCTCAGAGGAGGATGCTCAAATGGAAAACAGATCGGAGGAGGGCTCTGCAGGCTGTGCTGCTGCAGGTCCTGTCCCTTGAAGTGAAAAGCAGAGGAAGGGAGGAAAAATGGGATCGGTAACAAATGATGTGATGGCAGAGTGTCAATCACAGCGGAATTTCAGCCTGGCCCCGTATTACAGCGGCGCTGGGAGTGCTGTTCCAGCAAAGGCTGCGTCAGCACTTTGTTTAGCTTATACACCAATTTATTATCTGCCCTTTGGGCTGAGGCTGATTTTTCTAGGAGTTAACCTGGCAACAGCTCTCATCGTGTATTTTCAGCTAGCGCGTAGCTCAAGAGTTGTTTAACCTCTCACATCTGCAGCCTCGGCCCTGGCTTATCCTATCACGGCGCAATTTGCTTGGAGTGGCTGGAGATGTAAGCCTGAAATGCAGGCTCTGCAGCAAAGACAGGGGGTTGCACAAAGCTCCCACACTCAGAAAACGCCTGCATGCTGTCCCCTCAGCCTGAAAGTCTCCTTGGAGGCGGCCAGAACCGGTGGGTGTTCTGGGGGAGTTTCCATCTCTTCTGACCTTGAGCATCACTGGGCCAAGGGAAGCAGGGCACTGATCCACGATGGCAAGTAGTGGAATTGTCCTACCTAATTTGTGACTGCCTGCTGGAAAAATGGGACTAAATACATTTTCTTCGTTCAATTCTGTTGTGGAGTGAAATGCTATAGTTTAAAATCCCGCCTTTGTAATGGGACTTGAAAGCAGCCAGCATGCCTGGTGGGTGATGGCTCATTAACCCACGATAACTTGATCAGACCACGCTGAGAGAACGAAGGGCAATGGGTTGCTTGAATGAGGCGTTACTCTCCCAGGACCTCTAATGTCACTGAGATGGGAAACCATGGCATCGCTTGCTGGGGTGTGAAGCCTCCTGCTTAAATCAGGGTCGGTGCCTGAAGGTTGGAGCATGGTAAATATGCCACCAGTTCTGAAAGCATCTCCAGGGACCTATATACCAGGAAGTGTCACTGCTGTGTCAGAGCAGCTGGCAGAAATGTTAGAATTAGTAGGCACTTGGATAAAACTGATAGACTGGGGAGGAGTTAGTGCGGTGCTTGCAGGGAGAAATCACACTTCACAAATCTATTAGAACTATCTGGAGTGTCAAACAACATTTAGCTGGGGTTGAGCTGGCTGACTGAGGCTTTCAACAAGGTCTCTTACCATAAGCTTTTTAAGTAATGAAATTGTCATAAAAGGAGGGAAAGACTTTTCATCAATTACAGGCTTGTGATGATAAAAACAAAGTTCAGGTCTAAATCTTCAGATTGTACAGTGAAGAGGGGTTGTGGTATCATTTATGGTATCATAAACATAGTATCATTTATAAATCAGTCTTTTCTGGAAGCTCCCAATCTGGTGAAGATGTTTTGTGTTAATTTAAATCTGTGCCCAGACAGCACTTGCTTTGGATTTACCAAACAAAAATCCATTCAAGCTAGGTAAGGTTACCCCCATTGTTCTTACTACAGCATTTACAACTCTCAACTAAGATTCTGGTAGGAAGCTTTTCCTGAAAAGACCAAAAATCTGGTGGTGGATAAAGGCATGCCATCAAGTGAGGGAAGCTGTTTTTAGAGCAATAAATGGACCATCTCTTGTGACCAATCTCCCTGTGAAAGTCCAGCAAGGCAAGCAGTAGCTCTTGAGAGAAGGTCTGGCCAGAGAAAAGAGTTTTTGATCATGAGGGAGAGGTTTGGGGCTGCAATGAGGGTGGAAATATCAATGAAACACAGTACCAGAGGAGAGGGCTATCTTCCTGCTATCCAAATGATTTGGGCTATTTTTACACTGCATCACCTACACATTTTACACTGCATGTCCAAAACAGCTCAGCTGTGTCCCCAGATACCTCCATAGCCTGTACCATGCCTCCTGTTTTATGGAGATTTTCTAGTCCTGTTAGCAGAAGAATTTAGCTTTTCAAAGGAAAAATATATATTTAAAAATTCACCACAAAGGACCGAAGTCCAGAAATACAAGGTTAAATGGCCAGGAACGAGGATTCTGTCTGGTTTCCAGAAAGCAAGTGCTTGAGGGCTGAAAAGGAAAGACACCCAAATTATGAGCTAAGCCTGAGCGCTGAAGCTGCATGCAGGAAGGTGTCCAGTGATTGTTGGAGAATAGCTTGTCTTGGTCACTGACCAGGATGATCGCATGGTGAAGTTATTGCTCTTCCCAGATATCCACCACGCACTCCGAGTCAGTGGCCAAAATCAATTAGCAGCGATCGCATCACCCCACAGAAGGCAAATATGCTGTCAGTCTGCCGTTGAGCAACAGTGCTGCTTATTAGCTTATTGAGGATGTAATAGGAATAGCAACGGGTGAATAGTTCATGACAGATTATTTATGCGTCGGACTTCCTCCCGTTCCCTCTGTTTGCAAACTGACCTTGACTTTCCCTGCTACATTCATAACTCAGGACTGCTCGGTAACTCATTTCGGTGGCACAGCTCATTTGAGATGGCCTTTGGATATCTGAAAAGTGGGCTGTTTTTTTTTTTTGTTGTTGTTGTTTTTTTAACGACTCTTGGCTCTCTCTCTCCAAAGGTCTTGATATATTTTGGTGAAGATGTTTTACAGAAGCAACATGGGGAAATGGGGGGGAGTCATCAGCCACATGCCATTAGCAGAGCCCTTCCTCTATCTTCTTTTGTGCTTCATTCCCTAAACTCACCACCTGTAGCCCTGTGCACAGCCCGATGACATCCCAATGACCTCCATAGGTTTTGGATCAATGCTCAATCCCTTCACTCTGTGATATCACAGCCTGCTTTCCTACAAACAAGAGGTGAGATCACGCACTCAGGCTCCCAGCTCTGAAAGCAGTGAGGTCAAAACCCATTTCAGTCAGGGGAAATAGAAGAGAAAATTATCTGGCCCTACTCAGAGGTGAGGGAGAGGAGAGGATGAGCTGGGCAAGAGCCCACATGTGCTCGAACAGAGAGCGCCTGATGTTTCACAGACGCTGCGAGGAATGCTTGCCGGTCGGGCTGCATGAGCTGTTGCTGCTCTCGCTTCAGAATAAAAGTCCAGCTCTCCCAAAAAACTTGGGCAGAAGAGCCAGGGAAACAAGCCACTTCTAACGCCTGCCCGTGTAATCAAGCCCCGAACACAACAGCACTCTTCCTTGGCCGGGACCTGCGGCCCTGAGAATTGGGAAAAACCATTACAGAGATGCTCCTGGTTTGAGGAGCACTGCCAGCTTCTCTCGGTGGTCCCAGGAAATTCCCAACCAGACAAGGCAGCACTCATTTTTCCCACATCATCTCAGCTTGGGGTCCCTGTGGAGAAAGCCTGGTTGCTCTTGAAGAGCCTCTAATTATCCCTTGCAGCGATGGGAAGGAGCAGCAGGCTGTCTGCAGTACAAAGCAAGCTTGGGGTCGCCCTGACCCAAGCTCCATGTCAGACTGACCCAAAAGGGACTCTCCCCATGGCAAGGGGCTGCCGGGTGCCTGGGCCACCCCTGAAGGCCGGCGGGGCACAGCCCTGGGAAGGCAAATGGCTCAAAAGCAGCACTCCCGAGGCACCCCTGAGGCATTTTGGGCCAGAGCCGTGAAGAGCAGAAGTCTGGCAGAGGACACCTGCCCTGGCTGATAAATGTGTGGTTGACACGGTCGTGTTAGGCCCAGCTCTCCCCCACAGGCCTTCTCCACCACCCCATCGCCAGGCCCAATTTGAGGCCAGGGCTGTTCCTTGTCCTTGTATCCTGCCCCTTCCCATGGGCAGAGCGAGGAAATGTCTGTCCCTGTTAGAAATTGCTGGGGTGGTGTGGGAGCTGTGGTTTATAACAGGTATTTATCATTTTACAGGGCTGCTTTTCCTCGCGCGGGGGCTCAGCAGCTGGCATGAAGGTGTTGAACCCTCTTTGGTGCCACCCTTCTGGCAGGGGTAGGTTACCAACATGTCTAAATCCGGCACTTAGGTTGTTTAATGAGGCTGTATTGTGGGTTATGTGATGGAAAGCTGGAAATTATCACATCACTGAGAGGGGGAAAAAAAAAAAAGAAAAAGATTTTTGGTAGGTTGCATGGGAGCTGAAAGGTGTTGGAAAATGAAAGGGTCTTGGAGCAACTGGGTGTTTCTGGCCTGACCCCAAGGAAGGCTTTAAGTGGTGAAACTCTGAGGTGTGCTGATGTGTATGACTGCTTCTGGGGTTTTCCCCTCAGTTTGGGTCTCTTTTGGTCTCCATAGGAAGAGAAAGCTGGTACGTGACTTTGCATGGCTCAGCTTTCGTGTGTCCTTCGAGCAGAGGTGCAAAGGGGGCCAGCAAAGTGGAGCAAACACAAGCACAAGGGGCTGACTGCTGTGGTAGATGTCAGTGACAGCCAAGCACCAGGGGAGGGGAATGTTTTCTGAAAAGGAACGCTTTCAGCAGGATTTAAGAGCAAATAAAACGAGCCCTTGAGAACTCCCAAATCATATGGAGCTGTAAGTCCAGTAGGAGCGAGAAACAAGCTGACAGATACCGAGGTGATGAATCAGATTAAGGAGATGGAAAAGAGTTGCCCTGAATGGTAAGCCCTTCTAGGGCATGCTGATTGCCCGAGCTCTCTTTTAAATATATAAAAATAAATTTAAAAAAAAATATCACTCCTGCTTTTGCAGGGAGTTTCTCTGTCAGGAAGTAATGAGATCTTGCTGCCTGATTGTTAAAACACACACAGGCTCGGAGTAAAGAGGTGTCATTGTGGTCTTCAGGGCATCATCGCTCTGTAATATATATAAAAAACCCTTGCTCTCTGCTGACTCACGCTCTGCTCTCTGGAAACTGCAGCCCTCTTGGCAATCCCCCTCTTTCCACC